>NC_048548.1:1408767-2042933 GCF_902806685.2 Maniola hyperantus | reverse complement strand
TTTTTATAATGCGCTTCCAGAAGACATATTGAAGATGTCTCTCAACAAGTTCAAAGTTTTCATAAAATGTAAAATTATTGAAAAATCCTGTTATTCATCTAGGTCAACTTGTGCCATTTAAGAAATGTCAAGACTCTACCACCAGTTCGTAAAGAAGATTCTACTGAGAAGAGCCAGCCAGAAAATCGGCAGTTGCTCTTTAAAAAAAAAAATGTTACACTGTATAGATATACAATACATAAACATGTAAGTTGTAACTATTACACAACCTTGTGGTATGGTGTGGCCAACTAATGAGAATATTAACTAAATTAAATATTGTGTTACTGACATTTTTATTCAAAAAACTTAATAATAATTATAGTAAGCTTCTCTTTCTTTGAGTACAGCTTTTGCTTAATTCTAATTTCATGATTAGACTAAAAAATACAGTTATTATTATCTGAATCGATATTTAAATGCATTAGTTATCAAAGTTTCTTTGAATGACTCAATCACTTGCCTATAGGAAAAGTTTTCCAGTGGTAGAGAAAGTCTTCAGCAACTTGCTTGATATTGTTCACAAGTTGCTCGACCTCCGGCGGGGCTCCCACCAGCTGAACGTCGAAGCGCAAAGGCTCACGTTCCGGCGCCGGTGTCTCGAGGACCAAGGAGTTAGGGCGAGAGGCCCGCTCGCCCTCTCCAGACATTTTAACCCTCTTTCAACCCACTTCCCCTCAAATACACTTCACTAATCGCATAATGAGTGCAGTGGGCGCTGTGGGCGGAGATATCACTTGACACCGACCACTTATTGTTTTATTATTTACATTCATTTGATCAATTTAGAAAACTATGGGAACATCGCGACACCGGACTGCATTTCTTACATAAGAAGAGATGCGGTGCGGTACCATCGTTCTATATTTGACTCGGTATATGGGTGAAAGGAGATTTCGAAGATAAAAGTAAAAAATAATTAAAATAAAACCGATATTTTTGACTCGATCTTCTCCGGCTCGATTTTGCTTTTTCTTTGTCTTTTTGACATATGTCATATATGTCATTTCACTGATAACGCCATTTTTTATTTTATGATATTTTTACATTTTACGGTAAATTATTAAAACAAAAAATTACTATAAAAATCATTAAAAAGCTTCAAATAAATTAAATGAAAGTAAAATTATTAAAATTAACCTATTATTTTAACTGCTGCTAAGTAGCAAAGTGATAAGGGATAATAATCGTAATTTTCCTCATTTTCCCCGATGGAAACACTGCCTCGTTATCTATGGTCTAAGCCTCTAAGACCACGTGTCTATGGCTATGTATCTTGTTGTGTCAATGTGGTAATCACAGAGTACATTGTAATGTGGTAATTTCGATCTTGTTTTGGAAAATACGGGTTTTATTTATGAAATTAATTTGCATTTACGATAAAATTGATACATTCCAACATTTGTTCAGCTTCATCTGTTTTGAGTGCGTTGTTATCGCAATTCTAGTGCTCTTGAAGAAATTGACGTGATCGTGTTGGGTATGTCCTAAATTGACTATAATTTTATCGTATTATTATCTTTATTCGTTTTATTTGGGCGTGCGGTGCGATAATTTATGTGAATTTCACAATTGACGTTTAGTTTTTATTTATTTCGGTAAGTTTCACTCAGTTGGTCTTTTAATTCAGTTTGTTTTTTTTACGATAACACTGTTCTCTTTTCAGTGATATGGAGGCGATGGATATTCAGGCTGTCGAGTCAAAGTTGAGCGATGTGACGGTAACTGCGATTCCTATGAGTGGGAAGAGTACTCACAAGGATTTATCTATAAGTGGCAACAGCCATGCTACTATCTCGACTGTGCCTACATCATCTCCGTCTTCGATCGGCAAAGATAAGGATAACGGTATGTCGAAGTATGCTCAACTGCTAGCCGTCATTGAAGAGATGGGTAAGGAAGTGCGACCCAGTTACTCTGGAAGTCGCAGCTCGGCTGAGCGACTCAAACGTGGCATTGTCCATGCTCGTATTCTGGTCAGAGAGTGTCTCATAGAGACAGAAAGGTCTGCAAGACAGTAGTTTCCTGTAGCTATGTGTCCCAGTCAATTTTAGATACCTCAGTCTTGATAAGCTCATAATTTGTGGAATGAGGCGTCTTGTCATAAAACCAGGCCACATTTAAAAGAAATAATTTAATTGTATCTGTTTGATATTTACTGTAAACTGGTTAACAAATTTTTAAAAGATGTTTTAGTGAAATAATGTGGCTAATTCCTTTGTACACAATCTCTAAACTAAACTAAAATATCACGTCTAAATCTATTGCTATCCCTTTCATAATGTTGCTTGCGGAAAAGGAAAGCACTAGATTTAGACCTGTTAATTTAGTTTAGTTTAGAGATTGTGTACTAGAGAATCGGCCCCAATAATAATCTAATTTTATAACACTTAAGTGAAATACTAGAATAAAGTCAAATATATAATTCAGGGTACTTAGACATTAAATATATGAACAATTTTGTGTGACACACTTTTGAGTTAAAAATTGTAATATTTACCTACTATTTTGGGTCATATTTTGTTATAGGTAAAGATTTTATTCAGGTCCCCAAAGAGACAACTATCCGCTTTACAAAGTATACCTTATTATCTAAACTCTTGCATATTTTTATTAGTATTAAAGTTTTTAGATAAGGAAAATTTGGCAGTTGTGAATCCATACAGTTGTCAACAGTATATGTAATTTTATCAAGTACATAATAAGCATTACATGAATAAAAACCCTTTTTAAACGGTATGGCATGAATAAAAGTTTTGGTTTTTGTATGTTGTAGTAGTTTAAGATGATTACTAAATAATGCAGTTATTTATTCACACTTCTAACACAAAAAGAATATTGTGGATAAAAATTGATATGACCATCTCTATCAAACTTCATAGTTTTAGTCATTAGTCAGAGGAAAAAAGAAATATATCAACCATTCATTAACTAACTGTTGAACAAAACAGTGCAATAACATAAAAAAAAAGGCAAAGGCCTCCTCCAACTCTCGTCAGTGTTTATGGCTCTGTGCTACCCCTCAAAAATGGGCCAGCTGTAAAGCTTGTTTTAGGAGTAGGTACAACAATAGTGCAACATGTGGGGTTGAACCGGCGATCTTTCGGTTTTCAGTCCGCTCTTTTAACCATTGAGCTATCGTGGCTCTGTTTACCATTGTTATGTGACAACCCGAAATTTCAAAGGAGCTCAGTAACTTAACTAAAATCCAAACTTTGTATTCATGTCATATTGCTAGTTGCTACATAGTGATTGTCCTGATCAAACCGCAGGCTGTGATCGCAACATTTATTGTGAACATCTACCTCAAATGCAAAAAAATATTAATATTTTTAACCTTTTTAGTGGACAGTGTTGTAGGTATATTTAAGAGCAACATTATAATGATAAAAACAGTGGAAATATAGTTAGTATAATCTGTGCACAATAATACAATGACAAAATCCTTAATAGTGATATTATCTCTGGTCTGATATTATTATTGTGGCTGTTTGTTTTGGCAGGGTATAACCGTTCTTTACTATTCATAATATATTATGTATGGCTCAACTTGAAAAATAGAAATAATCGCATAGCACTGCAGCTGCTCGATTGTGGGAAAACTGCATCAATCATTATTACAATCGCAATCGTGGTGATTGGTTGAATTTATGGTATTCTTGTTGCAAAAATACATTGGAACCAATAGTAAGCGAGCGTCAACCAATCAGAGATGATTGCGATCGTGACATTGTAGCTGTCATTCTACAGCAATCAAGCCGCTGGATTCATTATTAGAACTGTTATCCATCAAACCAGAGATAGACTAATCAGATTATTTTTCACATCATCTATGTGAAAAAAATATCATGTCATTTAGCAATAATCTGATTTGCCTATAGTTACGAAAATATTCCTTGGCTAATAATTTAAATAATTTCATTAAAGTTAATGTCATTTACATTAATTTGAATAAATGCCTATCATATTATATGCAGCAAAATACCCTGTCTATGGAATTATATAAAACTTAAATGTTTTTAGCCTTGTGCGTGACCTCAATTTAGGATATTATAGTTTTTAAGAGAAATGTGCTCATTCATTTTTTTTGGTAGTTTTATGTTTGTAATTAAGTTGTATATAATATTTTAGTTTTAAAAAAGCTAATCCACCTTACTCAAGTTAAAGTTCAGGCGTTTCAGGTTTTTGGAAGTTGCATACAAGTGACTGCATTTTAGTACTACCACTTTTATAAGTTACGCTGACGTATACTTACGCAGAAATCTTATTTTTAAATAGCGCGAAAATATCTCAGCTATAGTGCGACAAGGCTCTCTTGGCACTTGAATGACATTGACATGGGAGCTCTGTTGGAGTTGCTGTTGCTTAGAATATTCAAACAAAAACAAAGGGGACATTCGACGGCAACGTTAGTTCCGATTTACGCCACGCGCCAAAATAGCCTTGTCGCACTG
This sequence comes from Maniola hyperantus, assembly GCF_902806685.2. Taxonomy (NCBI): domain Eukaryota; kingdom Metazoa; phylum Arthropoda; class Insecta; order Lepidoptera; family Nymphalidae; genus Maniola; species Maniola hyperantus. The sequence goes on along the minus strand of NC_048548.1, from coordinate 2,038,440 downwards.
TAATCATAGCGCGCGTCCGTCCGCTTATTGGTTTTTTGTACGCGCGAATTATGAGCGAGATAGCACGAGTTTCTGTTGTTCTTGTGTTTAAGATCTTAACGTCAAGCAATAAGGTCTGTATTTCATTGGTGTACATTTCGTTTTAGGTGATGTTAGGTTGCTATTTTCTGTGCAAACAAATTTTGCTGATGCAACTTGTAAAAGTAGTATGTAGTAGGTACTATATTTCTAGTAATCAGCATTGTTTTATAGTATTCAGTCAGTTTTAATATTACAACGGAACTCAAGCTTATGATGTATCTACTGCATAGCGCATACTTAATTTATTTTTAGCATTCAAAGTATAGTCCGTACAAAATAACTCCTCCGCCGTGGGTTACTGTCATGTCAAAAGTACTTTAAAATAAGGACTAAAATCATAAAATAATGGCGTGTGAGGAGTTAAATTTTACGCGTTGTACAATAATATGTGACGTCATTAGATGTTCAATATGGCAAACATACCGAATATCTAATGTACGGCTGGAATTAATAATTAATTAATCAGTGGCACCGATTCTAAGCACAACCTAATTTTAGAGTATTCGCACCCTCTTCTTACTATTGTAATATGAAAAGGACAGAAGCAGTTTGACATTTCTAAATTTAATTTTTAGATGGTAAACCCGTGATTTTAGCACGCACTCGCGAACCTACTGTTTAAATTTGTATTGTGCACTAAAATTTTGTCTTTAAATGTGAAAGTCATGTTCAGTTCCTTTTCTAGCATTAGTTAAAAGAAAAGGATGCAGATACTCTAAATTTAGTTTAGAGAGAGACTAGAGAATTGGGGCCAATGTATCTGTAATCTGTAATCTGCCGATATTCTGCTGCATCTGCACATGTAACTGCGCAAGTGTGGATCGACCTTAAGATTGAAATCAATTAATCAGTACAAAATCACTGTTAAATAAACCTATGTTAAAAATATGTTATAAAGTGAAAAGAAAGTCCAACTGCCGTTGATGTATACTTGATAGAGAGTAACTAGGTTAAGACAAAATTACGAAATAGATTTTAATATATAAAGATAAGTTACCATTAACTAATAGCGTACTTACCTACTTCTTACATACAGTTACTTATTACTTAAAATATCTTTATAAGTCCATTTTCGAATTTTTTATATTAATAATTGGATTTTTTCTATCTATTATGCATATTATTTTAAAGCAAATTGTCTACATATTTGACCTAATTTAGTGACTTATTTTTTTGAAACAAACAGTTTTGTATTTTTATTATGATTTGAAATCTTGATTTTTAATACATTTGTTCTGAGCCTGGAATGTAAGTGATAGCATGAAAACTCTTCACGGGAGCTGTTAGTGTTGAACGAATGTCAAAATAGAACATGCCCCTATGGGGCGCGTTTTCACAGAATGTCTCATTCATAATTCGCAGGTGTGGCCGTAGTTTTCAACTGACAGATAATTGCAATGGGGTCTTGGACTGTACCTCGTAATGAAATGATGTGACGTTTTGTATAGCGGTTGTTTATGGGGCTAGAATTCATTATTAAAGAAAATAATGATGAAATTAAAATGATGATTTTTCTTTATTTTTAACATAAGGATAGAATAATTTCTACGGTTCAAGATTCAAGATTTGCGGAATTTTGTTTTACAATGACATATTCTTACTTCTTCTTGCAATATAATGTCCAGTAGATAATGATATGTTACACCTTACATATTGGGCATGCAAAAATATATAAATAGTAAAATATTTTTAGTTTTGCAATCAATAGGCAGAGATACTTTTTATTATAAAACAGTCCAAGACCCTAAATTAGTGTCGAGTTTTCGTGTAAATACTAAAATCGAGGTATTAAATACAGTTCTGTTTAACCTAGTATTGTTTTAATCCTTGTAATTCGTAAGTGATGAACCATAAGACAGTACAAATTTTAGCATATTATTAGTATTGTGTGTTAAAATGTAAAACGATATAGTTATATATGTTGAATTAATCGCATGTACGCGACAGTATACCGTATTTATTATTATTATTCCCGTATGGACTTATTTTTATTAACTATTAAATAAATAAATGGATTTAAATTAGTGAATGTAGTTTTATTTGAGAAATTTGAATTTTTTCTTTTCTAAGGATCTAAAACTTCTATGGATTTGACCTACTATAAATTATATAAATAATTACTTAGGACCTCTTAAACATAAATATACGAAGGGAATCAAATTTCTTTATGAAAGTTAAAACAGCTATTTTAACCTCTGTATCAGCTAAATCTTGAGAACATTATGGAGAACTCTCAGGCTTCCTCACGACGGTTTCCTTCACCTTTAGAGCAAGTGATATTTAATTAATTAAAACGCACATAACTCCGAAAAGATAGAGGTGCGTGCCCGGGATCGAACCCCCGACCTCCGATTAGAAGGCGGACGTCCTAACCACTAGGCTATTACAGCTTGAGGTACTTACCTACTATTTATTTCAAAATCCGGTTCGAAGGACCAACAAACAACGTACATTGACAAAGCGTTTCTTGTTTTGGCGTGTGTAGCAGTCTAAGATGGAAGCGGATTAACTTATGTCTATTTTTTGTAAAAAATCCATGTCGGCCATAATGGACTTAAAAATAAATAACATCCCGGAAAAGTGCACAATCAGTTAATACTTGTTTCACGCGCAATAATATGTATTTATGTAGGTGTGACACAAGGTGCCAACAAATTCAAAAAATTCCCGTTGTGTAACAGTGCTACTCAACGGGAATAACCCAAAATGTGGGTGCCTAACCTACAATAGGTATGCATTATATTGTTCGTAGCATTACTATTTTTAATGAGGCACCGTATCACGTTCGTTTGCTGAACCAAATATTGATTAGGTACTTGGATATTAATTACATAGAGCCTATCTACTAATTAATAATCTACTTAATTATATTTCTTGCTCAATAAATAATAAGCAGTGCATAACATAGTTACAAATAATACAAACAATATATTTCCGTTTACCTAGTATTACTATACGCTCGCGGTTGTTTCAACAATATTAGAATTTACAATTTTTAACATCTATTTTTATCTGCACTTTTTTTAGTGGCTCATTAATGGCGGTAACGTGGAATACGAAGTGCAAATGGCAGACGGGTTATAGCGCGGACTCCGTAGAGTGGTGTCCCGTAGAACCTTGGCGGCACGTGCTCGTGTGTGGGACTTATCAACTGGACAAGAGTGATCAAGGTAACCTGCAAGTCTTCTTTAGTGGCTCATTGATGGCGGTAACGCGGAATACGAAGTGTGAATAGCAGACGGGTTACAGCGCGGACTCCGTGGAGTGGTGTCCCGTGGAACCTTGGCAGCACGTGCTCGTGTGTGGGATTTATCAACTGGCCAAGAGTGATCAAGGTAACCTGCAAGGCTTCTTTAGTGGCTCATTGATGGCGGTAACGCGGAATACGAAGTGTGAATAGCAGACGGGTTACAGCGCGGACTCCGTGGAGTGGTGTCCCGTGGAACCTTGCTGGGACGTGCTCGTGTGTGGGATTTATCAACTGGCCAAGAGTGATCAAGGTAACCTGCAAGTCTTCTTTAGTGGCTCATTGATGGCGGTAACGTGGAATACGAAGTGTGAATTGCAGACGGGTTACAGCGCGGACTCCGTGGAGTGGTGTCCCGTGGAACCTTGGCAGCACGTGCTCGTGTGTGAGACTTATCAATTGGACAAGAGTGATCAAGGTAACCTGTAAGTCTGTCAAGGGCTAACATTATACTATAGGCTATATACTATAGGGCTATAGCCAAATGTAGATTGGAAGACATCACATAAACCTTTGAGAACATTATGGAGAACTCTCAGGCATGCAGGTTTCCTCACGATGTTTTCCTTTACCGTTACATTAAGATACCGATTAAAAATAAGTATATTTAAATTTATTTTCAGAAACGAAAGACGCAGATCAACCCAAGCAGAAACGTCTAGGTCGAATCTACTTATTAATACTCGACAAAATTATCACGGAAATATCTCCAACCCAAACCATAGACACAGCCGGAATTCTAGACATGAAATGGTGCTACCATAAAATCCAAGGACACCCTGTATTAGCAGTGGTCACTTCTGACGGGTATATACAACTTTATCAGTTATTGGATGAAAATGGATGTTTAAAATTGGAATTATGGATAGAGGACGCCATTTGTGGAAACGTATTAGCTCTGTCTGTTGATTGGTCGACTAATAAAACGTCTACTGCACAGCCAAGTTTAGTCGTCAGTGATTCGTCGGGAGCTGTAACGGTTTTTCGGATATTTGGGAGATCTTTGGAGAAGATAGGTTACTGGCTGGGTCACTCGTTCGAAGCTTGGATTGCGGCGTTTAATTATTGGAATCCTGATGTATTTTATTCAGGTAATTTCTGCTATATTATACATATCTTACACCCGGCTGTACTCACGTGTCTAGTCGACGTTAGCTCGACTAGTTTCGAACCCATCCGGGGTCCTTTTTCAGGGAGTCAGTTCGCACACGCGTCGCGGTTGGAATAATGTATAATATGGAAATCACTCACTATAAATTAAACGCTAAAATTTCTGCTATCTTTTTCAATCTCTACATAGAACTTATAAAGTAAAGTCACTTCCCTCTGTCGGTATGTACGCTTAGATCTTTTAAATTAACGTAACGGATTTTAATTCGGTGTTCCCTAATAGATAGAGTGTTTCAAGAGGAAGCTTTATAAGTAGCTATGTGTGGTTTGAGATAGTTTTGAAGATAATGACGATAATTATTGTTAAAAATGTCCCGTGCCAAGCCGGGGCGAGTCGCTAGTAATTTTTTTTTTTTTTTTTAAAGAATATTAGCCAAGTTAAATGACTAATATTCCCCTTTCCTCTCCAATTAAGCGTCAGGCTTGTGCTAGGAGTAGGTACGACAATAGTCGACCGTCGACCTTTCGGTTTTCAGTCCACTCCTATACCGGTTGAGCTATTGAGGCTCTAATATGTCTATCTATCTATTAGCTTTTTACGGTCTAACAGTTTAATTTTAAATCCTAAGGGTCAATTTGCATTGCCAGCGAATAAAAGTAATTAAAAAAAAATTACACAGCATATTATTGACCTTTTTATCTACTCCTATAAAGCGTAAACTCGCGCAAAAAAAGAAATGGCGAGAATTCTCATTTAATGGCAATGTAAATCATCCATAGTAATATTATAGATGCGAAAGTGTGTGTCTGTTCGTTTGTCTGTTTGTTAGCCTTTCACCATCCGTTGAACCGATTTCAAAGAAATTTGGCACAGAGATAGCTTGCAAGGCATTCCGAACCTGTGGTAGATGCAATTGACGATTCAAAAGTAGGTACCTACCTACTTGTAAAAGTTTAATTGAATAAATAATAAAGTAGGTACTAGGTACCTACTTGTAAAAGTTTAATTGAATAAAAAATAAAGTAGGTAGGTACCTACTTGTATAAGTTTAATTGAATAAATAATAAAGTAGGTATCTACTTGTAAAAGTTTAATTGAATAAAAAATATCTTTATTTATTTATACATCCCGGGTAAGGTAATAGGCTACTTTTAATCCCGGAAAATCAAACAGTTTAAACGGGTAAATCCACGCGGACATCATCTACAGGTGGCGATGACTGCATGTTCAAGAGCTACGACGTGAGAGTACCGGACGTCCCGACCACCACCAACCGCAGCCACGAGGCCGGCGTCACAGCCATCCGGAGCCATGTCCACGTGGAACACCAGCTCCTGACTGGCAGGTTACTATACCCACTGGCTACTTACATTTAACCACAGACCACCATTTAACGCGGCAGAAAATGTACATCGACCTTTAGGAGATAGCAGATTTGTAGAGGATTGTCTTTGTCGTTGAAACTGACAAAACGTCACATAGGTATGAGTGACAGAGAGAACGCTCTACTATAGTGACTAGATGATGGTCGTCCGCGTAAAAGGTTTTTAAAATTCCGAGAGAACTCTTGGATTTTTCGGGATAAAAGTATACCTACTATCATCTCCATTCTCCAGAATGCGAGCTATCTCTCGATGAAATAGATGATCCCCGCGACTTCATCCACGTAGATTTAGGGTTTTTAAGAATCCCGTGAGATCTCTTTGATTTTCCGGGACAAAAAATCCGGGTTCTTTTTTTAAGTCTGGTAACATCTAAATTTTTTTATCTTTGACATTTTCAGTTACGACGAAAAAGTCCGTCTGTGGGACGCGAGGAACCTAAAACGCTGCATCACGGAAACTGACGTGAACGGTGGCGTGTGGCGTTTGAAGTGGCACCCTTCCAATACGAGCGTCGTCGTAGCGGCCTGCATGTACGGCGGGTTCCGTGTGCTGCGCGTGACAGACGAGGTCGCGGTCGTGTGCGAGTATGTGGAGCATGAGAGCATCGCGTACGGTGCCGACTGGCAGTTTGGCAAGTCCACTGCTGAGTCTGATGACAAGGCCATTGCTGAATCTGACGACAAGTCCACTGCCGAGTCTGATGACAAGTCCATAGTTGCGACTTGTTCTTTCTATGATTGTTCCATGCATATTGGTGAAATAGTTATACAGAAAAGTCTATAGAAATTGTGTAGGTATTTTTATGTAGATTAAGCATAGCGCAAATTACGTGACGTAAGCCATACAGCATGTACAATACAACAAGACTCTTTTGGTACTTGAATGACATTGACAGGGGGGCGCTATTGGAGAACAAAGGCTTCATAGAGATAGTATACTTACATCTATGTAACATCTCTCTTATACTTACTTACAATCATCCAATAAATGAATAAATCTAATCGAATCTAATCTAAATCTAGACTATTCAAACAAGAACAAAGGGGACACTTGACGGCAACGTTAGTTCCGATATTCGCCACACGCCAAAAGAGCCTTGTCGCACTGTACATTAGGTACTACGCTTTGAGCGGATCAGCACGGGCAAGGCATGGAAATGTGAGCTTTATTTCGTGTACATTGCGGTGGAATATTCAACATTTAATTGAAAGAAGTGTATGTATACTCCGACAAAAGGGTCTTTTGGCACTTGAATGACATTGACAGGGGGGCGCTGTTGGAGAACAGGCTTAGACTATTCAAACAAAAACAAAGGGACACTTGACGGCAACGTTAGTCCCGATATTCGCCACGCGTCAAAAGAGCCTTGTCGCACTGTACATTACCACGCTTTGAGCGGCTCAACCCGCCCAACGGGTACAAGGCATGGAAATGTGAGCTTTATTTCGTTGTCCCTTGTGGTGGAATATTCAACATATAATTGAAAGAAGTGTGTGTGTGTGTGAGAATCTTCATTTTGAAAGAAGTTTACAACGCGAGGCGAAAATTTCACCGTAACGTACACAAAATAAAGCTCACATTTCCATGCTTTACTGTGAGTGGAGTTAGCGTCGAGTCTGTGTAATGTGCGAAGACCTTTAGTAGTAGGTACTAACGGGTTTACGGGTAATTCTTTCTAGGTGCCGATATATTTTCGATGGGTTAATAATCTTAATTTAGCCAAGTGTGAACCGTCAGTCAGAGATGATTGCGAATCGAAAAATCCTGTCATTTTGTTAACATTTATAGTTCTTGCATTTCACGAGTATGCGTGGCTCATGCTTGTGTTTAAGTCGTATTGGTATAAGTAAATGTGTGTGTTTGCTCGCGACTGATTGGTCCAACAGGCACGCACACTCAAGAGGCTTGACGTCAAGCACGTAGATTCTTGATTGAGTCAAGCATTCATGTGATTGATGCGATTTTATATTTGTTGCTAGACGCGTCGTTCGCGTCGGCTTGATCATGCATAGCTCATTCGCACGTCAACTGTCACACATGGCGGAATTCGACGCTTTGTTATGCTAAACAGTGTTATTATTACTCATTTCAATATACTGAGAGACCCCAGAACTGTGGATAATAAAATTGGCATTGTATTTTGATAAAAGTCACTTTGTTTGACCACCTCTGGACTATCTATAAGTACGACGATCACGTATGAAATGAGAAAAGTACCTCTTGCTGCTTGCTGGGCGCATCAAGCCGCTTGACGGGCGTATCAAGAAATTAATCTATGTGCTTGACCGTCTCGGAACCTCTTAACGATTAACGACGTTACCACATTCGACAAGTAAAGTTCACGTACGTTCGTGAATTGCAAGAACTACACAAGACATGTAAAAACCTTTTGTAGAGGATAAAATAATTGTAAATATAAAAATAAAAGTTACCCATTCTCGTTTTAAACATGTTGTATTTCAATTTGCTTATAATGTCATGATAAATATAATTTATAACAATTACATACTTAATAAAAAGTAGTTATTTCGCCGTAAGTAATAAAAAAAATCTTACACCATTTATACAAGGCTTTGGGATGTTCGTAGATTTAACTTTTTCAAAGGATTTTTAAAAACGCTAAACTGGCCTGATCTTCCCCTACGATAAATTTGTACCTTAATATTCTCTAAATACAGTCTATTTTGCTATTCACTGGAATTAAGATACGTTACAGATAATAATAATAAATTATTTAAATTTTTTCTATGTTCTTAGATAATAAATTCACTTTTTACGCTATCTAGTGCTATTCTTATAGCTTTGTTTATTAATAAACTATGATTATACCTTTTGGGTACGAATTATTTCACGTAAAAATGCTTTAGGATTAATAAGTTTTGCAAACACGTTAAAAGGGGAGTTCATGATATGAAAGATTTGATTTTCGCACGGGCCTTAGAAATATGTAAGTGAGTATACCAGTCTATGCAAACGTTTGCAAAACTCATAATAGACTTAGTGGTGATGAATAATCGGTTAGTTTTGAGTTTTGGTAAAAAAGAAAATAAAAAAAGATGAGTGATATAACTTTTTATTCAGTTTCTAAGAATCCAGCGTCCGTTTCATCCAATTTAAACATTGGTATCAACTACAATAAGTAGTCGTCATTTTTGTGAACTCAATGATTTGAAAAACGAAGTTGAAGAGATATAGAATAAATTATAGAACGAGTAAAATATACATCAAAAAGTAAAAAATGTAAAGTAAATCACTTAATAGCATGAATAGCGTGGATTAACAGATTATCACAATTTGAAATAAGTAGAAAAAAAATCTAAAATATCCAAGAACCACGAAAAACGCAATGGATGGTATAAATAATTATTATATTTTACCACACAGTATATACCCAGGGTTACATTTCTGATATTGCAAGCATGTACAGCCAGCAACAAAGCTAGGTTTGCTGACTGTACAGTGTTCAATTTTATCAATACGTAATTACGACTAGTCCCCAATTTAAAATGGCAACAAAACAATCTTACTGTAGACCTTAGGCGCAACTCACACCGGCAGAACTAGGACATCTTTCTTGATAACAACTAAACATTATTTAGAGTACACGGCAGAAAATAATGTACATACATCGACCTTTAGAAAGAGGTAGCGGATTCATAGCCTATGTAAGTCTCGCAAATTGCTATTGCGCTAGAACCATGTCTCATTAACAACGAAATGACGTCATTTTGACGTCAGCCGAAATAAAAATATACCATCAGCTCGACACTTCAGTCTAGTGCTGGCGGCCACGCGCATTAGCAATTTGCGGGACTTACATAATATGCAAGTTGCCTTGTATATCGTGCAACTTTTCTTTATTGCTATATTTATCAGTAAGATGCAACTTTTATTGCCCATTTTTGGGCCAATTTTTACCATTTTTACGGTTCCGTACCTCAAAAGGAAAAAAGGAACCCTTATAGGATCACTTTGTCTGCGTATCTGTCAAGAAAACCTATAGAGTACTTCCCATTGACCTAGAAACATGAAATTTGGCAGGTAGGTGGGTCTTATAGCACAAGTAAAGGAAAAATCAGAAAAGCGTGAATTTATGGTTACATCACAATAAAAAAAATGTGTTCATGAACAAAGATTTAGTATTTTCTAGTTTCAAAGTAAGATAAACTGTTCTAAGTGGGGTATCATATGAAAGGGCTTTACTTATACATTCTAAAACATTTTTTTATAGCAGAAGTGATTCTTACAGTTTTTCTTCCTCTGTAGTACGGAACCCTCGGTGCGCGAGTCTGACTCGCACCGGACCGGTTTTTCTGTCATAATTAGCTGTTTACTGTAGTTACAAATTGTTTTTGAAGAAATAACTATTTACGGATTGTGTACAATATTTTCAGGGCATAATATTAAAAAGCGAATCAATAAGGGTGAGATCTATAGAGCGCACTCTCACTTAGCTTACACTTAAGACAGAGTTAAAACGAGACAGAGCTACATCTCTCACATAAATCTGTCTCGTTTTAACTCAATATTAAGTCTGAGCAAAGTCAAAGTGCGCTCTATAGATCTCAGCCTAAAAGAACATAGCCCAGGGTTATTATTTATCGCCCGCGACAATATATTTTACATATTGCATACAAATGTTTATTATGCAAGTTACATTATTTATGCAGATTCTTTTCATAGATTTTTTTCTTTATAAGGCTTGTATGATACACTTTTAAATGGGTTTCACTGCAACACACACTAAAGGCGGAAACATATTCATAACACATTAGAAGACATCTGAAGATTTGAGCTGCTGAGAATCTAAGGGTGAAATCTATAGAGCGCACTCTGACTTTGCTTAGACTTAAGACAGAGTTAAAACGAGACAGAGCTATATTATCTCTCACATAAATCTGTCTCGTTTTAACTCAATCTTAAGACTGAGCACGCAAAATGCAGTCATTAAATGATTGATGCAGGCGATTCGCAATCGAGCCGCTGGTTACACCCTTAATGTATCGAATAATGTTAGATATGGCAATGTTACGATTTTTTTTTGCCAAGCGACTATATTTCGTATCGCCTGCATTTTATTTTGACAGTCAGATTTTGTTCTTTTACAATAATTCTTCTAACTACAGTTCTTTGAAATTGCTGTAAAACTATCAAGAAACTGTTGGATATCCAAAACAATTTCATATTCGTATCCATAGTTAAAACCAATGATCAACCCATCGCCGGCTCACTACAGAGCACGGGTCTCCTCTCAGAGTGAGAAGGGTTTTGGCCATAGTCTACCACGCTGGCCAAGTGCGGATTGGCAGACTTCACACACCTTTGAGAACATTATGGAAAACTCTCAGGCAGGCAGGTTTCCTCGCGATGTTTTCCTTCACCGTTAAAGCAAGTGATATTTTAATTACTTAAAAACGCACATAGTTCCGAAAAGTTAGAGGTGCGTGCCCGGGATCGAACCCCCGACCTCCGATTGGAAGGCGGATGTCCTAACCACTAGGCTACCACAGCTTCACCACAGCTTCGCCACAGCTAAAACCAATGAAATACTTTTAATATACATCTTCTTAGACCGGGGCGCGTTTGGAACCGTCGTAGCTTTATTATCACCACTATTTAATTCTTACAAATCCAGCAACCGACTATCAAAACATGTAAGTTATTACCTATTTTGAATAAATTATTTGAATTGAATTGAATTGAATATATCCAGACCTGAAATTTCATATTCCTCAAACTAGTCTGTAGTGTGATTATGTTCGCCAATAGGTTGCAGTGAGTTATCCCAAAATTTACGCTCAGCTAACTAGCTATATGGTACGAAATACTGTTCCTCTACTAGAATAAACCGCCGTCACTATGTTACAATTAAAGTTTGGTGTTCTGATGCTCCCCAACGGTTATATGGTATATACATCTATTCCCTATTATATACAAAACTCCAAATCCATATTTTATAAAGTGTACAACAATTACTACATTGTTTAAAAGTTATACGTAAAATACTCTGTACAATATAACATAATAGTTATGTAGTTAAGATTTTATTAATCTATATCAAAATATTGGTATGAATAAATTAGTTCTAATACTTTAACAGGGTTTTATCTACATTTTTTCCTATATTACAACCTAATATGACATACCTACTTATTTGCGGGTTTTTTTCGAAGATTTTTTCTTCAGAAATTAACTAAGCCAAATAATATGCCCCATCTAAGTTGACTTTCAGCCGTACTCAGAGTCGCTAATCGTTACTTAAGATCGAGTTAAAACGAGACAGATTTATGTGAGGGATACAGCTCCGTCTCGTTTTAACTAAACTTAAGTAACGATTAAGCGACTCTGAGTACGGCTGTTTTTGTCTTTGCACACTGCAAAATTTTCAACCAATTTCCAAAAATGTGGTTCTCAATTCGGCCCGTTTTTTTATAGCTATAACTCTCTATCGACGAAAACATCACTGTATGCAAAGTCATTAAAAGTGATTTTACTTATATATTTACTACCTCCACTTAATGGAATCTTAATTTAGTGCAATTTTTAATACAATTTTGAATATATTATCTCGGATGGGGTATACTATAACAAGTAGCATGGCATTTTGGCATCAGAACACCCTATGTGAGTGTGATATCGTTAAACCGACATCACACTGTATAACGCCTTCGTTAAAGGCATAAATACTATGGTTAACATTATTCTATCGTTTATGGTCAACTGGATGTAAAAATGATTTCAAGATTCAATTCAACTTTCACCAATGATGATAAAAATGATCACATGCACATAAGCACTATTTTAAGCGTTGAATTTTAAATAAAACCAAACCAAGGAGAAACATGATTTCTCGAGAGTCTATGTAGAGAGATATTCACTCATGGAGGTACAACCGTAGAAACAATTTCAGTCATTTGATTGGTTCTTAGACAAATTTTCAAAGTTAAGGCAATGACACAGTAAAGTTATAGCCCTAATGCTGCTAATTTTTTTTTCTCTAGGAGGAGGAAAAATCCCTAATGGACTTCTGTCTGTCGGACACACCCTGTCGATAGACAGAAGTCCATTAGGGATTTTTCCTCCTCCTAAAGAAAAAAAAAAAGCCCTAATGCCGCGATTACACCTGTAAGTTTTACTTACTTATTTGACAATAAATTGACAGCAAAAGACAATGCTAATTCAAGTATGAACAAATGTACCTACTGTCTTCAAGATTTTTGTATCACCATCAAATAAAATTCTATCTGTTCAATGACATCATCAGAATATTTGTAGAAAAAATTAACGAAAACGGTTTCCGCATTTCAGAAATCAGTATCCTTATTATAAATGTGAAAGTGTGTTTGTTTGTTGGTTTGTCCTTCAATCACGTCGCAACGGTGCAACGGATTGACGTGATTTTTTGCATGGGTATAGATAAAGACCTGCAGAGTAACATAGGCTACTTTTAATCCCGGAAAATAAAAGAATTCCCACGGGATTTTAAAAAAAACCTAATTCCACGCAGACGAAGTCGCGGGTATCAGCTAGTATTAACCATAAAAAAGTCAATATTGTGGTATTAGGTTCAGCAAGACAGTAAAAAAAGTCTTTATAGGCTTTTAAAACAGTCAATTTCAGATTTTTTTAATATTCATGAAACTTATTGAGAAATTATGTTTTCATTTTAGCTTTGATAAATAAATAAAAAATTTAAGGTACAATGCTTCTTTGTGAGAGTACTGTCCATGGGCATACTCCTCTACTAATGATTTTTTCGTAAGTTAATCACGTAAGCTACTTACGTTAGTAAAAATTACACGTGTATCTGCCTATAGTTTTTCACTAGCTTACAAATGTGCTATTGTCATGCTTGCACAGATTCAAAGCCAGCCTGTGAGTGAGCAAGACAGCAACACATTCGTAAGCCATATAAAAAAGAGAAATGATTGAATAACAAAAATTATATCTATTCATTGCACAGGTGTACATTTGAATGTTTCTTCTGTGATTTCATCTGATTGTGTTTAAAAAAAAGATATTGGAAAAAAATACATATTTTGTACAAGGAAAAGCCATCTAGAGTGGTTTCATATTTTTTTCATTTACATTAAGTCAACTTAGCACATTAAAACTTGCTTAAACATGATCAGGTAACAAAATTCTTCTGCTCACTTGAGAGTTTCAATCACATCCATCTTCCTGGCATATTGTTCCCAATAGTTATTACACCAGGGTCTCCTATTCTAAACTCATATAAGACAGACTACTACATAATATATTTTTCTTAGCAGACTTAAGGTGACAGTACACATGTCAACTCGGAAAGGGATCACCGTATCGCCTTTCCCATCTCCGTCAACATGGCTGGCGATTGCGGTAGAATGACAACTATTATGTCACGATCGCAATCACCTCTGATTGGTTGACGCTTGCTCACTATTGGCTCCTATGCATTGCTGCAACAAGAATCGCACAAATTCAGCCAATCACAACAATTTACGGTTTTACTAAATCGAGCTACAACCTAATGTAAAAGCAGATCAGCAGCTCCGGTACAGTGGGCGGTAGAAAATATTGTACATCCAACCTTAGAAAGAGACAGCGGTTTCGTAGAGCGATGTCTGTCGTTGAAACCGACAAAACGTCACGTAAGTATGAGTGACAGAGGCAACGCTCTACGAAGCCGAAAGCCCTTTCTAAAGGTTGATGTACAATATTTCCTGCCGGCTACTGTATGTCGACTTAGCTACGGCCAGGCAACGCCGCGCTTACAGCTCGCCGGCCGCACACTGGCAATCGTAGACGAAGAGACGTAAGCGCGGGAACTGCAAGTGGACCGCGCACTGCACCGCGGAGGCGAGGCGATTACGGTACGATTTCGATTAGTGTGCGTTGCAGTAAGGAGTTTCATACAAAGAAAACTGGACGGCTCGAGTTGATACGGTGACAATCTCTTTCCGAGTTGATATGTGTGCTATGACCTTTAAACAATAAACAAATTGCAGATAATTCAGAAATATGCCTAAACAACAACCTCAGTATCATTGTGAGTTAGCAACGGAAACACTCATTATTAGCTTGTTGCTTAAGTATTTCTGTGAGCTGTCTTGTTTACGTTTTAAGTGAGCTAAGAAAAATATATCATGTTTTACATGTTACCATCATATAACACAATCAGGTAACGAAATTGCTTTTGGCTACACCAAACTGTTCACCTTCCCAACATTTTAACTGTACTATACTATGTACATCATGTACCAGTTTCCCTTTGGGAAATTACCACTAGTTTGACAGATTCAACGTTCACATATCACGAGTTTGACAGATTCCACGTTCACATATCACTAGTGTGGCAGATTCACATATCACTAGTTTGACGGGTAACATATAGCTCTTTATCACTATCACGATCGCTAGGCGTGTCTGGGACACAGGGCGCGGAAGTCGTCTTTCAAGGTCCATGTTGTAGCGCAAGGTATATGGGTTGCGGCCCAACAAGACCGGGTAGCGCAACTTAGGGCTGCACCGGCTTTGCCGCAGCCCCCGCAGCGCGCGGTTCGGGCTCCGTAGACGGCGCTCGCGAGGCCCCACACTCGAGAGCCGGCCGCGAGCAGCCCCGGCGCCCACACTCCGCACGCTTCGTGGAACCAAGCTTCTGCTCCGCCGGATGATGATGCGAATCGTTGTTTGGATGCTTCGTCCAGTGTTCTGTAAAGGTAAAGGTTCTATTAATAATGGTGTTGTAAGCTGAGCAATGAGCAATGAGCAAACTTGCAACTCCTACGCTACGCTTCGCGAAAGTGCGAAAGTCATTTGTGGGAATGGGTGTAATATTTTATAATAAAATCCCACAAACAATTTTAGACTTGCCTACACAATTTTAAAAAATCTATTAAAAGTATGCTCTTGAAAAAAGCATATTTATTTATTTATTTAGATACAAGTTAGCCCTTGACTGCAATCTCACCTGATGGTAAGTGATGATGCAGTCTAAGATGATAGCGGGCTAACCTGGAAGGGGTATGGCAGTTTTTATTAAACCCATACCCCTTTGGTTTCTACACGGCATCGTACCGGAACGCTATATCGCTTGGTGGCACGGCTTTGCCGGTAGGGTGGTAACTAGCCACGGCCGAAGCCTCCCACCAGACCAGACCAGAAATTTAGAAATTATAAAATTCCAAACCCCTGCCAGGAATCGAACCCGGGACCTCCCACTAATAAGACCACAGCGCTCACCACTGCGCCAGGGAGGTCGTCAATTATACTACTATTATAAACAATATTATACAGTGGAAGACTATGATGACTATGAGACTAATATGTAAATGATATGAAAGCTTGGATTTGACTCGCTCCAGTAATGCACGGGGCTGCAATTGCTTGTACAGTATGGTATAATAATATTGTACTTAATATGTAGATACTAAAGTATCAAGACTGACCTATACTCCTCACAGTTGGTATCGAGCTGGTAGGGTCCAAACAGGTCGCCCAGACCAGCATAATGCGGCCCCTTCTCGCAAAAGGCGCAGAGCCACGAGGCGTCCGGCGTGGACGCGTCGTAGCGCAGCCCTAGGGTGCTCGCGTGCAGGCCTCGCGCACGCAAGCCGTTTCGCCACTCGTCACCCGTTCGCCTTTCCTCGTCGGTCGCGCCGGTGGTCGCGTTCACAACTGATACCGATACGGGTGAGTCGCGCGGCCCGACGATCTGAAATCATATGATACTAGATGTTCGTCTTCTCCAGGTCTTTACTAAGGGCTTGTACACAAAACTTGCGAGCTCACACATCGCGTGAAGAAAATAATTATATATAATGTGGGTAGTGATTTATACCTGTATGTATGGCCCTCTCGATCGACTGGAGCTCGCATTGCTGCCGGAATCATACGCATCTTTGACTGGCGCTTGAGGAACGGCCACTTCCTTCTTCTTTTTCTCCACCACCTTTTTCCTAGCAGCCTTTCGTCTAGGACCTTCATCACCAGTAGATGACCTATTGGCTCGCTTGGAAGCTTTCCTTTCACCTTTGGTCGGAGCAGATTTTCTCCGCTTCCTCGCTTTTGCAGTTTGCGTTTTTTCCGAGGTGGATATTTCCTCTTGTTCCGTTCCAGTTGGATTTTCTTCTTCGATGCCAGCGAACATTTTCTGCAACTGGTTCTCAACTTCAACAAAGCTGGCCGCTGTTGGTTCAGCAGTTCTAGCCTCACTCACTTCGCTGGCCTCCGGTTCGGCTGGTTTTCCTTCTGATGGAGAACCGACAGGTACATTAGTTGATTCTGCGTTGGAGTTCCTCGCACTTCGTCGTCTAGGCGCGGCGGCGGTCGCCGGGGGAGGTTCGGGTTCGTCATTTTTCGGTGGGGATTTTTGTGGGGGGGAGTTTTGTGGAGGGGTTTTCTTGGGGGAATTTTGTTTTGGCGATTCTTGCTTGGGCTCTGCCTGGGGCGGGGAGTTTTCAGGTTTTAGTGGAATCGGGGATCTCGGTTCTGGTTCAGGGCTGGCCAGAACACTTTTTAGCTTGTCGACTGTGACTGTGGCTTCTGGTTCTGGGGCGGGGGTAGGATCTACTGCGGTGTCTCTATGATCTGTGGTGCTGGCGATCATCGCGGCGATATCGTCTATGGTCTCCGCGGAGCCGGAGCGGGTTTTTCTCCGCGCGTGCGGCTCTGGCGGGGGTGAAGGTGGTTTCTCTGGTCCGTTTTGGGTTTCGTAAGTAGTGTCGCCGTTTTCGAGAGGCGGTTGGGTGGTGTGCGGTGAGACTCGGGGCGGAGTGGCGGGCTTGGGAGCTTCGGCTAGTGGGTGGGTGAGGGGCGGGGGGACTGGGACGCGTATTGTGCGCTCTGGTTTTCTTTTCCGCTTGGAGCCAGGCGGGGCCCCGCAGGAATCGGTTGAATCCTGAAATGGAATAATTTTAACTCTGATGTCAGTTTGTCTTCGAAAATAGTAGCTAAGCTTTCTTCTTCTCAACTTTTACAAGTGACTTGTTTGGTAGAACATTGTTATTTTCTGAGCATAATATGGTGATGTTATACGACGCCACAGCCATACTGATAAAAATACCAAAACTGCTTTGGTTCTCGATCATTTTATCAGTATGGCCGACGCTATTGTAAAGTGCCACATCTTTGGCCATGAATGCTGCGCTACTCGAGCGATCAGGCTAGTATTGAATACTGACCTCATTGGAGGAAGGCGGCGAGGGTGTGGGCGCAGCCCGAGAGTGCACTATGACGGAGTGGGGAGAGGAGGGCGCGGGCGCGGCCGACAAGCGCTCCAGTAGCGCGTCAACCCTCGCGTGGGCCGGACGTGCGTGCGGCGCCGCTCGAGCGATCAGACTGTTGATCGTGGGTGCGTCTCGCACTGACAAGGCCGGAGCCCCCGGCGTGGGGTGCATCGGAGCTGGGGAACCATTTGCACCACGCGGTCCGCCCACTGTGAGGTCGACTCCACCGCGAGCGTACGATAGCAAATCGTCCGGACGCATCAGTTTATCTGGCGATGAAAGTATAACGGTATAAAATTTTAGTTAACAGCATTGAGTAATTTAATTACTTGTACAGTAGTTTTTGTAGTACAGAATTACTCAAGAACAATGAACAAAACAATTGTTTGTAGTGACGAATTTTAACAAACTCTGATGGAACAGTAGGCAACCAAGTCAAAACCTGTCACAGTAAAAAATCTTGGAAAAGAATAATATGGTTTAATACTTGTATTAAATTTAATATAATAATCAAAAATTTCTATAATTTTAGTCAGATATTGAAACTTACCTCTTCCAGGGCCCAAATGTGGATAGAGTTCTGTTGGAGGCAAGGCTGCACCAGCCTTTACGTCACCCGGAGACGGCGTATGTCTGCAAAATACCAGATACATACTACGGATAAGCAGTGCTTCGTTCATTTCCTTTTTAAACAGTTATGGAAAAGTCTTGTCTTCATCAAGGTTTGAAAACTTCGCAAACAGAACTGTTAAAACCGATTATTATTATTTTCAAATTATTGTTGATGATGCTTGTAAACTTCATAATGATTTAGAAATAAGGGTAAATATCAGGTATCTGTTATGTAGGTTACTGCACTGCACAGCTACTTCAACGGTTGTTTTTCATGTCTCAGTTAACCGGTAGGCCTATACATTAATTATTTTTTTCTAAAATAAACTTTTTTTTCTACCTTAATTTCTTCTTTCCTACTACGTACCTCATGAGATGTTTGTCGGGCGGCGTGGGCGTGTGGCGGTAGAGCTCGGGCGGCGTGGCCGTGTGCCGGAACACGGAGTTGGCACCACCCTTCATCGCCTGCAACGTCAATAGACCCTACCGTAGCACCACCGGCACGTTACATATCACACATACTCGACTGTCGTCATGAGGCTGGCTTTCTTCTCACGCTGATCGTCGGAACTAGTTAGCGTTGAATAAGGCAGGCTACTCTCACACACCGGCCCGCATGGCGGCCGCACCACGCGACACGCAACGCATCACGCGACACACAACGCACCACGCGACGTGCAACGGACTGCTTCTCCAAAAAAGAGAGCCCTAAAGGATAGCGTCCACCAGGCGGGCAGGGCTGCATTGCAGCGCAAAAACCCGCCTGCTATACATAGCCATATTAAATGACTAATATTCTTTAAATGAAACTGCGTCGAGTAGAGCCGTGGCGAAACGGATATAAAATGCATACGACCCGAACTGTCCCGATCTAGTGGACGCCTTCTTAAGTCGCACGGCGGAAGGGCCGTTTTAGAATTTTTCTCTACACACAGTCATGTTAAACAACGAACGAAATTATTGAGAAGTTGCCCCAATCGCGCTACAAACACGACCGTGTGGCAGGGCCACACGAGTAGATATCCCTACAGAAGGGAAGCTTCCTATACTATTCAAAATTTTATACTTATTCTTATAGGGTTGTCACCTGTTGCAAGTGAAAAATTAAAAGAAAAAAATACTAAATATAAGTCCCGCAAATTGCTAATGACATGACAGACAGACAGACACACAGAATGACTGACTGACTGACAGACAGACGGACGGACAGACTGAGACTGACAGACAGACTGTATGACAGACTGAGAGACTGATAGACAGACAGACTGACAGACAGACAGACTGACAACAGATTGACAGACAGACAGACAAACAGACTAACAGACTAACCTACTGACTGACTGACAGACTGGCAGTACCTAGGTAGTAGGTACTAACTTACTTTAGTAAAATGAATGAATTTAATACCTAGTTACTACAAATATCACTAAAGTCTAATTTTTTATACAATTTACGCTATTTAAAATGCAAACTCTCGAAAACACGCGCACAACCCACAGCCTGGGAAAACCGCAATCTAGGAAATTGCCCATGCTTGCTTATACAGTTGTGTAAGGACTAAGGAGGTAATTTATATTTCAGGGTCAAATTCTTAGATAGCCCCTGTGTGAGTAACGCTTCATAGTACCGTAGGGACAATCTAGGAAATTGCGCATGCTTGCCTATACACAGAACACCTAAGAAGGAAATTCAGATTTTAGGGTCAAATTCTTAGATTGCCCCTGTGGCAGGTGTGTGAGTAGCCTGCTTAACCCTTCATAGTCTTGCTAAAGGCATACACGCATAGCTCAGTGTTGTCGATCGTCACTGCGGACTGGTCAGCACTCAGCATTATTCAGTAATGCGTCATAGTAATGTACTGACTTGTCAGTACAGACAATCAGCGAGAAAAGATTTAGTACAAGTCCCGATTGTAGTATAAGCCCCACAAATTGTTAATTCGCGTGGCCACCATTTTAGTGACGTCCGCACTAGACTAAAGCACAGAATAATATAATAGTACTAAGTTTCGAGATGATGGTATATTTTTATTTCGGCTGACGTCATTTCGATGTTAATGACACATGGTTCCAGCGCAATAGCAATTTGCGGGACTTATATATCTCAGTGAAGCAGCAATGTATAGAACACAACATAAAATGGTTTTCGTGAAATAGAACAACTTTACGAGATGTGCGTGTTGTAAATATAGACGTCCTTGGCGCAGTGGTAAGCGCTGTGGTCTTATAAGTGGAAGGTCCCGGGTTTGATTCCTGGCAGGGGCAATTTGGGAATCTGTGCTGCCAAGCGATTAAGCGTTCTGGTACTATGCCATGTAGAAACCGATCAGGGGTATAATGGGTTTATGAAACTGCCATACCTCTTCCATCTTAGACTGTATCGTCATTTACGTGACGGTGAGATTGCAGTCAAGGGCTAACTACTAAATTTTTAAAAAAATGGTCAAGTTGGACTCGCACAAGAAGGGTTCCATACCATCGCACAAGAAACAAAACTTTTTTAATAAGACGGACGGACAGCGGAGTTTAGTAATAGAGTCCCGTCGGCACCCTTCGGGTACGGAATCCTAGAAATCCATACTAATATTATAAATGCGAAAGCGTGTCTGTCTGTCGGCTAGCTTTTCACGGCCCAACAGTTTAACTGATTTTGAAGAAATTTGGTACAGAATTAGCTTACATCCTGGGGAAGGACATACGCTACTTTTGATCCCGGAAAATAAAAGAGTTCCCATGGGATTTTTAAAAACCTAAATCCACGCGAACAAAGTCACGGGGATCAACTAGTAAAAAATAAAAACGCCACGCGTATACGTGCGTACAAAACCACGCAAAGAAACCGATAATCTGAAACTGTTGTATAGAGTTAAGTCCTGCAAGGACTGGGACAACCCTCCACCTCCCATGGCCCCACCAACCTCTCGGTTATATGGGCCGAAACGCGGGAAGGCGCCCGTTCGGTACTTGCTCTTGGCATTTTCCTGGGGCGCCTTCTTGACTCCCTACAAATTATCCCCTGCAAGGACTGACCTGCAAGGGGTCGATGGCGGGCGGCGAGGGCGCAGGCACGTGGTAAAGGTGCGGCGGCGGCGTGGGCGTGTGCCACGTCACACCGCGCTCCGACGCCATGTGCGCGGCGGGCGCGCGCGCCATCAGGTTGGCCATCTGTAACTGCGTAAGCCACCGTTAGCGAAGCTATCGTATCTGGACGTGATATCGTATCGTATCGTAGCTGAACGTATCGCAGGCTTCCAACCAAAGGGGTGTCAACAGCCATGTAAATGTTCCACTAGATGCAACGTTACATATAGTGAGAGCGATCACGCACTCATCTCACGTGAAAATATGGATATGAAAAATATTTATGTCATATGTCATAAGCTACCATACAAATAGTTCTATGATAACTTCAAAGCCTATTTTCACAGACTCGGATCGGATGAAGGCGTGATCGTCGTAAAAGTAAACCACACGACGCGTTGCGTTGCCGGTGCAGCGCCTGATCGGTGCCGCTGCGTCATCCTAGATAGAAATCGCTGTACCATGCGTTACCACGACACGACGACACGATGCGTTACAACGTCGTGCACCGCACCGCACGCGCAACGGACTTGGGACCAAAGAGACAAGGGTGGCGTGTCATATTTGAAACAGTGTCATATTTGAATGACCATAACCACAGTTCACAACGGTTAGGGAACTTCAACAAATCATTGAGGCTTCTACATCACTGGCAGGCCTCAAATGTTAGAACATTTGACTAGATTTAACTAAGCATTTCACGCAAGTAGCCCTATTTCCTTTTTACCTCACCGTAGCCAAAGATAATATATTAAACAAGTACAGATCGCTCACTCTCTATTTAAAATTGTAACTAGTTCAAGACTATTACTAGATGGCGTCACTTGGTTCGTATGAAATATATTTTTTATGGATTTGACGAAATATCATATTTTACTTGTCTGGTTCATCAAATTTATTTATATTTAGTAACAAAATACAAAATTTTCACAACATCACCATCGGAAAAAGCTAATTCTTAATTTTAATTATTGACTCATTGAACTTTACGATATCCATAGCATTTTGCTTTGGATAGCTGAAGTAGTGACTTGACTTGTTACTTGAAAATAAAATTATTATTTTGCCTTTGGATTGGTGACGGTTGAATTTGACGGTGTGTTACAATTTTCTGAGTGCTTTTATTTCTTTTCCCTATTTCGTTTGTGAATTGTTTCTGCTATATGGACTCAGAGATTCTGCTAACCCGATTACTTGTGCTTGCTCCTGGATTTTTGATGATGCCAAACTGCTGACCTACGCTTGATACCGGACCCTTTGATGATTGCCTGTGATTTTGGATTTCGTTTATTATTTGAGTAAAATTTGAGTTAGCTCTAAATAAAATTGAGTTTCATCAGCTGTTCGATAGATGGCACTAAATAAATTCGATAACTCACATTTTAGCTTGCACAATAATGCCATCACACTATAAGGAGTTGACCTACAAGGTACCGGCGACTTAAAGGAGTTTTACGCAAGCTTTAAATGAATGTATGACGTTAGCGATCTTACTTGTATATATTATCTTTGCCGTAGCCTAATATTTGACATACAGCCACACTCAGAGTCGCTAATCGTTACTTAAGATTTGAGTTAAAATGAGACAGATTTAGGTGAGAGATATAGCTCGGTCTCGTTTCAACTAAACTTACGTAACGATTAAGCGACTCTGAGTGTGGCAGATATTCTCGATTCAGGATCAAACCGAGAGTTCCCTAATTCTAGTTCACTCTAGTCATAGGTAACATTAAGTACAACTTGTGTTATAATCTGCAACTTCTGAATGTCATTTTAACCTATGCATTGCAAGTGCTTCCAATATGCTACACAAGTTTGCATTATATGTAATTGTATATTGTCTATGAATTACAAAAAAAAACAATGTGGTCAGAAAGCCCTGATAAGAAATCAGTACCCTTATTATAAATGCAAAAGTGTGTTTGTTTGTTGCTTTTTAGTTTGTCCTTCGATCACGGCGCAACGGTGCAACAGATTGACGTGTTTTTTTCCATGGGTATAGATAAAGACCTTCAGAGTGACATAGGCTTTTTATCCCAGAAAATCAATGAGTTCCCACAGTATTTTAAAAAACCTAATTCCACGCGGACAAAGTCGCGGGCATCAGCTAGTCCAATATAAACATATTTTCATTACGCAAAGTATAGAATTGATCTACTACAGACATTTTAACGTTTATTAAACTGCCAACAATTATATATTTTGTACATATTTAACTAAATTGTTATTGTATATGTTTTTAATAAAGTAAGCTAGTACTTTAAAATAATACCTATTAGATAGGTCCTAGGAAATCAAAGGTATTATTTACTCAATAATTAATTGTTTAGTAAGGTTTTGGTTTTTGTGTATATTTTAGAGTTTAATTGAACTATTCGGGAAGTTTCATTAAAATCTCTTAGTCTGAGAATAAAACAAACACCAAACCATTATAGATGTAATGGCAACATTTGCTATCACCTGTGTCAAGCAAAGAGCTAGCAAAAGAGGTCAAGCATGCAAACAGCTGATTCTTGTATTGCAACACATAAAATAACTCTTCACACAACAGAGGTGTGTAAGCAGAAACTGGTTTTCAGTGTTTTTACAACAAAAACAATTAAACATTACCGCTGGCGAAATTACGAATTCTTAACGAGAAATGAATATGAAATTAGTTTGTTTATTTATGCGCATTCTAATTTCACTGTGTTGAATAAACAAGGATTTTACTGTATGATATTTTAATGTTGAATGGAATAATAAACACCACCTGTAAGGGACTCCAGCCCGAGCCTAGTTGCGACTGTCTTCCATTTGGATTGTGCTGCGAGCCGCCAGACATCGTGCGCGGAATCCTCTCGGCACTGTTTACAAAACTTATTCAATTCCGATTCGTTAACGATCCCTCCTTCAGTCCACCATAATGTTGCCGGCAACTTTCGAGCCTTCGTGCGCGTAACTGCGATCCTCTACGACGTGTACAGAAACTTCTCAATCCTTTTCAAGCGCGCATGTTGATATCACAAGCGTCCGTATCACCTTGCAGACATACTGAACACGAAACAGCACATAAATCCAGTTAACGATGCGATTATACAGATGAAAACCACATTTATTACGAGCACGGTATGGTGTTCACGAATCTGAAGCTCACTTCGCGTGACATTTTGAACGCATTTTAGGTTTGAAAATATACACTATATTTGCACTCTGGGGCTGGATTATTTTCCGTTAACTGCGCATCACTTTAGTCTTTCGAGAAATACAATAAATATCACAAGTAACTGTACGAATACAGTAAATTTTAACAAACTGCACAAGGATCACATCCAACAATGGTGGCCGATTGAGTTTTTTGAAAGCATTTGCAGCGACATCTACCGAATCAATTATCAAAGCAAAATTGCGTCGGTAAAACAGTCAAACGGAAGCGTGGTCTAGTTGTCTATAGTTATAAAAAACCGGTATAAATAACAGAATTAACCTCAAAATTATTGGTAAGTAATAATAAAGCTTATATATTCTGGAAAAATTTCACCTTTTTAGTGCACATAAATAAAAACAAACATTTATTATTTAATATAGGAAGGTTAATATTTTTCGATTGATTTACCGGTTTTTCCAAATATATGGCAATACTGGTTACTATAGCAACGGTTTGTTTTGTTTTATTGTTTATTTACGATTTTACGAAGTTGATGTACGTTTTCAGAAAGCTTTTACTAAAATAACTGAAAGTATGATCTCAAATTTTACAACAAAATGAGGGAAAGTGAAATAACGAAGTTCTTAGTATCATTCAGTGGTCATATAGAGCAAGTGCGGTTTCCAGCCGGTGTGTTCGACGATCAACTTTACTTGACTTATGATGTTGTTTGGGGCGAAGATTGGAGCCCTGTTTCTGGTTTATGCTGTGGGACCAGTCAGATGGCACGCTCGGGACGTGACCCAGAGAGGGTGACATTCAATTTGCCTTTGGAAATGGTTTTTGGCAGCACCAATGTATTCGGATGTAAGTGACTATGTTTATTCAAAGATCAAACTCCATGCGGTCAGGACCGGCTCGGCCATATTATAGGCGCCACGACGCGACGGCTTAGGGCATACCTTCTTAGGTACTCATGAGCTACTAAATTATGTGCATGGGTGCTCGAATTTGGGGGTGGCATTTAATCAGAATAGTTAACATGTTACGCTTACTGATGGTGAAAATTGTTAATTTGTTAGATGATGAAGTGGTGATAATTAATTACGTACTTAAAACTTAAACTACTTACGAGGATTTCAAACGCAACCAAATCTGAGAAGAGCCCACAACAAACTCAGCTGGGTATTCTTTTTACTACTTTACAAAATCACTTTAACCTATTAGAACTATCACAAAGCTGTTAAGCAACTCATTCCCAAGCTCAAACGCAAAAATAGCTCGCGCCTATCTTCAATGAAAATGAAATGAAATGAAAATGAAAATGAAATGAAGAATGATTCAATGTGTAGAAAGCGTGTTGTACAATATTAGTGTAATAAAAGATTTTCTCAAACGCATAGTTTTACCTGGCTAATCCATACTAATATTATAAATGCGAAAGTGTGTCTGTCTGTCTGTCTGTCTGTCTGTCTGCTAGCTTTTCACGGCTCAACCGTTCAACCGGTTTTGACGAAATTTGGTACAGAGGTAGCTTGCAACCCGGGGAAGGACATAGGCTACTTTTTATTCCGGAAAATTTAAGAGTTCCCACAGGATTTTTAAGAACCTAAATCCACGCGTACGAAGTCGCGGGCATCAGCTATTAATTAATAAGTATACAAAAATTGTAGGGCCACAAGTTGTAGTAACTGTGCGAGCGAAGAACTCCCTAACCGGCGAGAGTCTACGAGGTTACTCCTTGTTCCTTCTCCCACCCACTACTGGAACCCATCAGCTCACATCGCAGCTGGTCCGGCCACGATCCGCCACGTTGTTGGGGGAATGGGTAGCTTGGTTGACTGGAAGATATCCCGAGTTGGCCGATCCCAAAATGTTGGCGAACGGGAAGGATAACTATTGTAAGTTTATTTATTTTTCTATCAGACTGGTTTTCGTCAAGGACTGAACCCGTAGGTACGTAGTCGGAATTCCACGGAGACGTACGAAGCGATTTCCTCCTCGTTTCTAATTCGAGTCATTCGATGTTCCATCAGTACCCTTATGATAAATGCGAAAGTGTGTTTTTTTGTTGGTGTTTTGGTTTATTGGTTTGTTGGGTTGTTGGTCTGTCCTTCACTCATGTCGCAACGGTGCAACGGATTGACGTCGACTAAACACGTGAGTATAGCTGGGTGAGAGACATGTATAATATTTATTTTTCTTTTTCAGTGCTAAAGACAGAATCGTACGGGAGTGTAACATTGACCATGACGATGGTGTCGAAGGACCTTCGGAAACTTGGTTACGATAATCAGCCGCCTGTTTGGAAGAGTGTTTAAAACTTTAAATCTATGATATTGAATAAATGTTAGGTAATTTTATAAGCTGTCTACACTTTTTTATACAACTTTGACATCACTTTTACAGAAAAAAAGTCAATGGTGAAAACGCTCACCGACGGAGTGAGTTTTTTTTAATAATTAAACAAAAACGCGTCCCATCTTAGGCCACATCATAACTTCCCATCAGGTGTGATCGTGGTCAAGCGTGCGCCTATAATGAATTTAAAAAAACTCAGCGCTGGGTCTGCATTAGCCCTAAAGAATCTCGCGCACATTTATACACTGTAGTATGTGCTCGCGCACTAGTAGGCCAAGTCTACTGACCGTATCAGACTACCTAGATGTATTATGAATAACTAGATGATGCACGCGACTTCGTCCGCGTGGATGTAGATTTTTAAAAATTCATTGGAAACTTTTTAATTTTCCGGGATAAAAGGCATACCTATGTCCTTCGTCGGGATGTATGCTAATTGCTAACTCTGTACCAAATTTCATCAAAATTGGTTAAACTGTTCTGCCGTGAAAAGCTAGAAGACACACACTTTCGGATTTATGATTTAAGCTGTTCATTCTATCGCGATCCATCCAGTTGGACACGCAGTCCAGTCCGACGACTAGTCGCATAGACCAACAACTCCTCTTTTTCTATACTTTTGGCGTGAAAACAACCAATCAATCAACCAATTTCAGCTAAAGTCTCAACGTCCATGTTGCCGTCGCGTCGTTCACCACATTGACTTGACTGTTGACAATTGACTGAAACTGGATGGTCTCTAGATGACCAGTCTGATATATTGGTCTTGAGGTGAGTTACCGAATTGGCCTAAGCGCGCTGATGTCCAGTCTTCTGCCCAAAACTCCTCAGTGCTTGAAGACCAAAGTCCAAAGTCGTCGAACAGTGCGAGATATGGTCGCTAACTATGGCCCTCATAAGAAAGCTCAGAGTCACTCAGCGGGCGATGGAGAGAGCTTTGCTTGGAGTTTCTCTACGTGATCAAATCAGAAAGAGGAGATCCGTAGGAAAACTAGACTAACCGACATAGCTCAACGGGTAGCAATGCTGAAGTGGCAATGGGCAGGGTTCGTAAAACCGATAGACGTTGGATTGCTACAGATTAATTTATTTTAGAAATGCTGTGGCCCCAAAATGGCATAATTCTATTACTCGTTTACAAAAGCAATTATTATTATCGCCTCGACATTGACATAAATCATAATTGATTAGTGAACAATAACTAACGATATGGGTATACTTTTGACCGAGAATAGAAAATATCTTACGTTTTTATGTGTCGTATTTTTTATGGTAATCTACTCGTACCTCCCAGGTGCAGTGATGAGCAATGTGGTCTTAGGTAAGGACTTAGGTGATCGTGGGTTTGATTCCAGTAGGGATCATTTTGGATTTTTTAATTTATAAATTTTTACGGAATTATGTGAATTGAAGTTCTAAATTTTGCCACAGATGACAAAATTCAACCGATCATCATCATCACCAATCGATAGACGTCTAAAGCTGGACATACCTCTCTTGTAGGAACTTCTACACGCTATGGTCTTGCACCGCCGCGCCGCCTGAATCCAGAGGCTCCCTGTGAGTTGCTGGGTCAGCCCCCGACCTCCTGTGAACCCCCGACCTCCCGAATAGAAGGTCGAGTACCTACGTAGTTAACAACTAGGCTGTCACCACTTTATTAGTTTTGCGGTCCTAAATAAAAGAGACTTGTTTTAGGTAATTTATCTGAAAAGGTAGGCAGAATAGTCCGCGACAGGTCGAGATGGCAATCGGGGTAGGAGGTGGGGGGACGTCCCGCACAACTGCCCGCACCGGGTTAGCGCGAGGGCTGTGCGGGGCGTTCCCTCCCGAATTGCCATCTCGACCTGTCGCGTACTTATACATGTTTCCTTTCGAAGTACGGGATTCTTCGCGAGTTTGATTCACAAGTCTTGGCCGGTTTCATAATAAATCTAAATATATATAAAAGGAAAAGGTAACTGACTGACTGACTGATTGACTGACTGATCTATAAACACACAGCACAGCTCAAACTACTGGATGGATCGGGCTGAAACTTGGCATGGAAATAGCTATTATGACGTAGGCATCCGCTAAGAAACGGTTTTTTGAAAATTAAACCCCTAAGGGGGTGAAATAGTGGTTTGAAGAAATTTGTGTAGTCCACGCTGACGAAGTCGCGAGCATATGCTAGTTTTATTATAAATCCTAGAAGGAAAAAAGGATATTTATTTTATTAAGTACCTAGTGACTATTCAGTTAAACCGCATTACGTCAACAATTCGTCACTCAGGGGGCTCGTCCTGAGTACTGTGCATAAATCATAATATAAAACTACCTTTGTGAATAGGTATCCATGAATAAGAGTAGTAGCGTTAAGATCATCTACTTCAAGCATCGATATAAATGACAAGATATGCCCAAGCGAACAAAATTTTTCACGGTTTTGGACCCAAATAAATCAGCGCCACATCTTAGATACTTATGAACGACACGTTTGAAATCCAGACGTCATTGAGGTTGTATTGGTGCTAAATAAACATTTTAGGACCAATGAGTCGGTGCCATTTTGCTTGTTCAATTGTCCTGTCCTTACGAAGTAATATATAAGTCTATGACTACAAGGTAAAAACGTTCGTCCTCTATATTACCTAATACCTACCTACCTGTTGGAACTTGGAGGACATAAGGAAAATGAACGCGCTTAAAAATATTTCCAAGACCTTTTTGGAGCAGTTATGCATTTTGAGAGTAATGTGTACTTACCATATACAGTAGAATCCGCCCTATAACTGCCTGTTACCAATTCAATAGGCATAAAAAAGCGTGACACAAAAATTTCTCGGCCTACGTTCGTAGCCAGAGATTAGAGAACTCTAATCTGTGTTCGTAGCACCTCAAAAACATTTTGCGTAGCAGCCTGCGTAGCATTTCATAAAAAAACCGGCTTAGTGCGAATCGATGTACCTAACCCAGAGACGGATTAAATGTCGAGAGCGCCCTAGGCAAGGATCTCATAGGCGCCCATCTAGCAGCCATATTAAAAAAAATACTAACTTCGAAAGAACAATGAATCGTGTATAGTCCACGACATGTTGAGATGTCAATCGGGGTATGAGGCGAGGGGACCGCCCGCCCACACGCACGTTACCCACGCTCACCTGCACCGGGTTAGCGCGGGGGCTGTTAGGATGTGGGGGCGTTTCCTCCTCGATTGCCTTCTCGACCTGTCACGTACTTTAATTGCAAAGGTGGTAGTTGGTGATTATACCTATACTAAGTGAACGAGTGAAGACTTCACACTTTGCTATATTAGATTATAAAGAAGAGGCGGTCACTCCAAGATTTTGCATAGAAACCCAACTCTACATGATCGCATGCGCCCCTTCGTCTCGCGCCCCTAGGCACGTGCCTAGTTTGCCTTAGGGATAATCTGCCACCGACCTAACCATAAACTAACGGTTTTCAGATTTTTCCCTTTATTTGTGCTATTACATTGTTACATGCCTTTCATGATTCTAGGTAAACGGGAAGTACCCTGTAGGTTTTGATTCCCTTGACGGAAGTGACCCTATAAGGCGCCATCTACACGGGCGAGGGAAACGCCATGTGAAGATTATCCTTTGTATCGAATTTGGTGGCACGGCGAAACTATCGCCGCGTTGCTCTTGTCCGTGGAAATGACGCCTAAGAGCGATCACGCTCATCCGATCCGAATCCGTGAAAATACGGATATTAAAAATATCTACGTCATAATTATGAATTGAATAGAATAGAATGTTTTTTTTTATTCATGTAAACTTTTTACAAGTGCTTATGAATAGTCAGGTAGTTTTAATTTACCACTGGTTCGGAATGCCGTTCCTACCGAGAAGATTTTATTTATGTCATAAGCTAACATGCAAATAGTTCTATGACTACTTCGGAACGTATTCTCACGGATTCGGATCGGATGAGTGCGTAACCGCCGAGGGTTCCTTTTATTTTCTGAAGAGACAGAAGCTTAAAAAAGGCCTAAGAGCGGTTACGCACTGCATCCGATCCGAGTCCATGAAAATACGTTTTTTTTTGTTTTGTATGGGAGCTTATGATGTACCTACTTATGTCGTAGATAATCGCTGTTATTCTCACGGATGACGGATAGAACTCGGATGACGGAAGTGTAGTGCGTAATAGCCGTAACGCTCAACTAAGTACATGGTACATACTTAATATGACTTCAAGTATTGCCAATACGCATTATAAGGCTATATTTTGTTTATCATTCGATGAGCAGGCATGAACGCAACTAGCAGTTTGCCTAAATTCGTGAATAGATAAAGTTAACCTTGCAACGCTTAACCTAATGTTTAGTCTAATTACACACTTCCGTATTAAGGCTGATTTTTCAAGGTTTTGCACAGTGATAAGGAATACACTTCTTATCAATCGGAAAGAGATGTTTAATACCTAAGTACTAAGCTTGTGTTTAACCCTCGACTCATACAGAGATTTGAACGTTTTATATACTTACGTCTGTCTGTGGCATTATAGCGCTCAAACGGATGGACCGATTGAAAACAGTTTTGTTCGAACCCGCGTCTCCTGGGATCGCGCTCCGACCACTAAGCTACTAAATGGGATAAACAGTCGCTTCAGTACTGAGTGAACATACATATCACAAATTTCGTCACTGGCAGCAAGCGAGTCGTAGCTTAGTGCTTAGAGCGTCGGGCGCGATCCCAGGAGAAGCGGGTTCGATTTCTGCCGGTCCGCATTTTTTATATGTAAGTATTTAAAATTATTTAGAAATTTTTTGGAAGTGTAGGTAAAACATTATAAAAATTATAAAATACTAGAGGATGCCCGCGACTTCGTCCGCGTGGATTTAGGTTTTTAAAAATCCCGTGGGAACACTTTGATTTTCCGGGATAAAAAGTAGCCTATGTCCTTCCCCGGGATGCAAGCTATCGCTGTACCAAGTTTTGTCAAAATCGGTTGAACGGACGGGCTGTGAAAGGCTAGCAGACAGACAGACAGAGACACACTTTCGCATCTATAATATTAGTATGGATGGTTCTAAATAATATTATGTTTAAGTATTAGAAATCTGTTCAGCCATTTGAGCATTATTAGCTTTTTTACTCTGATCTGGACATTCTACTTGGTTACCTGATATAATTTTATAATTGTAACTTAAAAGTTACCACTATAAAGTATTTGAGATCCACATTTAAAAATCCAATATTAATTGTCTTGTATATCTACTTACGAAATACCTAACACTGTTGTATACTTGACTGTTGCGTTGTTTGTCATATTATAAGTTTAACAGTCACCTTGTAAGTCGGTGTTGTAGGTACGTTATCGCTAACTACCTATCTACCCAAGAAATATTGCCTGTCATATAAAAACATTCCCGCAATACAATTTTCCCATAGGTTCTTAGTAAGTAGGTAACTTTTCCTGGTTGTAATGTACACGCAGGTAAACTGTACGAATTCTCCGACTGAAATTATATTATCTAGGTAAATATATGATTTTATATTATTATGCGAGATTTCTTGAGGTGTTGAAGGTGGGTGCTGATTGCGAATTAGTTACTTCCATTTTAAAATCCAAGACTTAATTTCCTTTCCTTAAAAATTTGGGTTCCATATCTCCAGAGATAAAAGGAACCCTTATAGGATCACTTAGTTGTGTCTGTCTGTCAAGACCCGTCAAGGGAATCATAACCTGTAGGCTATTTCTTGTTGACCTAGTATCATGAACCATCATTAGCCAGGTAACAATATCTTATTTTTATTTATTTGGGAGAGTAAACAATTACGTATTATGTATTAACTTAACTTTTTTTTAAAAATCTATCAAACAAAATTGGTAAATATACAATCAACTACACTATCAACAGCTTATCTACAGAATATTATAGCACAAGTAAAGGGAAAAATTCGGAAACCGTGAATTTGTGGTTACTTACATCACAAAAAAACCATTATAAAATGTTATTTCTTGTACGATGGTACGGAACCCCTCGTGTGTGAGTTCAACTCGCACTTGATCAGTTTTATTTAAATTTAATTTATTCATTCAGATGTGTCCTGATTACCTAGGTCACCGACCGTTTGTTAATTTACCTACTTCAATACAGCTGAGGTAAATATTAAAGTTTTAAAGAAAAAAAATCAAGGTAGGTCGAGCATAAAAAGCGTGAGTTAAAATAAATGTAAATTTTTAGGGTTCCGTAGCCGAATGGCAAAAAACGGATGTATGTCAAAGCCACTTTTTTCCGAAACTATAAGAGCTATACTGTTGAAACTTGGTAAGTAGATGTATTCTGTGAACCGCATTAAGATTTTTACACAAAAAAAAGAAAAAAAAAAAAACAATAAATTTTGGGGTTCCCCATACTTACGTACTTTTACCAACTGAAACTCAAAATTTTTTTTTCATCTAACCCATACGAGTGGGGTATCTATGAATAGGTCTTCAAAAATGATATTGAGGTTTCTAATATGATTTGTTTCTAAACTGAATAGTTTGCGCGAGAGACACTTCCAAAGTGGTAAAATGTGTCCCCCCCCCCTGTAACTTCTAAAATAAGAGAATGATAAAACTAAAAAATATATAATATATGTACATTACCATGCAAACTTCCACCGAAATTTGGTTTGAACGAGATCTAGTACCTAAGTAGTTTTTGATTTATCGTGCAAAATGTCGATAAAATACGATTGTACTACGGAACCCTCAGTGCGCGAGTCTGATTCGCACTTGGCCGGTTTTTTGTTTTCCTCTCGAGACGTGATACTTTGTTGAATAGTTATTTTAAAATCATTATGAACTTTTATAGACAATTTTTTAAAATAAAAATCGGTCAAGTCCTAATCGGACTCGCACACGAAGGGTTCCGTAACATCGTACAAGAAATAACACCTTTTTTTAATTTTCATGACGGTCATTTTGAATTTATTATAATTTGTTGTTGAAGCGGCAATAGAAATACACATACGGTGTTCCCATTAGATTACAACATGGGGTTATTCAAGGGGTGGACCAACAAATTCCTGAAAGGCCGGCAACGCATTGGTGGTTCCTCTGGTACTGCAAATGTTCATGGGCGGCGGTAATCACTTAACATCAGGTGACGTACCTGCTCGTTTGCTCGCCATTTTTATTTAAAAATACATATTCTAGAAAATTTTAACTCTCTACCTATTACGGTTCATGTAATACAGCTCGCTGACAGACAGACGGACGGACGGAACGGACAGCACGGGCTTAGTAATAGGGTCCCGCTGGCACCCTTCAGGTACGGCTACGGAACTTAAAAAAACAACTGCTTGGGAAATGACGACCGCTAAAATGTTTAGCAACTATGCCTTCTTACTACAGAACCTAGCGTGTTCTGAGTTCTGACACACACTTGACTAGTTTCGTTCTTGGTTTCCGGATATCTTTTTAGGATCTGTATTGAAACTTGAAAGAGAAATTATATCAGTTATTTTTTTATTTTTTAGTGCAGGGTGGACACACACGTTTCCGAGTATTAACCCTAACCCCGGATGGCGAATTTGTAGTTATATTATTTTTAGTGCGAGTTGAAAACACGGACACACTTTTCCGAGTATAAACCTACCCCGGATGGCGAATTGGCAGTTATATTATTTTCAGTTCGAGTTGAAAACACGGTCACAGGTTTCCGAGTATAAACCTACCCCGGATGGTGAATTCTTAGTTGTATTATGTTTAAGTGCGGGGTGGACACACGTTTTCGAGTTTAAACCTACCCCGGATGGCGAATTTGTAGTTATATTATTTTCAGTTGGAGTTGAAAACACGGTCACAGGTTTCCGAGTATAAACCTACCCCGGATGGTGAATTCTTGGTTATATTATTTTTAGTTCGAGTTGAAAACACGGTCACACGTTTCCGAGTATAAACCTACCCCGGTTGGCGAATTGGTAGTTATATTATATGCAGTTCGAGTTGAAAACACGGTCACAGGTTTCCGAGTATAAACCTACCCCGGATGGTGAATTCTTAGTTGTATTATGTTTAAGTGCGGGGTGGACACACGTTTCCGAGTATAAACCTACCCCGGATGGCGAATTTGTAGTTATATTATTTTCAGTTGGAGTTGAAAACACGGTCACACGTTTCCGAGTATAAACCTACCCCGGATGGCGAATTTGTAGTTATATTATTTTCAGTTGGAGTTGAAAACACGGTCACACGTTTCCGAGTATAAACGTACCCCGGATGGCGAATTTGTAGTTATATTATTTTTAGTGCGAGTTGAAAACACGGACACACTTTTCCGAGTATAAACCTACCCCGGATGGCGAATTGGCAGTTATATTATTTTCAGTTCGAGTTGAAAACACGGTCACAGGTTTCCGAGTATAAACCTACCCCGGATGGTGAATTCTTAGTTGTATTATGTTTAAGTGCGGGGTGGACACACGTTTCCGAGTATAAACCTACCCCGGATGGCGAATTTGTAGTTATATTATTTTCAGTTGGAGTTGAAAACACGGTCACACGTTTCCGAGTATAAACCTACCCTGGATGGCGAATTTGTAGTTATATTATTTTCAGTTGGAGTTGAAAACACGGTCACACGTTTCCGAGTATAAACCTACCCCGGATGGCGAATTTGTAGTTATATTATTTTCAGTTGGAGTTGAAAACACGGTCACACGTTTCCGAGTATAAACCTACCCCGGATGGCGAATTTGTAGTTATATTATTTTCAGTTGGAGTTGAAAACACGGTCACACGTTTCCGAGTATAAACCTACCCCGGATGGCGAATTTGTAGTTATATTATTTTTAGTGCGAGTTGAAAACACGGACACACTTTTCCGAGTATAAACCTACCCCGGATGGCGAATTGGCAGTTATATTATTTTCAGTTCGAGTTGAAAACACGGTCACAGGTTTCCGAGTATAAACCTACCCCGGATGGTGAATTCTTAGTTGTATTATGTTTAAGTGCGGGGTGGACACACGTTTCCGAGTATAAACCTACCCCGGATGGCGAATTTGTAGTTATATTATTTTCAGTTGGAGTTGAAAACACGGTCACACGTTTCCGAGTATAAACCTACCCCGGATGGCGAATTTGTAGTTATATTATTTTCAGTTGGAGTTGAAAACACGGTCACACGTTTCCGAGTATAAACCTACCCCGGATGGCGAATTTGTAGTTATATTATTTTTAGTACGAGTTGAAAACACGGACACACTTTTCCGAGTATAAGGGTGCTTTTCCACCAGAGATGTGCTATGCTACGTTGCTATGGATGCGTTTGAGATCCACCATACATATTCATTGGTGCACATATAGCTTAGCACTGGTGGAAACGGATTCAACTAATTATGTTTTTTAGGTTTGGCGAATTTGTAGTTATATTATTTTTATTGCGAGTTGAAAACACGGACACACGTTTCAGAGTATAAACCTACCCCGGACGGCGAATTGAATGACGAGGTGAATAAACGTAATTCACCATTGTTCGACGGAATAAGTTAAGTGAGAGCTTTACAGACCATTATCGTTATCAACTTAATATAACCTGCGCAGACGCATCTTTTATGATCGCACGCTTTTATGAACAGACGCATCGATTATTATTATTCGTCAACCAAATTAATATAAACATCAACAAAGCAAAGTCGTACTCCGGCCGTCGTGAGAGGAGGACGTTGCGAAATTTTACGATAGAGATCGTTTAGACCACATGTAGTATTTTTAAAATTTATCTGTTATATTAGACTGTTGCAGATTTTCGAGTTATTACAAGGTAAATTAATCATTTTTTTATTTTTTTCATAATTTATGGTAAAGGCATTATTTTATTAGAATCTTCATTCCGAACCGGTGGTAGAGTCAGAGACGTAGCATGAGATAATAATTGTCCTACATGTACGTGTAGGTACATATATTTTGATTTTGGCATTATTTTTAGAGAAACCCGTCATCATTATTTACAGAAATCTAAGTAAATTATAATTTATTATTTAGATTAGATAAAAACTTAGATCGATTTCTTTTTCAATTTATTATTCTGAAATCTAAATTAATATAGGTACCTATAGATACTTCAGACACTTGCATAGTAGATAGGTACTTACTCATCTTTATTTTAAAATCTAAATATCTAAATTATTTATTTACTTCAGATTACTGTGATCTTATTAAATTTTCCCGACTAAATCCATATAATGAGTAGGTAAGTACATAGTACCTACCTAAATATTTTTATCACTAAGACTAATGATAAAAATGTGTATTGAATGTTTTGTATTTCGTAAGAATTTAACTGTGGTCTGATAAAATTGATAATCTTGATAAATTTCACAGTTGCTCTACATTATTATGATTTAAAAAAACTAAAAAAAAATTCAGGGAGCTTATGTTGTGATGATTTTATGTCAAAGTATCAAATTACCTACCTTAATAATGTAAATTGTATCCATACAATTTCCATACTCTGTCTGCCGACCCGTTTTACAACCTATAAACCACTGAACGGAAAATGGAAATTTCTTAATCTTGAAATAGGGTATTTTGGTACAGACTACTTAAAGACTGTTCACTAACATAGTGCTACCCAACTTGTGTTTATTATTTATATTCGTAATTTATTACAATAACCATAACAATAATATAGTATTCTATTTTATTCTTAGAATAGTAAACATTTATTTATCAAACGCAGTGAAAAATAACATAATAAAAGCAAAATATTAAGTGTGCCTGCGGGTGTAGCGACACTGTCAGCGAACAGACTTTACAGCGAATGTTGAGATACTTAATATTATTTTTAGGGTTTCGTATCTTACAAGGAAAATAAGATCACGTTGTTGTCTGTCTGTCTGTCAAGAAACCTATATAGGGTACCTACTTCTCGTTGACCTAGAACCATGAAATTTGGTAGGTAGGTAGGTCTTATAGCTGACATTTGGGGAAAAATTTGAAAACCGTGAATTTAGGGTTAGATCACACAAAAAAAAATTTAAATTGTGGTCATGAACGAATAATTAGTATTTTCAACTTTCGAAGTGAGTGACTATATCAAGTGGGGGGTTTTATGAAAGTTCATCACGTGTACATTCTAAAACAGATTTTTATTTATTTTTATGCATCATAGTTTTTGAATTATCGTGCAAAATGTCGAAAAAATACGACTGTAGTACGGAACCCTCATTGCGCGAGCCTGACTCGCACTTGGCCGGTTTTTCCATAAAAACTTTGGTCAAAAATACTCCTTTACTTCATATTGTTCCTGAAAGATAATTTCCGGATTTTCCCAGATTTGCGCGAATATTTTTTTTAATAGAGATAGCGAGCAAACGAGCAGGTGGGTCACCTGATGTTTAGTGATTACCGCCGCCCGTGAAC
The DNA here is from genome assembly GCF_902806685.2 of Maniola hyperantus. Taxonomy (NCBI): domain Eukaryota; kingdom Metazoa; phylum Arthropoda; class Insecta; order Lepidoptera; family Nymphalidae; genus Maniola; species Maniola hyperantus. The sequence goes on along the minus strand of NC_048548.1, from coordinate 1,999,860 downwards.
ATTTGCAGCATTTGCAGCATTAGTAGCTGACTTTCGGGGAAAAATCTGAAAACCGTGAATTAGTGGTTACGTCACACAAAAAAAATTAAATTGTGGTCATGAACTAATAATAAGTATTTTCAATTTTGGAATTAAGATAACTATATCTTCACCTGTACATTCTAAAACAGATTTTTATTTATTTTTATGCATCATAGTTTTTGAATTGCCGTGCAAAATGTCGAAAATATAACGACTGTAGTACGGAAGTCTCATTGCGCGAGCCTGACTCGCACTAGGCCGGTTTTTCCTTGTCTTTTCACCTGGACAGCTTCTATGATTTATTTAATTTTAATTTGCTCGTATGAGTCCCGCAAATTGCTATTGCGCTGGAACCATGTCTCATTAACATCGAAATGACGTCAGTTTGACGTCAGCCGAAATAAAAATAATACCTCAGCTCGAAACTTCAGTCTAGTGCTGCCGTCATTTGCGGGACATATACTAATTTATTATCATTATCTGCCACAATGTCAAAGAAGTTTTACTTTGACCGCGATTAGAGGTTACACGCGCTGATTTTTTTCTTGTTTCTGATAATATTAGGCACTTGTTAAGGCACCTACTTAATTATTTATACTTAATATTATTATCAATATCATCATGATCTACCCATCGCCGGCTCACTACAGAGAACGGGTCTCCTCTCAGAGTGAGAAGGGTTTTGGCCGCAGTCTACCACGCTGGCCATGTGCGGATTGGTATAGACTTACACACCTTTGAGAACATTATGGAGAATTCTCAACTTTTTAAAAATCTCTTTGTTTTACCGGGATAAAAAGTAGCCTATGTCCTTCCCCGGGATGTAAGCTATATCTCTGTACTAAATTTCGTCAAAATTGGTTGAATGGATGGGCCGTGAAAGGCTAGCAGACAGCAGCACTTTCGCATTTATAATATTCGTATGGACGTATGGATTGACTAGTTTTTGCCTGCGACTTCATTATTTTATCTGTATATATAAAATTCAAAGTCCTGACTGACCGACTTATCAGCCTAAACCGCTGGTCTTAGAGACATGAAATTTGGAGAGAGTGTTCTTGGTAAAGAGTGGGTATCCACTGAGAAAGGATTTTTCGAAATTCCACCCCTAAGTGGGTTAAATGGGGGTTTGAAATTTATGTAGTCCATGCGGATGAAGTCGCGAGCATAAGCTAGTTAGTAATATGATAGACCATTGACCCAGCTGTGAATTGAACCCGGGATCTCCCGCAAAGGATCGTAGTATTTGCCAGTTGCCACTGCGGGGATGCGTAAACGCATTAAAAAAAAAGTATCTAATTACTAGTACCTATCTATGTATAAGTGTTTTGCTACTTTGCTGTACTTGTCTTATCTTTGCGATAAAAACAACTGATTGTTTAATTCAACGATTTCAATAGTTTTATCAGAGCTTAAAACAGTTAGGAAAACGCAGGCTTACTCATCAATATTTCTCATTAATTTTATTACTTACTAGCTTATGCTTTATGCTCGCGACTTCGTCCGCCTGAAATTCATAAATTTCGACCCCCTATTTTACTCCCTTAGGGGTGGAACTTTCAAAAATCCCTTCTTAGCCGATTCCTACGTCATAACTGCTAAAGCTGCATGCCAAATTTCAGCCAAATTTGTCCAGAAGTTTCAGCTGTGCGTTGATAGATCAGTGAGTCGGTCAGTCAGTCACCTTTTCCTTTTATATATTTAGACTTTCACTGAGATAGGTACGGTACATTCACTACATACTTAGTCATAAGTACTATGACGTCATTATACCTTGTTTAAAGTAACTTTCGATGTGTAAACTTCAAACATCGAAAGATACTTTATAGGTAGGTAGTAGGTACACTTGACTTATCTTTGCCATGAAAAACATCATAATATTATCGCGCCTAGATAACAGCTGGGAAAACACAAAACGAATAAGTAGGTAGTTGAAAAGGTTTCGGAATTGTTGATGGAGTCAATTGAAAATACGATAAGTAGGTAGAAGGAAACACGTAAGAAAGAATGAATAGTAGTCCTCCCCTACTCCTCTTCTTCTTACCTTTAAGGCTTTATCCCACACTATCCCACGCTATGTGGGGTCGGCATACCATGTCTTTAAGGTGGTTTGATACATCCAGCCGCAAAATTCAAATTTTGCATAAATGTTATGCCCGCAAAACTCATTACCATAAGCCTTCGATGTATGATTAGTCTACTATTTTCGAAAAACTAACTACTTAAAATTTGAATTTTCGCGGCTGGATGTATCAAACCACCTTAAGTGGTTACTGCCACCCTGCCCATGCCGCCAATGCGTCTGCGAGTCTTCTAAATAAAATAAAAACCTTCAAAATCATCATGAAATTCATGTTCAACCCATTACCGGTCTACTACTGAGCACGGATCTCCTTTTAGACCTAGACTACTGACTGACTAGACTCTAGGTCATAGGTGAAGATGATAAAATCTGTGGTGCATACCGGACAATATCTAAAGAAGCGGTCATGGTCATAGCAGGGACGATACCCATAGAAAGGCTAGTCATGGAAAGAATGAGGATATTCAAAGGAAAAGACCAAAAAACCCCACAGGAACAGCGGCAACGGACCCTAGAAGAGTGGGAAAAGGAGTGGAAGGAAAGAGGAAAGGGGCAATGGACTAGAGACCTCATACAGGACCTCCGAAAATGGATTAATAGGAAACACGGGGAAGTCGATAAATTAATCACACAGGCACTGAGCGGGCACGGAGTATTCAACACTTACCTGCATGCCATCGGCAAGGCACCCAGCGACAACTGTCCCTACTGCGGTGAGGAGGACACACCGCACCACGCAATTTTTGAGTGCAGTATGTTCGCAGATATAAGGAACGAAGCACGTGGAAACGGAGAACCTCTCACCAAGGACAGTTTGGTGCCACAGATGCTAAACGATGAAGAGGGGTGGAATAAGGGTGCAAAAATGCTCCAGGAAATAATGAGGAAGCGTGTGAACGACGAATGGTCCAGGCAAAGGGCAAACGAGGCCTGACCGGACAGTCCCTTTCCTGAAGATTTGCGTATTGCAGTACCGGGGAAGGACGGCCAGCGAAGGGAGGAGGTTTTAGTCCGTAGGTCGCTGAGGAAGCCTCAGCGAAGTCGGGCATGCCAATTGGTATCCATGAGGATTTCCTCCTACCCAATTAAAAAAAAAAAAAAAAAAAAAAAAAAAAAGGTGAAGATGATAATAATAAGTAAGTAAAGTAATATTATAGGTACCTAGTCTATAGGTAATTGTAAGGAAACTGTCATTATGAGTTATCCGCCGCGTCCTTTGTTTTACTGAGCTAAGGTCAATATTTACTAGTGAGTTACTTATGGTACCTAAGTGAGTACCTAGGAGCTAGGACTGATGTTTATGGTAAGTAAGTAGGAGCTAGGACTGAGCACTTTGTGACGTAGGGCCAAACTCTACTAACCCTTAGATAAAAGAGTTCGCCACAATTTTATTGTGCCGAGATACGTATAACGTATGTCACAACTCACAAACAAAAGCTGACAGAAAAATCTACATATTATTTTGTTTAGGTAGGTACCTACTGCAGAATCAAAAAAAACCGGCCAAGTGCGAGTCAGACTCGCGCACCGAGGGTTCCGTAATACAGTCGTATTTTTTCAACATTTTGCACGATAAATCAAAAATTATTATGCCTAAAAATAAATAAAAATCTGTTTTAGAATGTACAGGTAAATCCCTTTCATATCATACCCCACTTGGTGTAGAAATATTTTTTTTCGTCGTGATTTTCCCCTTGACGTCTGATATAAGACCTACCTACCTACCTGTCAAACTTCATGATTCTAGGTCAACGGGAAGTACCCTGTAGGTTTCTTGACAGACACGATAGACAGACAGTCTAACTAACTACATAATTATGTACCGAATTACTGCAACCCTGAAAATTCAAAGTCATTAGTCAGAATTATTTCACCTAAGCTACAATAAGGTAGATCGTTATGCATAAAGAAAATTGTCCGCGTCCTAGCGCAAACAAAAGGAGGAAAATTTACGATCATTAAACATAATTTCACAGTAATAATAATACTAGTGAACAATATAGGTTATTTAACGGGTAAATATACATTTGAGAGACCGATGGTAAAGCCGGGTCCAGACGAGTGTAACGTGTAATGTAATCCACCGTGTAATGTAACACGAATTCTACGTGTGGACGGCACTACGAACGTTTCATGTAAAGCTCGCGCCGGCGGCTCGGGTTAATCCATCGGCTGTCGGTTTTTTGCGCTAACACAAAGGCGCTCGCAGTGCTTGTTTGCTGCAGTTTCGTTTGCCGTCCACGCTGTTGACACTAAATTACAAGTAATCTTAAATTACACGTTACACTCGTTTGGACTCAGCATTATACAACGCGATTAGGCGAGCAAGCGATGCGACTATCGCGTGCTCGCACCTATTAGAACGCGAATACGCGATCATCGCGCGAATGCTAATAAGAACACCTATTCGAGATCAGCGTTCGTACGGGTAAAATTCGCGCGAACTTGCGATGATCGCGCATTCGCGTTGTATTAGGACGACTTCTGACGTGCTCAATGAGGCTGGAGACAAGGGGGTGTTTGCGCGGCTAACTTCTCAACATGATCTCTGTTCAGAAATCTCTCTTGAACGAAGCCGGGGCGGGTACCTAAGCTATTTATCTAATAAATAATAGGTATACATAAATATATACACTCTTATGGTACGGCTCCACTATCGGGGTTCGCCAAATGATTCGAGTTCGAAAATTGGGGAAAATTTTCTAATTTGCTATTTGATTACGGGGCTTCCCAATAGAAACAAATTTTACAATTTAACCTAAGTATAAGGAAAATCTTTGACTACTTAGCTTAGGTAGGTATACCTAATATGTAGATAGGTGCGATAAGTCTAGATCTATTCGCAGGGTAGGTAATAGCAGTAGTACCTAGGCAGTGGCGTGCAGGTCATAGAGGCATAAATGCACTGCTTACCCCAGTTGAATAGCTCAATGCATATTTTTCATAATGACCTGCCAGTAAACAGGCTCCTACTTAACTAGTGCCTACCCTGGCTTCAAACCCTGTGCACGCCACTGTACTTAGGTAGTTATTTCTAAATACATAAGTATGTATTTTTCTTCTTTTATATTTGTTATAAATTATAAAACTTATGAATAGGGTTATATTTTTATCTTAAAATTATATATATATATATATATATATATATATATATATATATATATATATATATATATATATTACTAGCAGTTGCCCGCGACTTCATCCGCGTAAAATTTGGTTTCTCATGAGATCTGAAATTTTCCCACTGCAAAAGGCTGCCATTGCACTTACCTACTCACTCAGTCTCACCTTGAGACACGGAACCCAGTATACCTAAATGCCAATTTTCATATCTCTAACTTCAAAAACATAGGATTTTCAACCTTCGACCCCCTCTTTCACACCCTTAGCGGGGGAATTTTTCAAAACCGTTTCGTAGCTGACACATGCGTCCTAGAAAGAACCTACCTTCCAAATTTCAAGTTTGTAGGCTTTATAGTTCCTGAGATTTCGTGATTAGTCAGTCAGTCAGTCAGTCAGTGAGTGAGTGGTATTTCGCTTTTATATATTTAGATAATTTAGATCATAGATTAATCCGATTTAGATGAATAGGATTGACGCCGACGATTAATATTTTTGATGAATCAAAACGCGTTGACCAACTTGTGAAGTTGAAATCTTGTGAAGTAGAAATCTTGTGAAGTAGAAATCGAACCTGCGCGATTCGCTAACTCAATGTTTTTCAGTCTCAACACTGAATGAAAGCCAGACAGACACACTTTCGCATTTATAATATTAGTATGGATTTTGTTGGATTACTATTTATTAAATTCGTCACTGAAAATGTCATTAATACCAACTATGTTAATAGTCTTGATAGTATTAATTAATTGGTCTGAAATTTTGATAAAAATAGGTAACTACGTACGTACGTATCTACCTACACATTTACTTTTAATTAATAAATAATATTATGTTACTAGATCCCGTGACGCAACTTCTTTCGCATGAATTTAGGTATTTAAAAATTCCGTGGTAAAAGTGCTATGGCCAAGTGCGAGTCAGACTCGCGCACCGAGGGTTCCGTACTCGGGTATTTTTTCGAAATTTTGCACGATAAATTAAAAACAAATAAAAAACTGTTTAAGAATGTACAAGTAAAGCCTTTCCATATTATGATACCCCACTTATAGTAGTTATCTTACTTTGAAAATTGAAAACACAAACTATTTGTTCATGACCACATCTTATTTTTTTTTGTGATGTAACCACAAATTCACGGTTTTGTGATGTAACCACAAATTCACGGTTTTGGGATTTATTCCTTTAAATTGTGCTATAAGACTTACCTACTTGCTAAATTTCATGATTCTCGGTCAATGGGACAATACCCTGTAGGGTTTCTTGACAGACACGACAGACAGACAGACAGACAACAAAGTGATCCCATAAGGGTTCCTTTTTTCCTTTTTGTATTGAACCGTAAAAATCATATCGATCCGTTTGTAACATTGCTACTTGCGACATGATTGAAGGACAAACCAACAAACAAACGCACTTTTGCATTTACAGTATGATAAAATAACAGTAGATATCGCTAGTACTTAATATATAAGTAGGTACATAGAGGCAATGTAGCCAGTTAGTATTGCATCTAGGCTGGGTTTGGATACAGGTTGCAAACTTGCAGTTAGGTATTTAAAGGTAAATATTTTAGCTACTTATTTTGAAAGTCTTTTTTTTAACGCCGGGAAATGCGTTTACGCTTCCCCGCCTCCTGGAAGCCAGCCAGCCAACCAACTGGAGGGAAGGTATGTGGGACTCGCCAGCCGAGAGGCGACCGGAATACCCACTAAAACCCAGCGGCATTCCTGCACGTCGCCTGGTGACTGGGTCACGGGAACGCCGAAGCAAACCACCGCGACCCAGTCAGTGACATCCGCCGAGGCGGACCCTCCACCGGGGACCCCGCTCACGAGGTCCCCACACAGCACGCCGAGGCGCACAGACCAAGTGCGTGCGCCTCCAGACCCGGGGACGGCTCGGCAACTCCACACTCCGCGCACGTCGCCCACGTCCCATCCTCCGCCGCGTCCGCTGTGCCCTCCGCTAGTCTGAGGGACACGCGGAGAAACCTTCCCCCTGCCAGGTCATTAGCCATGGCTAACAATATCTCCGAAGAGAGATTGTTAGCCATGCTACCGGGGTGCACCGGCCCGAATACTACTCTTCCCCTCGGATGCCCGATGCATCCAAAAGGGACCAGCAGCACCCAGGCACACTGGGAGGTTACCTAGCTGGCACCCCATTTTGAAGTCTTGTGTGCTACGCTTTTATTTTTAACCAGCTGCCCTGGCGAACTTCGTTCCGCCTAACAGTGGATTCAAATTTTTTAAATTTTTCTCTCCGTAAGAATAATCCTCGTACTTCGAGGAATATTATAAAAAAGAATTAGCGAAATCGGTTCAGCTGTTCTCGAGATTTGCGATGACCAACACATTTGGTGATTCATTTTTATATTATAGAAGATCAATCAATCAATCAAATTATTATTTCCACCAAATACAAAATCATATTTTTGTTAGTATTGACACGTACCTTAAAACTAATTATTATAATATTCTTACCAAAAACAATACTGTGCACCTTTTTTCCGAACTAGTAGAAACTGTGTCTCGGAAAACAAGGCCTCCAGCTCGGTGAATACAAAGCAAACTACATACTAACTAAACCAAAAAGCTAAAGAAAATATTGTATTTATTGCTTATTTGGGTTTACAGATGGTTCTTAGTCATGTTGTGATGGTAAAGCCTAATACCTTATATACTGAGGTATGCAATATTACATTATACAAATTAAATATTTGTGTAGAATTATTTTATGTGATTGTAGTATTAATTATTATCTTATTTTACAAAAAAGTAAAGATAAAACCTTGTCACAATAATAAATTAAATAATAAATTAATTAGAACATTTAAAACCTCCTTAAAACAATGTCAATTTGGGCTACCTTAAAATTAATTAAAATTAACTAAAGTCTCCCACTGCAATGAGTTCGTGTAAGTTCGGCCTAATTTCAGAAACAACTGCTGGTACCTACCTGGTTTTCATCAATAGAAAGAGGAATTGTGTAAATAGGTCTTTCATCATCATCATGATCAACCCATAGCCGGCTCACACAAAAAAAATTGTGGTCATGAACTAATAATTAGTATTTTCAATTTTCGAATTAAGATAGCTAAGTATATTAAGTGGGGAATCATATGAAAGGTCTTCACTTGTGCATTCTAAAACAGATTTTTTTTTTGCATCCTAGTTTTTTAATTATCGTGCAAAATGTCGAAAAAATACGACCGTAGTACGAAACCCTCGTTGCGCGAGCCTGACTCGCACTTGGCCGGTTTTTTTATTAGTATAACACGACAAAGTACAACAAGGTTTTTTATTATTTACCTTAAACTCTCCTTAAATTCTAATGAAAGAACAATAAAATTAAATGAATCAATCTTCTTTTTCAATTATCACTCATTAAATACAATTGCAATTTGCAATGGCAAACAAAACTAAAAAAAACAAATTAATGAATCAGTCCTATTTTAATAATCATCATTCTTTACTTTACTTACTGCTAGCTGATGCCCGCGACTTCATCCGCGTGGATTTAGGTTTTTCGAAAATAACGGGGGAACTCTTTAATTTTCCAGGACAAAAAGTAGTCTATGCCCGGGATGTAAGCTAACTTTGTACCTTTCATAAAAATCGGTTAAACTGTTGGGCCGTGAAAAACTAGCAGACAGACAGACAGACACACTTTTGCATTTATAATATTAGTATGGAAATATTAGTATGGATTATTGCAAAATGTAAAAATTGGTCCAATTTACAAAGCCAAACAAAAGCCGGACAGGCCGGACACTGTCTACTAGTAATTTGGTCGCACATGCAACCAAAAAGCCTGACTGTGTCCGGCTTTATCTGTACACCTGGCAATACTACCTTTACCTACTCGTGAATGATTCCTGAACAATATGCCGCGGATTTATTATAGGTAGGTCCAGCACGGACCGACTGACGGTTTCGTTTTGAGTCACAAACGATGCATTTTATTGATAGAGTCGACCTTAACAATAGATACTTACGTTTTACGATGCGACAAATATGTTCAGAATAGTTTATGGTAGGGGAGTCCAAGAGAGGATTTTGGGATTTACTCGAGCGCGTCAGATTAATACAAGGAAAGTTAATTAGATGCAGAAAAGTGTGCATTTCATTGATCTGACAATTTGAGCGTGACCTAAGGAAATGGGAGAGTCATAAAGTTTCAAACATCGGCCATGACTTTTGGTTGCGTCCAAATCGTCAGATTTTTGAAGCGCCCCCTTCTACACCTTCGTATGACCACCCCCACCATGCAAACTGGCAGATAAATATTTTAGCGATAAAAAACACATGGGGCGTATTATATACTATTAATATCTAAAGCGCTCGAGTATTTCTTTGTGAATATTTTTTTTTTACATTTTGAAAACCTGTACGCACTCTCCCCACCAGTGAAAGGGGTTACATCATATAACCTTTTTTTCTTTTTAGCACCTAATCTTCCCAATTCAATAGGTCCCCACGACGCTCGAGTAAATCCCTATTTAGCATATTGGGCTCCCCTACTATTACATATATCAATCAATCATTAGTAGAGTAGATATAAAGATAACGGGCAGTGGCGGTTTCAAACAGCTGTCCATTCCGGACTTTTTCTTTGGACAACCTCCCTGGTGACTGGTGAGTCTTATTTAAGTGGGAAGTCCCGCCCTCGGGTTCGATTCTTGGTATGGGTAATTTGAAAATTTATAATCACTAAATAGGTAAATTGACTCTTTACCAGTACGCTTAGTATAAAATTTTACGTCTCACCAAACGTTGCTAGAATTCGAGAGTCGAAACACAATAACGCCAAATTAAAATGGACCTAAAGAGACTCGAATTGAAGTCAAAAATTCAATGCTCCTGATTTTAATTTCGCAACGTTTCCGCTTGGAGCGCTGGCTGCAGATGTGTAGGCAAACTTGAGCTTTAAAACAAGGCAGTTAAGATCCAGTTTACAATAATGCGGAAGTGTTTCGACAGTCGAATACTATCAACGTTGGTGAGACAGAATCTCATAATATTATGGTGGAAAGTTTCGGCCGTAACTACCGGCAAAACCGTGCCGACGCTCGCCAGTCTCAACTCGGAAACAAATAAATGGGATTTTTTTTAAATGAAAATATTACAATAAAACTTAAAGCTAGCCTTGTCTTTGTCTAATTACTATGCAAATCATGCCCGAATGGTGCCAAGAATACTGGCTGCATTTCCGCGCTTAGCAGCCAGGCTGATCCGTTGCGCAAAAAATGTGCCACCCCTTCTGTCACCCGATGAGGCTATTAATCGCGGTGAAATCGTGGTGAAAATTTTTGTCATAATTGAAAATGGCTCCATAGTCCATATTCCACCACACCACCTTGAACCACCACATTGAAATTTTTCAAAAACAAGTACAACTTAGCCAGTTGTCACTCGGGATGATGCAAGGATTGTAACGATACCCCATAATCCAAATTTTAACCACTAGACTATCCTAGCTTCTACAATAATACTGATGATGATTTATTATAGTAATAATAATTACGTTGATTAACTACTTTTGATTAAATTGCATGGCATTAAGCGCATTATTATTTTAACTAGCGCGGGTGTCATCGGGGACGAACATAACCTGTTCTATCGATTATAAATTCAAATCTTGCTGATTCCAAATACATTTTTGCCTCTTTTTTGCGTGCATTTTTATTGCGGAATTCATGATTTTAATTTAGAAACTCAGTTTTTAGAGTTCCGTATCCGGAGCCAGTACCGTCTTTACCATAAGGGCACACGGGGCCTGTGCCCAGGGCCCCCATCGTCAAGTGGGCCCCAAAGGCTAATATATTCGCCTATGTTTTACATTTTTTGTTCTATTTTAGGTAGATATAAACCCGACAAAAAGTTTATATTTAGGATAAGGCCATTGTTAGCGACTTTCTGGCAACACTGAGCAGTGACATGCCCGTGACAAGTCAATTACATTGCCGAGTTTGACAGTAAACGTGGCATTGCAGCATTAACAAGAAGACAATATTATTATGTCACAGATATGTCCAGCTGCGCGATTACGGGAGAGTGACAGCTACAATATCACGATCGCAATCATCACTGATTGGTTAACGCTCGCTCACTATTGGCTACAATGCATTGTTGCAACAAGAATCGCACAAATTCAGCCAATCAGAACAATTGAGATTGTAATAATGATTGATGCAGGTTTTAGACAATCGGCCTACAGATATGCAACTAGCGTGGCCCCCTCAGTCCCTCTCGCTCAGGCAGAGGTACTTACTTGTGAAATGTTATTCCGTCTATTTTACGTTCGCTTCGGCTATTGTAGCCTAGTATACTGCAACCCACCATTGCACAATAACTTCAAAAACAAAAACAACAAAACGAATCATTTATTTATTTACAATACTTGAGTCAACGTAACCTCACTTCACGTAGTTTGCCAAATACTCACGTACAAATACATTTTGGCAAACAAAAAAAAAGTGGGCACGGTGATAAGGACACAACATAATCATTTTGTCACATAATCATTTTGTCACGTTCTAATAAGAGCTTAAATGAATTTAGCTATCTCGCTCTAACAGTAAGTGTCACAATAGGGCTACTTCTAATAGTCCTTGTTCTGAGTATTATGTAGTTCAGGGTTGCCAAACGTACCATAACTATGGGGATCTTTCACACACTTTCAAACAAACATACTATCATACATACATACTAAAATTCACATACACAAACTACAAACAAACACACCTTTCATATATAGACCGCAGGTCGCGTGCAGAGCTAGTATGCGCGCCGCCGCCGCTCTGTATGAAATTAACTACATAAACCGGTTCGTGTGACGTCCCGCCTGCACCCGCCTGCGCCCGCGCATCGAATATCGATGCCGACCTAATAAATTGCAACCCGCCAGTCTGTTCCAACGCGCCACTGCGACACCGTGCCCACGCATGTTCAGTGGCCGCACGCCAGACACGCGTTATAATAATTTATTTCTGTTTTTATCGAACCGCGGGCCTTTTGCTATTCTTCAAGTTTGTTGTATATATAGTTACGTTGTAAATAGTATAATATCTTTGTGTGTATACATAAATTCACAAGAAATACAGATCGGTGGTAAGAAGAAGAATAGGGGAAAGCAGGTAGGATTCGTACAGAGGGAGCATTCGTACAACAGTCATATCTACACTATGCTACATGGTGACGCGTTTGTGTTTTTGTACATGTGAGACCCGCTCATATTCATAGGCTCACAGCTAAGTGCAGTGGCTGTACAACAGTCAGTTATTTTAGAATAAGTCAAAACGTGTTTTCACACCGCGAAAATAATTTTTCGACTCATCTTTGACGACATTAATTCGTAATAAGCTTGGCTCAAATTGTTAAAGTAACATAGTAAGTCTTTGGATAAGTGCCTTAGATTCATGTGTAAACATTAATTTTGGGATAACCTTCACCGTTATTTTTATTTTAAATTTATTGTTTGATTTTTTTGGTTGGGGTACCTTCGTGCAGTTAGGAGTGGGGTGGATTCGTACTTTACGAATGCACCCCGCGTGGGTTCAGATCGTTTTTGCACTAACTGGGTTATGGGATTCCAATTCTAAACCACTCCCAGATGATAACATGCAACAAATAGTGGTGGTGCCTAGACTAGCAGAGTAGAACTAGAGTGAAGAAACTCTCGGTTTGAGCCTGAAATCGACATAAAATAAATATAGGCTAAATATTAGGCTAGGGGTGTCGTTAAATCAAAAATACCTAGTAGTTTCATAGCCTACCGAGCGTCAAATATAGGCGACATTTGACGCCTGCCAGTGTGGGTGAAACCTCGATGTTTTCTTTCTTCGAAGTTTCATGCCTGTCGTGAGCTGCGCTATAAGTCAAATTAGCAACTTCTTATCAAACGCCAAAACGCTGGCTTAGTACCTATGGCAGCTTGTATAAAAGATATACATAGATATGACGTCATAAACATTTGACGTACTCTTTATATTTAAATCGACAACTTTAGAATTAGTTTAGAATGGTTAAAACTTACAATGGACGTGGGATTCACGAAATTTGGAAGACCCTCTGTTTAATAATAATTACTAAGAAACCGTTTATTTTTGACATAGGCGCTATCCCAATTCAACTCCCAAAGAAATAACTCTTACTCAACAAGATCTATCATCAAGATTGCCACCTCCATCACCATCTACATCAACTGTGGGATGATGACGCCAGAAATTATGCAACCTTTTACCTTAGCCTAAAATGAATGAGAATGCACCTAAAAAGACACAAAGAAAGGAAAAGTATTAGAAAAGTTAAGGATATAACATATAATCCCGAAAAAAATAGACTGATAGAAAAGGAAAGAGCAAAAAAGATGAAAAAAGAAGAACAAGAGAGAAAACAGAAGGCTAAAGAGATGAAACGCGAGTTACTATAACGGTAAATTAGAATGTTGATTAATAAATGACTTAAATTGTAACAAATTGTTTGTAAACACCATATTGTTAATTATTACTATGTTTAAGGTTGATTCTGTGTTAATTTTGATATCAATAAATGTTTAATTTCATATAAAATAGCCTTTTTAATTCCTGTGTACGAAGGCTCCCCACTATGTACGAATGTACCCTAGTCGATGTACGAAGCTACCTCGCGTGTGGGGTGCTTTCGTACGATTTCCATTTTTTGGGAAGTTGATCATAGCTTTGTCATCTTACTTTGCATCAACACTGAACTACACTATAATTAAAGCCAGATAACTAGGTAATCCAGCAGCGTTGAAATTATTCTCAAATATTTATTAGTTTTGTTTTTACATGACCTAGAGTAAAAAGTGTACGAATCCTACCTGCTTTCCCCTACGGGATTTCATTTACCCACACCTCACGCACCACCATAAACTGGTGACCCCGCGAACAATGGCTACGACGGAAGCCAACCTTGAAGATAGCGATAGTGGATCCGATGTGACGGTGAGATCCGACGGTGGGGAACACGTTACAGTACGCCCACGAAAAAAACGTGCCCCGTCGGAATATATGAAAATCCGGATACCACCCTTCTGGCCAGAAGACCCGGAGCTATGGTTCGCACAAATTGAGGGCCAGTTCGAGATCGCAGGAGTGGTGTCTGAAAACACCAAATTTTATTATATTACGAGCAATCTTAGCAGTCAACACTCCAAGGAAGTGAAGGACATAATTACCTCACCACCCGACAGAAACAGGTACACTAAATTAAAGGAGGAACTGATAAAGAGGCTGTCTGCATCGCGTGACCGGAAGATCCAACAACTCCTCAAACACGAGGAACTGGGCAACCGGAAGCCATCGCAGTTCCTGCGCCACTTGCTAGGCTTGGCTGGATCTTCCGTGCCCGAAGATTTCATCAAGAGCATCTGGTGCAGCAGACTTCCCGCCAGCATCCAGACCCTTATAGCATCGCAACCAGCAGGATCTCTCGAGGATTTGGCGGACTTGGCCGACCGCGTTTGTGATATTGTCTTGCCAGTTCCGCAGGTTTCCACCTCCACTGCCGCTCCGACAGCTTCAGTCCATAGCGTCGAGTCCATGGCGTTGGAGATAGCCGAACTAAAGGAGGCAGTCAAAAACCTAACCATGCAGCTGAACAGACAAAACAGACAGTCCCGGCAGAGAGAGCGTTCCGCCAGTAATCGGCGCAACCGCTCCCAGTCAAGCTACAGGAAGTACCCAGAGTGTTGGTACCATGCTAAGTTCGGGTCAAAAGCGACGAAATGCGTCAAACCCTGCAACTTCGCCTCGGGAAACCAACAGAGCGGTCGGTAATGGCGGCCGACGACCGCTCACCTACGTCACCGGGTCGCCTGTTCATCACCGACTGCAACTCAAAAATAGACTTTTTAGTGGATACCGGTAGTGATGTGTGCGTTTTCCCACGTAGTGCGTTTCGTGACCGACGAGCTAAGACGATGTTTCAACTCACGGCGGCAAACGGTAGTGTAATAGAAACCTACGGGTATGTACATTTAAAGTTAAATTTCAATTTACGCCGGAACTTTACTTGGAATTTTATCGTAGCCGATGTAACGAGAGCCATTATTGGCGTAGACTTTTTATGTTATTATAATCTTATTGTAGATGTTAAAAATAAGCGTTTAATCGATAACACAACATCATTGTCGACTATTGTTTTTATAGATAAGAATGTTAATAATATTAATTCTGTAAAAATTCCTTCTGGCGACACACGATACCATTCCATTTTAGCTAAATATCCGGAAATAACAAGACCGGCCGGCGCGCCTACTACCACTGTACACAAAACACTACACTACATACACACTACACCCGGTCCCCCGATATCATGTTCCCCTCGCAGGTTAGATTAAAAATCGCGAAGCAGGAATTCGAGCAAATGCTGAGCAACGGGACCGCACGACCGTCCGAGAGCGCCTGGTCATCTCCCCTGCACCTAGCCGCTAAGAAAGACAACGGCTGGCGGCCATGCGGAGACTACAGGCAGCTCAACGCACGTACCATCCCAGATAAGTACCCAATTAAACATATCCATGACTTCGCTCATAGTATATCAGGATGTAAAGTATTTTCTACTATCGACTTAGTCAAGGCCTATAACCAGATCCCAGTGTTTGAAGAGGATATCCCGAAAACGGCGATTACAACCCCATTTGGACTTTACGAATTCCCATTTATGACCTTTGGACTCCGAAATGCTGGTCAAACTTTTCAAAGATTTGTAGACGAAATGACCAGAGGGCTTAATTTTTGCTATTGTTATTTAGATGATTTTTTAGTATTTTCTAGGGACGCCACAGAACACGAAAATCATTTAGAAATACTTTTCGACAGAATGAAAAAATATGGTGTCTTAGTAAACACTTCCAAGTGTGTTTTTGGCGCTTCGGAGGTTCAATTTCTAGGGTACCACATTTCTGCAGCAGGTACTAAGCCACTCGAGTCCAAAGTCCAAGCTATTAAGGAATTTCCGAAACCAAAGACTATTAAATCACTTAGGCGATTTTTAGGCATGATCAATTTTTATCGGCGATTCATACCTAACGCCGCAAAAACTCAAGCCCCTTTAAATGCCCTACTCTCTGGTTCTGTTAAACCCTCACATCCAGTAGACTTGACAGGCGACGCCCTAACAGCTTTTGAGCAATCCAAGGACAGTCTTTGTAACGCCGCCTTATTAGCACACCCCGACTGCGAAGCTAAACTCGCTCTTGTCACAGACGCATCTGACTTAGCGTTGGGTGCCGTGCTACAGCAATACAAAGATAACGCCTGGCAACCTCTTGCATTCTTTTCACGGAAGCTTAGCCCTTCACAGCAAAAGTACTCGCCCTATGACCGCGAGCTACTCGCGATATATGAAGGAATAAAATACTTCCGCCATATGCTCGAGGCTAGACACTTCGTAGTCTATACTGACCATAAGCCTTTATGTTATGCATTCCACACACGGAAGAATAACTGTTCGCCGCGTCAGTATAGGCACCTGGACTTCATATCTCAATTCACGAGCGACATTCGTCATATATCCGGCAAGGACAACGTTGTCGCAGACACCTTGTCTCGTGTAGATGGAATACAAAGTCCAGTTGACCTCGAAGTACTTGCCAAAGCTCAATCGGAAGACTCCGAACTTTTACAACTTCTTAACGAAGAATCTTCACTTCGTTTTGTTATAAGGGTTCTTTCGAAAATGTTTTTAAAAAAAGATTTATTTAATAACTAAAAGAAATACACTTTAATTAATCAATTAAACTTGAAAAATAAAATAAACTAGGAATAGAACACGGATATTTGGAAGAGTCAAGAGACGTTTACCCTCTTCAGAGGTCTAGCACGGACTGACTGGGAAAGCTACCTTATCCACCGGCGGTCAAGTCAGAGTCGGTCTGTCATCAGCTCTTTTGGGTACAGTTAAGGGGTGTAACAGCCCCCCGCTTAAGTGTAAACTTGCGCGTTGTAGGCGAAGTTTACCAACTTAAACAATTCTCAAGCGTGGTTCAGAAAGAGGGATGTCGTTGTTGCTGTCCGGGTTGTCTGTATTGCTAGGGGAAGAGGTTACTCTGTATTTTGAGTAAAAGGTTAAACATCTCTTGTTACAAAAGTAGTATAATACAAATACTATACAAAAACTTATAAAAACATATGAAATTATAGAATGAGTCGGTATTGATTCGGTGTTAGTCTGGGATTCTAATTCTTTTAATAGAGTTAGAGCGTCGTTTGCTCTAATATTTAATTTCATAAAATTATCAGAGTTGATCTGAGAATAAGGAGGTTTTAAGGGTGAAGTGAGATTCAATTTATTAAATGTTGTAAGGTTGCAGCAAGTGTCATTAATTAAATTAAAGTCTGAAAATATTTTATTTATTTTAATTGTAAGGTTGGTTGTACCAATGAGTTTTGTGTTTTTGCAATAACCATTGCATCTTGGTTTTAGAGTTATTATCCCTGTGCCAAGTAGGATAGTATCCAGGTTTTCATTTTCGCAGTCAATGTGTAGTTTTGTTGGTTCAGAATGGGTAAAAACCCATTGGTTGTTTCCAATGTCTTGCCAAATATGGACAGTGCCTGAGATAAAATTAATTTTGCATTCGTTTGGGAGTGAGTGTATGACTTTGGTGATTATTTCCGTTTCACATATCGGCTCATTCAAAATATTAAATTTAGCAACTTCATTACATATATACGAATTCTTAACTATAAGTTTACATTTACTATTTAGATCGTTAAAGGTACAATATTCTGATTTGTCCCTGCTCATGGCAATGTAGGATGCTGAAGGTATGATAAGGGCAAATGAGTTAGGTGTCCTAGCGTTATGTGCTACAGGGATAGGAATGACTTTGTACAGGTTGAAAGGAGAAATTAGGACTAGGGGAATCTTAATTGTGTATACCAACTTATTATCTAAAATGCACGATATTATTTCTGACAGTTTGATTATTATGTGTATATTATACAGCTCTAAATTTACAGGGAATTCCGAGAATTTCGGTAGGTGTTTTACATTGGCAACCAATTCATTATACAGGTCCTTCGGTGTTATAACGGACGGATGTAATGTATTGGTTTTTGCGAATAAGATAGAGTTTACAATATCTTCTAGTTTATAGGATAAACTTAATAAACTTGCTTGGAGCGCACTAAACACTTCTTGCATGGTGGTCTTGATCAGAATTGAATTCGTGATAATAGTCACATTGTTAATGTGTGACGTCAAATTTTCGACAACGTCATTAAGACGTTTTTCGTTCTTGTTAATTTCGATTAGGGTCTCATTAAAGTTAATTATAGCTGTCTTGGAGATAAGAATGTTTTCTTTAACTAAATTTAGTAATTTTTTATCATTGTTTTTTAATTGTTGGATAGCGTTACCATATTTGATTGCATCATCTTCGTCCATGGTACCGAAGATGTGTTTAAAAATGATACCGATACCAGGTATCCATGCTGACCTTTTACTTCTGGATGAAATCAGATGCGATAAAGAATGGTAGTCCCGTGTTAAATCTTCGAGCATGGGAATGAGTGGTTGGAATATATTCTGACATTCAAGACCGGTTAATGTATTACTTTTTGTGCAAAGATGCTGGGATGTATGTAGAACACTATTGATGTTCTCAATGTGGGGTTCTATATATTCTAACTCTATGGGTATAACTACATGTAAATAATCATTAACTAATTTAATTGAACCTATTGGGTTGAAATGAATTCCAGGACTGCTTGTAATCTGCTCGATGTAGCCATCGTGCCTTATGCCTTGACATAATACCGCTGGACTGGAAATATAAATATATATATATATATATGTCTATTTTGTATATATTTTACTTAAATTTAAATTTAAAATATGTAAGTACTAAACTAGGCTTAATATAACAAACTTAACTAACTTAATTTACTGAACTTAACCTAATTAAGTTGTTGCCAACTTTATTTCGTCATAGTGTTGTTTAACATGACGTCGGTTAATTAAAACGGAAAGTGTATGGTTACCGTGGACCTTAATTACTTTATATGGTCCCTTCCATACTGGTGAAAGAGCTTTACGTAGGCGTACGTGGTTCTTTACATAAACCATGTCACCTACTTTGTATTCAACTGGACGGGAATGTCTGTCATAATACTGCTTGGATCTTTCTTTGGATTTCGTGATGTATTCCAGGGCTTTTTCACGTGATAGTTTTAATCGGTGATGAAGCATTTTAATATATTCGTGATAGGTCCCTGATGGATTGGGTTCAAAAAGAGAGTTCGGGAAATAGGGTTTTTGGCCAAATAATAATTCATGTGGAGAGAACTTGGTAGTACAATGGACATTGGTATTGTAAGCTAGGATGGCAGTATAGATATATTTGTGCCAGTCTGATTGGTTTTCATTTACGAAGGATTTAAGGTATTCCTTAATGGTTGAATGGCTCCGCTCAAGAGCGCCTTGAGTTTGGGGATGATAAGGTGAAGACCAAATCTGTTTGATTTTTAGGAATTTACAGGTTTCTTTAAAGAGTTCGGCGGTGAAGTTAGTGCCCTGGTCCGTTAGGATCATTTTGGGCAACCCAAAAAGGGAGATGAAATGAACAAGACATTCTAGACATTCTTCTGCAGTGATGTTAGTAATGGGATAAGCTGTAGAGAATTTGGTCAAATCGTCTTGCAAGGTGAGTATGTACTTCAAGGAGATTCTACCAGCTTCTGGTAGTGGACCCACAATGTCCAGACTGATTCTTTCGAAGGGTGCAGTGGATGTTGACGTGATTTGCATTGGGGCCCTGTTGATCTGGCGTAGTGCCTTGTTGGATTGGCATTGAGTACATTTTCTAACATAGTTCTCTATATCTGACCTCATGTTCTTCCAGCTATACCTTTCTTTAATTCGGTTTAACATTCTTGTAGAACCCACATGACCCGCAATGGGTAGATCGTGATTTTCCCTAAGTATAGTGGGGATTTCACTAGGGGTCGGATATATTAGGGTATTCCTATAAATTTTGATGGTAATGTGAGTGTTATGGAATAGGTAGGCCAGGATGTTATATAGTTTAGTATAGGATAATTTTACGAAAGGGTCTTTGAAATCAGATATTGAAATTTCATTAGGACTCTCAGGTTGTAAGAGCAATTCATTTCGGAGATTTTGTAGAGTTTTATATAACTCAGGATAAGTTATATCGTCGAAGTAGTGCACCTTGGCGAAAAGGAAATAGTAGTGTTTATCGCCTGACTCCAGAGTTATGAATGAATGAAGTGATCTTTCCCTATTTAGGAATTCACTGTTGTCGTTGTTGTTGGCGAGAATTTCTTCGACGTTTGGATTTGTTTCGTCTAGGTCAATTGAAGTAGGAACAATAATTATTTTGGAATCGGAAGATAGCAATTTATTGGCATATTCGTGAATTGTGGTATTATATTTATAATTTTTATTTGACATTGCTTTCAGATAATCAGAATAGGAATCACCGGATGTATTAGCAGGATTTGGTATATTAACAGGTAAATGTCCACGGTTGGGATTAGTAGGATTTAGTAGGGTTTCAGGATTAAACGGAGAGTTTGGAAGGCTGAGATCTAGGTCTAAAGGATTTAGAACGGGCAGGTCGTTTGAAGTAGACGGGTTTAGTACAATTTCAGGGTTATTAACAATATCCCTTTCTGGTTCATGATTCGAAGAAGTGCCAGGGAGATCGAAATCTATATGTTCAAAAGGAATCGGAGATAATGAGCCTAGATCAACACTCAATGGACTCGGAATAAGCTGTTCATCACCCAGCTGTTCTATTGGGTCAGCAATTATATTTAGTGGAGGTAAGTTATCTTCTCCACGAGCATCGTCAGTATTGATTGCATTCACAGGGTTTAGAAAATCAGATGGATATCGAGACAGGGCATCAGCTGCCGAATTGAGTCTACCTTTTCTGTATACTATCTCATATTCATATTCTTCGAGTTTGAGTCTCCATCTTTGGAGTTTGCTGGATGGATCTTTGTGATTAAAAAGCCATTTTAATGGGCGATGGTCAGTTACAATCTGGAATTTACGGCCATATAGATAAGGCCGGAAGGTTTTACAGCCAAATATTATAGCAAGGAGTTCCTTCTCCGTAGTGCTGTAATTACATTCACTTTTATTTAGTGTCCTAGAAGCGTAGGCAATTGGTCTTTCCCTGCCTATGGGACCTTGGGAGAGTACTGAGCCTATTGCGTGATTTGAGGCATCACATGTTAGGATAAATGGCTTTGTAAAGTCTGGATAAATCAAGACAGGAGCAGAGGTGAGTTTAGTTTTTAGCTCATCAAAGGCTACTTGTTGTTGATTTTGCCAATCAAAGGGAGTATCTTTTCTTAGTAAATGAGTCAGTGGTTTGGCAATTTTCGAGAAATCTGGAATAAATCTACGGTAGTATGAAACTAGACCAAGGAAGGATTTTATGTGTTTCGGGGTTTCCGGTCTTGGAAAGTTGGTCACGGCTTCTATCTTTTCAGGATTAGGTTTTACGCCTTGTTCTGTAATTATATGGCCAAGGTAGGCGACTTCTCGCCTCAGGAACTCGCACTTGTCAGGTTGCAACTTAAGGTTGTATTCTCTTAGACGTTGGAAAACACATTGTAGGTTATTTATGGCTTGATCAAGGTCATAACCGTAAAGGACAATGTCATCCAGGTACACAAAACATCGTGTTCCTTGGAGACCGGATAGAGTCGAGTTCATTAATCTCTGGAATGTGGAAGGGGCGTTTTTGAGCCCAAATGGCATACGAGTGAATTGATAGTGACCTTCAGGGACTGAGAAAGCAGTTTTTGCTTTATCTTCTTCTTCTACAAGGATTTGGTGAAAACCAGAGGCGAGATCTAGAGTACTGAAATATTTACTGGAACCAAGTTGGTCAAGAATTTCATTGATTTGAGGTATTGGGTAGGTATCTCCTATGGTCACGTCATTGAGTTGACGATAGTCAATGACAATACGCCATTTTCTTTGACCAGACGAATCTAACTTTTTAGGGACCACCCATATGGGGGCTGACCATGGAGAGTTGGAAGGTTCTATTATTCCCTGAGATAGCATTTGGTCAACTTGTTTCTTTACTTCAGCTTTGTGGATTTCAGGAAATCGATAGGATTTGGCATGAATTGGATTCTGAGATGTGGTTTTTATAGAATGCTTTAGTGCATTAGTGTATGTTAACTTCTCACTTGGAAGGTGGAAGATGTCGGAGTACTCGGAACAGAGATTGTATAGAGCATTTACTTCTTCTGAATTTAAATGCGACGTTCTGAGTTGGTTCAGAACTTCCTGGGTACGGCGGTAAGAATCTTGATATTGGATATTATTAACGGGATGCAAATGAGGTTGTTGATCAGGACATGTTTGGAGTTCTTCTACTGGACTCAGAGTAAAATTTAAGTTGGAATTTACGGATATAGACGATTCTGATGTATTAACTACAGTCAAGTTTATTCTATTATTCTTTTTGACCTTGACTAGGCAATTGGCTACCAGGAGATCCTTGACCAGTTTTTGGTCTTGTATAATACCTTCTTTTATTTCTGGATTTGAGACAGAGCATTCGATGACCATTTCAGATCTTGGAGGGATGTTATATACAGGTTCGTGGAATAGTAATTTTATATTTACATCATTGATTCTTAGAGTGTTCTTAGTGTAATTAATGTTACATCCAAAAGCGTTTAGCATATCGGTTCCGATTATGCCGTCATAAGGTAAGTCAATTTCTCTTACGACATGGAATTTGTAGCTGATTGGTTTTTGTTTGGAGTCCAGGAGTTGTAATTTTAAATTAAAGTGGCCCATGGTCTTTGTTGACTCTTGACCAGGATCTATTCCTTTTAGGTTAATTGGCTCTCTGATAAGAGTGAGATACGTTTGGATGGAGTCATATTTAATGAGACTAATTGCTGAACCTGAATCAATGAGTAATGAAAGAGGTATATCTGAAACAGAGGATTTGACGAGGACATGAGGGAGCAATATTTTTGCAGGATTAGCAGTAATTTCAAAAACTTTATTACCTTTAACGGCGTCTGACTTTGAATCTTTTACAGGATTGGAATTCTGGGATTTAGAATCGGATTTGGAAGGTCTGAATCCTTCACTTCGAACTTCAGACTGGATTTTCGCTTGCGAGGCGGATACGGAGGGTTTTGTCACGAATGCAGAGGTTGTGTTCACAGATCCAGAAGATTTCTTCACGGACACGGAGGGTTTCGAATCGGATACGGAAGTTTTCTTCACGGATACAGAGGGTTCTAACTCGGATACAGGGGTTTTATTCACAGATACAGAGAGTTTCGACTCGGATACAGAGGTTTTATTCACAGATACAGAGGGTTTCGGCTCGGATACAGAGGTTTTTTTCACAGATACAGAGGGTTTCGACTCGGATACAGAGGTTTTATTCACAGATACAGAGGGTTTCGACTCGGATACAGAGGTTTTTTTCACAGATACAGAGGGTTTCGAGTCGGATACAGAGGTTTTCTTCACGGATACAGAGGTTCTTGACTCGGATACAGAGGTTTCATTTACAGATACAGAGGGTTTCGAGTCGGATACAGAGGTTTTCTTCACGGATACAGAGGTTCCTGATTTGGATACAGAGGGTTTTGACACAGACACGGAGGGTCGTGACACGGACACGGAGGGTCGTGACACAGACACGGAGGGTTTTGACACGGATACAGATGGTTTTGGCACGGATACAGAGGGTCGTGACACAGACACGGAGGGTTTTGACACGGATACGGAGATATTTGTCACGGGTGCAGAGTGTCTCAACACGGATGCATAGGATTTTGACATGGATACAGAGGGTTTGGCATCGATTTTAAATTTTTGGTGTCCCGTACGGCACCAAGACGGGACCTTTATTCGTTTAAATGATTTGGAGAATACTCGTTCTCAGAGCCGGAGTCCACCTCATCACGAGATTCGATATTCTCTTCTTGCGTGAAATTTACACGACTGGGGCCTGGCCTAGAGAATGAGTTGGGATTACGAGCAGGGGCTTGCGCCTGAAAGTTGCGAGAACGGCTATTATTGTATTCTCGTTTCTTGCAATTCAATAAAATGTGACCTTCGGCTTTGCAGTATCGGCAAATTACCGGGGATTTAGCAGGCATGTCATTGGTTTGAGAGTAAGTGGGCCGTTGCGCAAAGTTCGGCCTTGGAAGGGGCGTAAATGAATTTCTAGGTTTATTACCTTTGTTTTCAGCGGGCTGGGACCTCCTATACAGAGTCTGTTGAATACGCTCCTCGGATACAGCTATATTAATGGCTTCGTTCAAGGTTCTTGGAGACCTGCATCTCACTATCGTGGATATGCGAGGGAGTAAACCCATTGTGAAATGATGGAGGGCGAGATCCTCCATGGCTGCAGACCGACCGGCTAACTGAACCGATTCGGCATTAGTTAGTGAAATCTCCGTTAGGAGTTGTGACAGGCAAGTCTCCACCTTAAGCGCGAATTGGCTAACATTCTCGAGCGGGCTTTGCTTGCTCTCCTGTAGGTCTGCTAGCAGGTGTGAGTAATGTTTCCTCTCACAGAATTGTTCCTTAAGGAAATTTTTTAATTGCAACCAGCAGGTGAAATCTTTTATGGAGCAAGCAATTTCCGCCTTCCCTTTTAGCTGACATAGTATGAACTTAAGCAAAATAGGTTTTTGTACATCACTGGCAAGTGAAATAGCATTGTCGCAATTTATGAGGAATGAATTGAGAGTTTCACGGCACCCATCGTATGGTTTCACAAACTTGAATAACACATTTAGTTCCATCTCGATATTTGACTGTTTCACTGTTATCTTCTGTAAGACCGGAGATTGCTCAGCGGATTCTGGGCTCTTGACATCGAAAGGCATATTTGATATGAGGCCAGACGGATTTGTTTATGTTTGAGATAAGACGAGTTCAAATGTATTGTCTTTGAATAACAAGCTCGACTCACATTAATACGTGGGCGGCGATAACGGCGATCAGCGACGCTTGCATTTCGGGGATTGCGGATGCCCCGATGGCTCAGTGGTAGATTCCTCGACAGGACACAGAGGGCACAGAGGTACACAGAGGGACACAGAGGGACACAGAGTAGCACATATGTTACTAACACTGTAATAGTTTCACTTCACGTTTGACACTTTGATATAGTAATTAGTTCACTTTGTCACTGATTTACACAGAGGGTCCAGGGATATTAATTTGTATCCCTTTACGCTGCCACCAATGTTATAAGGGTTCTTTCGAAAATGTTTTTAAAAAAAGATTTATTTAATAACTAAAAGAAATACACTTTAATTAATCAATTAAACTTGAAAAATAAAATAAACTAGGAATAGAACACGGATATTTGGAAGAGTCAAGAGACGTTTACCCTCTTCAGAGGTCTAGCACGGACTGACTGGGAAAGCTACCTTATCCACCGGCGGTCAAGTCAGAGTCGGTCTGTCATCAGCTCTTTTGGGTACAGTTAAGGGGTGTAACAGTTTCGACAAAATAAAGGAACCTGGAAGCGATGTCGAATTATTTTGCGACGTAAGCACTGGCACACCCAGACCTTTCGTTCCCCTATCCTTACGTAAGCAAGTCTTCGACAGCCTTCATGGCTTGAGTCATCCTGGCGCAAACGCTACCGCTAAACTTATTGCACAGCGATTCGTTTGGCCAGCCATCAGGAAGGACTGCCGAGAATGGTCGCGCACGTGTTTGTCTTGCCAGCGCTCCAAGGTACACCGTCATGTGTCAGCACCTTTAGGCACATTCGAATTACCTCGAGCCAGGTTTTCTTTCGTGCATATCGACCTTATTGGTCCACTTCCTTGTTCGAACGGTTTCCGTTATTGCTTAACAGCAGTGGACCGATTTACGAGATGGCCAGAGGTAATTCCTATAGTGGATATCACGGCTGAAACGGTGGCCAAGGCATTCTTATCAGGTTGGATCGCTAGACAAGGCAGTCCGACCTTTGTCGTCACAGATAGGGGGGGGCAATTCCACTCGGAACTATTCAGCTACTTGTCCAAGATAGCTGGATTCAAGCACCGTCAAACCACGGCTTATCACCCCGCCTGCAACGGCCTCGTGGAAAGATTCCATCGCCAGCTAAAAACCGCTATTACATGCCATGCCGATAGTAACTGGACAGAATCATTACCACTAGTGCTATTAGGCATACGAAGTGCCTTTAAAGCCGATCTGCAGTGTTCTTCAGCAGAACTCGTCTATGGAGAGCCTTTAAGACTCCCAGGCGAATTCTTCGACAGTAAAATAAACACTACAACAGACATAACTGACTTTACAGCTAGAATGCGTTCATTTTGTCAACGACTACAACCTTGCCCCGCTTCGCGCCATAATAAAGATAAAACATTTGTTTATAAGGATCTTGCTACTGCTAGTCACGTCTTCAACAGAGAAGACGCGGTAAAAAGTACTTTCCATCCTGCATACTCCGGCCCCCACGAAGTCATCGAAAGAAGCGATAAAGTATTTAAGGTAAGGGTGAAAGGCAAAGAGGTGACAGTTTCAATAGACCGCCTGAAACCGGCTTATATACTGAACACCGATCCGCCGCACACAATACACACTGAAAGTAGTCCTCCAGTCACTGATAACTCAACGGATAACAGCTCGGACTTACCTCGAACAACACGGTCCGGTAGACGCGTTAACTTCCCAGACTTTTATCGTCCGTAAGTACGGCCTCCCGGGGGGAGTGATATGGGGATCTTTCACACACTTTCAAACAAACATACTATCATACATACATACTAAAATTCACATACACAAACTACAAACAAACACACCTTTCATATATAGACCGCAGGTCGCGTGCAGAGCTAGTATGCGCGCCGCCGCCGCTCTGTATGAAATTAACTACATAAACCGGTTCGTGTGACGTCCCGCCTGCACCCGCCTGCGCCCGCGCATCGAATATCGATGCCGACCTAATAAATTGCAACCCGCCAGTCTGTTCCAACGCGCCACTGCGACACCGTGCCCACGCATGTTCAGTGGCCGCACGCCAGACACGCGTTATAATAATTTATTTCTGTTTTTATCGAACCGCGGGCCTTTTGCTATTCTTCAAGTTTGTTGTATATATAGTTACGTTGTAAATAGTATAATATCTTTGTGTGTATACATAAATTCACAAGAAATACAGATCGGTGGTAAGAAGAAGAATACGGGATTTCATTTACCCACACCTCACGCACCACCATAAACTTATAATAAATATAAGATCATAGCAGAAAAATGTTTTAGTCATGTTATTTTTTTTTACTTTCCAACAGGGCCCCTTTGTATGCCCAAGGGCCCCGGCATGGCCTAAGATGGCACTGCCCGCAGCGTTCTAACTTCCAACGGGACTTACTATACGCCTCAGCTGTCCGACCGTCTGTCCGTCCGCCCGGGCCCGCCTGTCAGTCAGCGGGCTGTACCTACCTAAGTACCTAACTAATTTCATGAATCGTAATAAGATAGTTTAAATTTTGTTAGTGTGTATTTGTATTGCCGCTATGTCAACAAATTTTTAAAAAAACGGCGAATTTCAAAATAGCCCCGATGCAAATGAAAAAAAAATTAAAAAGTGCATAGGACCTAATTATAATATCTTGTACGATGGTACGGTACACTTTGTGTGCGACTACGACTCGATCTTGACCGGTTTTTTGCGTGGATTTATATTGGATTATGAATTTAGAAACTCAGTTTTTTCTCTTTTTGTGGTATCCATTTTTTATTCTAGGGGCCATCGACCTTAACCTTTGGAATTAAATTCGTTGATAAGGTTTTTGTATTCCTCATTATTATGAATTTATTGTACTATTTGATATCGCGGTTTTAGCTTTACACATACCTATTAGTCTTTAGTTATTTATGTAAATGGATCTCAATGTTTTTTGCGATAACGTTTTAGACTTAGGTAGGTATATTATACTAACTAGCTTATGCTCGCAAAGTCCACTTGGATTACACAAATTTCAAATCCCTATTTTACCAAGCCTATGTTTTTTTTACCCCTTTAGAGGTTGAATTTTCCAAAATACTTTCTTTGCTGATATCTACCTACGTCATAATAATCTGCATGCCACAGCCCGATCCTAGTTTGAGCTAGATCAATCAGTCAATAAAAAAAATTAAAATAACAATGTTCTAGTTTTAAAATGCTGGGCCTATTGTTGTACCCGTAAACTTGAATAATAAACTATTTTTAATTTAACAAAAAATTAAAAGTGATTTTTTTCGTTACTTTCAAAACAATATACCTAATAGCAGTCTATTTTACATTATTTTAAAATTACAAGTAGATAGGTACAGGTAGGTTCAGCTGAATAATTAATATAGACCGTGAAATTGCGAATTACATATTCATGAAAAATATTTGTGTAGGTGCGTACCGTACCTACTTACTAATAATAATTTTCCACGAGAAGTCTAGATCTACCACGAGATCTACCTTATCTATACATCTTCACAAGTAGGTAGGTACTTGTGAATTTGTAAGATTTTTATTTTATTTTAATTAAGTAGGTACCTAGTTACCTACCTATGATAAGTTATAGATTTTACTTATTTATCATCATCATCATGATCAACCTATCGCCGGCTCACTACAGAGAACGGGTCTCCTCTCACAGTAAGAAGGGTTTGGCCATAGTCTACCACGCTGGCCATGTGCGGATTAGTAGACTTCACACACCTTTGAGAACATTATGGAGAACTCTCAGGCATGCAGGTTTCCTCACGATGTTTTCCTTCACCGTTAAAGCAAGTGATATTAATTACTTAAAACGTACATAACTCTGAAAAGTTAGAGGTGCGTAGCCGGGAATCGAACCCCCGACCTCCGATTGGAAGGCGGACGTCCTAACCACTAGGCTATCACAGCTTATTTATTTTATTCTTATCTAAATAATGAAGAGCATAATTAAGTAAGTATATAGTCCGCGACAGGTTGAGATGGCAATCGGGGTATGAGGCGGGGGGGGGGTTAGTCCAGCACATAGAGAGACAAGTTATACAACTAAAGTTAAAATTAAATTAATTAGAGCTACTATATAGAATAATAGATTGTCGTAGCACCTACCTATCGTCAAGGTCTTTTATTGATCAAATGATTTTCCTACTTCCTGGTTTCCAAGAATCAATCAACGGGCGCATTTTCCTCTAAGTATGTTGAAAAAGCCGGCCAAGTGCGTGGCGGGCCACGCGCAGTACCTATAGGGTTCCGTAGTCACAATTAACCTCGAAAAACAGATATAAAACCTTACTTCGTATGGACAGGGCTATTGAACAAACAAAATGGCACCGACTCAGTAGTGCTTTAGCACCAATGATCAGTGACGTCTGAACGTTGAAATTTTCATTAGGTACAATATTAGATTAATTATTTCCCACTTTTATCAGTTCATTTGACAAATTTTTTGTTCTCCATTTATTTTCGCCAGATGTGTTAAGTTTTCGCGAACATATTTAAACACCGCTCGCTTTAATATTAACCTTTCCCGTTAGCAGTCACCAACTTATTCGTTTTCCGCACGATTTATTATATCCCTTTATAATTGCTTAAGCAATTTAAAAACACTTAACCATTCGTAATAAATAATAATTGTTGAAGAGACATGGCCTCAAAATTATATTAGACTAGAAGATGCCCGCGACTTCGTCCGCGTGGATTTAGGATTTGAAAATCCCGTGGGAACTCTTTGATTTTCCGGGATAAAAAGTAGCCTTTGTCCTTTCCCGGGATGCAAGCTATCACTGTACCAAATTTGGTCAAAATCGGTTGAACGGATGGGCCGTGACAGGCTAACAGACAGACAGACAGACAGACACACTTTCGCATTTATAATATTAAGTATGGATAAGTATTCGTAGAATAATAATTATTTGTTTAGTTTATATGCAATAGCGACAACTTCTTCATTAGCATCAAAGTATTTACTGCGATCACACCTGATGGTGAGTGACGATCCAGTCTAAAGCGAAGTGTCCACTAGCGATAGCCCTTGACTGCAATCTCACCTGGTGGTAAGTGATGATACAGTCTAAGATGCAAGCGGGCTAACCTGGAAGGGGTATGGCAGTTTTAATTAAACCCATGTACCATCCACCAGACCAGAGAAAATTTAAAAATTATAGAATTCCAAGTTTACCCTGCTGGGAATCGATCTACACGACCGCCCACGGCGCTCACCACCGAGCCAGGGAGGTTTAAATATCATTGGGTCAAAGCATACCACGCGACTTTGGAGTTGGGACGTTTTTTTTTAACGCTGGGAAATGCGTTTACGCGTCCCCCCCCTCTTGGAAGCAAGCCAGCTAACCAGCCAGCCAACCAACTGGAGGGAAGGTATGTGGGACTCGCCGGCCGAGAGGCGACCGGAATACCCACTAAAACCCAGCGGCTCTCCTGCGCGTCGCCTGGTGAATGGGTCACGGGAACGCTGAAGCAAACCACCGCGACCCAGTCAGTGACATCCGCCGAGGCGGACTCTCTAGCGGGGGACACGGCTCACGAGGTCCCCACACCGCACGTCCGAGGCGCACCGACCAAGTACGTGCGCCTCCCGACCCGGGGACCCAACGGGCGACAACTGCACACTCCGCGCTCGTCGCCCGCGTCCCATCCTCCGCCTCGTCCGCTACGCCCTCTGCTAGTCAGAGGGACACGCGGAGAAACCTTCCCCCTGCTAGGTAATTAGCCATGGCTAACAATATCCCCGAAGAGAGATTATTAGCCATGTTACCGGGTTGCACCGGCCCGAATAGGTACTACTCTTCCCCTCGGATGCCCGATGCATCCAAAAGGGACCAACATCACCCAGGCACACTGGGAGGTTACCTATCTGGCACCCCAAATTGGAGTTGGGACTAACTAATAGGTACATACTTATCCGCCAACAAGTTTAAATCATAAGCGTCTTCGACGGAGTAAAGGACGGAGCAGGGTAGTACGAGTACCTACTTAGTTTTTTTTCCAAATAACGAGCTGAATTGAGAAATATGAAGGACCTACATCCTTTTTTGGAAGTCGGTTAGAAAAACTTAAAACTAATCATTAATAACAGTGGTTTTTCTTGTATTGCCAAATTAACAAAAAAACTAAATTCTAAAAACCTTACATTAGTTTATAGTGGTTTATAGTTTTTACATTAACATATCGGTGATGCGACCTTGAAGTTTTTTTTACGTATCCCAAAATTGCCCAACGCGTCTAAAGGAGTTTTGATTGCAATTTTTTTTTCTCATTTCAGATGAGTCTACTTACGAGTATACTGGTGTTCGCCGTGTCTGCAGTGTACGCGGACGACGTACTGCAACTTTCCTGCAACCGACCAGTATACTGCGGAAGCAAACTGCTGCACTGCGTGCAAACCGCCGGCATCTTTCAAGACTCCAAGACCTTTGTCGATCTAGAGATGAAAAACAATGAAAATATCACTCTTGCAGCCTTCGACCGCCTCCTGAACAACTCAAGTAACTGCCCCACAAAATTACAACTCACAGAATTTGTAGATGAATATTTCAGCGACATAGGGGAACTAGAAAATTGGACTCCACCCGATTACAATCCCCAACCAGCATTCTTGGCTACCATCAAAGACGAATGTTTCAGGAACTTCGGAAAAGAAATAAACGACATCTATCCAACACTCGGCAGAAAAGTGAAGCCTATCGTCTTCGAGCAACCGGACCGTTTCAGTTTGATCCCTGTCCATAATGGATTTATCATCCCTGGTGGTAGGTTCACGGAACTGTATTATTGGGACACGTATTGGATCATCGAAGGCCTCTTGGTCAGTGGAATGCATGACACCGTCAAAGGAGTTATACAGAACTTAATAGAACTGGTAAAGATAATTGGACATGTGCCTAACGGTAGCAGATGGTACTACCAACAGCGCAGTCAACCACCATTATTGACAGCCATGATGTCACGTTACATTCAAGCCACGAACGATGTCAAATTCTTAAAAGACAATATAAATTATCTTGAAGAAGAATTGCGATATTGGTTGGATGCACAATTGATTACCTTCGACATTGGCGATAAGACTTACACGATGCTCCGGTACTATGCTCCCAGCGCAGGCCCCAGGCCCGAGTCGTATAATGAAGACTACAGCAATGCTCAAAAATTCGATACGGCAGAACGTCAACAACAGTTCTACACCGACATAAAGAGTGCAGCTGAAAGTGGATGGGATTTCTCTTCTCGCTGGTTTATTAATAAAGATGGTGACAACAACGGAACTCTGTTGACTCTCCGCACCAGTCAAATAATTCCCGTTGACCTGAACTCTATATTTGCGAGTGCCCTAAAAAAGATCGCAGATTTCCAAGCTTTGCTGAAAAATCCTCGGAAAGCTGTACATTGGACGTCCCTCGCTAAACAATGGCAGAGTTCTATCAAAGAGGTGCTTTGGAATGATGAGGATGGGATTTGGTACGATTGGGATTTATTGAATGAAAAGCATCGCCAATATTTTTATCCGAGCAACGTTGCGCCTCTTTGGATGGGCGTTGTTGATAAAAAATTTGTGAAACAGAACGCTCCACGAATCTTGGCATGGCTGGTTAACTCTCACGGTCTTGACTTCCCTGGCGGTGTTCCAACGTCGCTTTCTAGATCTGGGGAGCAATGGGACTTCCCTAATGCGTGGCCACCTCTAGTGAGCATAATAGTGAACTCTTTAGAAGCATTGCAAACTAAAGAGTCTTCGAGGAAGGCTCGTGAAGTTGCTGAAACATGGCTCCGAGCATGCCTCAAGGGATTCAATACAACTAAACAAATGTTTGAAAAATATGATGCGGAACTCCCTGGGAAAATAGGCGGTGGAGGAGAATACATCGTTCAGACTGGTTTTGGTTGGTCCAATGGAGTAGTACTAGAGTTCCTTAAGAAATATGGTCGCGTAGTTACCTCGCAAGATGCCTGCTGTTGATGATTATTTGAATGTACTACCGGCTGATACCGCACCATCCTCGGAAAGTGCAGTATCAGAACCCATCGTAACAACAAGAAAATAGAGTAAAAACCTAAGAAGGAACAATATATAATCAGAAGAAAAAAACACGCTTCCATTAATTTATTAAAATTTCAAATATAAAATTCAACTTGACTGAAATATAATAAGAAAAATGCTACGAAAACGCAGCTTTTTCTTATTTAAAATTTTATTAATCTATTTGATGAGTATTTGAAACAATAAAAACCTCTACTTAAATACTAAAAAGTTACCTAAAGTTGTTTTTATTTGGTGAGTACAAAATATAATAGGTACATAATTGGTATTATGTATTTTTATGTGTATTTAAAAGTGCCATTTCAAATTGTTATATTACTAAATTAATCTTAGACAGGTACTCACTTACGGACTTAACTATTTAGTTAGACCTTCTCATGATATGTAGTTAAAAAGAGAATAAGTACTTATTTTTTTAGTTGTTTAAGTGAAGAGTTACCGTATATTTTAGAATGTTAATATATTTTTTAAAGAAAATATTCTGTAGTATTGTTATATACTTACCTTTTGTTTTTACCAGTAGATTGTTGTAAAACTTATTAATGAAAACTACTAGATACGTATCTATGGCGTCTAAAGACCCTAAAGTACCCTTTTTTGGAAGATATTATTAAGCCTCACCTAGATGCGATTTTCAGCTTCATTTCTTTAATTTTACAGCCATACAATAGATACTTATAATATATTACATATATTGTGTACTTAGTAGGTACGATAACTATATGAGACATTAATTTACATATTATTATTTGTATTCAATTATAAAAGGCCTATACAAAGAGATAGCGGTTTTGTAAAGCATTGTCTCTGTCGTTGAGCCCGGTAAAACGTCACATAGATATGAGTGACAGAGACAACGATCTACAAAGCCGAAATCTCATTCTAAATGTCGATGTACATTATTTTCTGCCGAGTACTGTATGTAATCTAACATGTCATTAAATGACGAAACTTCTAATTTCATCATTTTATTAGATGTGTAAAGATCTACGACATACCTACTTTATATTTTTAAACAATATTGTATTATTAGCTTAAATAATTAATATTTATTTATACGTAGGTATAACGTCTAACATTTATTTATTTATTATTTAAATAAATAAATAAATACTTACATACACTTAATTACATACTTCATCATAATGAACTAGATAACCACTACCTCGGTGTAGATAACAAATTAAGAGGATTACCATGTTAAAATCCTATTTACTTATTTTTAAAATATAATATTTAAAATCATTTACTTACCTACCTATCTACTTATTCAATTTGCAAAATAATTTAATTATTTATTTATATATAGTATAAACTAGTACCTACCTACTTAATTCAAATAATAAAAAGGCTGTGTTTAAATGTGGTTTTTTTTCTAGAATTTAATCCTAAGATTTACACAGAGTATCTACCTAGATATTTATTTTGACTTTGCTCAGACCACTTTCAGGCCATCAATTTGGCTCATTTTATAACTCTTCTAGATTATGCTCGCGACTTCGTCCGCGTGGACTACTCAAATTTCAAACCCCTCTTTCACCCCCTTAGGGGTTGAATTTTCAAAAATCCTTTCTTAGCGGATGCCTACGTTATAATAGCTATCTGCATGCCAAATTTCAGCTCGATCCGTCCAGTAGTTTGAGCTGTGCGTTGATAGATCAGTCAGTCAGTCAGTCAGTCAGTCAGTCATTCAGTCAGTCAGTCACCTTTTCCTTTTATATATATAGATTTAGATAAAGTCTGAGCAAAGTTAAGTAGGTACGCTCTATAGATCTCATCAGTCTAACAGCCCTAAAGTCGTGTACCTGATGGTATTTCTAGACTCATGCTTGAACAGTAAATTGGCAATATGTCGCACTACCCTGACTGCACTTCACTCGTAATGAATCTAGAAGGACCATAACAGAACTAATGTCGTTACAAAGGAATTTAAAAAAAATTACCTGCTTAATATTAAGGAAACTGATGTCTAGAATTGCTCGTAAAATGACGAGAGGATTCTCCATAAGTACCCGGCATGTTCTTTGTCAAAGAATAAGTATTAAAGGCCTCCTAGAAATAGGATAAGTATTAAAGTTATAGGACCTTTTTTCATTTAGGGAGCAGGCAAATCCTCATGGATACCTCAGTATTTTGGGCATGCCCGACTTCATTGGGGATGTTGCCCAACGGCCTAGGAACTAAACACATCCTAACCTCCTTCACTCTATCTTTCAGACGTAAGACAAAGTTATAGGACCTAGTAATAAACTAATCTGATTTCTAGCTTCGGCCACATTATGAAAAATAGCAAGTACTACCTCCTTCAGCTCATTATTCAGGAGAAAATAGCCGGCAGAAGACCACCTGGCCAAAGAAGAACATCGTGACGTAAAGAATTTACGCAAATGGTACGGGAAGAGTAGGTACCCAATCTCTTTTCCGCGCAGCAGCGTCCAAGGTGCAGATTAGCCCTAATGGTTGCCAACCTCCGATAGGAGACGGCACTACGAAGAAGATTCCTATCCTAGCTCCATGGAAGTTGAGACCCAGTAATAAAACTCTGCACTGATATAAATCTTTAAGCAAAATGTACAAGCGATGAAGTAACCAATAATAATTTTCAGGCGCTATTAAAAATAAACTTCGAGATCGAAGCGACCGAACTAAAGTTTCTGATATCGATAGAGTGTTCGCAAATTGCAAGCAGCAAGACTGAAACTTTTTAACTGAAAACAAGATAGGAACTGAGGAATTTGCAGCATAGACAGTACAATCCGTTTGTTAGCACATATACAGGGTTACAGGAAAATAGGACACGATCCCGTTAAGGGGTCATTAGCTATCAAACGACCCCTAAAGTGCTTATGCGAAAGTGTATCGTTTTCCAGTTATTCATTTTTTTGTTTTTTCTTGGTAAAGGGGTGTTTGCCACTTTAAAAATAAAAAAAAAGGAACAATGTATTTCATCAGATTTTTTTTTATTTCTCGCTACTACATAAGTACCCTTGTTAATAATAAACAGTTATAAAACAAAAAAATCTTCAAGCATTTTAAAATTACAGCCCAAAAACTGTACAAGTTTTCGATTTTTAAATTTAATACTTTGAATAACTTGCAAATTTTCTGTAAAAATTACTATGGCACTTATCCAGCGGATTATTTTAAAAACATCTACGTTTCGTTGGCTATCCATAAGTATAAAAAGATTACAAAAAAAAATCATAAAATCAAGAAAAAATTACACAACAAAGAGACCAGGTAGAACATTCTAACAAATGCTATTGCCAAAGAATTAAATCAGAATCAATGTAAAAACGAGTTTAATGCAAAATCGTTAAAGATTATTTTTCAATGAGGTCAAAAGGTAATATAAAATCACTCAAGTGCGAGTCGGGCTCGCACACGAAGGGTTCCGTACCATCGTACAAGAAATAACACTTTTTAATTTTTTAAAATTTTTATGGCGGCCATTTTGTAATTTTTAGTATTTGTTGGTATAGCGGCAATAAAAATACACATTCTGTACAAACTTCAAGTCTCTACCTATTAGGGTTAACGAGATACAGTCCACTGACAGACAAACGGACGGCCGGACAGACGGACGGACGGACGAACGAACATGAAATTTTCACAAAATGTGTATTTTTATGGGACCCTCTAACGGGATCGTGTCCTCTTTTCCTGTAACCCTGTATACGCTTCCTTACAAAATTTATAAAGTATAGGTCAAAAATACTCGTAGGTAACAAAAGTATTGAACCTAGGTAGGTTTAGGCACAAACGTGCTTTTGATAAACGAGCACAATATGCGCAAAGATTTTATTTTCGCTATCATGGCGCTTATCAGCACCACGCGTACGAGCGGCGTAACAAATCACGTCAAAGTGTCCACGTAGTTAATTTGTGCAAAGTGATGTGCTGTTGCTAATTTGCATTTTGTGTTTTGCTGGTTGCATTTGTTTTGTAAATGACCCGTATGAGGTCAGGGTTGGCACGTGCATTGAGGCAATCGTTATCGGAATCATGCGTGGCTGGTAGACGCCTAGTCGCGTTCTTTTGTCCAAATGATAGTAAAGTAGTCTAGACTCAAGTTCAGAAACCCGTCATAGCAGGCTCAGTGAAAGCGGTTGCGTCAGCTGTGAGCGTCTGACGGGGTGAAGGGCCGGGACATAGTGACACACAAATCGATCACGGCAAATGCAATTGCATTTTGCTCCGTACTTGCAGTCGTGAGCCGGACGTTCGCCTGGTCGGTCTATGGACGAATAAACGCAGCCGCGCGGTGCAAAGGTTAAGTTTACGTGTTACCGCGTTCGCGCTCGACCTAAAGTCTAGTAAATATGTTAGTCCAAACGCTTAGAAGGTATGTTCCCCTATATCCAGTTCTGGGACTTCTCGGAGCGTGTGCTCAGGCTTTCAGTGTGGTGCCCTCTTGCAATTCTTCCATCTACTGCTCGGGTGAACTCCTGCATAAAGTCCAACTCGCGCGCATTTTCCTCGATTCCAAAACATTCGTCGACCTTAAGCTGAAATATTCCGAAAATGAAACCTTGGCACATTTCGCGAAGCTAATGCAAGACACAAACCAGAATCCTACGCGAGAAGAACTAGCTAGTTTTCTCGATCAACATTTCTCGGAGGGAAACGAGCTTGAAGATTGGAAACCGCCTGATTTCGACTCAGACCCACCGATCTTGCAACAAATCTCAGATCCGAAGTTGAAGGCGTTCGCGAAAAGTATCATCGGAATATGGGCCAAATTAGGCCGAAAAGTTCAGGAGGACGTTAAAATAAATTCCGACCGTTACAGCTTTTTATACGTGCCCAATGGATTCATTGTGCCGGGCGGACGATTTAAGGAATTGTATTATTGGGATTCATTTTGGATGGTGCGTGGACTTCTCTTAAGTAACATGCCTCAAACGGCTAAAGGCATGATCGAAAATCTTTTGTATCTAGTCGAAAAATACGGGTACATTCCGAATGGTAGTCGTAATTATTACCTGGGCAGGAGTCAACCACCCTTGTTGGCTGCTATGGTGGCGAGCTATTTCGGAGCTACCGGAGATCTTGCGTGGCTTGAACGAAATATAGAAACTGTAGAAAAAGAGCTACAGTATTGGTTGGATAAAAAGAAAGTGACTGTCGAAGTTAAAGGAAATAAATACATGTTGTTAAGGTATTTTGCGGATAGAAAAAGCGAGGGGCCGCGACCAGAATCATATTTCGAAGATTTTAGTAACGCTCGTACCCTGCCAAATGAAAATATGCGTGAAGACTTTTACGCGGAGATGAAAAGTGCTGCCGAAAGTGGATGGGACTTTTCTTCAAGATGGTTCGTAACAGCTGATAATGAAGTTGGAAATTTAACGGATGTGCATGCTACTCGTATTCTTCCAGTAGACTTGAACGCTATTTTTGCGGGCGCTCTTGAATTTGCCGGTTTCTTTCGCAATAAGTTAAAAGATAGAAGAGAGGCTCAAAAATGGTGGAGCTTAGCTAAGTACTGGAGGAGCGCTATAGAGAATGTCATGTGGGATCCTGAAGATGGCGTTTGGTATGATTACGACGCTCTAGCAAAGGCTCCAAGGAAACATTTCTATCCTAGTTGCGTAACGCCCTTATGGTCTGCCGCGATAGAAGATTACAATGCTCCAAAATACGCTGAGCGAATAGTGAAGCATCTTCTTTCATCAGGTGCTCTCGAATTTCCTGGTGGTATACCAGCGTCAGTGTTGCATTCTGGTGAACAGTGGGATTTTCCTAACGCTTGGCCGCCGTCACAGAGTATTTTAATTGGAGGATTAGATTCCAGTGGCAATGAGGAAGCTAAGAGATTGGCTAAAGAGCAAGCGGGGTTATGGATTCGTTCGAATTACATCGGTTATAGCACTTGGCAGAAGATGTTCGAGAAGTACAATTCTGTGCAACCTGGCCATCAGGGAGGCGGGGGCGAGTATGGGGTCCAGGATGGCTTTGGTTGGACAAATGGTGTGGTGCTGGAGTTGTTACAAAGATATGGCAAGGAGTTGGTGCTGTATGAGCAACCTGGAGATCTCGCGCCGAAAATTCGCCTAGTTATATAACCAAGACTTCATAGGTATTTATTCAACCTATTTGTGTGGGTATTCCTCTATGCTTTCATAACTTATCACGGTGTATGTAAATTTGTAATTTGCATCATACAAAACGCGTATGGGTAAAATAAATTGTAAGTCGAAATGTTTGCGACAATCGTGTAGGTTAATCTGTAAATAAAAGTTTGTAAATAAGTAAATAGGAAGAGAATCCTCATGGCACAATTTTATTAGTTCGTAAGAAAAAAATGTGTGATAATATTATTCATTAGATCATTGAAGGAATAAGTAACTAAATAACAATTTATTAAAAAGATAATAAATCAAATCCTATTGTACCTACCTACTCGTCGGTATTGTTTGTTTACAGCTATAAATATGCTTCCTTGTTTACAATAATCAACACAGGAAATCCGTTATAATAATTATGTTATTATGTCTGTAGTTATATTTGTCATGTTCAGTTCGAACTCCTGTTCTGTTATGTAATACTAGATGGTACCCGCGACTTCATCCGCTTAGACATAGGTTTTTAAATCTTCTTTGATTTTGCGGGATAAAAAGTACATGTGTTAAGTCGGGCTACATGTAGATATAATAATCTATCTGATCCCCATTCTCAGCCAAAATCGTCCAGTAGATTTTGCGTGAAAGATACCTATATTATAACAAACATACACCCACATCACACACACACAGAAATCCCAGGCATGCAGGTTTCCTCACGATGTTTCTTCACCGTTAAAGCAGAAAAATATAGGTATTCAAAAGCTGAAATGCACATTACTCCGAAAAGTTAGAGGAGCCGGGAGTCTAACCTCCGACGTTTCGAATAAGAGGCAGACGTCTTAGCCACTAGACATCTACTCCGCGACAGGTTGAGATGCAAGCTATCCCGCACCGGCGCGGCGGCGCGGGCGGGGTGATTACGTAAAACGTTGCAGTAGCGACAGCAACTCGACAGCAATGGTAATGCTGTCATAGTTCATTTGCTGTCTCTCTTCTTCTTTTTCTTATTTTGCTTTGTGGCTTTTGCTGTCTCTCTTTAGCCGGACGTTTGATAGCAATGATCGCGAGATTTATGCCTGTCGCGAGATATGTAATCAAATCACTCGCCGGTTAGCGCGGGGGCTGCGCGGGTGTACGGGGCGTTACCTCCCAGATTGCCATCTCGATCTGTCGCGTAATATACTCATGTGACTAGACTATCTAGGGAGATAAAGAATTTACCTTTATTTAAAAAAAATTGTTGTAAAATGAAATAAAACAGCGATCATTATAATACTGAACAGATATTTATTTATTCTAGTTTTTACACTCGTAATAAACTAAACGAATTTGAATCAAGTCTTAGATTTTATGAGAATCTATCTAGATGGCAGTTTTTTCAGATTCCGCCATCATCATCATCATCATCATTAACCCATCACCAGTGCACTACTGAGCAAGGGTCTCTATTCAGAATGAGAAAGATTTAGGCCATAGTCTGCTACGCTGGCTACGGCTGTTTGACAGACTTCACACACGTCTGAGAACATTTTGGAAAACTCTCAAGGATGCAGATTTCCTCACGATGTTTTCCTGTTTAATTGCTTAAACGCACATAGCTCTGACTGATGGGTAGTTAGAAGTGCCTGCCCGGGATAGAACCCCCGAACTCCCCATGGGAGACGGACGGACACACTAGGCTATCGCGGCTTGCATTATACTAGCTTATGCTCGCGACTTCGTCCGTGTGGACTACACAAATTTCAAATCCCTATTTCACCCTTAGGGGTTGAATTTTCAAAAATCCTTTCTTAGCCGATGTCTACGTCACAATAGCTATCTGCATGCCAAATTTCAGCCCGATCCGTCCAGTAGTTTGAGGTGTGCGTTGATAGATCAGTCGGTCAGTCAGTCAGACAGTCAGTCACCTTTTCCTTTTATATATTTAGATTGGCTATTATCGTATTGGTTCGTCATATTTTGCTTTTTTTCATACACAAGACATAACTAAGACCAAAAGGTTTCAAGCATTTTGAAAGATTCTGTCACAAAATTAATATGACTGCTAGAAATCAGTACTCTTATTATAAATGCAAAAGTGTTTGTTTGTTGGTTTGTCCTTCAATCGCGTCGCAACGGAGCAACGGATTGATGTGATTTTTTGCATGGATAGTCAAAGACCTGGAGAGACTTTTTACCCCGGAAAACTAAAGAGTTCCCACGGGATTACTGATACATAATCCCGAAAAATTACATAGAGCCATCGGTATTCTCATATCCACAATCGCTAGCTGGAGTTACATAGGGCAGTTCCATATGACTTCCAAACTCTGCTTCGTACAAAACTTGCTGGATTTTCAATCGCGCCACAGCATTCTGTTTGGGGTTTAACCGTTTCAAGGTCGGAGCACAGCTGAGCAGGAATAACTCATCAGGGTCTGTTCTATTGCACTGGCAAGGGTCTTGCTCCTCTGTGGAGTTGAGTCGCATCTTCTTGGCCGGTTGGGAGTCTTCTTCTTCTTCTGCGCGGAAGTCAGGGAAGGAGAGATCTGGGAGGGAGAAGCCGGGCCGGTGTTTTGGCGGCTCCTCTTCGGGCTCCGAATCTGATGTTTCTCTTTTCACTCTGAAAAGAAGAAAACGACGTCTAGGTATAGATGGTCATGTATTCAGCTAGGAGATGGTTAGGAGTTTTTGAAAGAATAATTACCTACTGGAGATTGAAAATTCAGTTTTTCAGGGATTTCACTGCGGTAAAAAGCTGTGATAGCCTAGTGGTTAGGACGTCCGCCTTCTAATCGGGTCTCTAACTTTTCGGAGTTATGTGCGTTTTCATTAATTAAATATCACTTGCTTTAACGGTGAAGGAAAACATCGTGAGGAAACCTGCATGCCTGAGAGTTCTCCATAATACTCTTAAAGGTGTATGAAGTCTACCAATCCGCACATGGCCAGCGTAGTATATACACTATGGCCAAAACTCTTCTCACTCTGAGAGGAGACCCGTGCTCTGTAGTGAGCCGGCGATGGGTTGATCATGATGATAATGATGACTTCGGTAAATTAGATTATCAATGGGCATGGTATGTGGTATAGTAAGCAACAGTACCCGTAGTACAAGATTTTACGTCTCACCAAACCAAACCAAATTCGAGAGTCGAAATACTTCCGCGTTACAGTAAAATGGACCTAAACAGCCTTGAATTGAAGTCAAATATTCAATGCCACTGATTTTAATTTCGCAATGTTTCCGCTTGGAGCGCTGGCTGTAGAAGTGTAGACAAACTTGAGCTTTAAAACAAGGCATTTAAGATCCAGTTAACTGTAACGCGGAAGTATTTCGACTCTCGAATTTGGTTTGGTTTGGTGAGACGTAAAATCTTGTACTACGGGTACTGGTCATAAATGTCAATCGAGGCGTTACCCACGCTCACCCGCACTTGGTTAGCGCGGGGGCTGTGCGGGTGTTCCTCCTCGATTGCCATCTCTATCTGTCAAAGCTGGTAGTTGGTGGTTATACTTAAGAAGAGGAAACCCAACTCTACATGATCGCACGCGCTCCTTCGTAACCTCGCGCCCCTATAGGCACGTACCTAGTTTGCCTTAGGGATGATCCGCCACTGGTTCTACACAAAATTAAAATTTTGAAAATTCATTTGAATGGGTAAGTTATGTATGTATGTATGTATGTATATACTTTATTGCACCACAGAAACACAAATGACAGGTTACAAAAATAAATCTTAATAAGTAGGTACAAAAAGGCGGTCTTATCGCTAAATAGCGATCTCTTCCAGACAACCTTAACGCTAGGGAAAAAAACGAACAAATGGACAATGGGAGGTGGTGTAAAATAAACCTAAATACCAATAGCTAAATAAACTAAACCATATAATAAGAATATAAAATACATATTGTCATATATGTAGGTATGTAACCTAAATATAAATGGCAATAATATACTACGTAGTCGAAATTTCCCGAATACGTACAGAGCG
Source organism: Maniola hyperantus (assembly GCF_902806685.2). Taxonomy (NCBI): domain Eukaryota; kingdom Metazoa; phylum Arthropoda; class Insecta; order Lepidoptera; family Nymphalidae; genus Maniola; species Maniola hyperantus. Next base: position 1,956,525 of record NC_048548.1, on the reverse strand, counting down.
ATTAGCCTCCTCATTTCTAATTCAAACTGCCAAGATTTGGAACACCAGTATCAGTTTTCCCACCGAATTATAATATGGGTACCTTCAAGACAAGAGTGAATTGGCATCTTCTAGGCAAGCGCGCTCCATCTTAGGCTGCATCATCACTTGCCACCAAGGTCTGATTGCAGCCAAGTGCTAGTCTATAAATTAAAAAAAAGAAAAGATATCTTCTAGGTAGACACTTACGGGGCCTCGTTCTTTGGTTCGATGTGGGGCAACAGGAAACGCATGGCAGTGAGGTAGGGCCACCTGGTCCGTCCGCCGTGAGTTCTTTGCAGCTTGATGAAGGAGTCGCGCAGGGACCGCCAGCGCTTCTTGCATTCTGCCTCTGTCAATAATAGAAGAAGGTAGGTATATGATTTCTACGTGTCCAAATCTGTAGGGCGATTGTCTAAAACCTGCACCAATCATTATTACAATCTCAATTGTTCTGATTGGCTGAATTTGTGCGATTCTTGTTGCAGCAATGCATTGTAGCCAAGACAATAGTGAGCGAGCGTCAACCAATCAGAGGTGATTGCGATCGTGACATTGTAGCTGTCATTCTCCCGCAATCGCGCAGCAGAAATAAGGAGATCCATACAACAGAAATTGAGATCCGTTGATGCAACAGAGTAAACGACATAGCCCAACTTAAGTGGCAATATGCGGGGTACATAGTTTGAAGAACCGCTAGACGTTGGGGTCCCAAGGCTAGCTGAAACGGTGATCTCGCACCGGAAGGTGTAGCAAGAAGTCTCACCACTAGGTGGACAGACGACATCAAACGAATCGCAGCCCACAGGGAGCCGCTGGATGGCGGCGAGCAAGACGTGGCGTGTGGAAGCCTTTACAAGAGACCTATGTCCAGCAACGTCTGTCGGTTGATGATGGTGGTGTAGAGGCGTGCGGCCTCTTCTAAGGCTGGCAGCTGCGAAGAAAACATTGCACTTTGCAGTTGCCACTTAGAACAATATTTTGAATATGGAACGATTCGAAAATCCTGCTGCTTTGGACGAAATGTGGAGGCCGCATCATTCACTCCAAAGACATCAAGAGGGAGACACCTCCGTAGAGCCTCAAGCTCCAGCCCTCGTTCTTTTACCTCGATTTACGACACGTGTCGTAAAGTTCTACAAAAAGTCGGTCAAAAACAAAGTCAAAAACAGGATAAAAATCGGCGAAATTATGTCGGCCCGATTTTATTATCGAACCTAGAAAAAAAACTGACGTGGGCGGAGCACCTCAGGCGCTCCACCCGGCACGCACGCCACGTCTGACGTCAGGCATTGTAGGTTCGATAATACTCGCAATAGATTTTTGACAACTTTTTGTAGGACTTGCCTTTTGCGTTTCAATATAATCCATAATATTATAAATGCGAAAGTGTGTCTGTCTGTCCGTCTGTCTGTCTGTCTGTCTGTCTGCTAGCTTTTCACGGCCCATCCGTTCACCGATTTTGATGAAATTTGGTATAGAGATAGCTTGCATCCCGGGAAAGGACATAGGCTACTTTTGATCCCGGAAAATTAAAGAGTTCCCACGGGATTTTTAAAAACATAAATCCGCGCGGACGAAGTCGCGGGCATCATCTAGTTATTATATGATTTGTCGATTCATTTTTGCCGCCAATAAACGGTCAAATTGTTGAACTTAGCCGGAGCGTAACCTGCTGTCCGTTATTTTTAAAACCACATCACTTTGAGGGGGAACTTACCAGACACATTGAGGGCATCTTGGACTTCCTTCCACGCGTCGTCTCGCAGTTTCGTCTTATTGAAACCACTGACGGTTTTATCGTACAAAATCGGCCGGTTTTCCACCTCCTTTATCAAGTCGATTTCGTTCATTGTGCCTTAGTTTACACTGCGTTTTAACTTTGAAGCCTTTCTAATGCAAAATTGAATACATAAGTAGGTACGCGCCGAGTTGAGAACCTTCTTTTTGGAAATCACTTAAAAATTGAGAACCTCCTTTCTTTTTGGAAGTCGTTTGAAAAATCGGGAACCTTCTTCCTTTTGGATGTCGCTTAAGAATTGAGAACCTCCTTTTTGGAAGTCGCTTTCAAAATTGAGAACCTTGTTTTTAGAAGCCTTGAAGCCTTCGAGTTGAGAACCTCCTTTTTGGAAGACGCTTAAAAAAGACGAAATGGCAGTGACAGGATTTCTGTTTATGGTGGGCCTAGTGATCTATTTTAATTTTGAAACTTTCCTCTAAAGGTTTTTTTATTCACTATCTAAGCACACGCTTGACGTCTCACACCTGATGGGAAGTGATGATGTGGGCTAAGATGGGTCGTGTTTGCCTAGAAGGCGACTATTTACTCTTGTTTTAAAGTTACCCGGATATGTATCCCGAAACAAGTTTAATTTAAAACCGTTTAAACACATTTTTAAATTTAAAATCGCAAAACACAAACATTTTTAATTTTTTTTAAATTAGGTTCTTTTTAAGTTAGGTTTATAACACTTTAGAGTTAGCACATTTTAATAAAATTCACACACCTACATATTTACAGTCGATAACAATTTTCATGAAAAGCACATGACTCTTTTCAAAATATCCGCTGATGTAACTAATAATACTTTTGTGTACTGCACAGTGCACTGATGTCCGAGCAAAATTTTAGCGTTATCAATCGATTTCACATTAATTAGCAAGTACCTAAGACAATATATTCTTATATATAAAAAAAAAAATAACGTGTATTTGTAACTTTTTATATTGGTATCGGAGTATTTTAGCGTAATTAATCGATTTGACTTTAATTTGGAAGCACAATAAGTGTAATTGAATTATACTGGTGTGGTGTTTAGCTAGGGGTGTGTTCGCCGGGGGTGGGAGTCCGAGTGCCGCGCGGGGCGTACGGGACGTGCGCGCCGCGCGTATTGAGCGGCGCGGCGCGGCGACTCAGTGTACGCTTTTTATATAGGTAGGTACTGGGTAGGTACCCGCAGTGATAGATATAGATACATAATATTATTACAGTCATACAGTAAAGACTATCTTCTAAAATGTACTTACGTACCACCTACTTCAACTTCGTATCTATTTATACCTATTTCTGTACCTACTTAATGTAGCTCTATAGAATCCATACAAAACTTTTTTCAAAGTTCAAGTATAGACGGAGTAGAGTGGAGCCGAGTCTTTTTGATTAGGTACCTACTTAACGGTTATTAAACCATTTCATAGGTAGCACGTGAAAAGCCTTCTCATAAATTCATATGTAAACACTAAATTGCTACATGGCATTCCGAACAAGTGGTACTTAGATTGTCGTTGGATGATCAGATAAAGAAATGACTGTGATTTGATTCAGAGATTCTCGAGATTTGCGATCAGCAACACATTTAGCGATTCATTTTTAAATATAGATTAAGAGTTTATATTGTTTCATCGAAGTATGCAGGAAATAGTATTATTTGATAAATTATATAGGTATGCTAAATGTAAAATAGGTAATTTTTTTACTCATAAATGGCAACATTATGTCACGCGAATACAGCGCTGCGTCTGGGGGACTTCTTTCATGAAAAGGACTCTACCTCCTATGTCGATGGTCCATTTCAATTCCCGGTGGGGCACTCAGTCTGAGGTGGGGCCAGGCCACAAATGGCCAGGCATGGGCCAGGCACTTTGAATAAAGATAAAAATTTATTCTTAGCTGTCATTTTGAATGGCACACAGATGTTATTGGTCTGTGGCACACAGACACAGTCAAAGACTACAACAGTCACACACACCCAAAGAGAATATAATGATTTTAATTTTCATTTTTCACTATGTTTACACCACAGACTACAATTATACTCAGATTAATATGTATGTATACCTGAAATAGATGTAGGTACATCGCACGTCAAATATTACTTAGAAAGCAGCGTCATCTAGTAGTCATAGTTAAAACTCGATAGGTATAAATGTATACAAACGTACGTAGGAAGATGTACTGTTGTCACTTTACGCTGTCGACAGTGCGTATCTTGCGTCGTCCTAACACCAAATCGTTGCCACTAATCGCATGCAACACCTGTTGAACCTGCTTCCTAAATGGCTAGACAAATGGAGAATGGCTGCTAACGTGGGGAAAACGGCAGCCATTCTGTTCGGCGTACGGAAGCCGCTACGTCAGCTCAAACTTCGAGGCCAGGGCATAGAGTGGCAGACTTCGGTGTGCTACTTGGGGTGCCGCATCAACTGTAACCTAAACATGATTCCTACGGTAGATCGGCAGATACGGCAGCCACGTCGATGTTGTACCAGGTCCTTACCTCAAGACTATCACCAAAGACCAAACTCCGAAACTACGGAGCCTATGTCCACTCACGCCTGACGTATGCGGCACCTGGGTGGTACGCTCTTTGTTTGGTTTAACAGAAGCGCCGGCTACAGGTTCAACAGAACAAGTGCCTGCGCCTGATTGTAGGAGCTCCGAGATACGTCAGAAACGACGGCATTCATCGGGGTACCAAGTCGCCCACCATGGAGGAGTACGTCCACGCACTTGCGCGGCGCATGTTTGCCCGCGCGGACCATGGAACGTACATACACCTCCGTGGGATAGCACCGCTTCAACACAAACCACCAAACGGGCGTCATACTATGTAATGGCTCTTGAAATTTACCTGAACGTCTTGCTCGGGCAGCAGATGTAACATGCTTTGGTAGGGGAGTAACTTTACTCAAAGATGCACTACTATGAGTATTTGCAATATCTGGTATAGCTGTTGTCTCAACTGGCACATCATTAGAACTTGAAACAGAACCACCTGGTACAAGTGACTGTAGTGGAGGATTATGAGAGTGCATAGGTGGACCATGTGAGATAGTTAATTGATCATCTGAAATATAAATGAAAATATGTGTCACAACAGTACCACTACACTAACACACATGAAAATAATATTATACAAATAAACAGCTCAGGTTTTGTAATGTACCACTATTGTGCAATGTCTGCATCAAGTTTTATAAGAAACAAGAAAGGAATAGTGTAGGACCTGCAGGTACAACCAACATATTATTATATTATTTCTGATGGATGAATATTGACAATATTGTGCAATAGTGTCTCATTAGGACTCTTTGAGTAAAGAACCAATAAAAGAGGTGGATTTCATATCATACCTAGCACACTAATTGATGGTACAGCTATTTTACTCAGTCGGTTTTTTGAATTATAATAAATTGGATTGAAATGCTTATGACAAATTCTTCTATTTTTGAAAACACAAGATTGTTCTAATGTGGCTACTTCTCCCCCAATTTGACGGAGCCATGCTTGGTACCGCTCTTGCTCCGTCATGGGATTCGGAAAACAGTGAAGAGGCACTCCTGCAAAAAAGCAAATAAATCTTGTAGTTCATGTCAAATCTTTTACGGCCGAAATTAATCAGTCCTACTATAATCTGTCGATAACTTTTTTGTTATTGGTCCAAAATTCTAGTCTTTATCTACAGTCTAAGTAGGTAAGCAATTGCTAATATCAGGTTTCAATATTCAATCAATTTGTAATTTGGGTGTAAGTTAGGTACTAACATTGTATTTGTTATTTAAAAGATCAGACATTTTTGACTTTGCAAAGTAACTTATCGACAGATCACAGGTAGAGTAATTAGGTAATTACTTGAATCTGCTAATAAAATAAACAATCAACACATTTACCTTGTCCGAGTCTAACAAAGCAATTTTGAACACAGCAGGTTCTAAAGGACATCTTGATATTTACATAAGTACTCAAATATTAAAAGGAGTCCAAAATATCTAAAACAGTTTGTGTAATTTACATATTCGTCCAAGTTGATGCACTGAATTGAACACTAAGTAACTACTTAATATTATATATATTATATTAAATTATGGGAGTCCAAAATCTCTAAAACAGTTTGTGTGCTGAACAACTTTCTGACTAAAGGCGGATAGTTCAACTCGACGCGAATTAGTTATGAAATCACCATAAAATCACACCAAAATTATTAGAAAACACTTAATAATCACGGCGTAATGACAGCAGATGCCAATGGCGGCATGGCGGCATGGTGTCACAACAACACATCTGACAATGTGGCCACTTTAAAAAATTCCGTGATAGTTTTTAGTTGTAGCAACACTTGAAAATGTTTGAAACATGACTACTAGATGGCGCTAGTTATTATAGTCCGAAGAGATTTCTTCAAAGACACAGCATGCCCACCTTATCCAAAGACTACAATATTATACTGGGTAAGCCTCGGGTGTAAGCCTGTGGTGTAAGCTCACCAAAGAATTTGCATGTACTAGGTACTACGTAGTGTATTCCTAATTCCTATGTCGATGAAGCTCACAGATCACTCTAAGGTAAGCTTGGTAAGCTTGAATGAATGATTACCTAAGCTCTGTGTTGCCAACCCTACTGTTTTAACAGTAGATTTACTGTTTTTGTCTTGACATCCCTGTTTTCTGTTTCAGTTCGAATTTCTACTGTTTTTAAGTGATTTATCCGAATTTCGAAATGTAAAAAAAATCCAAATCGCAATACGTTACAACCAACATGTCAAACCGGAATAACGTTTTAGAGCAAGCAATGAAGATAGTTTTTGTATCTGTCGGTCACGCGCCTTTTTACAATTGTGAATTTGAAATCAATAGCGGGACTGTAGGTACCATATACCTATGATTTTAATAAAAAAAAATGATTCAGAAAACGTTGAAGACCGCGAAATTGAAAATGTTAATAATGAGTAATGTCGTGGCGCCTCCTGTTTATGCTTAGTTAGACTCGGCTTGCCGCCCGGGTTTGAGGGTTGAAACCAGAGACGTCACGAAGGCTAGTTTGTGAATGTTTGATTATGCACTCACCCTTGCTCGATGCGCAGTCTGCTTGCGCGTGCGACACCAGGTTAATGCGCCGTCTCCGCGGCACTGAGGCGACGGGCGAGGAAGCGGCCTTCCTCCCCGTCGCATCGGACAGAATCCATTGCCTCGCACTCTGTAATACGTATATGGGACGGGCAGATTTCGCCTAGACGAAATCTGCCGGGGCTACTGTCTTCCTCGCCGCTAAGCGGGGAAGACCAGTGCTGACTAGCGCTAAATTAAAGGAGGAACGGTTCCATCATTAGCCCAGCCATTAGGATTATAATTGGGTCCCATTGACCTACCGCGTTTCGGTCAGGTAACTGGCTATTCGTGCCGGCTCAAAGTGCCACACCTTTGCTTGCTACTTACGCCGAGAGTTAGCCGGGGTCGTCACTGACGTCGAGAGCTAGCTGGTCTCGTCATCTGTATCGAGAGTTAGCGGTTCGACGCTAAGGCCTGCCACCCGAGGGCCCCTACGACTCTCGATACTGACGGATTACTTTCTCCCAGCCAAGTCCTGCCAACAAGGGTCCCAATGGCTCCCGACGCTGACGATTTACTATTCCGACTAAGGCCTGCCAATAAAGGGCCCTTACGACTCTCGACGTTGGCTACATGGAAACGTTCCTTATGCACACAATTAATAGCAATCAAATATAGTTACTTATAGTTAGCCACTTACGAGTAATAATACAGGATGCGAGGCACCGAACTGATGACGGTGGGCGTGCTGTGAGGCGAGGCTGCCGTGCTCGGATCCAGTCAGTTAACAAAATGGTGGGCGCCGTGGTTCGAGGCTTCGACCACAGACAGTCGGCGTCGCGTTTCAAGTGTAGACCATTAGACCCACAGAGTAAAGTCACAGACAACTTACCATAGTATTTTAAGCGTCCGGCTCTGGATTCCTCTCCTTCTAATCTCGTTTTGCTCGTTATTGTAATTAGATATTATAATTGGATGATTTAATTTTACGATGATTACTATTTATATTTTGTACAATTAACCATTTCGCGACGTTCGTCGCGACACTCCCCAACAACGGAAGTTACAATAAGACGATAAGATTCTGCGTCCATTCCTTAATCTTATCGAGGGCCCTGACAGCCGCTTCTCTCTTGGGTCTTGGCTCCTCGGAAGAAAGGTCTACTTCGTTTTCGTTAGTAATCTCCTCTGGCAGAAGTTGATCCTCTAACATCGTCTCATTATGGTCTTGTATAGTGTGATCATTTTCCTTTTCAGGTGTATTGATTTCACCACTACGTATCTCACTGGTTTCTCCAGTGGTTTCTTCGTGCACTTCTCTTGTAACGCGTTCGGAAGGTATATAGTTGTAACTTGGTCTAGGTTTGTCAGCTAGAGCGTGGGCTTCTTGTTCGTCCATTTCCAATGGATATAAGTGTGAAATGGATCTAATATATTCGCTATTATCTACTTTTACTTTCGCTGTTCTGCTAAATCCATCCTTCCCCTTCATAAGTTTTGTTATTTTCCCAACTCGCCAGCTTTCCCGATTAGGATGATCCCCCTTTATCTGGACTATTTGTCCTTCTTGAGGTTCTAATTTTGAAGTAACTCTTGGATCTCTATGTGAATGCTGGTATCTTTCTCGAAGGCTGAGAAGGTAACGATTAGAAAACATTTCTCTAAATTCTTCTTGGATTTTAAGAGCTCTTTTCCAACCTTTAACTAGTTCCGTTTTTGTAACGGTTCCTTCTGCTAAAGGTTCCTTCCGGGTATTCTCTACTGTTATACATTTTCCTACAGCCAAGAAATCAGCTGGTTTCAATATGTCGGAGATACTCGGCAGTAATCGGGACGCAAACGTTGTCTAGTGGCGTTGATCGAGTCTACGCATTATGACACAATCTGGGTTACCATGGACACGTAAGAATAACAATATGGTTTGAAGATGGTAAGAGAAACGACTTGTGTACTTGTGTAGAATCGTATCCCGCGTTCCTATTAAGCCAACATGATAACCCTGTAGATAAACGCCCAATAGAAGGTAATACGACGATCCTAGAGCTCTCTGCCGACAAATATATGATCCAGCTCGGCATCTATATGGGTGAGTGGACGGGTATTTACCACGGCTTCAATTTCCTTCATTACTGTAGATAGTTCGCAATCCTTAAGACAGTGTTTTTATAATGTTCTTGTTCCTTTTCGTTTATTCTATATTACAGAAATAGTTTCATTAATTTCAGCTTCCTCATCTTCACTATCATTCGGAAGAGCCTCCCGAAACAAAAAGGGATCACTATTCGTTGCCCTTTGTGGCAATGTATCAGATGCTTGTAACAAATATTGAGATCCAGCTAACCATTTCGCTTTCTCTTCACAAGTGCTGTAAGGTTTTGTTGCTACATCTGCTGGATTTAGTTCTGAGGGAACATATCTTATGATCAATTCTTTATTTCGTTTAATTTCTTGGATTCTCCTTGCTACGAATGGTGGTAAAAGTTTAGAAGACTTGCACCATCCGATTACAATTTGGCTATCGGTCCAAAGAAATTGATGTGTTACTTTTGCAGGAAGAAAGTTCCGAATAAATTTTATAAGACGACTTCTTAAATAATTTAGCAGGTAGGATATTATGTGGTGCAACAAATCCGCAAGGATCGTAGATTGAAGCGATCACTCTCAATACTTCCCGTTTATTGTTCGCATTAGAGTCGATCTTGTATCTCAATTGAAGTAGATCTTCCTTTAAATCCCAATCAAGTCCTAATATCTTAACACGGATTTCCTTTGACGAGTCTGGGATTTGTGTCATAAATTCATAAGAATTAGAACTCCACTCCCTTAAGTTCATAGACATTTGTTTAAACGCTTTTTTGGAGTCGGTATATAATTCTGATGGTTTTCTCCTTCTGATGGACACAATGATGCAAGTAATGAACAGGATGTTCTTCCTTTTCAGATTTCGCGTTCACAACTGCTGTTTGAAGTATCGTAGTATCCTTGGTATCTAATTGCATTAAATTATTAGTTGATTCGTTTGTATTCTTATTATTTATATAATCATTTATTATTATTATTCTTATTTATTATTTACATTCTTATTTATTATTTTTATTTATTTATTAGTTGTTTCACTCTCCTTTTGTAGATTTTTAGGACAAAGTGCCCGATTGTGAGATCCAATCTCGTTACAGTGTGCACATTTTATTTTTCTCTCACATATCTTTACGGTATGTCCTATGCGAAGACATGCGTAGCATCGGTTAATTAATTTATTTTTCCTTTCTCGTAACGTTGTAAAGGCTTTGCATTGATCGTTAAAATGGTTCTCCTGACAGAAGATGCAGTGAAGTTTTCTTTTCTTTTCGTGTTGCCTTTCTTGGTTTCCTACTGGCTCTTCCCATTTTCTTTTGAATTGTTTCCTAAAACTTCCCTGACGACCTTGAAATAGTCCCCGATTTTTATCTTGTTTCTTTGTGGACATTTCTTTACTTGTTGGCCCTTTGGATTTTAATTTCATATTATTGTCGTCGGATGCATTCGCGTGTAGAGATTGGGTAGTGTAATTGTCTTCAGATTTTCCCTGGATAACTCTCTCTGCGTCTTCCCTAGCCGTAATAATGACTTCGAGGCATTTCCTTATCTCCTCGATGGACTCGGTGTTTATTTTCATTTTCATTTCGTAAATGATTTCTTGCGGGAATTTTTCCATGATTAGGAAACGTAGATGGTTGTGGTTTATGTCCTCGCCCAGCGATTTAAGCACCCTAAGGTGTCGTTCTATCTCGTTTAGTGTTTGTCTCACCTCTGTGACATTCATTGCGGTGGAAGCCTTGACACGATACAGTGCTGAGTAGTGTGCATCAATTATGTGGTTTTCCTTTCCATATCGATTTTTTAATGTCACTAGTGCTATACTGTAATTCTTGTTTGTTGTCTCTAAGCCTTCCACGATCTTCTTCGCTTCACCTTTCAACGAAGCTTTTAAATACAATAGCTTGTCAACATCGGTTAAGTTTCGCTTGTCAATATTTGAGCTGAATTGATCCCAAAATGTTGACCATTGCAGGATATCGCCGTCGAATTCCGGTAAACTCAGTTTCGGTAGCCGGCTGTTTAGATTCGGATTCGTATCCCTGTTGACTTGATTTTCTCGTTCAATTACTTTAGTCTTTTCTTTAATTTTGACTTTAAGTTCACACAATATATCTTCGGCTTCTAATTGTACTGTAGATATCTCGGATATGTCATCAGGCGCAGGATCGTTGCTTAATCGAAAGTAATTGGTTAATTCGGAGCTCAATCTATTTAACAAAGTTTGTAATTTCGAAGAAATAATTTCTGCTTCTTGTATAATCGTTGGAGATTGAGTGGTTGGATCATCAAGAGTTTCTATTATTTGAGATGCGTTGGTTGATAAATTTTGTAATTTTGTTTTCATTGAGTGCAATATCGCCAAGAGACTTTGATCCATCTTGTCGGTATGTTCGAAATATTAGTAGATAAAAGTTTCCTTAAAACGGGTTAGTTGTTTAAGGTTTTTAGAATTTTAGTTGATGTCTTCGTTGTGACCGGGAACTTCGTGGCTCGTCTCTCTATAAATGAAATAGCACCGCTTAGGAGGAAAGCGAGAGAAAAAGAAAGGAAGCGGATTGGCCAAGACAAAAAAAATTTTTTTTTTTTTAATCTAACTAATTTTATTTATCTGTGTCAGTATCGTAGATCTATTTTTCAAATGATCGTCCATCTTTCATTTATTTCACTTTAAAGTTCATTCAAAACTTCTATTTAGTTGTTGTGTTACATCAATGTCCTATGGTTTGAATATTCATGGTAACCCTTGTTCTATAAATCTCATATATTCATCAAATAATTTATGAAATAAATTTCAACGACTAGTTATAACGAAATAATTTTGTACCGTTGTTGTTGTAGAATGAAATTAATTAGTATCGCGGATAAAGTAAGTAACCGACTTTATCATAAATCAATTTCATAGTCCGGCCCTGTCGTCATAGTGTGACAACGACCTTATCAATAATTGTCAGTCATCTGCCCACAGATGTGTACACAATTCCACTAACATGCTAGAAGGGTTATGCCTACCCTTGCAACAAGATATAGAATGTAGTAAAATAGAGTAGCATTATACCTCTATTCAATAAACTTCTACAAATATTCTTAAATCTCTGTACATTCTACTGGCTTTTATTTCATGCCTAAGGTTCGCATTGCTAAACCGGGTCTCAATTTTAGTATTTAATCATCTCAGTTACTAGGTATGCGTGGGCACACACACTGTGTGACCATTCAGCATAAGCATTCAATGATTGACCCCTTCGTATCAAAATTGTATGATCATAGCAATCTCAAGTCGGGTAGGTATGTGTGTAACTATTTAACCGTTCTAGCAAGTCCAGTGTGAATGCACCGGCAAAGGTCAGTGTACTATCGCAGGTGACTGCTCTAGGTACCTATCGTTTATTGTTAATGTCCATATCACTTCACTGTTTCATTCATAAAATTTGTGAAAAAAAAACAATTCCTTGCGCACCGAGACGAAGGGTTTTTTCACATTTATAACTGTTATACAAGAAACGATAACCTTTAGAATTGATTTTCTTTCTTACTAGGTGCGGAACCCTAAACACTTTTGAAATTGACTCATCTTTAAGTCTCAGTTGAATATGATATTACAATAATCTTAATTTGTCAGAAAGTTCATGCGAGCTCAAACTTTTATTTTAATTGATTTAGTCCCACATGGATCAACATAATTATAATAATTATTCCACTAAACTGCAATAACAGTGTCACTTTATTGTGAATATAATAATTCAGAACATTGGTAATACCGTCGCATCTTTACAATTAGACTTTAACAGAGAATGAGGTTATTCTTAATTTTCGGTTTCCTTTATTCTATTATAGGACTATACGCACAGCATCCTCCTTTATTCTTCACATTAGGTAGGTACCTATCCTTTATTAAATTAAACATTGAACATTTGTCACTATTCACTACAATGTATTGTAGGTATTTATATTAAAACTGTCTAAGAAAACGTTAAAATCATCAGTGAAATGCAACATAACTTTGCTTATTTAAAGTAGGTATTAGAGTTTAAAGTGTTAGTTATAAGTAGAATTATTCATCACCTGTAGGTAGGTATCAAAACTCAATAGTAGGAAAAATAATTTTCATGTGTAGGTAGGTAGGTCATTCACGCTTAAGAATAATCATATTCAGAACAAATCACATAGCTACGAGAAAACAAGACATGAAAATAACCTATTAAGGTCTAATGGTCTTTGCCGCTCTATACGTGTCGAGACTTGTCGAGACATGTCTGATTTAGGTCAGTGCATAACAACATTCACAACTTATTTGACAACCCTCTTTCTTTTAGCATTTTTTGCTGAAAGCTCATTTACTGATTTATCAGATCCTCAGCATCTCCACCATGTCGTGGCGCCTCCTGTTTATGCTTAGTTAGACTCGGCTTGCCGCCCGGGTTTGAGGGTTGAAACCAGAGACGTCACGAAGGCTAGTTTGTGAATGTTTGATTATGCACTCACCCTTGCTCGATGCGCAGTCTGCTTGCGCGTGCGACACCAGGTTAATGCGCCGTCTCCGCGGCACTGAGGCGACGGGCGAGGAAGCGGCCTTCCTCCCCGTCGCATCGGACAGAATCCATTGCCTCGCACTCTGTAATACGTATATGGGACGGGCAGATTTCGCCTAGACGAAATCTGCCGGGGCTACTGTCTTCCTCGCCGCTAAGCGGGGAAGACCAGTGCTGACTAGCGCTAAATTAAAGGAGGAACGGTTCCATCATTAGCCCAGCCATTAGGATTATAATTGGGTCCCATTGACCTACCGCGTTTCGGTCAGGTAACTGGCTATTCGTGCCGGCTCAAAGTGCCACACCTTTGCTTGCTACTTACGCCGAGAGTTAGCCGGGGTCGTCACTGACGTCGAGAGCTAGCTGGTCTCGTCATCTGTATCGAGAGTTAGCGGTTCGACGCTAAGGCCTGCCACCCGAGGGCCCCTACGACTCTCGATACTGACGGATTACTTTCTCCCAGCCAAGTCCTGCCAACAAGGGTCCCAATGGCTCCCGACGCTGACGATTTACTATTCCGACTAAGGCCTGCCAATAAAGGGCCCTTACGACTCTCGACGTTGGCTACATGGAAACGTTCCTTATGCACACAATTAATAGCAATCAAATATAGTTACTTATAGTTAGCCACTTACGAGTAATAATACAGGATGCGAGGCACCGAACTGATGACGGTGGGCGTGCTGTGAGGCGAGGCTGCCGTGCTCGGATCCAGTCAGTTAACAAAATGGTGGGCGCCGTGGTTCGAGGCTTCGACCACAGACAGTCGGCGTCGCGTTTCAAGTGTAGACCATTAGACCCACAGAGTAAAGTCACAGACAACTTACCATAGTATTTTAAGCGTCCGGCTCTGGATTCCTCTCCTTCTAATCTCGTTTTGCTCGTTATTGTAATTAGATATTATAATTGGATGATTTAATTTTACGATGATTACTATTTATATTTTGTACAATTAACCATTTCGCGACGTTCGTCGCGACAAGTAATCCAGACTAATATTATAAATGCGAAAGTGTGTCTGTCTGTCTGTCTGTCTGCTAGCTTTTCACGGCCCAACCGTTCAACCGATTGTGATGAAATTTGGTACAGAGTTAGCTTATATCCCGGGGAAGGACATAGGCTACTTTTTATCCCGGAAAATCAAAGAGTTCCCACGGGATTTTTCAAAAACCGAAATCCACGCGGACGAAGTCGCGGGTATCATCTAGTTTGTAATAAAATTAATAATTTTGATTAAATCTTTGCATTTTGATTTTATTTTCTTTATAATTCCCAGAAATTCCTTAAATAAAGGCAATTTGCGGTAAATCTGACGGCATCAATTCTACACTGATAAAAGTATTTCTTTGGATGTAAATAAATCCCATTTTCTAATATCCCTTTGTAGAAGCTTCTTTGAGACAAATAAATATTTGATATTATCAAATCAATTGCTGTTTGGTCTCAAATAAAAAAAAAATAAATTGTTCTTTAAAATGCTCAAAAAATTTATTAAAATTTAATAAATATTATGTTTACAAATATGCCGATAGAGGGATCCATATACGTAAAAACTCAGATGACACTTTTTCTTCTATCAGTGTGTGATCAGTGTATGAACTATTGATGATTAAACGAAAGTTGACCTAAGTGAAGTTCTATCATAACGAATGTTATGTCGGGCAGTAGATTTGATGTTTTGAAATAACTATTTTACTGTTTTCTGCTGTTTTTTTAAGTTCCATTTGCTGCTTTTTGCTTCCCTGAGGTTGGCAACACTGCCTAAGCTCCAAATCAAGCTTATCTAGCGTACTTGTGTAATATACATGTCCATTGTCCATATTTGACATTTGTGGATGTTCAGCTCAGAATTTCAGGAAATTCTTCAATTTTCAATTTTCGCGAGTCACTTCACTTGTCAGCTGTTTCTTATTCTTTGTCACCAGAGTACTTTGTAATATATGAAATTCTTTGTTTAAAATTTCATGTTGCGGATGGGAGTAATTTAGTGTGTAAAATTACGAAAGTGGCAGGTAAGGTATTATGAATTAGGTACCTAATTAGTTTACCATTTTAATTATGTTCATAATATATTGTTATTGGAAAAGGCAATTGTGTATTAATACATTCATCGATTAACCCATAGTAACAAACAATAAAAATTATTATCAGTGGTAGGTCTATACCTACTTATTTAAAGACATTAAGGTATATTAGGTAGGTATATATATATACCTACCTAATATACCATAATGTCTTTAAACAGTATATATAGTATATATACCTACAGTAGGTTATAGTAGGTATATACCTACTATAACCTTATTCTAGGTTTTACTTGCCCATTCGATTTCCATACCGTCTGATTATTTAAATAGTAATGCCTAAAATGGTAATACACATTTACCTACTATATGTTTCAAATACCTACAACTTATTTTTGGGAATTCTAAATACTTTACGACCTCCCTGGCGCAGTGGTGAGCGCTGTGGTCTTATCAGTGGAAGGTCCCGGGTTCGATTGCCGGCAGAGGAAATTTGGAATTTCATCATTTCTAAATTTGGGTCTGGTGGGAGGCTTTGGCCGTGTCTACCGTATAATGGTGTGTTGGTTGAATTGCTCTTATTTGAAACACAGTTGTGGTCAAGTAGTAATGTTCAATTCACGAAAGGCAAAGGTCATAGACCCATACAGCCTGGTACCTAAGTCTTAGGTGATTTTTCTTGTTTTATTTGCTCAAGTTAATCTTATCCTATCTTCCTTATCCTTATCTTATCTTACTTACTGTATTGACTGCTACACTTACACTGCAGACCTGATAAACATAATCTTTGTTTAATTTACAGATGAGGTAATAAATAATTGTAACATCATTGAATCCAAGTCGTGACACACTTCAAGATGGGCGACATTTGGAGGATGAATTCTCATGTAAGTTTAATTATTAAGATGGATGCATACTTATAAAACACAAACTCACCTGCTGCCTCATTTTAGCATTATCCAATGGCAGTATTTTGTATGACTAGAATCACACTTTATAAAGATCAATGGGGCAAAATGGTCATCATTGCAGTCACTTCCAAAACTGATTTACTCATTGATAGATAATAATATAATTTATGAACAAAATATATCTACAGTTACTATTTTATTAAACACTAGCTTATGCTCGCGACTTTGTCCGCTTTGACTACACAAATTTCACTCCCCTTAGGGGTTGAATTTTCAAAAATCCTTTCTTATTGGATGCTTATATTTTGCCAATTTTGCTCATTGTCTTTTACCATCTTACTTTCTAATAAAAAAATGATGCACTACTAGCTGACCCGCCCCGGCTTCGCTAGGGTGGAATTTAGAAAATCGAGGTAAGGGTTCAATTTACAAAAATTCCGGAACACATATTTCTTCATTTGTGAGTGAAAACCCAAATACGAATATTCATGCAAATAACTTGAAAAATGACGGACTTTTGTACAAACTTTCATCCCCTATTTAACCCACTTACGGGTGGAATTTCGAAAAATCCTTAGCGAATACCTAGTCTTTACAAAGAACACACCCTTAAAAATTTCATGTCTAGTCATAGGACCAGCGGTGTAGGCTGTTTGTTGATATATAAGTCAGTCAGTCAGGACTTTGAATTTTACATATAAAGAAGATTTACACAAGACAGACTAATAAGTTAATATTGGAGCCGATTCTCTCGTACACAATCTCTAAACTAAACTAAATTAACAGGTCTAAATCTAATGCTATCCTTTTCTGCAAGCAACATTATGAAAGGGATAGTAATAGATTTAGACGTGCTGTTTTATTTATTTATTTATTTATTTTTATTTTTCATGTACCAAAATTGTAGTTACAAAGTAATAATAAATTAAGTTACATTGGAAATGCTTATCTCTAAACAGAGGTTTCTTCCAGCTTCCCATTCAATGCTGTTTTAGTTTAGTTTAGAGATTGTGTACAATGGAATTAGCCACATTGTGTATGGGTTATAGTTTAAATAACTATATTATGAGCTTGGTTCTTATTTTCTTGGCAGTTACTACAAAATCACACACGAACACTTCAATTTCATTATTTGTATATCTTAACGATTATACAAATTTTTCAGATGGAAGCAGTAGTAAGAGTCTATAAGACCCTAACAAAAATCCCCTCCATAGTGGGGGGGAGGTTGAACTGCAAGGGCAACAGGATAACGTCAAGATGGTCCATACGTAACCTGGACAAGGGGAAGAACACCCAGTACCTTATAGATTACATACTGGATGAGAATCTGGGGGTGGTTGCGCACAGTCAGTTTGGAGTTGATATCAGCCATGAGTGAGCGATTATTATTTTTGATAGACTAAGCAGCTTTCGCTGATGCGTCTATATCAGAAGTGCTTCGTGTTTTCCAAATGTTTGCCTAATCTATTCTTGAACTGGATAACAGAACTTGACATAACCACATCTTTAGGCAATTTTTTTTTTTTTTTTTTATTCAGATACAAGTTAGCCCTTGACTGCAATCTCACCTGATGGTAATGATTTATTCCATATGTGAACAACTCTGTTGGTCAGAAAGTGTTTTAATGGATTTGACGATGGCAGTTGATATTGTAACTTCATATATCCCCTAAATCTAGGATTGCTCCTTCTCAGAAACATGCTCTCAAAATTTGGGACATTATAATAATTATTTAGTATTTTGTAAGGATATTATGATTCTTTTTAGGTTATTGACATCAATATCTCCTAAAGAGAACTTTAAAGCTGTGGTCAGAGAGGAGAAAGACGACAAGGATGGAGCAAAGAAGAAGTTCTTCCTCGAAGTGTGGTCCAGCACCAGTCTCAAACATTCCATCGACTTGACTGCACTGGACATACATGGCGATGTTTATACTGATTGTAAGGATCATCTTCATCATGATCAACCCATCGCCGCCCCACTACAGTCTCCTCTCAGTATGAGAAGGGTTTGGCCACAGTCCATCACACTGGCCAAGGTTGGCAGACTTGATACACCTTTGAGAGTTTTGTGGAGAACTCTCAGACATGGCTTTCTCACGATGTTTTCCTTCACTGTTAAAACAAGTGATATTTTTAATTGCTTAAAAGTAAAACGCATATAACTCCGAAAAGTTAGAGGTGCATGCCCATAATCGAACCCCCGACCGTTCTGATTATTATTATTATTACTAAATTCTGTATCTGTAATACACGGCGATATTTATATCGATTGTAAGACTCATAATCATCATCATCATCATCATCATTACAATCAACCCATTGCATCGCCTGCTTACAACACAGCACGGGTCTCCTCTTTGTATGAAAAGGGTTTGACAATAGTCCACCATGTTGGCCAAGTATGGATTGGCAGACTTCACACCTTTGAGAACATTATGGAGAACGCTCAGGCATTTTTAGACTTGGTTGTGTTTATTTTAGCGGAATTCGGCAGCTTAGACTGGTCACCTGATGAATCCAAAATTGTGTATGTCGCTGAAAAGAAAATTAAAAAGTCCGAACCATTCATCAAAAGAAAACCTGCAGAAGACAAAAATGTTGATCCTGATAATAAACATATACCGGTAAGATTATTATTGAAATCTATTCTTATCTAGAGCCTCGATAGCTCAACGGTTAAAGGAGTGGACTGAAAACCGAAAGGTCGCCGGTTCAAATCCCACCCGGTGCACTATTGTCGTACCTACTCCTAGCACAAGCTTTACGCTTATTTGAAGGGGAAAGGGTAATACTAGTCAGCAATTAACTTGGCTACTCTATATATGTATATAAAAGGTAAAGGTGACTGACTGACTGACTGACTGACTGATCTATCAACGCACAGCTCAAACTACTGGACAGATCGGGCTGAAATTTGGCATGCAGATAGCTTTTATGACACAGGCATCTGCTAAGAAAGGATTTTTGAAAATTTAACCCCTAAGGGGGTGAAATAGCGGTTTGAAATTTGTGTAGTCCACGCGGACGAAGTCGCGAGCATAAGCTAGTATTCTTTAAAAAATAAAAAATAAACTAAATAAAAATATACACAAATCTCCAAAGTTCAATATCTAGTATCCCGTGGGAGCTCTTTGATTTATTGGGATAATAATAATAAGCCTATGCCACTCTGCAGGTCTTTATAACTATAGCCATGCAAAAATCACGTCAATCTGTTGTTCCATTGTGACGTGGTTGAATGTCAAACTAATAAACCAACAAACAAACACAGTTTCGTAATTATCATATTATGTGTAGTGATGTAGGAATCATATTATGTGTAGTGATGTAGGAATCATATTATGTGTAGTGATGTAGGAATCATATTATGTGTAGAGATGATGTAGAAATACTCGTTTTCATCATACCTATTGGAATAACGAAAATTGGCATTAGGGGATATCGGGAACAATATTCTATTTAGTTCTCATGGGAGGCTGAACTTGCTCTTTTCTGCCCCCCCGATTGTGTAAGAAAAACGTATTCATCGTTATCGTAATCGTCAAAAAATTCTGCCCTTTGATTGGTTGATTCGCTGTTTACATTTCTTTACAGCCAATCAAAGGGCTGAATTTGTTGACGATTACGATAACGATGAATACGTTTTTCTTACACAATTGGGGTGCTGATTGATCTGCGTTCGTGCTTTAGTATATTTTGTATTGTTTTTTTCTCATAGGTAGTGATGAAAAATAGTGTCACTTGGGGCAAAAATTTGTTCTCAGGCGGCGTATATTGAATTTCTCGCTACTTTCAGGATTCTACTTTAGAATCCTTCGCTTCGCTCTGTAACTAAAAAGTAACTAACTAAACTAAATAACGCCCTAGTGGAACAAAGTATCACTTTGGCCCCTTGTAACACAAATAACTATTTCCAGGGGCAAGAGCACATACACAGAGACGACTGGGGAGAACAGTTGACGGGGAAGATAGAGACAGTGGTGGTGGTGTGCAAACTCGCTGACGAAACGTTCACTGTCTATGACACCGTGCCTGGGTGTCCGGGACAGGTATACGCGACACGCGACAGGTCGAAATGTAAATCAGAGAGGGAACGCCCAGCACACCCGCACAGCCCCCGCGCTAACCCGGTGCGGGTGACGCCTCATACCCCGATTGCCATCTCGACCTGTCGCGGAGTAATAGCTAATTCGTGTTTTACTTTGTCCTTTTATTTTATTGGATTCCATTTTCACGATTTTGGAGGTGCTGATTACGAAAAATAATAAAATTGTCCTTACACCAACTTCTTAAGATTTAATATTATGTCTAAAAATGTTTGTCATAGAGTACCGACAAATGGCGGTATAACCATTCAAACTGGCTAGACTGGATAAAAGGCACATGCCGGTATCGGGCAGCAGCGACACCGGTGCGACCAGGCTAGGCCTGCGATGACCAACACGCCCGCCC
This sequence comes from Maniola hyperantus, assembly GCF_902806685.2. Taxonomy (NCBI): domain Eukaryota; kingdom Metazoa; phylum Arthropoda; class Insecta; order Lepidoptera; family Nymphalidae; genus Maniola; species Maniola hyperantus. Next base: position 1,935,681 of record NC_048548.1, on the reverse strand, counting down.
AGCGCGGTCATTACGGGCAAACCCTTGTACAGGAGGTAACACAAGGCCAAGGCCCCTAGTCCCCGGCGGCCTCGCTTTTCCTGTCATAGTATATATGCATAATACATATATAGATAGTCATACTGACAAAAAAATCGACTCTTTTCTTCTATGTAAACAATAACTAATTTATCAATTTTTGGCCGGTAAAAATGTCTTTTAATCCATACTTTTTTCTAGGTACGATTTTCTCCGAGCGGCGACAGTATAATAGGAATAACGTGGGAGGCAAAAATGTTGGGACGTCTAGGGCTCATCTACTGTACCAATCGTCCATCGTTTGTGTTTTGCCTCACCCTGACTGGAACATTCAGTAAGTTTCCAACATGATTTTTGAGTTTTTAAAGATGACATATAAGATCAATAACAGTTGTTTATGTTGCAAGTGCGTAAAGTAGATAATTTATATGAAGGCGCTTATTTTATAGTCTTTAGTAGTAAGTTCAATGAAGACTTTAAAAATCTGTTTACTTACAATATTATCTAAATATATAAAAGGAAAAGGTGACTGACTGACTGACTGATCTATCAACGCACAGCTCAAACTACTAGACGTATCGGGCTGAAATTTGGCATGCAGATAGCTATTATGACGTAGGCATCCGCTAAGAAAGGATTTTTGAAAATTCAACCCCTAACGTGTGAAATAGGGGTTTGAAATTTGTGTAGTCCACGCGGACGAAGTCGCGAGCATAAGCTAGTGATACTATAAAATACTTTTATAACAGATGGCGCAATTTAAATAGCTGTTCTGTTGACCACAAAAATTTTACCGCACATGTGCGATAATAAAATATTACGCACGGTCCTTGTACGTACTACTGTTCGATAAGCACTGCGTGACTTAAACCTGCACTTAAGAAACTCTAATCCATTCTTATGTAGTGCATTTCTTACCCCATGCAGTACTTAAGTCAGATAAGCATTATGCGGGTTTAGGTCGTATGAATTACTTAATTCACGCATACTATAATTTACTTTTATGTATGGGTACACACGTGTGATAATAGTATACTTTACTGTTACTATTATGAGCAAATTTAGAAAAATGCAATTTTATTGTAGTAACTGTGAGCAGTGGGAACAAAGCGGTCCGTTCCCCTCGCATCGCTCCGAACGGTGACTTGTTCTGGCTGCAGAGGGAAGCGCATGGACCGCATCACGCGTGCCATCAACTCGTCAGACTCGCTTCGGATGACGTGAGCAATAATATTATCTACATATATAAAAGGAAAATGTGACTGACTGACTGACTGACTGACTGATCTATCAACGCACAGCTGAAATTACTAAAACGGATTGGGATATTATGACGTAGGCATCCGCTAAGAAAGGATTATTAAAAGTTCAACCCCTAAGGGGGTGAAATAGGGGTTTGAAATTTGTGTAGTCCACGCGGACGAAGTCGCGAGCATAAGCTAGTTTATATTAAAACTAGACGATGCCCGCGACTTCCTTTCCCCGGGATGTAAGCTAACTCTGTACCAAATTTCATCGAAATCGGTTAAACTAGTTAGTTAATTCCAACATCAATGGGTTAAACTGTTGGGTCGTGAGAGGCTGACAGACAGACACACTTTCGCATTTATAATATTAGCATGGATAGATGATGATATAAGGGATAGGAACAACATTCCTTCGCATCGCTGCGAATGGCGAATCGATAACTGAGCAATAGCGTATTCGAAGCAGTGATGTATTCTAGCAAGCAATGGCGTTGATCGTTCCCCTCGCATTGCCTTATGGAGCGAGGGGAAGGCCATGAAAGCCTATAGGCCAATTTTCCAATCGAACAATCTGTTTCTTGTTATAATATTTTGTTAGTAAAAAAGATAACTTTAGAGCCTCAATAGCTCAACCGGTATAGGAGTGGACTGAAAACCGAGAGGTCGACGGTTCAAACCCCGCCCGTTGCACTATTCTCGTACCTACTCCTAGCACAAGCCTGACGCTTAATTGGAGAGGAAAGGGGAATATTAGTCATTTAACATGACTAAAATTCTTTAAAAAAAAAAAAAAAAAAAAACTGCTGTGAAGTAAGCAGCCTCTTACTTTTAAAACTTTACTTTTACTTTTTGAAATATTATTTCAGATAAAAAATCTACTAGGCTCAGAAGACGGCTTCGATCACAAAGTGTCAGTAGTAATAGACATAGTGAAGACAGAACAGGAAATAAGCAACGGTGTATTCTACGGCATCTACTGTCAGAGCTTACCGGCTAAGTGCTTTAGCGCTGACAGCAAGCGGCTGGTATTCAGCACTCAACAGCAGACTGAAATTAGGAGCTATGTTGTTGATATTGGTAAATAAATAAATAAAATAGCCTTTATTCTAATACGTTACAAATAATAAAATTTAAACAATCTTACATTTCATTTCCCTTATTCCATTAGCAATCAAACAATAATAATAATAATCATTCATATTTTAAGTATAGTTTTATTCTTTTTTTCCTTCATAAAGTTGTCGTTTAAACATAAAATATAAATTAATATTAGTTAATTACGCAAATTACGAGTCAGATACAATGATTTGATATTGGTAAGCACTAGTCTATTCTACGCAGTGGCGTATTCTAAGCAACAGTATAGCTTGAGCGGTGGTGTATTCTTAGCAGTATTGTATTCTAAATGCTAATGTATTTATTCTAAGTGATAAGCAATAACTGAGCAATGGTGTATTCTAAGTAGTGATGTATTTTCAGCCTGATCTGTCATATATACAAAATAATATCATATGAAAGCCGTGTAAAATAATAATTAAAGATGCTTGAATGATGAAAGATGAAAGATGAATGCTTTTATATATTTTTTAAATATTGTTGGTAATTTTTAGAGAGTGGCAGGATAGTGGACATATCGAACAACAAGAAAACTTCGGGATCGACAACAGTTCTAAACGTACAGGCTGATACCATCCTAGCTACCTTCTCCAGCATGACCACGCCTGGACAGGTGAATATTATTCATAATAAAAGTTATTTGTATCGACTGCTTACCTTTTACCCTTTCATAACTAACATTTATGCCTTTTACATTTAACGCCTTTGCATGCTACAGCTATTAGATTAATATCATGTATTGTGTTTTTTCAATGTTTACTTTGTGTTGTGTGCAATAAAGTGTAAATAAATAAATAAAAATTTATACAAAGGTTGCCTGATAGAGATTGTTCTGAGCAATAAGGCCGCCTTTGCATACAATCGTTTTTTAGTTTTTAGCTTCTTTGTTTTTTTGTCATGTTTATCTAATATTTTGTGTGCAATAAAGTATTTCTATCTATCTATCTATTTATACTTAAGTAGTCGGCCTAAAAACAGCCGATCTGTTTGGTCATTGGCCACATACTAGCGGCAAGTATCAAGCCGTGCCATCTTAGCATTTTAAATAAAGGCATTAATTACCACACTTGTGCGATAATAAAATATTATTTCAACGAAGACCTTGACTTAGATTTGTTTGTTTTTCAGTTATTCGTAGCAAAACTACCTAACGTTGATAAGGAAAGTACGATTGAATGGGTGCGAGTTAGCTCCCCCAGCGAAGTGCCGAGTACAGTGGCCAACGCCAAACTGCAGTACATGGCTTTGAAACAAGACACGCAGGACAGCGTATGTACGTATGCTTATGCACTCACCCACCCATTCACTCACAAACCACACTCTCATTCACTACACTCACTCATTCACTCACTCACTCACTCACTCAATCACTCACTCACTCACTCACTCACTCACTCACTCACTCATTCACCACACTCACTCACTCACCCACAGATCAAATCAAAAATAAGCTTCTCAGCTAATCGATACACAAAAAAGCCTTGTCCTAACTAACTGGCCATTAACGCACAGTCTAAACTGCTGGGGTTGGAAACTTTAAATATTGACAGTGGTTTCTTTTATGGCTTAGGCATTCACTAAGAAAGGATTTTTGGAAATTCCACCATTTCTCCGATTTTCACAAATTCTTCTCGAGCGAAGCTGGGGCGGGTCAGCTAGTTGAAGTATATTATAATATTTTTAGCAACATTTACGGCGATATACTTCGGTCCGGACGAAGGGAAGGTTTACCCCCTAGTGGTGTGGCCACACGGCGGACCGCATTCTGCTTTCTCAAATTCCTATTCCCTGGAGGCTGCCTTCTTCAATATGATTGGTGAGTTGGAACCCAGTTTGAACTCTATTTGAATAAGTAATTTCAATTTTTCAATTTCAATTTTCATTTATTGCATTTCCATAACTCATTACATCATATTAAGCATGTACAAAGTATTATGGATACCCAGTTTGGGTGTCGCAATTTGGTCCTTAGACCTTGGTAGGGAGACCGATATTATTATTTATTTTTATGTTCGTCGTTTAGGAAATCATTTACGGCATAGTAGCCCTTTTCTAATAAAAAGTTTTTTAATATTTTGTTGAGTTTATTTTCATTGTTTATGTTACGAATTTTGTCTGGTAAATTATTATATATCTGTATAGTATTAAGTTTATTTTAGAATACATTGTTATGTACTTTAAGAGAACAGCTATTTCGAAAATTTTCAACAATGGCGGCCGTTATATCAAACGCGCAGGAATTTTTGAATGTCATTTAGCAACTAATTTTTTTTATCTATGGTAATAAATACTTGGTACTTTGAAACACCTCGATATAAGATGGGGACTTCAAAACAGTTGGTCTACTTGACGGTCATTTTACCGCACTAGTGCGATAATAAAGTTGTAGGCTTCGCTTATGTTTCGGAATAAAAGTCTACTTACCTAATTATTGTTTTGATAGCAGCATAATAAGGGTCACTTTATGATCTTTGTTGAAAAAAAGTTACTATGATTGAATAGTTTGTTTTGATTTTGTTTCGTTTTCTTTATGTAAATCGATTTAATAAGTGTAATATTGATTTTAAAATGCTATTTTTTCGATGCTAAGTGTCCATTATGTTTTTTTAGAATTATGAAAATTTATATAAAGAGAACCCAAGTCATGTTAATGCCTTAACTTTTTTGTTTGTTGATTAACCATAATTTCTGAGCACTTGTATTTAACATTGTAACATTTCACAACATCCTGTATTTAACCTTTTAATCGGCAAATATTTACGTACATATAACTAGTATTAACTCCCCCTAGCTTATTCAGTATAATTATATACTAAATATTGAAATTTATTGCTTAGAAATAGAATTTCATCCAAAACAAAATTTATCGATGTGTGTGTGTGTTTACATGCGAGTTTCATTCACTTTATATGCCCATCTCTAAAGTTAATGCGCACGCGCATGAATCGTGCTTTTCAGTTTATATCTATAAACTCACATTCCATTCTGCTATGATAGAAGAGGCTTTTGGCAACAAGCTACGGTACAAAAAATCGTTCAAGTGCGAGTAGGATTGCACATGAAAGGTTCTGTACCATCGTAAAAAATAACACATTTTAATTTTTTTAAATTTCCGTGGCAGCCATTTTGAAATTTTTATTATTTGTTGTTATAGCGGCAACAGAAATACATTTTCTATGAAAATTTCAACTCTCTACCTATTCAATACATGAGATTCGGCTCGCTGACAGACAGATAAACAGTGGAGGCTTAGTAATAGAGTCCCGTTGGCACCTTTCGGGTACGGAACCCTGAAAAGCAACTTTTACAATTCCAGGATTCGCATGGCTGACGCAGACGGCTGTAAACTCGCCACACAGAAAGCTTTAGACCTGTTTCCTGTGATAAGAGACTACTTCTACAGGGTGTAACCAGAACGCTAACAAAAACTTAGCGTTATTGTTATACTACCTAAACACAATCCTATTGGATTGTGTTTATATACCAATAACCATTTGTCTCAATTTGTAGTTTTAGTGATTTAGTATTTTTCAAACCCGCAAATGTATAGCGTGAAAAACTTGGTCAATGTCCCGCCTACGACGCGGCATTGACTCCGAGTGGCCTACTTACGCAACGTTCGTTGATCTCTAGCGTCAGTCAGATGTTTTATTTGCCTGATTCCAGGATTCGCATGCCTAACTCTCATGCCTAACTCATGATAAACTACCGCGGCTCCTCAGGCAAGGGAGACTCTTCCCTATTCTACCTCCCCAGTCGCGTCGGCACGGCTGACGTAGACGACTGTAAACTCGCAACACAGAAGGCTTTAGACCTGTTTCCCATAGATGACAAAAGATTACTTCTATATGGGGGTTCTCATGGCGGCTTCTTGGTGTGCCACATTTTAATGCACATTTTGAATTTCATACTGTTCTGGGCATGTTGGCTAGAAAATTTAGTCGCGTTTCAGTTTATATTCATCAAACTACCCTTTCGCGGTGATAGAAGAGCTATGGGACATAAAAAGCAACTTTTACAATTCCAGGATTCGCATGCCTCATGATAAACTACCGGGGCTCCTCAGGCACGGGAGATTCCTCGCTATTCTACCTCCCCAGTCGCGTCGGCACGGCTGACGTAGACGACTGTAAACTCGCCACTCAGAAGGCTTTAGACCAGTTTCCCATAGATGACAAGAGATTACTTCTATATGGGGGTTCTCATGGCGGCTTCTTGGTGTGCCACTTGAGTGGGGTGTACCCTGAGCTGTACGCTGTGACGGTAGCGAGGAATCCTGTTATCGACTTGGCGTCTATGTCCAATACAAGCGATATTGCTGACTGGTGAGTTTTTTTTTTTTTTTGTAATGCGAGCAAACGAGCAGACGGGTCACCTGATGTTAAGTGATTACCGCCGCCCATGAACATTTGCAGCACCAGAGGAACCGCCGATGCGTTGCCGGCCTTTTAGGAATTTGTTGTTACTGAAATGTAACATTGTACTTAGTTTTGTATTGTTCTTTTGCTTGTATATATATATCTTTTGAAATTTTTCTGTTTGCATTGTTTGCTTAATGTCTTCAATCAGTAGCGGCATGCTTGTGTGCTTGGATGGATAATTTCTGATATCAATCTAAACTAATATTATAAATAGGTAAAGTTTGTAAGATTCTTTGTAGGGGGTAATCTCTGAAACTACTGAATCGAATTTGTAAATTCTTTTACCAGTGGAAAGCTACATTATTCCCGAGTGACATAGGCTATATTTTATTTCAAAAGGTCTCTACGAAAATTGTAATTGAAACCCGTGCGAAGCCGAAGCGGGTCGCTAGTTCTTAATATAGTTTAAAATAAATGTTTCGCAGCTTACTAAATTGCTGCTTGCTCAGACTATGTAATTTTTTGATCATACATTTTACTGGATGCGAAATTTGAAAATCTTCTTAATCTAACGGGTTAACTGTCGACTGTACGTATCCTTTCATAATTCTAATTCAATTATTACGAGTATCTATAATAGTAAGGAAAAGCTGACTGACTGACTGATCTATCAACGCACAGTTCATACTACTGTACGGATGGGGCTGAAATTTGGCATGCAGATAGCTATTATGACGGAGATATCCGCTAAGAAAGATTTTTTAAGAACCACCAAAGGGGTAAAATAGGGGTTTGAAATTTGTGTAGTCCACGCGGACGAAGTCGCGGTAATTAGCCACTTTTAGATAAATTCATAATGGACACTTAGCATTTATTTCAACAATGCACCATTAAGGCCGGGTATCCACCTAAGCGGAGCGGAGAGGAGATGTGTACAGTAAACCAATCCGATTTTTAAAAGATGACGTGATAATTTTTTTACGTCATCTATTTTGAATTTGATTGGTCGATTTAACGCATCTCCTCTCCTCTCCGCTTAGGTAGATACCGGGCCTTATGCTCCTGAAAATGTCCTTCAGGATTTGCCTCAGCCCGTATAAATTATCGAGGCTCAACTGGCAACGGGGACGCAAACGTAAGATGCCTTATGGGTAACATAGGAAACTATGACGTGAACGATTGCCTTCTCACTCTAAAGACTCTGAAAGAGCAGAATATAGTATTGGAAGACCATTGCCTTTTGTACGGTGGGAGTTTTGGAGGTTATATTACTGCTCATTTGGCGGGCAGATACAGTGGACTGTTTCGAGGCATGGTTATGAGAAACCCTCTTATAGATTTAGTTAGTAAATCTAATTATGCCGATAACCCAGATGGGTAAGTTGATTATTGTGTGGCTGAATTCGCAATTTAGTAACGTATACACTGGCGTCGATTCTGATAGTTTTCTCCAAACTAAGTTTAGAGTATTTGCATCTTTTTCATCTTCAATTTCTTAATATATTCCTTAAATAACTTTTAGAGTAAAAACTATACAAGGTAGGATATGGATACCCAGTTTGGGTGTAGCAAATTGGTCTGGAACGGTAGAACGTTTAATATTGCTAAAAAAGGCCGGAAAATTTATTTTAAACTAGATGATGCCCGCGACTGCGTGGATTTAAGTTTTTTGAAATCCCGTGGGAACTCTTCAATTTTCGGGGATAAAAAGTAGCCTATGTCCTTCCCCGGGATATAAGCTAACTCTGTACCAAATTTCATCAAAATCGGTTGAGTGGATGCGCCGTGAAAAGCTAGCAGATAGACAGACAGACACACTTTCGCATTTATAATATTAGTATGGAAGTATGGGATATGGATTTACGGTAAATTTTAGTGCACTCTATAATAGTGTTTGACAGTTCTAAATTAAATTGCATTTGTCTGTCCTTTTACATTGGTAAGAAAAAGATGTGAATATTCTAAAATTTAGTAGCGCTCACAATCGGTACCAGTGTGTCTTTAGACACGAAAGTCATGATGTTTTGGGACTAACTTAAGTTTGTGTGATGGAGGATGATGGAAGCTTTTGTAAATAATTGCAAAAGATTTTGCTTTTGAATTGCATGCATGGCTTTTTGTAAATATTTTTGCCTCATTTGTGTGCAATCCTGGGATAATGCCTCGGTAATCTCCAATAATATACGTCTTATAATCTGACTAGCTGATGCCCGTGATTTCGTCCGCGTGTATTTATTTAGGTTTTAAAATTCTGTGGGAACTCTTTTATTTTCCGGGAGTCTATGTCACTCTCCAGGTCTTTCATGCCAAAAGTCACGTCGATCCATTGCTCCGTTGCAGCGTTCAACGGAAAGATCAAAAACCAAACACACTTTCGCATTTATGATGTGGGTTGTGGGTACCCTTTGAATATATTGACACGTAAATGAAAATCTATAAAATTACTAGCTGATGCCCACGACTTAGGTCGCGTGGATTTAGATTTTCAAAATCACGTGGGAACTCGTTGATTTTCCGGGATAAAAAGTAGCCTATATCACTCTCCAGGTCTTTGACTATACCCGTGCAAAAAATCACGTCAATCCGTTGCTCCGTTGCGACGTGATTGAAGGACAAACCAACAAACAAACAAACACACTTTCACATTTATAGTAAGGGTACTGGTTTTAGTTGGTAACTCTACGATTTATTACAACACAGAAAAATCAGCCCAAGTTTAAAATTTTCTGAGACGAAATTAAAGTCAACAGCTTGGCAGTGTGGAAAATCCCGTTTCTAGGTGTGCCGTAGAAGCGGGCTGGCCTTTCACAGAAGAAGGTCCTTTAGAAGAAGATCAGCTGCTAACATTGCGAAGAGTTTCACCCATCACCCACGTCCAGAATGTTCTGATCCCCACAGCACTGATGTTGGGGTCGAAGGACAAACGCGTCCCTCACTACCAGGGCTTGGAGTATGCGAGGAGGTTAAAGGCCAACGGAGTTAAAGTGGCGTAAGTATTTACCAGAGTGTTCTGTCCCCACAGTTCTGATGCTCGGGTCGAGAGACAAGCGCATTCTGCAGTACCAGGCTTGGAATATGTGAGTTTAAGAAGGCAAACGGCGTTAAGTAGCGTAGGTATTTTCCAGAATATCAACGCAGATTGGCAAACTTAACACACCTTTGACAACATTGTGGAAATTTCTCAGGCATGCATGTTTCCTCATGATGTTTTACTTCTTTATTCGAGGTCTATTGCTGGTTGGTAGTATAGATCCGTGGCGTTGGTAGGGTAATGAGTGAAAATCAGCGCTTTATGCTCTTGTGTACAAGCGACAAGGCATACAGCATAATGCTGGAACCTTTTTACGGGTTGTGCCACGTGACACAGTTTATTACGGCGCTTTTTCTGCTTAAGGTATTTTGACTTTAATGCTCAAATGTAGGAAGCGCCGGGATAACCAACCCTTATGTATAACGCGTAAAATTTAACTTTTTTAACTTTTTGCGTCAAATTTCTTGTCAAAAATACGATTTAAGTTCTTATTTTAAAGATGAACCGTACAGTAATTGACCCATAGACATAAAATGGCGCGTGAAGAGTCACTTTGTGCGGACTACATGTGATTTGTAGAAAATAAACCATTTTCTTTTATTCTTTCTATTGGCTTAAGTATAATATGGTTTCTTCCACAGCGTGTACATGTACGAAGACAACCACGCGCTGAGCAGCCTGCCCGTGGAGACGGACAACCTGCTGAACGCGGCGGACTGGCTCATCACGCACATCAAGCCCTAGCGCTGCAAGGAGCAGTGGGGCGCCTACTTGCGAGAGTTCGCGCTGCAACTGCTGCAAGAGTCCGTCGCCGATTGACGATAATACCTATCGTCATCACCATCACTAACCGATAGACGTTGTCAATGCTGGACGTAGGTCTCCTGTAGGAACTTCCACACGCCACGGTCGTCGATGTCGTCGTCGACCTAGTGGGGGGTCTGCCAACGCTGCGCTTTCCGGTGCGAGGTCGGCATTCTAGAAGCTTGGGACTCCAACGTCTATCGGTTTTTCGAACTATGTGCGCTTTCCATTGCCACTTCAGTTTCGGCACCCGCTGAGGCTAATACTAGTAAATTATGTGGACTTTTCAATGTCGATTAAGTAACGAGTGTTTGATTTGATAGCGGGGGCGGGGGGGGGGGGGGGGAGGGGAGGTCTAGGTTTAGGAATTGGTTAGGCGTACATGGAAGGCTACTTACATTAGGAGGCCTAAGCAGCTAAGTGCAATGTTCACTTAAATAGAATTATTTGTAAGAATATTGCATTACATTGCCACAGATTCCGTTGTCTTTCTCTAAACTAAATTTAGAGTATCTGCATCCTTTTCTTTTTAACAATGCTAAAAAGGGACAGAACATGAACTTTACATTTAAAGACTCTAAATTTTAGTGCACGTTTACTACATATTTAAACAGTAGGCTCGCGACTGCGCGCTACAATCACGGGTTTTACCATCTAAAAATTAAATTTAAAACTGCCAAACTGCGTCTATCCTTTTCATATTACACTAGTAAGAAGAGGATGCGAATATTCTAAAATTAGGTTGAGCTCAGAATCAGTACCATTATGCCTACGACTTCGTCTGCGGGGATTTTTGAAAATCCCTTGGGAACTCTTATTTTCCGAGACCTAAAGTAACCTTTTTTGAATTCAGATACAAGTCAGCCCTTGATTCCAATTTCACCTAGTGGTAAGTGATGATGCAGTCTAAGATAGAAGCGGGCTAACCTGGAAGGGGTATGGCAGTTTTTATTAAACCCATACACCCCTTTGGTTTCTGCGCGGCATCGTACCGAAACGCTAAATCGCTTGGCGGCATGGCTTTGTCGGTAGAGTGCTAGCTAGTTACGGCTTAAGCCTCCCCCAGACCAGACCAGACCAGAGACCAGCCTATTTCACTCCTAGGTATGCAAGTTATCTCTGTACCAAAAATCAGAATCACTTAAAAGGGCAGTGAAAAGCTAGCAGATAGACAGACACACTTTCGTATTTATAATATTAGTTAGTATAGAAGTATGGATTGTATACGGATAAGTAGTCTATTTAAACATAATATTATTATGTAAAGGTCTAGCAATACATTTTTTTATTTTAGACCACCTTTAAGGTAGTACGAGCTTGAGCCAGTATAGCTAATAAATAAGTATAGAAATAGTTTAAGTTGTTTTTTATATTAATGGTCTAAGAGCCCGTGAGGGCCAGACCTTAGTTATTTTATAAGATTCCGTATTGTCCCCAACACAGAGAGAAACGATCAGCGACAATAAAGTTTGGACTTTGGATCATGGTGGCTTTGGCAGATAAACTTCATAGTCGCTTATCGTTCCTCCCTGTGTTGAGGACAATACGCAGAGAAACTTTCAGCTTTTATAAAATAGCGAAGGTCTGGCACGCGCTGGCTCTCTCTCTCTATAATGTATTCAGCTTCTAATCTAAGCCTAACTAAACTCGCGAGCATAGAATCTGGGACTGTCACAATACTTTTTATTTCATTAGCGGACGCGGATTTTTGCTCGAAAGTTTATATTTTATTGTACTTACTTATCGTAATTCGTAGGCAATAATAAAAATATCATGAAATGGAATTAAATAAAAATACCTACAAAATTTTTGAGAAACATTTTTTATTTATGATTATTATAGACATAAAAGAAAATTAGCCAATGATGACTAATGGCCTTTGAAAGTAGTTTCGATAACTGCAAGTGTCGCTACTAGATGGCATAAACAGTCGCTTCAGTACTGAGTGAACATACCTACATATCACAAATTTCGTCACGTGCAGCAAGCGTGCCGTAGCTTAGTGGTCAGAGCGTCGCTCGGGCGCGATCCCAGGAGACGCGGGTTCGATTCCTGGCGTTCCGCAATTTTTGATATGTAAAAGTTATTTTGATAATAGCTGCCCCGGCGAACTTCGTACCGCCTAACAGTCGATTTTTTTTAAATTTTTCTTTCCGTAAGAACCATCCTCGTACTTCAAGGAATATTATGAAAAAAGAATTTGCGAAATCGGTTCAGCTGTTCCCGAGATTTGCGATCAGCAACACATTCAGCGATTCATTTTTATATATAGAGATTTCCTTGAAAAGTAGGTACTTAGGTAAGACACTATAAAAATCACAAAAAAAAGATAGAATAAAATTTGGTCTTTACTGATGCAAATGGACATGCCGTCCTCTGTAAGTCGTCAAGTGGGTAATAATAATAATGAACCTAACAAACCTTTAAGCACTTGTAGGGTGTCCATACTCCATGATCGGGCACACGGCTAAGCACCTGTTTACGAACACCCTGCGTTAAGGGACGTGTGTAATTTTATTGCTTTTATTGGCCCTTTGTTTCGGGGAGGGGAGTTAAATGTCAGTGTTCTAATGCTACTGAATATTTGAAAGGGGTTAGTTACGAAAACAGTGGAATAGCCCAGTTGCAGTGGTTAATACTTCGGCCTCCTGTTAGAAAAATCCGAGGTTGGATCCCGAACACGCACTAACTAATATCACTTGCTTTAACGGTGAAGTAAATTCGTGAGGAAACCTGCATATGCCTGAGGCTGAGATCTATAGAGCGCACTTTGACTTTGCTCAGACTTAAGATTGAGTTAAAACGAGACAGATTTATGTGAGAGATATTACAGCTGTCTCGTTTTAGCTCTGTCTTAAGTATAAGTCAGAGTGTATTCACATTATCTCATGATCTCCATAACGTTCTCAAAGGTGTGTGAAGTCCACCAATCCGCACTGATCTCAATTTTTTTGAAAATAAAATATAGCCTGTGTCACTCAAGAATAATGTACCTTTCTACTGGTGCGAGAATTTTCATTCAAAAATTGGTTCAGTAGTTCCAGAGATTACCCCCTACAAACAAACTTTACGTCTCTATAATATAGTATAGAAAACGACCCTACATTTGTACAGTCCTTTATCCCTCGTAACCATTGTCTTGTATATTACTTCGTAAGGACAGGGCCATTGACCAAGCAAAATGGCACCGACTCATTGGTCCTAAAATGTCTATTTAGCACCAATGCAACCTCAGTGACGTCTGGATTTCAAACGGGTCGTTCATTAGTATCTGAGAGTTGGCGCTGATTTATTTGGTTCCAAAACCGTGGAAAATTTTGTTCGCTTGGGCATATCTTGTCATTTATATCGATGCTCGTAACAAGGGTGGTGCATGGTAATATCTGTACCTACGCAATTAGCACATTCGCTGGGGGACAGGCACGGTGTAACGGTGACTGACTGGTACGGTGGTGAGTGCGATACGCTTCGGTGAGCTCACCTCAACATGTGGACGCAAACCATGGAAAATACCCTACTACCAAGTGCCAATACTGATATTCTTTTAGGGTTCCGTACCCGAAAGGTAACAACGGTACCCCATTACTAAGCCTCCGGTGTGCGCCCGTCCGTCCGTCTGTTAGCGGGCTGCATCTCGTGAACCGTAATAGGTAGAGAAGTGAATTTTTTACAGGATGTGTGACATGTGTTTCTATTGCCACTATAACAACGCATTATTTTAAGAAATGAAAAAATAACTTAAAATAAAATAAATAAATAAAAATTAAAATAACAACAAATAATAAAAATTTCAAAAGCGCGTCGCTTATGCTTATCTCCGAAATACTTTTCGGAGATAAGCATAAGCGACGCGCTTTCTCATCTTTGATGAATAATGACACACACACACACCCACACACACACACACACACACACACAATAGAAAGCTCAGAGTCACTCAGCGGGCGATGGAGGAGCTATGCTTCGAGTTTTTATGCGTGGTCAAATCAGAAATGAGAAGATTCGTAGGAGAACCTAAGTCGATGGGCTGCGAAGTGGCAATGGGCACGACACATATTATTTCAAAAACCGATAGACGGACGCTGGGCTTCCAAATGCTAGAAATGGCGACCTCGCACCTGAAAGCGCAGCGTCGGAAGACCGGACCCCCCGTCTTCCAACACTGCGCTTTGGACTTATAAACTTTAGACCCTTGTCCAGCCGTGGATGTCTATCGGTTCATAATGATGATGATGATGATGAACATGTACCTACACCGTTCATTTCATTAAGTGAGGACCGATTTATAAAAACACTTGTGTAAAATCGGCAAGCACTTGCCTTAATTGCTTGTTCGTATTAGGGGGAAACGAACGACTGACACTATTTGCTTACAACAAATACTTGCCTGGCGAAGGTACCTGCTACCTACATACAATCGATAGATGGATATTAATAAATTAGATGTGTCATTCAAAAGGTTGGTGGTTTTTTACGACCTTGGTTAAGGTACCGGTGCAATTAATTATTTAGGCAACTTACAAACCTTGGTTCCATAAGGTTCGATTCCTGAAGTTAAACGTTTCTTTAGGAGTTTAAAAATTATGTTTTCTAAATTGATACAGGCGTATAGGAGTACCTGGGTAGGTATAAAGTAAAACCCGGGAGTCTGTTTGTACGTGCAAATCTCAAAAAGTGTTGGAAGGATTTTGTTTACGTTTTTACCAAAAGGTAGATAATAGGTGCCTCGGAGAAGATTAGGCCGTCCGATACCAAAAAGATTCAGCTAGTTAATTACCTCCAAAAACCTTGCGCGAATCAAACCTAGAACCTCTCCTCTGACCCCGTTGCAACGTACAACCACTGCACAAAGTCTAATGTTAAAAAAAAACAAAACTAAATAATCATGCTCGGATTCTAAACTATTCATTTCTGGATTCAATTACTTAGCTATGTTAGATTAAATTGGGCTGAATTTTAGAGGCTTTTCCTCCTATCCCCATAGAGGCTAGAGCATCATCATCATTCAAGTTCATTAACGCGGAAGCTACCCGCAGCGTCTCCGATAACGCCTAAGTCGATACTGATAACCGTGACTAATTGCAAGGCAACCACATGCGGGCTGGACTTGAAGAAAACGCGGAAAAATATCGATCGTGTACACGCCACCTGTTCACAATGGGGGACGCGCACCTGCCCGGCTTCGACTGCCACAATGGTTCCAAACGCCGACACGCGCGCACCACGCTACCACCCGCTCGACCCTAGAGCCACAACCCCCCAACCGAACAACCGAACTAGTGGACTGGCCATAGCTACGTCATACCGTCCGCGCGCCGTCGCATATCGATCGACCATCATCCTACCATACCACCATTGACTCATATAAGTACAACCCACGCACTCTTTTCAAAACCGTGATTCAGCAAGCAAACCTTTCAAATCTCAGTAATGTAGCTAGCCAACCATGCATATCATATCGGGATTGTCGCCGGCGTCTGGCGAAATGCTTGACGCCTCCATCAACTTATACGGGGACTCTGGAGAGCAGTGCGGATTTTTCTCTCTCGACCATGCGGTGCCAGAGTCTTCACACACTGTTGAAATCGAATACGTTTACGAACAACCTGAAGCTGAAACGTATGAGTATAATGAACCGACTGTTACTGTGATCAATCTCCAAGAAGAAAATCCAGTGCGAGAAGACCTTCAAAAGTATCCAGTGCAAACTAAAGAAGATGTTCAAACAAAGAAGAGTAGTGTTAAAAAGACGGTAAACATAGTTGAAGAGGATCAAGAAACTGATTTGACGAATCTAACATGGTTGCAAAACATAACGAACATTATGGCAGTACCACAGTTTCCCATACCACCCATGTCGCCGACCCCTCCAGTGAAAATTCAACCCCAAAATACAAGGTTGCAGAAGTTCAATCAAACTATAGCGAAGTGCCAGAAGGATTTCATGGAGAATAAGGAGGATTACCAAAGCAATAGTCAGAAGAAACCTCCTTATTCGTACAGTACTTTAATATGCATGGCGATGCGGTATAATAATGACAAAATGACGCTCTCTGCGATCTACTCTTGGATTCGGGAGAACTTCAAGTATTATAGGAATGCGGACCCCACATGGCAGGTAAGCACTATTCTACCTATAACTACTAGCTGACACGTCCTGATTACGCACGGGTGGTCTCAATTAAGGTTTTTTAAATTCCATTACAAGTTAGCCCTTGACTGCGATCTCACTTGGTGGTAAGTGCTGATGCAGTCTAAGGTTAAAGCGGACTAACTTTTTGGGTTTGGTAGTTTGGCAGTTTTTATTAAACCCTTATCGGTTTCTAAAGGGCATCGTATCGGAACGCTAGGGGAACTCTTACCAAGAGACACTATCTATTGGTGAAAGCTTGATTAAAATTCGTTTAGCGCTTTTTGAGATTAGAGCTGAGACAGATAGACTGCGTGCGGCAGGGTGATATAATACTCGTACGTTGTACAGTACGCGGCCGAAAGTAATGTACATCGACTTTTAGAAGAAGATAGCAGATTTGTAGAGCGTTGTCCCTGTCGTTGAGACCGACAAAACGTCATAATATAGGTATGAGAGACAGAGACAACGCTGTACAAAGCCGAAATGACATTCTAAAGGCCGATGTACATCACTTTCGGCCGCGTACTCAGTGTTTGTTAATTACTACTATTATGCGATACATAGATACATGGTTTTGGAGTAGGTATATAATTTTTTTTAATTTAAAAAAAATCGGTTAAGTGCGCTCGCACACGAAGGGTTCCGTGCCATCGTACAAGAAATAACACTTTTTTTTTAATTTCTTGGCGGTCATTTTGAAATCCTTATTATTTGTTGTTATAACGGCAATAGAAAGACACGTTCTGTGAAAATTTCAACTCTCTACCTATTACAATTATTTTATCTTTTAGAGAGGCATCTATCCATTAGGGAAAACAGAATGCACGAAAGACTAGAATATAGGTTTCTTTTTTGTCCCATAGGCGGTACTAGGTAGGTACTACCTAAATAAAATCGGCTCGGAAATTTTGAGATTCGATTTTTCAAAATTTCGCGACAATTGACATACTTTTTATAATCTAGATTGATAGTGAATTTATCTGCGTATCTATAGTAAATGTTTTCATAAAACATTTACAACCGCTTATTGCAATAAGCGTTAAATCTGCATCAGATAAGATATGGTGTAATTGAATTTTGTAAATTAATTGAACTGGAGTAGTGCCAATGGATACGAAGCGATTAGATAAAAGTTATTCATAATTTTATTAAAATGACAGCATAGGTAACTATGATTTTCAGGTCAAGCAGCAAACTGTATTTCTAAATTCTAGTTCTAGGTAGGTAAGTATATTTCATTCAGCCAATTTTGAATAAACCCAAGTGGCTTTGGTAGGAGGCCGAGCCTAGTGGTTTAAACGTCCGCCTCCTATTCGGGAGGTCGGGGTCGGTTCGATCCCGGGCACGCAAATCACTTTTCGGAATGATGTGCGTTTTAAGCAATTAAATATCACGTGCTCAACGGTGAAGGAAAACATCGTTCTCCATAATATTATTATCAAATCACAATCAAATTATCACTTTCAATCATTTTTGATTCAGTCGGTCAGGATTCATGACTCGATACTGTATTTCAAGCTGTATGTTTTCATAATCTATTGTAAAACTGTTCCGATAGGTGCTAGGTACATATAAAAGTAATAGATAATAGATATAGGTACGTTATACGTAGGCTAATTCATCATCATCATCATTAGCCTGTGGACGTCCACAGTTGGATATAGGCCTTCCCTAAAGAGCGCCACCACACTTGATACTCAGCCTTCCTCATCCAGCCACTTCCCGCCAGCCTTTTTGTATCGTCGGTCCATTGTACGCTGCAGGGCGTCCCGCACTACGCTTTCTTATATGCGGTCCCCATTCAAGGACTTTCCGGCTCCAACGGCTATCGCCTCTACGACAGGCATGACCTGCCCACTGCCACTTCAGCTTGCTAATAGTTTGGGCTATGTCAGTAATCTCCTTATTTCGGATCTTATCCCTCAGGGAAACTCCTAACATAGCCCTCTCCATAGCTCCCTGAGCAATTTTGAACTTGTAAAGGGGTAGGCTAATTAGGCGAAGTAAATTAATCATTACCTACTAGATAAGTAGGACTTTATGCAGCTTTACAGAACGGAAATAAGGGTACTTAGCAGCTGATACCGAAAGTGCAGTGGTGCGAACTGCGAATGACGACTTTTCTATATAGGGGTTTGAACTTTGAATATTTTATACGCGTGAGTTCGATTTTACACCACAAAATAACTCACTAATTTTCTATTGGTCTTTCTGGGGTAATAACTTTTTATTCAGTGAAAAATGAATATGAATGCTTGACTACACTGCGATCACATATCTGATGGCAATTGATGACGCAGTCTAAGATCGAAAAGCGCTTACCAGGCGGGTTATTCGCTAAGTCAGTTATTAATGAAAGCCAGTAGCTATCAAGTTTTTAATCCATTGAAACTTTGCTACGAAAAAACATTTTTATATCGCTCAGTGAAACAGCAATGTAGAATAGCTCCAACCAATGCCAAAGGAGTTTAAATGGAAACGGGTTTCGTCTTAGATTGAGGAGGTTTTAGACCTCAGTCTACCACGCTGGCGAAGTGCGGATTGGCACGCAGGTTTCCTCACAATGTTTTCTTTTACCGTTGAAGCAAGTGATACTTAATTGCTTAAAACGCACGTACCAGCGCTCGCCCGCATCGGGTTGGCGCGGGTGCTGTGCGGGTGTGCGGGGCGTTCCCTCGCCAATTGCCATGTCTACCTGTCACGTACTATAGATTTTCACCACAACTGGGCTATTACCGAGTTACTCAAATTGATAATATTGTCTTACAGAATTCCATAAGGCACAACCTGTCACTCAACAAAGTGTTCGTCAAGGTGGCGCGCTCCAAACACGAACCGGGAAAAGGAGGGTTCTGGAAACTGGACCTGGCTCACTTGGAGGGAACAAAACGTATATCAAATAGACCCCACAAGAAAAAGAAGCCCAGCGAAACGAAGAAAGACCCTAAAGTTACTGAAGAACAAATAGCAATCGCCAATATACCAATGGACATCAACGATATGACAAATGAATTGAACCAAGCTGTAACCTTGCATTTGCCCGAGTTTACCCTACAATCGCTGTCAGACATCGATATGGACACAAATATTGGAGCAAATGTCATCGTCGAACCAGTGGCGCCTCCTCCCCTAATACCGGAAGATGATTTGTCATCCTTGCTGCTGAACCCTACGGATTGGGCGGACCTCCAGTTGGATATGTTGGACAATTACTTGGATTCGTGTTTCAAGTAAGTCTTGGTTAGATACTGGCCGTCTGTAAAACAGTTCTTGCAATGCATGAGGGATTTACTTGTGGTTACGTCGTATAAAAGCACATGTTAGTGTGCGTGCCTGTCGAACCAATCAGTCGCGAACAAGCTCGCAAATGCACACATTCGATACGACTTAAGCCGAGTCACCGAGGCGGGCAAGGCGGCTTTGAAGTAAACCGCTTGGCAACGTTCAAATTCTGTGTTTCAAACGTTAAATTTGAATTTAATAAATTATAGAAGTCCTGTTGAATACCAAACTTTAGCAGGTTCTCTGTAGTACTTAAAGACAAATATTTCCATATAAAAATTATTTGCCAAGTCAGAAATTTAAGTATTAAATAATTCGTTTTAAACTTTTATTTCAGCTTATTTCAAGATTTTATTTGATCGAGTGAAGTACTTCCTATTGTGTATCAAAGTAGCACATTCTTTAGACAATGTCTTTAGGTATATTGTATATTTTTAGCAAGGCCATTATTTAATAGTAAATACCTAAAACATTTGATCTAGCAAACCAGTTTTTTCCGCTTAGCCTCAGTGACGCCCCTTAAACCTAAGCATGAGCCACTCGTGAAATGCAAGAACTACTACTTATAGAATATACTTTATAGTACCCAGGTATTTTTTTTTTACTAAGGTTCACTCCCCAAATATATTTATTTAAATAAATATCTAGCGACTGTTGTAACGACGCAAAGTACAATTCAGCTCTCAGCACTGCTATCTGAAGTTTGACAAACGCCTCTCTTTCTATCATGTAAATGTAATAGGTAATTGCGTATTTGAGGAAATTTACTTAACAAGAGAGATCGGGGAGATCTTTGTTAAAAAAATAGGTAATCACTTATAGCTTAAAGTTTCAATGGCATAAGCGAAAGAGTATAAAATGATTCGAGAGAGTGTAGGCAATTCGTAGCAATATAAAATTTTCTAATATTAACGACATTTAAGTTTAGAGAAAGCCTTATTTAGCTGTATAATTATTTAATTAATAATAACAACTTTGAAAATGTTGATGTGATTTGATAACATATGTAAATATTGTAGGTAGTGTGTGTAAAAACAATTTTAATTTTTAGCAACATTTTCGTTTAACTGGAAAAAGTGTTGGTAAATTAAGATTTTCAACAATATGAAAATTGCTATTATGGATTTTAGTTGTTCAGAAACAATGAATGAAATAAGTTGCTCAAAGATAAGCTCAGCAATTCATCTCAGATGAATACAATTAGGATGAATTTAAATGAAACATATAAAACTTATTATGTGCTGAATTGCACAAATTTATTTTAACAAAGTCTATTCATTTAAACAGTATTATTTTTACATTTGTACAATAAATATTATTGTAGAAATTTTAGAAATTAGGTAGGTAGTACTTTTATGTATTTTTTTTACTATAGTAAAAGACAATTTTACCGCTCAGTATTAAAAGGTAAAACCTATTAACATTTCTATTTGCACAATTATTAAAGTAATTAATAGGTATAATATAATAAATTACTTATTTTAAATTCAAAATAAAGTAGTACCTAAGCAAGATTTGGTAAGGAATGTGAAACATATTATTATTATTTGATTACTTACTTATTTATTTTAATATTTGATATTTCTTAAAATTTATATATTGGTACAGTTATGAAGCAAAGTGCCTTAGCAAATATTTTTAGAAAGAAGCTAAAAAGTGTAATTTCACAATTTTTCAGCTATAAAACATAATGTGAGAAAAGTAAAATCTACGAGTTTAAAACATCTTTAATATATTAAGCTATTTGATAATAACCAGATTTTTATAATTAGCATCATTAGCTGCATAAAGAACATAAAATTCTTGCAATCTGATTTCATACTATAAAAATATGTATCAATGTTGCATACTTAATTATATTATATTTTTTATTTTATTTTTATTTTGATACAGTTTGAGTTTTAAAAGAATTAGATGATTAACTAATTATGTTAATTAATTAATTTTATTTCATCCTTATTTTTTATAATATTACCTTCATTTTGGCTTATTATTTTTAGAATAAGAAATTCTATTGTATAATGATTGACCTAATAAATCAGACAATCCGTCCAGTATTAATATATGCAGTAACTGCATTGTATCTACGTTTTGCTCAGCACAAAGTGAAATATTGTATTCATATATATTTTTCTTATATAATATCTTTGATTAACTTTATTAAGGTATGTTAAGGATTAGATTTATAATAGAACTAATATATAGTCCACCCAGCGAAGCTACAGAACTGTCGTCGCCACCGACGACGCTAGTAAAATTCAAAATTGAAATGTACTTATATTATGTAGATGAAAATTGTCAGTTTCGCTCCAAAACCATCAACTAGAGAGGGCGGGCTAGCTAAAAGAAGATAAAACATTGCTGCCGATTTGATATTTAGGCTTTTAGAGTAATCGCATCTCTTACCAGTTGGCTAATCTGCTATACACAATCTCTAAAATATAAACTAAACTAAAATAAATGTTTTCATATTGCTCGGCTACGGTAAAGTACGGAAAAGGATGGCGCCAGATTTAGACCAGTCAATTTTGTTGAGATTATGTACAACAGAATTAACCATAATGTTATAATAAAAGGTCAGACTTTGACAAATCTATTTAAGTTTAGAACTCCTTGCCACTTTATGTGCCAGTTTCGAGCATTATATTTCCGTTCTTAAAGAAAATATGCACATACTTTAAATTTAGTTTAGAGAAATAATATATCAGAATCGCCACCATTTTTTTGTATATAATGAATTGTTTTTATTTCCTAGTCGAAAGTTACTTAAGTACTAGCACAAAGTAGGAAAGTGGCGTTTTTAATGTTATTAGATTTAGATGTACTTAGTTTAGGATAATCTTCCGTCCGAGGTGTCTTTATATTAAGTATATGATGTAGGTAAACTGTGAAAGCGCGTCACACAAGGGTCAACTTTAAGACACTTTTTTGTAGAAAAAATATAAACGGAAATGAGACATATTATATTATACGAATCGTGTTATTTGTAAACAATTGACAAACCAAAGATTTTGTCCTGATTACATATTAGAACAAGAAAGAATAAGAAGAACTTATTAAAGCTTGCAACATAATCTAGTCAATTATAAATATTATTCTTTGCGATATATTATTACTATATTTTTACAATATTAGTTAAATGTTTGGTTAAAGTATATAAAAACTAAAAAGTAGGTATTTTGTACAATCCAAGTGGATTTCTGTAAAAAGCATCACTTTCTATAAAAACTATTTTTCAGATAAAAATAGCTAACAAAGTTTAGCCCTAAAAACGGAGGTCTCTAGTATTCATAATATTGATGTATTACTTACTTGTATATGACGTATGTATAATGTACGAATCTTATTTCAGTAGTGGATTTTTGTAAGGCGAGAGCAATAAAGTGAAATTAATTGTAGGTTTTTGTGAAATTAATGGTATGCAATATTCAATACAATATATCTTTTAAAAAGATCAATATTATGATCAAATACTAATATCGATTTTGTGCCCGATTGTACATGAAGTTTTTTACATGAAATGTTTTGGTGTTACGTAAGTCGTAATGGTTGTTTCAGAAACTCAGCTCAAAATAATAATATTATGTACGGAACTTTATCTGTAGAAGTGACCTTAAATAAATTAATAAAAGTATAACTTTGGTGTTTTATTTAATTTAATAATAAATGATTACAGTATTTATGCAGTGGCTGCACTATAGAGGCCCAAACGCACTGCTTACCAGATTGTAATAACATGCTTACCCTGGCTTTAAACTTCGTGCAAGCCACTGACAGTATGATTGTATAATGCGTACAAAATGAGTTTTCACGCGCTATTTCAACTTTATGTGTCAACTGTCATTTTAAAAGTACGATTTAGTCCTTACTTTAAAGGTGAACCGTGAAAGGATTTTTGAAAATTTTACCCCTAAAGGGGTAAAATAGTAATTTGAAATTTGTGTAGTCCACGCGAACGAAGTCGCAACCATAAGCTAGTTCTCTACAAGTATTTAAAAACCTTTTCTACTTCCAAGTAAGTAAGTACTAAATATCTATTTCTATGGCACATTTCTTTTTCTATTTCCTTTATATTTAAATACTTCTTCTTGTCATCTAACTGGACAAATTTTACAAAGTAAATCATCAAATAACCTATTTCTGCAAAATAAACTCTCACTTGGTAGAAAACTAGATTTTATAATCGTATTTTCAAAAAATATATTAGCCATCATAGCTATTGCCGCATTTATATTACCACTTGGCAATGTTGGCAACACTGAACCATCGACAACAAAGAGATTGTCTATTCCTAAAACTTTAAATGACGTATCAACTACAGACTGTTTAGATTCAGAGATTCCCATAGAACATGTGCCTACGGGATGGTAGCTGGATAATGTTAAATGTTTTACATAGCATTCTAAATATATATCTGAAAATATATCAAACTTTTCACATCCAGGAAAATGGATTTTATTTAACTGAGCCCCTACAGCTTTCATAGCATCTGTTTCGACTAAATTTATCACAGTTTTAATACTATCAACTAAAGTTTTTACATCATTTGGATGTGATAAATATTTAGGATCAATAATAGGCGGTACATTCGGATCTTTACTACTAATTCTAACTTCACCTCTACTTTTAGGGTGTAGTATTAGTGGAAAAAAGGTTGCTGTATGCTTATCAAATAGCTTTGAAAAATAGTTGTCCCAAACAACATCAGTTATACCTAAAGATTTTCTTAATTTGCTACCTTTATCGGCTGTTATTCCAACTGGCAACACAATGAATTGTACATTTGGTACTGTGTTATTATCTGTGGAAATAAAACCTACAACTTCACAGCCTGGTGTAGTCAATGGTCCTATTCCATTAACGAAATATTTGTACACATTAAACAGATTCATTATATCAAACATCCCTACAGATTGTGGTTCATCAAATAGAACTAAATCTAAACCAGTACCAATATGGTCTTGTAGATTTTTTCCAACTGGCAACTCTTTAACCACAGATATATTAAGAGATTTTAACAATTCTACCGGACCTATACCAGATAATTGTAAAAGTTTTGCTGAATTAAAAGTTCCAGCACTTACTATTACACCTTTATTTGCAAGTAATTCTAATTTTTTTGGATTATTAATTTTAACACCTATACACTTTTTATCTCTAATTACTAATTTTTCAACTAGCACATTTGTCAAAACATACTTGGATGTATCAAAATTATCAGATGTTGTCCACCTTTTACCTTTATTTTGCGTTAATACAGCCTTCATAAAACCAAGATTATTCTGATTGTTTAAACCCTTAAAACCTAATTCTTTTGCAGCATCTAAGAGAATATCACTTAATTGACTATGATATTGTAAATTATGTAGAGGATAAATGTTGGATTCTATATAATTAAATTGTTCTTCTATATACTCTTTGGTGTATTTACCGTGGAACCAACCAGTATAGTGTGATGTGTTGCCTCTGACGTGAATCATATTGTTCAGTTTTGATGATCCTCCTAGCATTTTACCTTGGATTAGTTTGCATTTCTGGAACAAAAGGTAAAATTATATTTTGCTTTTGAATACTAAGTCACTATGTGTTTTATCTTAGACTGTATCATAACATCCATACCTTTAAACTAATATTATAAATGCAAAAGTGTATCTGTCTGCCTGTCTGTCAGCTTTTCACAGCTCAACAGTTTAATAGATTTGGTAAGTCGTCATTAAAATTTCTAAATTCTCAAAATACTTACAGAATCTTCCATAGCATGGCAAGCATTTTCCTGCGGCACAGTTTTATACTGCCAATCAAATACAGATCCATGCAGTAGAGGTCCAAAAGCTGGTATATCATGGAAAGGATGTCCTCTGCCCCCTGCTTCTAGTACTATAAAGGTGTAGTTGGTTTCCTTTGACAGTCTGTCTGCTATGAGAGACCCAGCTGTGCCTGAGCCTACTGGAATATGATTAAAATCTTATCTTAGTAAGTGTACACATAAAAGGAGAAACTGCCGGACATGAGATTGACTAATCATTCTAGAAACTTTAAATTCACTAAGAGATTTACAGAAACTTCACTTAAGCAAAGTCAAGAATCAGGCGGGTCAGGTATTAATTAACATAATATTTACAGGTAACTAAGGTAGTAGTTTTTTTTTTTTAAGGTAGTAGCAAGGTAAGCAAATATCAAGAAAGTTTTTTTTTAAATATTTTTGTATAAATCTGTGAGAGTAACGAGCAGGACTGAAGAATTACTGGGACCTTAAATTATGTATTTAATGTAAATTACTTACCTATTATAAAATCATATTCTTCCAAAATATTATCATTAGAACTTGAAAGCAAATCGTAATAATACACAAGGTAAGTAAATATTGAAAACAAATGTATGCACACGCTAAATATGAATAATTGTAGGAAATGCACGGGCGACATATTGTTATTAATAAATTTTAAGATTTTCTGAAAGAAATACTAGAAACAAAACAAGAAATAAGTAAGGTTATGTTTACATATTCAGCTGTCAAAACTTAAAATGACATTTTACTTTTTTTGCTTCAGATTCTGGGCCTTTAAGTATGACATTGATTTTAATGTTGCACTATGTAAAATTACACCGCAAAAACAGGGTGAATTTAGGCAGGGTAAAGATTTTTAAACTATGTATCTCATTACGAATTTATTGTTGAGATTTTAGATTTTAGAAGACCTGTGTAAGGATAGAGATATTATTTATTACTCCGTTTATTTAGTATGCTGTTTGATGCACAAGATTGATAGGAAAAGGTGACATTTAAAAAAAGCATGACTTCAGCCTTAAGCTAATTATAATAATATAATTTTTACAATCCTAATATAAATGAATCACATTTCTTAAGATTAATAAATAAAAATGATTTTGTTATAAATTAAAAAAATATACAGCTGTTATAATGTACTTAACAAAATAAATACATGCTACTAAAATCAATATACAAGTACCTGTTGTAAATATATTATTATAATCTTTATCGCAATTTAGATCTTGGTATAAAATAAGCACATTATTTTTACTAATATAATATTAAAATGTAACTATGTATACTTTCGTACTTCGTTATATTTGTAGAATTTGTGGTTCCAAATTTAATCTATCTATAGTTTCTTGAGGCATACAGTATGTGGGATTAACCTGTTTTATACTAGTGTTGCCAAGTAACGAAAGGCCTGCTAAACCGAACAAAGTGTGGAAGGGGTCCGTTATGTCTCCTGGTCGGTCGCTGAAACCCCCCGTTTCAGCATCTTGGCAGGCTAGAATGTACTGTTCTAGATTTTTCTTGTCAACCCAGTGTATCCTGTTTAGCATTGATAGGGAGGACATGACCCACCTGAAAGAAAAAAAAATTCAAAAAATACTAGCTATATTGCCTGCCATATTATGTTGCAGAGTGACTACAGACTGTACATTTGTGGAAATGTCAGAAACCTTCACGCAAGTGCCAACGACAATTGTACCAAAATTCAACTCAATCGGAGGAACGATGTTCACGTATATGACTATAGATAACGAATGTGGAATTTAAAAGTCTGCAGTTTTTCTGTTTGGTGACGGTCTTAAATACGAACGGAAGTAGCACAAACGTTAATTTCGACTTAAAATGTCTGAGTTACTCTCAAGTTGCGCCTAAAGAAGCTTTACTTCAGAAACCCAGTCAAGTGCGAGTCGCACTCCCACACGAAGGGTTCCGTACCATTGTACAAGAAATAACGATTTCTAGTGATGTAACCACAAATTTAGGATTTTCGAATTTTGCAGTTTACTCATGCTATAGGATAATGCTAACTGCCATATTTCATGATTCTAGGTCAACGTGATGTACCCTATAGGTTTTGGTTCCCTTGCCGATCTTGACAGACAACAAACTGATCCTATAAGTTCCTTTTTAGGGTTCCTTTAAGGAAAAGAAATAGAAAGTCGTGAATTTGTGGTTATATAACAAAAAAAATTAAAATGTGTTAATTTCCTAAATCACTTAAAGATGGCGCTTGTTAAAATACGATGGTATGTTGGTCATGGAACCCTTTGTGTGCAAATCTGACTCGCACTTGACCGGTTTTTTTTCCTTGGATATACCACACCATAAAAATTTTAATATTTTCTTACCATGAATAACACAAGTCCGGCAGTTTCTCAGGCCTGCCGTTAAGCCCACCGCTGGGCAACTGCCGTTCGCACAGCCACCACGCAAGCTCGTCTGCTTTTAGCGCGTCCATACGCTTGCATATTGATAGTGTGCCCACACAGCAGTAGATTAAACCTGCAAATATTTATAATAATAATCTTTTATTTGGGACCATAGCGCACAGTTTACAATTATACAAAACACAACAACACCAAACAAACGTACAGAAATAACCGGCCAAGTGCGAGTCAGGCTCGCGCAACGAGGATTCCGTAATACAGTTGTATTTTTTCGACATTTTGCACGAAAATTCAAAAACAATGATGCATAAAAATAAATAAAAATCTGTTTTAGAATGTACAAGTGAAGACCTTTCATATGATACTTGATATAGTTATTAGTTCGCGGTAACAAGCCCAAAAAGGGCAAAAGGCATTTCATAAGTAAACTAAGGAAAACTTAAGTATTTTAGCATGTCAACAAACCTGCATGGCTCTCAGAGCCAGGCTTGGATCCGAAGCCGCCGTCGAAGTTCATACAACTCAGCACAAACTCAACCGCCTTGCTCACATCTATCGCGTCCATTCGATGTAGAAGCGATAAACACATCACCGCACAGAACGAGAATCTTGTGTCCACTTCGCCCCACATATCACCTGTTAAACCAAAAATTCAGTAAAAAAAAAACAAATAGTGTGTACAAGCTTACGTTTTATTTTATTCCGATACAAGTTAGCCCTTGACTGCATTCTTACCTGGTGGTAAGTGACGATGCAGTCTAAGATGAAAGCGGGCTAACCTGGAAGGGGTATTGCAGTTTTGAGTAAACCCACACCCCTTTGGTTTATACACGGCATCGTGCAGGAACGCTAAATCGCTTGACGGCACGGTTTTGTCAGTAGGGTGGTAACTGGCCACGGCCGAAGCCTCCGACCAGACCAGAAATTAGAATGTCTACGTCATAATAGCTATAAGCATGCCAAGTTTCAGCTCAATCCGTCCAGTAGTTTGAGCTGTGCGTTGATAGATTAATCAGTCAGTCAGTCAGTCACCTTTTCGTTTTATATAATTAGATTAACAGGCGTATTAATTACAAATTAAACAAACAAAAAGTGTAGACTACACTTATCTTAATCTCTAATCTTACTCGCGGTTTAACTATAACCAAATGCGCGCAGGATTTCATTTTCAGGGTTCCGTATTTGTAGAGAAAAAACTTATACTTATACCCCGACATCTCGTCCTGCGCGTCCTATAGGTGGTAGCAATGTATTATAGTATGTAAATCGAGGTAAAAATCCGAAAACCGTGAATTTATGGTTACATCATTAAAAAAACAAAAGTGTTATTTCTTGTATGATGGTGTAGAACTCTTGTGTGTGTGAGTCCGAAACTTGACCAAGAAATAGAAAGATTTTATTTATGGGTATGGTTTTTTTTTTTTTAAGAAAAGAATATTAGCCATGTTAAATGACTAATATTCCCCTTTCCTCTCTAACTAAGCGTCAGGCTCGTGCTAGGAGTAGGTACGACAATAGTGCAACGGGCGGGGTTTGAAGCGTCGACCTTTCGGTTTTCAGTCCACTCCTTTACCGGTTGAGCTATTGAGGCTCTAAAATGGTTAAGGGTTATATGGTACAGTGGAAACTCGATTAACCGCACTAATTGTTGTCGTTAGGGATTCGGATAATCGAAAATCCGGTTAATCGAATGTATGAAGAAAAGCGGATTTCGTGAATATTATGTAGTTCACTATAATAGTATTTTCAATTTTCAAAGTAAGATAACTATACCAAGTGGGATATTGTTATGCATAATAATTTTTGATTATCGTACAAAATGGCGGAAAAATTACCCGAGTATGGAACCCTCGGTGCGCGAGTCTGATTCGCGACTGGCCGAACAATTTTCGGTTGGTAGTCCGGATAATCGCGTATCCGTATAACTGAGGGCCGGATAATCGAGTTTCTACTGTAGTTTAATTATACCCATAGCCCTGATTGAGTTTTTTTTATTTACACAAGTAATGCTTGGCTGCAATCAGACCTGCTGGCAAGTGATGATGCAGCGTAAGATGAGCGCACTTGCCAAGATGTCTATGAACTTAATCCTAATAAATAATTAGTTACCAAAGAAGCTGCCATCCTCTTGCTGCAATGAGGAAATATATCTGACTACTCCTTCAACGTCTATGGCATCTAGTCTGTCGTACATAGCCAGAACCTGAAATAAAAAATCCTATAACATCACTACCCCTATTATAAATGAGAAAGTGTATTTGTTTGTTGGTTTATTGGTTTGTCCTTCAATCACGTTGCAACGGAGCAACGGATCGACGTGATTTTTTGCATGGGTATAGTTTAAGATGTGGAGAGTGACATAGGCTACTTTTTATCCCAGAAAATCAAAGCGTTTCCACAGGATTTTTAAAAACCTAAATCCACGCGTACAAAGTCGCGGGCATCAGCTAGTTAAATAATAAGCTTTAGCGATAAGGACGCCTTTGCATGCTACAGCTATTAGTTTAAGATCTTTGTATGTTTTCTAATGTTTACTTTGAGTTGTGTGCAATAAAGTATAAATCCATACTAATATTATAAATGCGAAAGTGTGTCTGTCTGTCTGTCTGCCTGCTAGCTTTTCACGGCTCAACCGCTCAGCCGATTTTGACGAAATTTGGTACAGATATAGCTAGCATCCCAGGTAGGACATAGGCTCCTTTTTATCCCGGAAAATCGAAGAGTTACCACAGGATTTTTAAAAACCTAAATCCACCCGGACTAAGTCGCAGGTAACATCTAGTAAATAAATAAAAATAATATAACCTAGTATGGCTACTATTCTTTAAAAATAACCTAAACTACCTGAACAGCACTTAGTGTGTATAGCATGTGAGGGTCATGGCCATTGCTTGCTGAGATGCCTCCACTCTCGTTGTCTTGACATGATGCTATGAATGATATTATATCCTCTTTGGGCATTCTGAAAGTTATAATGGTTTGATCAGAAACCCTAGGTGCTCTAAATAGTCTAAATATATAAAAGAAAAAGGTGACTGACCTATCAACGCACAGCTCAAACTACTATCTGGATTGGGCTGAAATTTGGCATGCAGATAGCTATTATGACGTAGACATCCGCTAACAAACGATTTTTGAAAATTTAACCCCTAAGAGTGTAAAATAGGGGTTCGAAATTTGTTTGTTAGCATAAGCTAATTTTAATTTTAATATAAAATAGAATTAATTGAGCATCTCTCTTCCTCGTTACTGAGGTTAGTTAGTGATCTCTTCGCATTAATCACATAATGGTAGAGGTTTTAGAGGTAACTAGCTTGTGCTCGTGACCTTGTCCACATGGACTGCACAAATTTCAAACCCCTATTTCACCCCCTCAGGGGTTTAATTTTCAAAACTCCTTTCTTAGCCGATGGCTATGTCATAATAGCTATCTGCATGAAAAATTTTGAGCCCAAGCCGTCCAGTTGGTTGAGCCGTGCGTTGATAGATCAGTCAGTCACCTTTTCCTTTTATATATTTAAAGATAATAATATGGTGGACCCTCAGATTCTTTCACATATTAGCTGACCTATTTACTTCTATAAGTGTATGTTTAAGATCTTTTAATTATTAAGTAATTGTGGAAAATCTATGGTCATGAAGCAAGGGTGCAGACATGTTTGAATTCTAGCCCCAAATCTCTTATGAAATAAAGCTGTTAGTTTAGTTGTTAGTTTAACTTTAAATGAAGGGGAAGATTCTATAGTATCTCTATGTAAAAAGTAAGAGTAGATAATATGAAGATTTTAGTTCAATGAAGAAACATGCTTTGACGACTTACCTTGACGATTGGTCCATAAGTTCCATAGCTGTGAGACTCCAGTATATGCCAGACATTCGGAGGTACTCCGTCATACAAAACTCGTAATCATCCTTGTTCAAACCATACCCGGCTAAGTAGTCCGAATGTTTATGCAAAAGCAATGTTTTTGGTCTATCTTCGGAGAGCACAACATCCTTTGTTTTGAAAGACATGGCGCGAATAATCAATAGTAACACTATTAGCGTGTTACTTATGCAACTATTTAATTAAAAAATATTATTATTATAAAAGGATGACAAAATGATAAAATCAAACCGAAAATCGAAATTGCACAATTTATTTGTTTACTTCAAGCACTAACGTCAAAATCAAATGACTTATGTTTGTCAAATTCACAGAGTATCAAACTCTCATCTCTGATTGGTCATCATCATGATTCAGTGTTTCCACTTGTTATTGCTGTTTTACCCTAGTTTCTGTAGGAGATCGCCCTAAACTTCCCATAAAATTGTTTGAAATACCATGAATTAGCGCTGTTAACAACAATTTCACGTTAATTTATTTAACAATATCATTTCACGTTTTTAATATCAATTCATGATCCTAAAACGTAAGTCTTGTAACATAGACGTAGACATCCGCCCCGGAGGTCGGGGGTTCGATCCCGGGCACGCACCTCTAAATTTTCGGAGTTATATTGTGTTGGTCGCCGAAAGGTTGGCCATGACGATGACCCAGTACTATGAAGAGGTGAAATTAATTTACTTAATAGGGTCCTGACTCGTGACTCATGGCATAGCCACCAATCAAAATGTATGGTCTTGAGAGTTTAAAAATCTATATGTAGATTGGGGCCGACTCTCTAGTACACAATCTCTAAACTAAACTAAATTAACAGGTCTAAATCTATTGCTATCCTTTTTCGCAAGCAACATTATGAAAGGGATAGCAATAGATTTAGACGTGCCATTTTAGTTTAATTTAGAGATTGTGTACAACGGAATTAGCCACAAATATATTATTATAACTAATGTAGGTACAGTAGGTACTCGGCCGAAAGTAATGTCATCGACCTACATCGACAGATAGCAAATTTGTAGAGCACTATCTCTGTCGTTGAAACCGACAAAACGTCATGTAGGTATGAATGACAGAGACAACGCTCTACAAAGCCGAAATGTCATTCTAAAGGTTGATGTAATTACATTAATTTCAGCTGCGTACTGTTCCTAGTTGAAATATTGTTTTGGTAGGTACATAAAGTTTTTTTTATGTCCAAGTAGATCTATGAATAAAAGTACCCAACAGAAGGTCCAAATCAACTCATCAGCTGTTTATCTATTACTGAGATTCTAGTAAAATAGGTATCATCATCATCGTCATCGTCAACAGCTGATAGACGCCCACAGCTCGACATACTAGGTCTCTTGTAGAGACTTCCACACGCCACGGACCTGCGCCGCCTGAATCCAGCGGCTCTCTGCGACTCGTCTGATGTCGTCCGTCCAACTAGTGGGGGGTCTTCCATCGCTGCGTCATTCGGTGCGAGGTCGCACTTCCAGCATCTTAGGACCCCAACGTCTATCGGTTTTCCGAACTATGTGCCCTGCCCATTGCCAATTCAGCTTCGCAACCCGTTGAGCTATGTCGGTTACTCTAGTTCTCCTACGGATCTCCTCATTTCTAATTTGATCACGTAGAGAAACTCCAAGCATAGCTGCTCTCTCCATCGCTCGCTGAGTGACTCTGAGCTTTTTCAAATCCCACCCGTTGCACTATAAGTGTCGTACCTACTCCAAGCACAAGCTTTACGCTTAATTGGAGGAGAAAGGGGCTTATTAATCAGCAATTAACTTGACTAATAAACTAAAATATCGTCGAGACTCGAGGTAGGTAGCAACTAGCAACTTAATCGTACCTACCCATTGACAGATTTCCTCGAAGTTTAATACTTTCGTAACTAACTATAACTAATGATTAGTTTATCTTTATTATATCTGATTGAAAATTATGCATGGTTTGCAGCACGTCTTAGCAATAATAATGACGTGAAGAAAATATTATGCTTTATAGTTTTACGAGCTATGAGAGATAACAAATTATCAGATACAAGGGGGCAATAAACAATGAAGTTGACCCGTTCGATAACGCTGTGTAAAGACTCGGTCACATCAATGCTTTTGTAATGCGACCCTTAATTAAAAAAATAACTTTTATGTCACCCAGCAATACGACCTTTATCTATAGATACCTACATAATATAAATCATCATCATCATGATCAACCCATCACCGGCTCACTACAGAGCACAGGTCTCCGCTCAGAGTGAGAAGGGTTTTGGCCATAGTCTACCACGCTGGCCAAGTGCGGATTGGCAGACTTCACACACCTTTGAGAACATTATGGAGAACTCTCAGGCATGCAGGTTTCCTCACGATATTTTCCTTCACCCTTAAAGCAAGTGATATTAATTAATTACTTAAAACGCACATAGTTTCATAAAGTACACGAGTAAATATCAAAAAGTAATTTTATTGTGCTACGGTTGTGTGAAAGCGCATACCACGTACCACCACGAAAAAAACGCGAAAAAAATATGAGTACCCTTATTATCAGTACCCTTATTATAAATGCGAAAGTGTGTTTGTTTGTTGGTTTGTTGGTTTATTGGTTTGTCCTTCAATCACATCGCCACGGTGCAACGGATTGACGTTATTTTTTGCAAGACCTGGAGAGCAGTGGCGTGCACAGGAGTTCAAGACAGGGTATGCATTTAGGTATGAACTTATTTTACGGCAGGTTATAATGAAAAATAAGCATTGATTTCTTACAATGAGGGTAAGCAGTGCGTTTACGCTTCTATGAGCTGCACGCCACAGCTTGGTACCTACCTACTTAAGTCCGTAAGAAAATGTGGATAGGAATTCCTTGCGACGAAAAAGTCGCACAACCAATGTGACCGGGTTTCAAGTTTTTATTACTAATTGAACTCGCGCCGCATCATCCCGAAGGAGTGACAGACGTGCGCGGAGCTCGTATCTGTGTATTATAATAATACTGTGCTTCAAACTTCGAGGGCTTGAAGGTAAGTGGGAAACTTTTTTATAGACTACCTGCTCTATATTTATGTTCGGTACCCTAGTACCCTCTTAGCCTAAATAAAAATAGGTACAATGCTTAATTTCAGTTATTTCATAAAATAAATTTAAGAACTCAGTTTTTAAAACTTAGATAGGTAGGTTACACATTTTGTAAATTATATTATTTTCGTATGCTTTTGAAATAGGTTTTTAGAATGAAATTACCTATTATACCTAGATCCCTGGTAGGTAACAATTACAAACAAGCTACTTAATCCACCTAAGTACCATACATACATGGCTAATAATCTCTCTTCGGGGATATTGTTAGCCATGGCTAATGACCTGGCCGAGGGAGGTGTCTCCGCGTGTCCCTCTGGCTAGCAGAGGGCACAGTGGACGAGGCGGAGGATGGGACGCTGGCGACGTGCGTGGGATCGCGTTGTTGCCCGTTGGGTCCCGGGGGGGGGGGGGGGAGAAGGAAGGCGCACATCGTTGGTGCGCCTCGGACTTGTGGTGGGTGGACCTCGTGAGCGGGGTCCCCGCGCCTCGGCGGATGTCGCGGTGGTTTGCTTCGGCGTTCCCGTGACCCAGTCACCAGGCGACGTGCAGGAATGCCGCTGGGTTTTAGTGGGTATTCCGGTCGCCTCTCGGCCGGCGAGTCCCACATACCTTCCCTCCAGTTGGTTGGCTGGCTGGTTAGCTGGCTGGCTTCCATGAGGGGGGGATGCGTAAACGCATTTCCCAGCGTTAAAAAAAACCTAACCTTGTTACCTTACCTTGTTATTCTATAGGGGAATTACCTATGAGGGCATGGCATTCATGTGATTGAGGTTTAGCTAGGTATTTTCCGTACCTACTGCGGCACAGTACCTGCTATTATTTTTCAAATCATGTCTAACTTCAAAGTGTAAATCAGTAGGGCGATTGTCTAAAACCTGCATCAATCATTATTACAATGTCAATTGTTCTGATTGGCTGAATTTGTGCGATTCTTGTTGCAACAATGCATTGTGGCCAATAGTGAGCGAGCATTAACCAATCAGAGATGATTACGATCGTGAGTGACATTGTAGCTGTCAAACAACGGCGGTAGGGCCACAGCTGCTCGATTGCGGTAGGATGACAGCTATACAATGTCACGATCGCAATCACCTCTGATTGGTTGACGCTCGCAGCTCGCTCACTATTGGCACAGCCTATTGGCTACAATGCATTGTTGCAACAACATTCACACAAATTCAGTCAATCAGAACAATTGAGATTGTAATAATGATTGATGTAGGTTTTGCGAAATCGACCTACAGGGACATAACTATGGACTTGACTTTGAAATACAGGACTTTAGGCCTGCAACCTGCAGGTTGTTCATACTAAAAATGCGCGAAATGGGTCGCTGGGTTACGTAAAGTGAGTAGATTGATAGCTGAAATATTTACATACAACTCTTATCAGCTTATCTCTCTTAATAAGACATAACAACAAGGTACATATTTTATTACGCTAATAAATAATTTACGTCAGATAAGCTTGCTAGATAACAATATAGTTCCTGGCAAGCTTATCTTAGCACCTTTAGAATGAAATAGCAGATTTGTAGAGCGTTGTCCCTGTCGTTGAGACCAACAAAAGGTCATATAGGAATGAGTGACAGAGACAACGCTCTACAAAGCCGAAATGTCATTCTAAAGGTCGATGTACATTTCTTTTGGCCGCGTAGGTACCTACTGTACCTATTTGTTCTTTCAAACTATAAAAAAAATTGATGCCTAAGATGCCTATTCACTCTTGACTTGAAGGTACCCATATTAAAATTGGAGGAAAACTGATGTCATAAGGGCGTCCTATATCCTAGCGGCTCGAATTAGAAACGAGGAGGCAAATCGCTTCGTACGTGTCCACGGAATTTCGGTTACGTACGGGTGCAGACCTTGGCGATGCCTTGCGCGTGCGGTGCGACAGTAGTAGTGAAGGAGGAACCAGGTCAAAAAGTCCTTAGCTATACTCTCCGAAATACCTAATACTTATCTAATATAGAATATAGAATATAGAATACAGATAGACAAGCAACTTTGCGCCGAGCGATGTTTCAAACTTTGAAGCTGAATTGACCAGGCTTCGTCACCATAATGACTAATAATGCACCTTCTAGCGTAACGTATTTTTTGTTGTAAATAAAAAAAAACACCAAAGTTTAAAATTGCTAAGTACCAATAAGATAAATATAATAGTCAGCCTAGCTGATGCCCGCGACTTTGTCCGCGTGAAATTAGGTTTTTTAAAATTCCCGTGGGAACTTTAAAAAACCTAATTTCACGTTTCTTCTTTGATTTTCTGGGATAAAAGGTCTGGTCTTTATCTTTACTCATGCAAAAATCACGTCAGTCCGTTGCACCGTTGCGACGTGATTGAATGACAAACCAACGAACCAACAAACAAACACACTTTCGCATTTATAATACGGGTACCTACTGATAAGGGTACTGATAAATATATGATAAAGAATTATAATATTTTTTATGATAACGGTTAATCCGAATTTAA
Organism: Maniola hyperantus; assembly: GCF_902806685.2. Taxonomy (NCBI): domain Eukaryota; kingdom Metazoa; phylum Arthropoda; class Insecta; order Lepidoptera; family Nymphalidae; genus Maniola; species Maniola hyperantus. The sequence continues at coordinate 1,898,091 of NC_048548.1, read as the reverse complement.
TCCCAACAATTTAGTTTGCTATTGCATCGCAAAATAGATAAATAAAAATAATATGTTTTAGTTTTTTTATACTTGTATCACGTGTGGACGACGACGACTTTTTGAAATAATGATTAAGATACCTACGTAATATAAATTATATAATTCAAATTATTTCACTTAAAGCTCTTTGAAAAAGCGTCGTTTAGTTGGAACTCAAAAAATTTCCACAGCTATAGTAGGTAGAGTAGCTTTACTCAGAACGAACGAATACAAAACACCACTTAGTTTAATGCTGAACTTAGGGATGTTTCCCAAAATAACAAGTCTTAACCTTATTTACTTAATTCTCATAATATTATTGCTACCTACTAGGTAGTACCTAACTTGTAGCTAAGTTTTAGATACCTACCTACCCAAATATCTATTTGCCTTAGAAATATTTGCTTAGATTATTTATGTGCAGAAAATTAAAAGGGCATTTTAATTGATTGTCTTTTTTTGAGAGGACTTTACTCGCATTCAATCCATTAATCTACCTAAATGCGAAAGTTTTTCTGTCTGTCTGTCTGTTACCTTTTAACGGCCCATACATTAGCTGAATTTGCCGATGTACAGAGATTTGTTTCCTGGGAGACAAACATTTATTGAACTATTTTTTATTTGGAAAATCAAAGAGTTTCCACGGGGTTTAAAAAATAATCCGCACCTTCAAGTCGCGGGCATCATCTATTCGTCTAATTCTTGAAAAGCCGGCAACGCATTGGCGGTGGTGGTGCAAAATGGTCATCGGCGGTAATCACTTAACAACAGATGACCCACCTGCTCGTGGGCTCGCGCACCGGGGGTCCGTACTACAGTCGTATTTTTTCTACATTTTGCACGATAAGTCAAAAACTATGATGCATAAAAATCTGTTTTGCAATGCACAAGTGAAGCCCTTTCATATGATACCCCACTTAATATAGTTATGTTACTTTGAAAATTTAAAACACAATTTTTTTAAATTTTCACGGTTCAAACAACTGCTATAAGACCTAGCAGGATAGGAAATACCATGTAGTTTGCTTGACAGACAGCTAGACAGACAACAAGGTGATCCTATAAAGGTTCCGTTTTTCCTTTTGAAAAAAAAAATCGTCATAGCCCTACAAGAATACAGCCTTTAGTAACCGACACATGGAAAATGATGATTGTTTGCATGTAAAACAACATAAACCTAATCGTTTACGTCATTTTACGATGTATGTCGCCCCCGCTTCTCGTTTCAGTGACTTCAGTATAGTTTCAGGCACAACTTTGTATAGCTGTGTACTTGATAACTTAATAGGTATTTCGGTATAGTTTTTGTCAAAGTGTGTTTTCTTGTATGTTGGTTTGTCCTTCAATCACGCCGCAACGGAGCAACGGATCGGATTTTTGCATGGATGTAGTTTTCATCACGGTTTAGTGTAAAAAAATTTGAAGGCCTGGTTCAGCGTTCGAGGACAATCGTATGTTTTTGTGAAAGTGTGTTTCCTTGTTTGTTGGTTTGTCCTTCAATCACGCCGCAACGGAGCAACGGATTTTTTGCATGGATGTAGTTTTATCCCGAAAAAGCAGAGTTCCCACGGGAGTTCACACACCTAAATCCGTGTGGACGAAGTCGCGGGCATCGGCTAGTAATATATCGGCTTTAGTATGTACTAGTATTAACTTAAAATTTCAAATTGCATACTTATTACTTAATTTACCTTCCACTTATTGCGTTGCCGGCTTTTTAGGAATTATTTATCCGCCTCTGGAATAAACACCATGTTTGACATGGCATCGGACCAAATGTAGTATAGTATAAGTCCAAATTGCTATTGCGCTGGAACCATGTCTCATTAACATCGAAATGACGTCATTTTGACGTCAGCCGAAATAAAAATTATACCATCAGCTCGAAACTTCATTAAAATAACGTCATTAAAATGGGGGCCACGCGCATTAGCAATTTGTGGGACGTATACTTGAGTTTGATTTGAAATTGAGAAAGCGCGCGCTCCTACCTAGACCTCATAATTGCTGTGTTTCTCAGCCATGCTTATCGTCAAGCGCAAGCCTATCTCACAACAAAAAAAATTACATCCACAAAATATCCTAATTCCAGATGACAGAAGCAGTAGCTAAAGGCGAGTCCACACTACTGTGTGAGGCGCGCGACAAATTTGTCGCGGCGTTCGGTTGCGAGCCAACCGCGGCATCCGCGGCGCCCGGTCGCGTCAACCTTATAGGCGAGCATGTCGATTATTGCGAGGGATTTGTCTTACCTGTGGTTTGTATTTTATTTACAGACTAATTAAGTAAGTGTTGAAATAAGGAAGATAAATTATTAACAGACTAAATTGATATTCTTAAGTTTAATGGTGGCTGTACTTTTTTATAATTCTCGCTCGACTGAATGAGTTCCTGAGATGGCCTTAAAACGAAAACGCTTTGATTTTGAAGGGTCTACTTTTAATAAATACTTGATTTAATATAAACTAAATCCACGTTACTTCAGCAGTCATAATTGAGTAACTCGCTGTTTAAAGTATAAACAATAATTACTAAATTCTTTATGATAATAATTTATTAGTTTTGACTCTTGACGCAGGAGGACGTCGTCTTACCGCTAGCTGCCAACGTTATCACTGCATTATGTATAACCACACCGTATAACGATTATACAGGATGTAACAAGAACGCTGACAAAAACAAAGACGGATGATAATACTGATTATTATTATTGATAGGATACCACAATTAAAAAACGTGAAAAATATTAAAAAAAATCCTATGTCAACGAACGTTGCGTAAGTAGGCCACTCGGAGTCAATGCCGTGTCGAAGGTGGGGCATTGACCGAACCACGCGGGTTTGATAAATAATAAATCACTAAAACTACAAAATGGGGCAAATGGTTATTGGTATTGTAGATATAATAATTTAATGCTAAATTTTTGCTAGCGTTCTGGTTACACCCTTATTTTATTATTTCATGTTTTGTATTGATAAAATGTTTTATTACGACTAATCCGCTTGTAATCTTATTGTGACATATGTAAACCTCTTTTCTTAGTTTATAAAAAGAGAACAATGTCATTGTCATTAAATAACAAATAAATGATTCCTACATATTTTATAGTGGCGACTGGATGGAAAATAAAGTGAAGATGGTTTCTCCCAGGAAATTAGGGGAATTCGATGTCGTGAGTGGGAACTGGGCATCATACTGCGAGCGGATGGAAATGTATTTCATAGTGGGCGATGTGAAAGAGGCCTTAAGGGTACCTACTATGATATCGATGGTCGGGGACAGGGCGTACGAGCTGATGGTAAATCTCTGTAGCCCGGTTAGACCAGGTGATAAAACTTTTGCCGAGTTAGTGAAGATAGTGGGAGAACATTTACAACCAAAACCATCAATATTGGCTGAGCGTTTTCGATTTAGGCAGTATCGTCAGCAAGAATCAACTTCGGTCTCACAATATGTCGCAGAACTGAAGGAACTATCACGTTTTTGTGATTTTGGAAATAATCTCAGCGAAAATTTGCGAGATCAGTTAGTGTGCGGCTTACAGAGTGAAGTCATTCGTCAAAGACTCTTTGCCGAAGAGACTTTAGATTTTAATCGCGCAGTCAGGTTGGCTACGACATTCGAAGCCGCGGAGAAAAACGCACTTGCAGTGGAAGTCGGAATAGGTATCAGCAGACCAAAATCGGAACCAGGGAAGACGGGAGAGACGCTACGAGAAGCAGCTGCGAGTGTCAGCGGAACTTCATCAAAATCATTACATCGTTTTCGAATTAGTGCATGCGATCGATGCGGGGATCAGCGGCATGGTAAAGATGACTGTCCTTATAAGTTTTTTGAGTGCAGCCGATGCCGACGGATCGGGCATTTGCGACGACGATGTCCTGATGACCCAGGAGCAGGATCTGTAGGGCAAAATGCTGCCAGGGGCTATAACCGATCGCGGCGCGGCGGTCGCAGCTACGGAATGCGTTGGGGAGCAGGAGCACAGCGTAGAAATCAGGGTGCGGGCATTGCATCGAGGGGCCCGAACACGGCGGGCACGAACCACTGGCGGGACGAAGACCCGGCTTGGATGGAGTCGGTCGGTTCGGACGACGTCAACGAAGAAGAAACTGTTTATCAGATGTCGCTAAGGGACTATAGGCCGGTTAGCATAATAGTATTACTAGACGAGAAGCCTTTGGTTATGGAAATTGATACTGGTTCTGCATTGTCATGTATAAGCAAGCAGACGTATATTGAAAGGTACAAATACCTACCGTTAAGATCGTGTCGGTTAACGTTAACTTTTTATGATGGCACAAAAATTAAACCTCTAGGGTATATCTCAATTAAAGTGAGGTATAAAGATCGCATGAAGGTTTTAGATTTATATGTCATCGATAATGGGACGACGTCATTATTAGGGCGTCAATGGTTAGCGGAATTAAACATTGACGTGCCTAAGTGCAAAATTAATAATTTGCGAGTACAGGAGTTTGTTAAGAATAGATACGTGGAGGAAATATTTTCCAGGTTTAGTGAGTTAATCGACGGCGGGCTCGGGCGCTACACGGGCGGGCGCGCCACGCTGCACGTGCGGGAGGGCGCCGTGCCCGTGTTCTGTCGTGCGCGCCCCCTCGCCTATGCGCTTCGGGAGCGCGTGGACGCCGAGCTGGACGCGATGCTGCGCGCCGGTGTCATCGAACCGGTTGACACGTCGGACTGGGCCACCCCGCTTGTAATTGTGAACAAACCTAACGGTGCCATTAGGGTATGTGCCGATTATAAGGCTACGTTGAATCGTTTTTTATCGGTTGATAAATATCCAGTTCCTAAAATAGAAGATCTACTGGCCAATTTGAACGGTTGTCAGTATTTCAGTAAAATCGATCTTTCACAAGCGTATAACCAGATCGAGTTAGATAATAAGTCAAAAGAATTTACGGTGATAAATACTCACCGGGGTCTGTTCCGTTACAATAGATTAGTGTTTGGGTTAGCTTCAAGTCCGGGCATATTTCAAAGGATAATGATAAATTTGTTTAAAGATATTCCGAATGTGGTAACTTTCTTAGATGACATATTAATCGCAAACTCTTCACTTGATGAGCATAAGGATACATTAAAGAGAGTACTTACTAGGCTGAAGGATTGCGGTTTTAAAATTAAAAAAGAAAAATGTGCATTTTTCGAAAGTCAAATAACCTATTTAGGGTATGTAATAGAGGATAGAGGTATTCGAGTTGACCCAGATAAAGTCAAGCCTATTTTAAATTTAACGGAGCCAAAAGATATTTCCGAATTAAGATCATTTTTAGGGATGGTCAATTTTTACGGTCGTTTTGTCAGGAATTTAAGTAGTAATTTATCACCATTATATAATTTACTAAAGAAAAATCATAGTTGGTATTGGGGGATAGAAGAAAGGAATTCATTCAATAAGGTTAAAAGATTACTGGCGAGCTCTGCGGTTTTAGCGCATTACGATGTAAATAAGCCGGTTATATTGACATGTGATGCGAGTGCGCTTGGGATAGGCGCGGTGTTAGCGCAGCGAGGCGCAGACATCGGCGGGGGCGAGCGACCGGTCGCTTATGCCTCCCGATCGCTGTCGGCAGCGGAAATAAATTATAGTCAGATTCAAAAGGAGGCTCTTGCAATTATTTTTGCCGTTAAAAAGTTTCACCAATACCTGTATGGGCGCCGATTTATATTACGAACGGACCACAAGCCTTTAGTGAGCATTTTTGGGGCTGAGTCAGGTATTCCAAACATGACAGCTAGCAGGCTTCAGAGATGGGCGTTAATTTTGTCGGCATATGATTTTTCAATTGAATATGTAAGTACTGATAAAAATACAGCTGATTGTTTGTCAAGGATGATACAAGCTCATAGAGAAAATAGTGAATCTCAAATGAGCGAATGTCCCGAGCAAACGTATTTACATTTTGCTTCAGAAGCTTTATTACTTGATTATAAAGAATTAAAAAAATTTACTTGCCGAGATCCCATCATGGGACGAGTATTAAGTTACATTAGGGACGGTTGGCCCACGGAGGTAGAAATAAAAGAATTACGGCCATTTTTCAATCGTAGGAAGGAGTTATATAGCGAACTAGGATGTCTCATGTGGGGTCATAGGGTCATAATACCCGTTGAGTGCCGAGATAAAGTGTTGAAGGAACTTCATGACTCGCACATGGGGATAGTTAAAACTAAGGCATTAGCGAGGAGCTACGTATGGTTTCCGGGAATTGATGAAGCGTTGGAGGCGATGTGCCGCGCGTGCGAGGTTTGCGCCGCAGTGGCCGACGCGCCGCCGGCGCACGCACCGCACATGTGGCCGTGGCCGAGTCGCCCGTGGACAAGACTGCATATCGATTGCTTGGGACCTATAGCGGGGGTTACTTATATGGTGGTAGTCGATTCTAGTTCCAAATGGATTGAGGTGGTAAAGATGGGTTCCATCACAGCGAAAACTGTAATTAATAAATTAAGAGATATTTTTGCTAGATTTGGTCTTCCAAAGCAGTTAGTTAGTGATAATTTTGCTTCGTTTCAAAGCGTGGAGTTTGGAACTTTTCTAAGTCAGAACGGGATTGAACAAATTTTTTCAGCGCCGTATCATCCTTCGTCTAATGGTGCTGCGGAAAATGCGGTTAAGATTTGTAAAAGAGTAATAAAGAAAGCTCTTATACAGGGGGTAGACGTAGACACAGCGTTATGTCGTTTTCTATTATTATACCGGAATACCGAGCATAGCACGACAGGAGAAAGCCCAGCCAAACTGTTACAAGGCAGGTCATTACGCACGCGTTTGGATAAGCTAAAGCCGGAACGGGAGGATATAGTTCGATCTGCCCAGGCACGTCAAGAGTTTGCGGCGGGAGGAGTTGAGAGATCGTTCGAGGTCGGAAGTAGGGTGTGGTACCGAAACTACGGAACAGGCAATAAATGGTTAAACGGGGATGTCATAGGAAGAAGCGGGAGTACAAATTATAAGCTGCGTACTGGAGATGGAACTGAGATATTTAGACATGTCGATCAGATAAAAAAATGTTCGGAAATTAATTCAAATATCGGTAATTCAATTAACATTGAAACTGGTGATAGACCATCAGCAGCGGGACGGTCCAGGGGCGCGATGGTGGCAGTGGCGTTGAGCTCGGTACCCGAGGAAGGGCCGCAGGAGAGCGGCGGGGAGACGAGCTCCTGGTCGCCCGGTCGCGCGGCGCCTGAGCCCAGCGCTAGCCAGCAGCCCGAGTTAGCTGTAGTGGACAGGGCGCCTCGCGAGTCTGTTCGTAAACGAGGGCCGCCAAGACGTTTTGGCATCGATGATTTATATAGTTAAGATAGTAAGGGAAGTTATTGTTTAAGAAGGGAGGTGTGACATATGTAAACCTCTTTTCTTAGTTTATAAAAAGAGAACAATGTCATTGTCATTAAATAACAAATAAATGATTCCTACATATTTTATACTTATAATCTTATAATCTAAATAAAAAAACACTGCATGGTATAAATAATTAAACAACCTAAATCTCTGGTAACAGCAAGCTCTTCTGTGTTAATTTTGACTGCTAAAAATAATTTATTACGTTATTAACAATATATAAAAATACACATAAAATTATACGTCATAAAAACCGATGCCCGTTATACTTTTCTCCAGGCCTTACCATTCCTGACTATCGTGGTGGGTGCCTACAACAACACAGACGAATGCCGGATCCTCTCTATCCTGGCTAACGGCCAAGAGGTGGAGGCATCCTTCCCTGCTTCATCAGTAGCTGCCCTGACGCCTGGTGAACCTGCCTGGGCAAATTATGTTAAGGGAGTGGTCGCCAACTTTCCTAGTAAGTAAAGTAAGAGTATGGGGGTAAGAGGTGCGTATGTATCCACCTTTGGAATGACATTTCGGCTTTGTAGAGCGTTGTCTCTGTCACTCATACCTATATGACATTTTGTCAGTCTCAACGACAGGGACAGCGCTCTATAAATCTGCTGTCTCCTTCTAAAGATCGATCGATTTCGGCCGTGTACTGTACATCGACCTTTAGAAAGAGATAGCGATTTTGTAGAGCATTGTCACATAGTATGAGTGACAGAGACAGCGCTCTGCAAAGTCGAAATCTCATTCTAAAGGTCGATGTTCATTATTTTCTGTCGCGTACTGTACAGACCTACATACGCACCTCTTGCCGCCTTAACTACTAGGCAATCACTACCTTTGTGCTGCGTTTATTTTGCATAGGTTTTCGTACAAAATTCAGTGATGCGAAGTTTACTGTGAGAGTGCTCAAACAGAAAGAGGTAAAAGATTGAGGTAGAATCTCACGACGTCGAATTTACCCACTACAACTTAAAAGCCGTGAGAGCTTAGTGGAGGAAAACGCCCGCCTCGGGGACGCCGTCGGGGGTTTGTCAGCGGATTATAGCAAATTAGGCTTTTGGTTCATTGTATATCATGGATTTCCGCAAAGTAACGCCTGCTTCTATTCTATACAACTAATGCATTAAGCTCAGTGGAGGTACATCGGCTTTTAGAATGACATTTCGGCTTTGTAGAGTCTCTGTTTATGTCTCCGTCTGGAGTGTTTGTATGTCTCAGTACCCGTAGTACAAGATTTTACGTCTCACCAAACCAAACCAAATTCGAGATTCGAAATACTTCCGCGTTACAGTAAACTGGATCTTAAATGCCTTGTTTTAAAGCTCAAGTTTGACTACACTTCTACAGCCAGCGCTCCAAGCGGAAACATTGCGAAATTAAAATCAGTGGCATTGAATATTTTACTTCAATTCAAGGCTGTTTAGGTCCATTTTACTGTAACGCGGAAGTATTTCAACTCTCGAATTTGGTTTCGTTTCTTGAGACGTAAAATCTTGTACTACGGGTACTGTTACTTATATGACGTTTTTTCGGTTTCAGCGACGGAGGAAATGCTCTACAAATCCGCTATCTCCTTCTAAAAGTCGATGTAAGTACATTACTTTCTGTCACGTACTTACTTACTTGCTTTTATCAGGTAAAGTGCGTGGATTCGACGCAGTGGTGGTATCAGATGTCCCAATGGGATCTGGAGTATCCAGTAGCGCGTCTTTGGAAGTCGCCTTCTTCACGTTCCTGGAAGCACTGACTGGAAACCGAGTTGAGTATGTGTAACCGGTAGTTTTTAATGATTCTTGACCTAACTTGTTTAGCAGATCCTAATCTTCTATAATATAAAAATGAATCACTAAATGTGTTGCTCATCGCTAATCTCGAGAACTGCTGAACCGATTTCGCTAATTATTTTTTTATAATATTCCTTGAAGTACGAGGATGGTTCTTACGGAGAGAAAAATTTAAAAAATTTGAATCGACTGTTAGGCAGAACGAAGTTCGCCAGGGCAGCTAGTAATATTATAAATATGAAAGTGTGGATGTTTTTGTCGGTGCTAGTTCTATGCAATCTCATTATCTGGGTCAACAAAGGATAGCCGGTACTGACCTAGTTTAGATTTGCGCGACCTAGGTCGTTCAAATTGCGGATATATCAGTGTTCTACGAACTTTAAATATGAGCTTAAATATGAAACAAGCACACTTTCACATTTTATAACATGGGTAGTGATTCAAAGGCCTGACTGACTGACTGACTTATACATATTATATCAACGCACAGCCTAAATAAACCACTGGTCCTAGAGACATGAAATTTGGAGGATGTGTTCTTACCAGCTATATAGTTATAGGATGTGATGTGTGGCACAGCTTAGGAAATAAACGGATTTTTCTTTCTTTCTTTCTTTCTTTGTAAAAAGTAGGTATCCACTAAGAAAGGATTTCTCGAAATTCTACCCCTAAGTGGGTTAAATGGGGGTTTGAAATTTATGTAGTCCACGCGGACGAAGTCGCGAGCATAAGCTAATCTAAATCTATACTAATATTATAAACGCGAAAGTGTGTCTGTCTGTCTGTCTGCGTGCTAGCTTTTCACGGCCCAACAGTTTAACCGATTTTAATGAAATTTGACGAAGGAAGGACGAAGTCGCGGGCATCATCTAGTATTATATTATGTAAGGTGACTGACTGATCTATCAACGCACAGCTTAAACTACTGGACGGATTGGGCTGTTTGACATGCAGAAATATTTAAGAAAATTCAACCCCTAAGGGAGTAAAATAGGGGTGAGAAATTTCTGTAGTCTACGCGGATGAAATCGCGGACATAAGCTAGTTTTACATCTGGCGCTGGATGGAGCTCGGGTGTTTTTATAAGTGGGAGGTCCCAGATACATCTGTCGGCTTAGATTTTTTTTAACCATGTTAAATGACCAAATGTAATACGCATAGCTACGCGGAATCATTCACTGTAAAAGCAGCTTCGCTGTGGAATGCACTTCCGGTCGAAATAAGACGCTCCAAATCGCTGGCGATCTTTAAAAACCGTGTTAAGAAACACTATCTGTCACTGTAGATTTTCTGCGATAAGAATATGTACAGTTAGCTATGTATTATTGTTTAATTACATTACATTGATTTTATATATTATTTATATATATGCATATATTATATTATATTATATTATACTATATAACATTATATTGTATAGTATGTACCTATTAGAGTGTATGTTTATGTATGCCTATATATCTATCTATATATATATATATATATATATATATATATATATATATATATTTATAACTACATTGCGACTCCCCGTCTTACAGTTCTATAAGTTCTTAAGTATGGGTTGCCTGGAAGAGATCACTTTAGTGATAAGGTCGCCCTTTGTTTTTTAAGTGTATCCTGTATTCTTACTCTCTGTAATTTTAGTAACAATAAAGTTGTTTTAAATTAAATTAAATTAAATGACTAATATTCCCCTTTCCTCTCCAACTAAGCGTCAGGCTTGTGCTAGGACTAAGGTACGACAATAGGGCAACGACCGGGGTTCGAACCGTCGACCTTTCGGTTTTCAGTCCACTCCTTTACTCGTTGAGCTATTGAGGCTCTAAATTGTCTCTGGTCTAGTCTGATGAGAGGTTTTGGCCGTGGCTAGCCCGCTCCACCGGGTTAGATGGCAGTCAATACTTATATCTCCTATCTAAGTTATTATATTAATGATTGACAGTCCCGTAGAAAAGGCGCAGCTATGTCAAAAGGCAGAGCACGAGTTTCCCGGTATGCCCTGCGGGATCATGGACCAGTTCATCGTTACTCTGGCAAAGAAGGACCACGCGCTGCTAATAGACTGCAGGTCAGTTCATTACACGCGTTACGTGTTTGGATTTCAAGATAATATGAGTTTAGATATAGTAGCGTATGAAACTCTACATAATTAGGTAGTAAAACACTCGTGTGATACTATTAAAAAACTCGCCTGCGGCTCGTTTATTCGACTTATAACTCGTGTTTTAATACCCCCCATTATTCAACCGTTTTATAAACTACTATTTATCACACAGCCAACAAAAGATATTTTTTTAAAGCGCCCTGTAGGTTGATTTTTCATGCTTAGGTACATCGAGTTTGTTTTAGTTTATATTTTGTATCATATCGTATCGTATTTCGAAAATATTATTTTAAGATCATTTAGATTCTAAGAAAATGTGAAATCTGACAGTTTGTAGGATCATATTTCAAATTAATATTTAAGTAATGTTTCTAATAAAATAAAATTTTATTTTCAAATTGACTTTTGCAAAAACATATTTTCATCGGTTAGAATTTCGTCACGGCTATGTGTGAGAGATCTTATTGAAACTTGTTAGCATAGGACGCTGTCGCCAGTCACTATCTAAATAATTATTAACATATTCTAAGTACTTTTCAGTCCTCACATATTTGAGTACTTAGTGTTGTATAGAAAGGTTTTTATGCAAATAAACTTTTAAGCAGAGCTTTCGAACTGTCGCTGAACCTATCAATGCTATCATTCACTCAGCGCTGGTTAGGTTATGTCAGGAATGCCCTTAGGTGGGGTGCCAGCCAGGTAACCTCCCAGTGGTCCCTTTTGGAGGCATCCGAGGGGAAGAGCAGTATCCGGACCGGTGCACCCCGGTATCATAGCTAATAATTTCTCTTCCGGGATATTCTTGGCTACGGCTAATGACCTGGCAGGGGGCAGGTTTCTCCGCGTGGCCCTCTGACTAGCAGAGGGCACAGTGGACGAGGCGAAGGATGAGACACGGGTGACGTGCGCGGGATCGCGTTGTTGCCCGTTGGGTCGTTGATGCGCCTCGGACGTGCGGTGGGGGACCACGTGAGTGGGTCCTCGGCGGACTATGGCTGGGTCACGGTTGATTGCTGCGGTGTTCCTGTGACCCAGTCGCTAGGCAACGCGCAGGAGCGCCTCTGGGTTTTAGTAGGTATTCCGGTCGCCTGTCGGCCGGCGAGTCCCACATACCTGTTGGAGAGCTATCGAAGGACCTGTTATAATTATCAAAAATTAGGAAAAAGGGTGTTCAGTAGCTCAGAGTTTCCCAAAATCTATAACTTACAAAACTACCACTTACCGCTTGATTTGGAACGTCCAAAAATCACCAGCACACAAAGGGATGGGCACGGCACTGCACAATTGTCCACCGGTGGGGTAAAACGTGGGATTCGAATGTTTTGTATTTGTATTTCTCACGCACGGCGTGGGGAGAAACTCTGTATGGGTTATTCCCGTTGAGTCACACCCCCGTGTGTAACACTGTGACACAAGGTACCCAAAATTTCAAAACATTCCCGTTGAGTAACACTGTTACACAACGGGAATGTTTTGAACTTGTTGGCACCTTGTGTCACACCTACATAAATACATATTATTGCGCGTGTATCAAGTATTAACTGATTGTGCACTTTTCCGGGATGTTATTTATTTATAAATCCAAGATGGCGGACATGATTTTTTTTTCAAAAAATTGACATGGGTGTCGTTTTCAGGGTTTTCGAGGGTGCTGAATTTGATGATGACATTTATTCTGAAATCCAAGATGGCGGACATGATTTTTTTTTTTCAAAAAGTTGACATGGGTGTCATTTTCAGGGTTTTCGAGGGTGCTGAATTTGATGATGACATTTATTCTGAAATCCAAGATGGCGGACATGAATTTTTTTTCAAAAAATTGACATGGGTGTCGTTTTCAGGGTTTTCGAGGGTGCTGAATTTGATGATGACATTTATTCTGAAATCCAAGATGGCGGACATGAATTTTTTTTCAAAAAATTGACATGGGTGTCGTTTTCAGGGTTTTCGAGGGTGCTGAATTTGATGATGACATTTATTCTGAAATCCAAGATGGCGGACATGATTTTTTTTCAAAAAATTGACATGGGTGTCGTTTTCAGGGTTTTCGAGGGTGCTGAATTTGATGATGACATTTATTCTGAAATCCAAGATGGCGGACATGATTTTTTTTTTCAAAAAATTGACATGGGTGTCGTTTTCAGGGTTTTCGAGGGTGCTGAATTTGATGATGACATTTATTCTGAAATCCAAGATGGCGGACATGATTTTTTTTCAAAAAATTGACATGGGTGTCGTTTTCAGGGTTTTCGAGGGTGCTGAATTTGATGATGACATTTATTCTGAAATCCAAGATGGCGGACATGATTTTTTTTTTCAAAAAATTGACATGGGTGTCGTTTTCAGGGTTTTCGAGGGTGCTGAATTTGATGATGACATTTATTCTGAAATCCAAGATGGCGGACATGATTTTTTTTTTCAAAAAATTGACATGGGTGTCGTTTTCAGGGTTTTCGAGGGTGCTGAATTTGATGATGACATTTATTCTGAAATCCAAGATGGCGGACATGATTTTTTTTCAAAAAATTGACATGGGTGTCGTTTTCAGGGTTTTCGAGGGTGCTGAATTTGATGATGACATTTATTCTGAAATCCAAGATGGCGGACATGATTTTTTTTTTCAAAAAATTGACATGGGTGTCGTTTTCAGGGTTTTCGAGGGTGCTGAATTTGATGATGACATTTATTCTGAAATCCAAGATGGCGGACATGAATTTTTTTTCAAAAAATTGACATGGGTGTCGTTTTCAGGGTTTTCGAGGGTGCTGAATTTGATGATGACATTTATTCTGAAATCCAAGATGGCGGACATGATTTTTTTTCAAAAAATTGACATGGGTGTCGTTTTCAGGGTTTTCGAGGGTGCTGAATTTGATGATGACATTTATTCTGAAATCCAAGATGGCGGACATGATTTTTTTTTTCAAAAAATTGACATGGGTGTCGTTTTCAGGGTTTTCGAGGGTGCTGAATTTGATGATGACATTTATTCTGAAATCCAAGATGGCGGACATGATTTTTTTTTTTCAAAAAATTGACATGGGTGTCGTTTTCAGGGTTTTCGAGGGTGCTCAATTTGATGATGACATTTATTCTGGAATCCAAGATGGCGGACATGATTTTTTTTTCAAAAAATTGACATGGGTATCGTTTTCAGGGTTTTCGAGGGTGCTGAATTTGATGATGACATTTATTCTGAAATCCAAGATGGCGGACATGAATTTTTTTACAAAATATTGACATGGGTGTCGTTTTCAGGGTTTTCGAGGGTGCTGAATTTGATGATGACATTTATTCTGAAATCCAAGATGGCGGACATGATTTTATTTCAAAAAATTGACATGGGTGTCGTTTTCAGGGTTTTCGAGGGTGCTGAATTTGATGATGACATTTATTCTGAAATCCAAGATGGCGGACATGATTTTTTTTTTTTCAAAAAATTGACATGGGTGTCGTTTTCAGGGTTTTCGAGGGTGCTGAATTTGATGATGACATTTATTCTGAAATCCAAGATGGCGGACATGAATTTTTTTTCAAAAAATTGACATGGGTGTCGTTTTCAGGGTTTTCGAGGGTGCTGAATTTGATGATGACATTTATTCTGAAATTTATACTGAAATCTGACTATTATGATAATCGTCTTCAAAAATATAACGTAGCTCGTAGCTTTAGTTTTAAGTTTGCGTAATAATTATCATCACTATATCTTAGAAATCCAACATCTGACCATCAAAAAGAGTTATTTATTACCTATTTTGAATAAATCATTTGACTTTGAGTTAAACATTTGCATAACAGAACGCATTAAAAATGTTTTATTTTTGAACGCATCCATAATTATTTACATTCCTAGAGAAGTCCATGCTTTTTCTAAACTTTTAATCGATTTTATTTCATAATCGAAATAGATCCAATCGCATGTTAACCGTATAAACTGATGTTAAATATTAAACTAAGACAAGCTACTAACATAACCTGGTGTTACAAAACCCTGAAAACGACACCCATGTCAATTTAAAAAAAAAAATCATGTCCGCCATCTTGGATTTCAGAATAAATGTCATCATCAAATTCAGCACCCTCGAAAACCCTGAAAACGACACCCATGTCAATTTTTTGAAAAAAAATTCATGTCCGCCATCTTGGATTTCAGAATAAATGTCATCATCAAATTCAGCACCCTCGAAAACCCTGAAAACGACACCCATGTCAATTTTTTGAAAAAAAATTCATGTCCGCCATCTTGGATTTCAGAATAAATGTCATCATCAAATTCAGCACCTTCGAAAACCCTGAAAACGACACCCATGTCAATTTTTTGAAAAAAAATTCATGTCCGCCATCTTGGATTTCAGAATAAATATCATCATCAAATTCAGCACCCTCGAAAACCCTGAAAACGACACCCATGTCAACTTTTTGAAAAAAAATCATGTCTGCCATCTTGGATTTCAGAATAAATGTCATCATCAAATTCAGCACCCTCGAAAACCCTGAAAACGACACCCATGTCAATTTTTTGAAAAAAAAAATCATGTCCGCCATCTTGGATTTCAGAATAAATGTCATCATCAAATTCAGCACTCTCGAAAACCCTGAAAACGACACCCATGTCAATTTTTTGAAAAAAAATTCATGTCCGCCATCTTGGATTTCAGAATAAATGTCATCATCAAATTCAGCACCCTCGAAAACCCTGAAAACGACACCCATGTCAACTTTTTGAAAAAAAAAATCATGTCCGCCATCTTGGATTTCAGAATAAATGTCATCATCAAATTCAGCACCCTCGAAAACCCTGAAAACGACACCCATGTCAATTTTTTGAAAAAAAATCATGTCCGCCATCTTGGATTTCAGAATAAATGTCATCATCAAATTCAGCACCCTCGAAAACCCTGAAAACGACACCCATGTCAATTTTTTGAAAAAAAAAAATCATGTCCGCCATCTTGGATTTCAGAATAAATGTCATCATCAAATTCAGCACCCTCGAAAACCCTGAAAACGACACCCATGTCAATTTTTTGAAAAAAAATTCATGTCCGCCATCTTGGATTTCAGAATAAATGTCATCATCGTTCAACTGTTTTCCAAAAAGTTTAAGAGAGATTGCATTGCAGCCAAGTCAAAATATATCCAGGCAAAAATTAAAAACAGCTCCAATGTAGTAAAAACTACCTGGAAAATAGTTAACGAAGAAACAGGAAGAGTGACACATAAAACTTGTAATTTTGAACTAAAATATCATGACAAGTTGATTACGTCAGACCCCGAGGTTGCAACCGTTTTCGAGACCTTCTTTACAGATATTCCTGTTTCTACTACAAAATCATTGAACTCTTCAGCAGCCGCCGCTCTCTCACTATTGGAGGATAACGTGCCTGAATGTAATAAAATGTTTGAATTCAGTCACGTTAGTTGCTCTGACGTTATCAAAGCTTTTAAATTAATTAATAATAAGAAAACAAATGATCTGTGGGGCATTTCCGTTAACGTTGTGAAATCATTAATTGATATTGTTGCACCCGAGTTAGCATTAATATTCAATAATTGTGTTGACTGTGGTGAGTTTCCAGACTTAATGAAACATAGTAAAATAATTCCATTATTTAAATCAGGTAGTACTAGTGACCCCACTAACTTCAGACCGATATCTGTACTACCCACTTTTAGTAAAATCTTTGAAAAAATAATTTTAACTCAACTGCTTAATTTTTTCAACATTAATGATTTATTTCACACCAAACAGTTTGGTTTTACACGGGGTCGCTCAACAACCGATGCTGGTGTTGAGTTAATACTAAATATATTTGAAGCCTGGGAGGAATCACGTGATGCGCTTGGCGTTTTATGTGATTTATCCAAGGCTTTCGACTGCGTTGATCATGAAACATTGGTCGCGAAATTGCACCATTATGGAATTAGGGGTGCAGCATTGGAATTGATGAGTTCTTACCTAAATGATAGAATACAAAGGGTAGACGTGAATGGAAAGCGATCTCCCGGATCCGTTGTAAAAATGGGGGTGCCACAAGGTTCCATCTTAGGACCTTTTCTGTTCCTTATTTACATCAATGACCTTCCTTACCTCGCTAAGGACAATTACGGGATAGTCTTGTTTGCTGATGATACATCACTTTTATTTAAAATCAATCGATACTTAACAACTTTTGATGAAGTAAACAATTCTCTCACCAAGTTAGTACAGTGGTTCGAAGCTAATAACCTGCTTCTCAACGGGAAAAAGACAAAGTGTATTAAATTCACTTTACCAAATGTTAAGCAGGTGAAAACCACTGTGCAACTTAATAATGAGGAATTAGATTTAGTGGATACCGCTATTTTTCTTGGAATAACGTTAGATGCAAAACTTCAATGGGGCTCTCATATAAATAACTTATCGAACAGACTTAGTTCTGCCGCATATGCGGTAAAAAAGATTCGCCAGTTGACAGACATAGAAACTGCGAGACTAGTATATTTTAGTTACTTTCACAGCATTATGTCATATGGTATATTATTATGGGGTAATGCTGCTGATATTAATTCTATTTTTGTGCTGCAGAAAAGGGCTGTTCGAGCCATATACAGTATGGGGCCACGAGAGTCGCTGAGAACTAAATTTAGGGAAGTTAAAATTATGACAGTGCATAATCAATATATTTTTGAAAATTTACTGTACGTACATAAAAACATAAATAAATTTAAAAAAAAAAGTGACTGTCATAATATAAATACTAGAAATAAAATAAACTTGTAATTCCCGCCTCTAGGCTCAGTAAAGTTAGCAATTCATTTGCTCGTAATTCCATACGTTTCTATAATAAGCTTCCAGAAGACATATTGGAGATGTCTCTCAACAAGTTCAAAGTTTTCATAAAACGTAAACTAATTGAAAAATCCTATTACAATGTAAAGGATTATTTAAATGATAAGCAAGCTTGGGAATGAGTTGCTTAACGACTTTGTGATAGTTCTAATAAGTTTCAATAAATTTGTAAAGTGGTGATAATAAAAAGAATACCCGGCTGAGTTTGTTGTGGGCTCTTCTCAGACCTGGGCGCGTTTGGAACCCTCGTAGCTTTAGTTTTAAGTTTGCGTTATAATTATCACCACTATATTATCTTACAAATCTAACACTATACCAGACAATCAATAAGAGTAATTTATTACCTATTTTGAATAAATCATTTGACTTTGACTTTGACTCATCAAATTCAGCACCCTCGAAAACCCTGAAAATGACACCCATGTCAACTTTTTGAAAAAAAAAAATCATGTCCGCCATCTTGGATTTCAGAATAAATGTCATCATCAAATTCAGCACCCTCGAAAACCCTGAAAACGACACCCATGTCAATTTTTTTTAAAAAAATTCATGTCCGCCATCTTGGATTTCAGAATAAATGTCATCATCAAATTCAGCACCCTCGAAAACCCTGAAAATGACACCCATGTCAACTTTTTGAAAAAAAAAAATCATGTCCGCCATCTTGGATTTCAGAATAAATGTCATCATCAAATTCAGCACCCTCGAAAACCCTGAAAACGACACCCATGTCAATTTTTTGAAAAAAAAAATCATGTCCGCCATCTTGGATTTATAAATAAATAACATCCCGGAAAAGTGCACAATCAGTTAATACTTGATACACGCGCAATAATATGTATTTATGTAGGTGTGACACAAGGTGCCAACAAGTTCAAAACATTCCCGTTGTGTAACAGTGTTACTCAACGGGAATGTTTTGAAATTTTGGGTACCTTGTGTCACAGTGTTACACACGGGGGTGTGACTCAACGGGAATAACCCCTCTGTATGTATGTACGACCGTGACGCACGGTGACTTGCAACGGACAGTTAATGCATCATTTATGACGTGTGATGCGAATATATCAGTGCTATCCACCAATCAGGATAGTCCGGTGTTCATCGCGAGAGTGGCTTGTATTGCTAGCTGAAAATCCTGAAAAACAACTGGCTTTACTGAACAATACCTTCCCTGGCTAGTCGGCTAACTGGCTTGTCTGGCTGACTGGCTGGCTTCCAGGGGGAATAAAAAAAAAGGAATATACTACCACAGTTCACGACAGACTGGTGTCAAAATATGTACCTATAGTACGTAACAGGTCAAGGAGACCTTGAGTGGGAACTCCCCGCACACCCGCACAGCCGCGACGCTAACCCGTCCCCCCGCCTCATACCCCGATTGCCATCTCTACTTGTGGCGTACTATAGGTAGGCTAAGAAACGACTAGTACCTTTGATTTCACGATTATTGACATTTGCATTGTATTTGCAGCCCCTATTGACCCTTATTGACTATTGGGGTCATTCGGATGCAAATGACCTCTTTTATACCCTCTTAACAATGTCACAATGTCACAGTCTCAGACAATTTGTTTTCTTAGATCACTGGTATCCACGCAAATACCAGTGGAGTCTGAGGACGCAGTGATACTGGTAGTCAACTCGAACGTCAAACACCAGCTGACCGGCAGCGAATATCCTCAGCGAAGGGCTCAGTGCCAAGAGGCTGCCAAGAAGCTCAAGATACCCTCACTCAGGAGTGCAGATGTTGAAGATTTAGAAGGTTCGTTATAGAACATCACTACCACTACCTACCCATATTATATTGTACTAGCTTATGCTCGCGACTTCGTCCGCGTGGACTACAAAATTTCAAAACCCTATTTCACCCCCTTAGGAGTTGAATTTTCAAAAATCCTTTAGTAGATGCCTACGTCATAATAGCTATCTGCATGCCAAATTTCAGCCCGATCCGTCCAGTAGTTTGAGCTGTGCGTTGATAGATCAGTCAGTCAGTCAGTCAGTCAGTCAGTCACCTTTTCCTTTTATATATATAGAGAGATTAGCTTATGCTCGCGACATCGTCCGCGTAGACTACACAAATTTCAAACCCCTAATTCACCCCCTTAGGGGTTGAATTTTCAGAAATCCTTTCTTAGCGGATGCCTACGTCATAATAGCTATCTGCATGCTAAATTTCAACCCGATCCATCCAGTAGTTTAAGCTGTGCGTTGATAGACCAGTCATTCAGTCAGTCACCGTTTCCTTTTATATATTTAGATTTTAAAAATCGTATGTAATCGTATGTATCATTTGATTTTTAATTTCAATAACTACTTAATCTAATATTTAATGTATGCCTTTTCAGTATTACACGAGGCGTTGATTTACGTAAGATTTCGTGAACGAAATAAGCAATATTAATTTAAATTAACATCAACATTTCCTGTTACATATTATAGTAAAGCTGTTTTCTATACATAATTCCAATTCCCTATGCTTTAATGACAACTTAAGTGGCACGTGTTCCGCACTTCCAAAGCTTTCCGAGCCAGTAGAAATGTGTTTGTAGAATAATTTGTATGCATTGACTTATATGTATATTACTTCGTAAGGACAGGGCCATTGAACAAGTAAAATGGCACCGATTCATTGGCCCTAAAATGTTTATTTAGCACCAATGCAACCTCAGTGACGTCTGGATTTCAAACGGGTCGTTCATTCTGACGTGGCGCTGATTTATTTGGTTCCAAAACCGTGAAAAATTTTGTTCGCTTGGGCATATCTTGTCATTATATATAAAAATGTACCTATTGCAAAATGTGTTGCTGATCGCAAATCTCCAGAACAGCTGAACCGATTTCGCTAATTATTTTTCATAATATTCCTTGAAGTACGGGGATGGTTCTTACAGAGAGAAATTTTTAAAAAAATCCTGAAAAAGAATCGACTGTTAGGCGGTACGAAGTTCGCCGGGGCAGCTAGTTATGAATAACTTTAACAATTTCCGCAATAATAGAGACCCTTAACATAGTTATTATTCTAATCAATACAAACATAATATTATTTTAAGTATCGCTTTACACACTCCACCTCAATAAATACTCCATCCCACGTTCCATCCTTACTAATATTATAAATGCGAAACTGTGTGTGTGTGTGTGTGTCGCTCTACCTGTCTCTGCATTTTCACTGCTCAACATCTGAATCAATCATGAGTATTAACAACATTAATTGCAATGAACCAAAAGCTTAATTTGCTATAATCCGCTGAAACAGTTCGAATCTGTATGGTGCAACATGCAACATGCGAAATGCACCGCCCGCCCTCCCACTGCTAAACATGCAGGAAAAAGCAGCCACCTACTAGGTATTTTTAATAGTTAATTGACATTGATTTCATATTATTATAAGGTCTCTCTTCAAAGTGGCACTATTATATTTTTAAGTAATCTGTTAAACAAAATTGCAATCCTATTTGGCCTTATTTTAAGTTTGAAATGTAAAATTATATTATCTATAACGCTGTTGATTACAAATAAATGAATAAAATTACTAATAAAAATAAAAATTAAAACAAAAATTTGTTTCAGAATTGAAATTGCAGAATTGTGACGCTCTGGTTCAGAAGAGAGCGAAACACGTGGTTGAGGAGATAGCACGCACAGAAGAAGTAGCCCAGTTGTTACCACAAAAGGAGTTTGATGTGGTTAGTTTTAGGCTAATGTCTCTACACTCTATTTATAGCAGGCCAGTCTGCGGTCGTCACCAGTGCTGAGAACCAATGGGTTCCCCACACAGTGTCACAGTATGACTCGTTGGGAATCCATTAAAAAAAAATCCCATCGAGTCACACCCAATCTACAGTGTGTACAATTTTTTCTTTAAGAACTTTTTCTTTAAGAACTACCCATAATATAACCCAGACCACCAGACGCCCTGTTTTGCGCCTTGTAAAGTTGGGTTGACAAACAAGCGTGAAGTCACTAGTGGCTAAGACGACCGCCTCGTGTGTTCGGGGGTGTTCGGGGGGTCGATCCCAGGCACGCAGTTTTATGATGTGCAAACGGCATTCAACTTAAGGATGGTAAAAATAAAATTTTATAGTCGATGATTATTTTCTTGCGGCCCTGTGGCATGCCGCAATCAGTAGGTACCTACCGCATAGGAGGTATAGTTGGTTTACTAGTTTGTTGGTTTGTCCTTCAATCACGCCGCAACGGTGCTACGGATTGACGTGATTTTTTGCATGGGTATTGATAAATACCTGTAAAGTGATATAGGCTACTTTTTATCTCGGAAGATCAAAGAGTTCCCATGGGATGTTTTAAAAACCTAATTTCACGCGGACGAAGTTGTGGGAATCAGCTAGTGTTGTAATAATGTTACATTCAATAAATTATTTTATTTTAGGTAGGCCAGCTTTTCTACAAGTCCCATGAATCACTTAGCAAGCTAATGGAGGTATCGTGTCCCGAGCTAGATCAACTCGTGGACATAATGCGCTCGTCGCCAGGAGTGTATGGTGCTAGGATGACTGGCGGGGGATTTGGCGGCTGTGTTATTGCCCTGGTAAGTCCCATGAATCACTTAGCGATCTAACGGAGGTATCGTATCCCGAGCTAGATCAACTCGTGGACATAATGCGCTCGTCGCCAGGAGTGTATGGCGCTAGGATGACTGGCGGGGGATTTGGTGGCTGTGTTATTGCCCTGGTAAGTCCCATGAATCACTTAGCGATCTAACGGAGGTATCGTATCCCGAGCTAGATCAACTCGTGGACATAATGCGCTCGTCGCCAGGAGTGTATGGCGCTAGGATGACTGGCGGGGGATTTGGCGGCTGTGTTATTGCCCTGGTAAGTCCCAAGAATCACTTAGCAAGCTACTGGAGGTATCGTGTCCCGAGCTAGACCAACTCGTGTACATAATGCGCTCGTCGCCAGGAGTGTATGGTGCTAGGATGACTGGCGGGGGATTTGGCGGCTGTGTTATTGCTCTGGTAAGTCCCATGAATCACTTAGCGATCTAACGGAGGTATCGTATCCCGAGCTAGATCAACTCGTGGACATAATGCGCTCGTCGCCAGGAGTGTATGGTGCTAGGATGACTGGCGGGGGATTTGGCGGCTGTGTTATTGCCCTGGTAAGTCCCATGAATCACTTAGCGATCTAACGGAGGTATCGTATCCCGAGCTAGATCAACTCGTGGACATAATGCGCTCGTCGCCAGGAGTGTATGGCGCTAGGATGACTGGCGGGGGATTTGGCGGCTGTGTTATTGCCCTGGTAAGTCCCAAGAATCACTTAGCAAGCTACTGGAGGTATCGTGTCCCGAGCTAGACCAACTCGTGTACATAATGCGCTCGTCGCCAGGAGTGTATGGTGCTAGGATGACTGGCGGGGGATTTGGCGGCTGTGTTATTGCTCTGGTAAGTCCCATGAATCACTTAGCGATCTAACGGAGGTATCGTATCCCGAGCTAGATCAACTCGTGGACATAATGCGCTCGTCGCCAGGAGTGTATGGCGCTAGGATGACTGGCGGGGGATTTGGTGGCTGTGTTATTGCTCTGGTAAGTCCCATGAATCACTTAGCGATCTAACGGAGGTATCGTATCCCGAGCTAGATCAACTCGTGGACATAATGCGCTCGTCGCCAGGAGTGTATGGTGCTAGGATGACTGGGGGGGGATTTGGTGGCTGTGTTATTGCTCTGGTAAGTCCCATGAATCACTTAGCGATCTAACGGAGGTATCGTATCCCGAGCTAGATCAACTCGTGGACATAATGCGCTCGTCGCCAGGAGTGTATGGTGCTAGGATGACTGGGGGGGGATTTGGTGGCTGTGTTATTGCTCTGGTAAGTCCCATGAATCACTTAGCGATCTAACGGAGGTATCGTATCCCGAGCTAGATCAACTCGTGGACATAATGCGCTCGTCGCCAGGAGTGTATGGCGCTAGGATGTCTGGCGGGGGATTTGGCGGCTGTGTTATTGCCCTGGTACTCTGAATTCATCCATTTTTAGGATTTCGTACCCGAGGGGTGCCAAAATCCTATTACTGTAGCCATCGCTGTCCGTCGGTCTGTCAGCGGGCTGTATGATCTCATGAATCGTAATAGGTAGTTCAAAAACTGTCTTTTAAGTATTTTTAGTGTCGTTATAAGAACAAAATAATAAAAATTTTATAATGACCGCCATGCAAATTAAAAAAAAAAACTAAGTACAGTACGTGACAGGTCGAGATGGCAATCGGGGTTCGCACACACGCAAAGCCCCCGCGCTAACCCGTTGCGGGATAGTGCGGGTGACGTGCGGGTGTGCGGGGCATCCCCCCGCGTCATACCCCGATTGCTATCTCGACATGTCGCGAACTATTTGTACATAGTTTTATATCTTGTAGGCCGCTGATCCCTGAACCTCATCTTCTCTTATTTCAACTTGAGGCAAGCGCGAGATTTAATTTTTTTTCGTCTCCGATTTTCCAGATGAAAAAGGAATACGTGAATGTAGTAAAGGAGAATGTGATCTCACAGTACAAAGGACACCCGATCTTCTTCGTGTGCCGGCCCAGCGACGGTGCTAGAATACTGCAGTTAGCTTAAAAAATGTGATGATACATAGAATCAATAAATATTTATATTTTTTTATTACTCGAGCCTTTAATTCATAGCCCTAACCTACTTCAATTCTTTATGTGTTGTATTAGAATCTACAAACTTATAAGGCTTATAAGTAGATTCTAATATAGGTATAACACATTCATAATAAAATTTAATCTATCACTATAACAGAATGTAAAAACTTAGGAGGGGAAATGCCAAAATCTTTTACAACAATAATATTAACAATTTTTTAATATGTAGGTACTAAGTTAGTACATTTTTGACATTGGGTCAAAAGTAGGTATACACGTGTACCTAGTCTTAGGCGCATATCTATTTGCTTACTCTTGTAAGTACTCACTTCCTAATTATTAGCTTTGGCGACAGTTAGTACTGACGTAGCTGATGCCCGCGACTTCTTTCGCATGGATTTAGGTTTTTAAAATCCCAGGGGAACTCTTTGATTTTCCCGAATAAAAAGAGCCTATGTCCTTTAGCCTTTAACTATACCCATGCAAAAAATCACGTCGATCCGTTGCGCCGTTGCGACGTGATTGAAGGACAAACCAATAAACCAACAAACAAACACACTTTCGTATTTATAATAAGGGTAGGTATTGAGTACTGATAATAAGGGTACTGATGTCGTTTGCGATTGGTGGCACGATTGCTTGTCGTTGTTGCCAGTCGCTGTCGCTTGTCTCGGACTCTCGGTTTCGATGACTCAAGCCTTTATAGCACCTAGGCTCCACGAGGTCTGTACGAGATACGCAGAAGCATGTCGAGTTTGTATACAAACACTGTGGAGGCTGTATTCAGGATTCAGGAGCAGCACAGTCCCTCGCGAGATGTGCTACGGGTAGCACGTGCGAACATAGATAACACTACGAACACAGAAACATTACGGCTTGGTATATACGAGATACGAATTAAAGAGTGAAAGCTTTTTCTTAGCTAAGTAATAGAACTTTTTCATGGAACTTTTAAAGCTTTAAAGGAGTGTTTTTGTAAAGTTGATAGAACGGTACGCCTGAGTGCTTTTGTTCAGAAAACTTTGGATCAACTTTAAAACTTTCAATTGCTTTTTTATGTAGTAGTTTGGTATAGGTAATTAGGTAGTAATAATTAATTAACATAAGTGAACTTATTAAAATATACGTTTATGATGAACTTTATTACGCACTTTTTGGAATGAAGAAGAATCCCATAACATCTTAAAAAGGTTTGTATTGTTGATATGATAGTGGTCCCTATCAGTACCCTGTTTACAAATGCAAAAGTGTGTTTGTTTGTTGGTTTGTCCTTCAATCGCGTCACAACGGAGCAACAGATCGACGTGATTTTTTGCATGGATGTAGTTAAAGACCTGGAGAGTGACATAGGCTTTTTATCCCGGAAAATCAAAGAGCTCCCACGGGATTTTAAAAAACCTAATTCCACACGGACGAAGTCGCGGGCATCCAAAATCAACAAACCAACAAACAAACACATTTTCGCATTTATAATAAGGGTGCTGATTACATAAATTAAAAAAAAACAACTTACATAAACATACATTATTAATAAATAAAATTACATCTGTATTCTGTACTCATACTTATTACATTAAATATAATTGAATCAGACAACATAATTATTAATGAACTAGCTTATGCTCGCGACTTTGTCCGCGTGGACTACACAAATTTCAAACCCCTATTTCACCCCCTTAGAGGTTGAATTTTCAAAAATCCTTTCTTAGTGGATGCCTACGTCATGATAGCGATCTGCATGCCAAATTTCAGCCCGATCCGTCCAGTAGTTTGAGCTGTGCGTTGATAGATCAGTCAGTCAGTCAGTCAGTCACCTTTTCCTTTTATATATATATAAGATGACGCACTTAAGCATTAAAATAGGTACGTTTCAGTACCAGACCTTGAAAGTTTAATACGATCTAATAATAGCTAATGTGCTTAAGCTTCGATAAACTGGCTGCTTTAGAGGCTGGCAATATTCAAATTAGCTCTTTAAATATTTCGCCCATCATAGCCCGATAGCTCGTGGGTCATCTTGACGAGGTGCTAGTTTTTTTTTTTTTAGGGGTTTAGTCAAAGGTAACTATGGGATCTCCGTAAGTTAAAAAGTTCCGTAATTACATTCATCCATCATCCATCCATCAGCCTGTTTGCGTCCACTGCCAGACATAGGCCTTTCCAAAAGCGCGCCACCAAACACGGTCCTCATCCTTCCGGTCCCACCACCAACCACGTACCGGCAAGCGCAGAGTGGGACGACCAGCTGGAGGTCGTCCCACATTCGTTTTATCCCCGAGAGTTATACCCAACATAGCTCGCTGAGCGACTTTTGGTTTGTGGACGAGGCCGACTGTCAGAGTCCACGTTTCCGTTCCATACGTCATCACATGTAGGACACACTCATTGAAGACCTTAGGCTTTGCGGTATCGACGATTTGAAGACCCGTCGTAGCTTTGAAAATGCTGCCCAGCCCAGTTGAATTTAAATTACATTAGGTACACACATAAAACACAAAAAAGCTATATAAAAACAGAAACATATTATTAACACATTTTAATGTGCGACTGCACGCCCCTTGACAGTGGGCAGTTGACCGTTTGACAGTGACTATTTCACATAGGCACACATACAGAATACTATAATATGCCCACACTATGATTAGCGGCCGCTCCGAACAGTTCAGACCAGTTACTGAAAACCGAAAGGTCAACGGTTCAAACCCCGCCCGTTGCACTAATGTCGTACCCACTCCTAGCACAAGCCTGACGCTTAATTGGAGAGGAAAGAGGAATATTACTCATTTAACATGGCTAATATTCTTTTTTTTTTTTAAAAAAAGACCGATGGAATACATATTCCATCAAAAAATGGAAAACATCATCAATTCCTGTGTCTTCACAGTCTCACTTAAGAGGTTCTTGATAGAAACTCACATGCGTAAAACATCCCAAAAAGGGTATCAGCTTAGCGCAATGACGTAGAGGTTAGGTAAGTATATATATAATATAGCTACAGACATTATCTTGAAGTTTTACTCCTTAGCACTATTGGCAGAGTGGTCGTGGTCATCACGAAGTGACGTCTTTGCGGGCAGATGTTATGCGCCTCACGAGCATTCGCCACTTCTCCCTGCTGGCCGATGCCTGGTACTCGTAGTCGGTCCATCGCATGAGGAAGTTTTTGACCCGTCCCTAAATCGCCCAACTCTCTTATTATACGTACTTGAAATTTTCACATCGATAAGGACCTCCAAATTTCTTTTACCAGCTCTTCAGCTATTAGACTATTATTGCCAAATTCACTCCTCTAACAAGCTTATCTCCTAATTGGAGGGGAGCGATACGTAAGGGCTTCAAAGATAATATCTAATATATTTCTTTATATTAGATTGGAATATTGTGCAATTCATCATCATCAGGATCAACCCATCGCCGGTTTACTACAAAGCACGGGTCTCCTCTCAGAGTGAGAAGGGTTTTGGCCATAGTCTACCACGCTGGTCATGTGCGGATTGGTAGACTTCACACACCTTTGAGAACATTACGGAGAACTCTCAGGCATGCAGGTTTCCTCACGATGTTTTCCTTCACGGTTAAAGCTAGTGATATCTAATTACTTAAAACGCACATAACTCCGAAAAGTTAGAGGTGCTCGGGATCGAACCCCCGACCTCCAATTAGAAGGCGGACGTTCTAACCACAAGCCTATTACTTAGCTTATTGTGCAATTACTCCACCGACCACCGTAAATGACGTGTAAATGCGGTGATGCCTAGTTAGTGGTTAAGACATCCGCCTCCTATAGATGGCATGTTGAAAAGCTACTTTACGAAAAAAAACCGGCCAAGTGCGAGTCAGGCTCGCGCAATGAGGGTTCCGTACTACAGTCGTATTTTTTCGACATTTTGCACGATAATTCAAAAACTAAGATGCATAAAAATAAATAAAAATCTGTTTTAGAATGTACAGATGAAGAGCTTTCATATGATACCCCACTTGATATAGTCACTCACTTCGAAAGTTGAAAATACTAATTATTAGTTCATGACCACAATTAAATTTTTTTATGTGAACCTCAAATTCACAGTTTTCAGATTTTTTCCCAAATGTCTGCTATAAGATCTACATACCTGCCAAATTTCATGATTCTAGGTCAACGGGAAGTACCCTGTAGGTTTCTTGACATTCTTTGATTTTTGAGGTACGGAACCCTAATAAGTGTCTGGGGAAATTATCTACGACTCATAGTATACCTATCGAGATAAAATAGAAGGTTTAATTAAACGAAAGATCGAATGACATACTTTGCCTTTGTAAATTGATGTCACTCACGGATTTAAGGAAAAATATAGACAAAAACGAAGGAACCTCTAAAAAGATTATGCTGTTATGACTGTTATGACCGATACCAATATCTCTGATTTATAATATCCTATCTCAATATACAAATGCAAAATACAAATACAAATTTCTTTATTGCGAATATGGGTAAACAGTGGAGATGTTACAAAAAACCGGCCAAGTGCGAGTCAGGCTCGCTACATCTACCTACTTACCAAGTTTCAACAGTAAAATTCTTATAGTTTCGGAAAAAAGTGGCTGTGACATACGGACGGACAGACAGTCATTCAGACTTACATCCCCAATTTAACCCACTTAGGGTGGAGTTTAAAAAAATCATTTCTTAGTCTAATACTCTTTACAAAAAACACACCCTCCAAGTTTCATGTCTCTAGGACAATCGGTTTAGGCTCTGCGTTGATATAGGTATATAAGTCAGTCAGGACTTTGAATTTTATATATGAATAAGCCAGCTGACAGACAGACGGATGGACAGACGGACGGACAGCTGAGGCTTAGTAATAGGATCCCGTTGGCACCCTTCGGGTACGGAATACGTTACAGTTTTATAATAAGTATAGATCCAAAATATAAAACCTACTTATAAAAAAATTGTAACTTCAAATCTTGCAAACGAAAATAGAGCTTTTAGTTTTATGACGTGCAAACGACGTTCAATCTAAGGGTGGTAAAGCAGTTTTATGGTCGATGTTACATGGGCGAACTTAACAGTTAGGTATATCAACTTTAGGTACCTATATTAAACCGCAGGTTCTAGAAACTTATTATAAGTAAGATTTTCCGTATTGATTGTCTTTACATAGTAGACCTTTACGAAGAAAGGGTTTTCAGAAATTCTAGTGTAGCCGGGCCGGGTCAGATTCAATTTAGAATTTACATAACTACATATACATATACTCCATACAAACCTACATACACGCGGCCGAAAGTGATATGATATGACATAGGTAGTTTGCGACAGAGATAACACTCTACGAAGCCGAAATTAGCCAACTGTCTCTTTCTAAAGATCGATGTTCATCACTTTCGGCTGCGTACTGTAGTTTGATTCTCGTTTGAATATTGAGCAATCAAAGTGTATGAAATTTGCAGACACATTTTAGTAGCTTGCTCAATGATACCTATGTAGGTATATGTATTTGTGAAAATTATTTTTGAGGCTAGGCCAGGCTCCATTTTGTTTATGTTGTGTTTTGTTATTTACACGTAAGGTAATTCTGACAAAAACTAACTTAGTAGAATTAAGTAAAACCAGAACGTTATTTTAGCTTAAATTAACTACTTAGGTACTTACAAAGTTTAGACTTCTTATCTTACTTAATCTTAATCGTAAATTAGTTGACTGAGAGAAAAACTCTTCAAAGTTCATACTCTGGTTTGATGTTTATTGAGATTGCGTGGGAGATAGAAAATAAAATTAATAACGATTTTCCTTATTTACAACTAGATAATGCTTGAGATTTCTTCCGAATAGATTTAGGTTTTAAAGTCTTTTGGGCACTTTTTGATTTTCCGCGTAAAAAGTATCCTTTGGGATACAGGCCATGACCATAATTTCGTCAGTATCGTTAAAGTGGGTGGGGCTTGAAAAGGTAACAGACAGACTGACACCCTTTTTGTTTTTATAATATTATAGTACTGATCTTAAAAATGGCGGTTCGTAAAGCATTCAGCTTGATAGAAATACATATACCTATAATTAATACCTGTTTCTGGATAGAGGTTTACATTCGTTAACTGATTTTCTTACAAAGATTATATTAACGGTTTGTAAGCATGATCATTGTTTGAAGCATTTACTTGAAACGGGAGCCTTGGATTATCATTATTGACTGAGTGTAATTAAAATGAGCTTTATTTGAAATAAAGGCATCAATTTAGAACATTAATCAAAACTGAAGTACGTTCTGATCTTCAAATATACAGGGTGTAACTAAAAAGCAAAAACGAAAACAGGTGATTGTACTGATAATTACCGATATGATGATTTCATCTCATTCTGCTTTTCTTATGGCCTAGCTCGTTTCCCTATCGTCCTATTTTTTCTGTGTTAAAATTAAAAAAAGTTGCGCGCTACGCACTCGCTGCTGTATATTTAAATGTAAATAAGTAAATCAAAAATAAATCAATTCCTGGCTACGACCATGCCCACGGGTATCACGCTACGAAGCTCAAATTATTTTTTTGGTACACATCGATCCTAACCTCAGCTTGCCGGACTCATGTTACAGACATTGTCTAGAACCTTGTATTTAATCTTTGATTTATTTTTGTTACAGAAACTAAAAATCAAGAAGCTATGATATGTTTCAACAAGAATTGAATTGAACATGGCGACGAAACTACTATCAATTTTGATGATATTAATCTTAATCCACGATATATGCACAAAATGTATGAATAAAGACATGCTGAAACATAAAAAAATTAACAATACTAGTGATGTATCAAATAATTCTACAAGCATTGAATTGACTAACACAAATGCACAAAGTGTTTCTCAAAGAATTGATTCAAAATTACAAATCGATTACAAAGACAATTCAACTATCGAACTACATAAAAAAGATATCGATATCACGGGAAGTAAATATACATTCGACATTGGCGATTCGCAAAGTAAATTCAATCACAACAAGTGCGAAGTATTGAATATAACGCAAGATGAACCTATTCCAACGAAAGGATCCGATTCAATTTACATAAGTAATATTTACTCGAGTGAAACGATGAACCTTATTGAGGATAAGGTCTCTATGGATGATCTGGAAGTGGGTGGGATCAGTCTGTTCGATCTGGTGCGGTCCAGTTGTGGCAGTGCGGACATCTGCCCCAGTTTTCGGGGGAATTGGAGTGATACCAATACTATTACGATTGGGTTCCTCGGCGCGTATGGATGGAGTCAGGTGAGAGACTTATACATTTTTTTAAATTCAGATACAAGTTAGCCCTTGACTGCAATCTCGCCTGGTGGTAAGTGTTGATGAAATCTAAGATGGTTGCATTGAATAGAATAGAACAGAATATAATAGAATAGAATAGAATTTATTTTATTCAAGTAGACTTATTACAAGTGCTTTTGCATCGTTGACTAGTTCAATTTATGAGCCTCAATAGCTCAACCGGTATAGGAGTGGACTGAAAACCGAAAGGTCGACGGTTCAAATCCCGCCCGTTGCACTATTGTCGTACCTACTCCTAGCACAAGCTTGACGCTTAATTGGAGAGGAAAGGGGGATATTAGTCATTTAATATGGCTAATATTCTTTTAAAAAAAAAAAAAAAAAAAAAAAAAAAAAATTACCACTGGTTCGGAATGCCATTCCTAATCCATAAGGCTAACCTGGAAGGGGTATGGCAGTTTTATTAAACCCACATACCCCTTTGGTTTCGTAGGTACAAGGCATCGTACCGGAAGGCTAAATCGCTTGGCGGCACGGCTTTGCCGGTATGGTGGTAACTAGCCACGGCCGAATCCTCCCACCAGACCAGACCAGAATTTTAGAAATTATAAAATTCCAAACCCCTGCCGGGAATCGAACCCGGGACCTCCCACTAATAAGACAACAGCGCTTACCACTGCGCCAGGGAGGTCGGTTTTATTCGACTGTAATTAAGCCCAAACGAGGGTTAACTAGGTAGGTTGTTTGACCTGTATGTATGTATGTCCTCTCCTATGTAACTACTCAGCTACTCAACGGCTCAACCTATTTTGATAAAATATGGAACTTCATTAGATTTGTCTTGATGGCGCGAATGTCACTGGGTAAGTAGATAAAATTCTTGAAAAATCAAAATGGCGTATTTTATGCGCTTACAGGTAACACAGGTGCCGGAAATATGTTTCTCAATTCGTTCAACAGAAATGTTTTGAGTGAGTTGAGTGGGTGTTGACCACAAAAGGATTCCAACGTTATAAGCTAGTAATATTTAAATTATTTAAACGCACGTCACGTAACTCCGAAAAGTTAGACGTGAGTGCCCGGGATTGAACCCCGGACCTACCGAATGTGACCAATGTCTTCACTACTAAGCTGTCACCTCTTTCTATCCGCGACTATAAGCAACTTATTTCCTACATCGATTAAATGAACACAATGGAGACACTACAAAACGGAGATCACAACAATTCTTTTGTAGCAACGAATCATGTTTGTCGAGCTACGTCGTAGCATACCTACGCTTGATCCTACGAAGCACCTACGGTCTACGCCGTAGGCACTATCTACGTCGTTTACATTAATTTATTATCATTTATCGCAGGCCACGCCCACAGCCGTTACGGCGTAAAAACTTCACGAAATTTTGTAGTTGAGTTATAGTCGAAAGCCGAAATGCCGGCACATCGCGATTGGCCTAGGCAATCCTTCAATCCTCATGGATGTCAAGAGCCAAAAAAGCTAAAAATTAAACTTCTGCCTGGTGAGTTTTCGATCCATCCGCGGTCTGTCTGAATTTGCACTTCAAAGTGAAACTCATTTTTACCAATTCGGCTTTGGACTAGGCTGTTCTGAAATATATATTTTCTGATCAAACAATATTTTTAGTATTTTCATGTTTATTTTTAAGTATGTACTTTACTAAATAAAAATGATCGCAAATCTCAAGACCAGCTGAACCGATTTCGCTAATCTTTTTTATAATATTCATTGAAGTACGAGGATGGTGTAATATGTACGAATTGTCAGTTTAAACGTAGCATGTTCATATTAGCTGTAACATAAAAATGCAACTCCTCAATATATCGAAGTAGGTTGCCTGCACATCGGATTGAAAGAGAGGTGATGAAAAATTATGTAGGTTAGGTCGTTAAGCAATAAGTTTAAAACAATAGTATGTAAGATTTCTTTATTAGTATTGTTAGTCCATAAGCAAGAGTAGATCATAAGCCGGCTCTCAATAAACATCTTCCACCGTTGCCGCATTTAATTATTACCATACGGCCACAACATATCTCATGGCGACCCTTGCCAGTCGGTGCATGCCTAATCTAAGTGCGTGCACCGGCTGGGCACCGATCAAGAAGAAGACTACAATTTTTTAAAAGAATATCAAGATTCAAGACTCAACTAGAACAAAAAGAAGAAAATAATTCCACGTCCTGTATTAAAAATCAAGAAACACTAATGTCAAGAAATAAGCCCAAAAATGAATCCCTAATAAACAGAAGACATCTCAAGCTTCATTGATCGGCCCAGCATCATCGTGCGTCCAGGGTTATCCCGGCCACAACTAGGAGGTGTCCAGGGTATTCCCGGCCCAGTTCGAGGAGTCCAGGGTTTTCCCGGCCCATTAAGATGCAGTAAAGAAGAGGCGAAGACTCCAAACCTCCGGACCTGATGACCAAACTATCCCTGACGACGACGGCGACTACACGGCGGTCACGAAATTGATTAATAAAATGCGTCGCTAATAGTTAAAGTAAGTGCAATTTATCTCTCGTAATGGGCAAATAGGTAGAATGTGTAGGTATTGTAATTTTTTTTTTGGATAGATATTTTAATTTTGTACGTAGGTATAGGTTAGAAGAATATTGTTTTTTTATAATAAATAATACTTGCTCCACTATCTACTAATAAGTTCCGTTCGTGCTTTATTTGTAAGATTTTATATAGTGTGTAGGATAGTTTAAACTAATAATAGATAATAATTAATAAATGAATAAGTAGGTACTTACTTCTTTCGTAAATATTCGGTGTTAAAATCGAAATATAATAATTCAGAGAATTATAACGGTGTCATCGCGTGGTCAACGACACACGCGTACCCGAACATTTTGTATTGTTATACGAGACAATGGTTTTGCTCGAGTTGCAATTTGCAAATACAAGGAAATGAATATGAAATAAGGAGAATTTTTTCCCCTACAGACGTTTT
Organism: Maniola hyperantus; assembly: GCF_902806685.2. Taxonomy (NCBI): domain Eukaryota; kingdom Metazoa; phylum Arthropoda; class Insecta; order Lepidoptera; family Nymphalidae; genus Maniola; species Maniola hyperantus. Next base: position 1,863,131 of record NC_048548.1, on the reverse strand, counting down.
TCGTCTAGTTTCGTGCAAGTTTTAACGATATAAGACCCGGCTTTAACGAATTAGGACTCTGCAAACCAAAGGCTTGATCACCCTTCGGCTGTAGAAGTGCTAGGTATAAAATATACAATTATTTATTTTGGATTGAGACATACTGACGTAGGAAGATGATTGTTATTTATTTGCTGGTGTTAGAGAATATACAACCTAGAATTTTTATGAAAAGTTGAATGTTATTGAAATACTTATTGAAAGAAATAAGTTTGATGAAGATTATAAGTGTTATGAAAAATGCTCGCAAGCATGTTATGTTAAATATTGATTAGGAGAGTACGCGCCGCGTTTGTTGATTTGTTTATTTATTTGTATTATGTGAAGAAGTAACTTGAAAGGAAGATGAAGACTAGGAGAGATTTATTTTGACTGTCCAGGAAATATGAATACCTGAGATGTTTACTTAATAATAGGTATTATTATGGGTTATAGAATAGAAACCTTATATTTACCGTTTTACGACGATGCTATACGACAGCTGTATACTTATGATGACGACGATTTGATAGGTCAAAGAATCTTTTGAAGTCGATTTGTGAAATCGATACCTCAACTTATACATATCTAATACCTATGATGCTATTTTGAGATTATTTTATTATGATGAGATTTTTCGAAACTTTTGTAAAAGTTAAATCCTTGACTGTGCACTTAATAGATTACGATTTTTATATTTATATAAGTAAGGTTAAAAGTATGCCCATACGAAGTAAGAGATAAGATAAATTGCACTTTAAGCACAGGAAGTAACTAAAAAAAATGTTTCCTTACATAATTTAATTTTATTTAGCATTAGATTTTATTTTTTTGATTGTCATCATCTTTTCTTCTGATTCGATGTAGCGTCTAACATTTTTTTTTTCTTTTAAGGGGAGGGGTAACCGCATACATTTTCAGGGGAGTTGTAATATGTACGAATTGTCAGTTTAAACGTAGCATGTTCATATTAGCTGTAACATAAAAATGCAACTCCTCAATATATCGAAGTAGGTTGCCTGCACATCGGATTGAAAGAGAGGTGATGCAAAATTATGTAGGTTAGGTCGTTAAGCAATAAGTTTAAAACAATAGTATGTAAGATTTCTTTATTAGTATTGTTAGTCCATAAGCAAGAGTAGATCATAAGCCGGCTCTCAATAAACATCTTCCACCGTTGCCGCATTTAATTATTACCATACGGCCACAACATATCTCAATGGTTCGGAGAGAAAAATTTAAAAATATGTAAGTATTAAAAAAAATTAAAGGATCGGCTGTTAGGCGGTACGAAGTTCGCCAGGTCAGCTAGTAGCACAATATTTATCATGTCCATGTAATAATTAATATTTTAAAAAAGAAAATAAAAGTTGGTAGTAAATTAAGTTTTATGTGATTAGTCTAAACATGCTGTTGTTACCTAGAAACTTGATAAAATACTTACGTTAATTACAAAGAAAGTAATTTATTTAATAAAGAATAATTGAAAACGTGGCTGGCGATAAAACTTAAAGCTAGCCTTATCTAATAATTATTGTAAAAATCATGCACGAATGATCCCAAGAATAATGGCTGCATTTCGGCGCAGAACAGCCAGGCTAATCCTTCGCGCAAAAAATGAGCCAGCCCATAGTCACCAGATAGGTTAGTATAAATTATTTTATTTATTTTTCAATATATTAAAATCATTTCAATTTTAAATTTTGATCTTGATAAAATATTTTCAACATATTATATTCTTGACTTCGTAAAGTAATTTAGAAATCGTTTTCTAAATTATACTTGTTTACCAAGTTAATATCAACTCTTGGGAATTCTTGTACGGGAAAATTTATGGCGTATTGGCACCGCGTAGAATTATAAAATGAATAAGTAAATAAAACTTTTTTTAATTAATTACCAAAGAATGAAAAAAAATGAACTTATGAAAACATAATATTGTATTTAAGTCCAAACAAGACTATCCTGTTATGCGGCAAAGCAGTCCCATTGTTTTTTTTTAATTTAAAAGACTAGCGCTTAGGCTGCAATTAGGCTTGCTGGCAAGTGATGATGCAGCCTAAAATGGAGGGCGCTTGCTTAGAAGATGCCTATTCACGCTTGACTTGAAAGTACCCATATTAAAGTAGGAGGGGAAAACTGATGCTGGATGGGCGTTCCATATACTAGCGGTCTGTCTTCCATCTTACAACACCATGCTCTTGTCATTGTATATTTTGTACAGTACTCATGAAAACAAAGCCAATGAGTGCAAAGACAACTATCCTGCCATTTGCCGTCAGCCAGTTCCGACGCCACTTCTATCATCATCACAGATGCTCAATGGTACAGTCAGAAACAAAGCTAGGTATGCACCCGTCCACAGTCAGATGCAAACCTAGCTTTGTTGCTGACCCTACATAATCATCTATTGCCATTCAAACTACACGTGGATATATGCAAAATTTCAATTGAATTAGACAATTATTGGAATTAGCCAGCCAGCCAGCCAGAAAATGGCATACATGCCAGCCTCATGTTACATACTAAATTAACATTAGACTATAATAGTTAAATCTAAAACTTTAACAATTAGAGAGAATAACTACCAAATTTATTCTATACTCTCATTGCCGAAATGCTCAAAGGTTTCCTAAAATAGAGTTAAAGTTACTAAAAAGTATTCATCAAATTTGTAGTTCATACGTTAAGCTTTGCCTCAAATTGTGGTAACGAACAAATGCTAATATCAAGTGTGAAACATTATCATCTTAACCACATAGTATCACAATTATTATTGGAGAGTCCCTTTTTCTACTGGACGTATAGGGGTTTGAAATTTGTGTAATCCATGCGGATGAAGTCGCGAGCATAAGCTAGTTGTAAATATGAATGTTTGCTCGACTTGGCGGGGGCACTACCGTGCCCCCAGATCCGCATCCGTAAAAGCTGCGCATTAATTGATGCGGATGCGGATGTCTGAATTAATGCAAATACCCGTAACACCCCAGTTTATTACATGTATTTTTATTTTTTTAATCTGAAGTTTTGATTTTAGCCGCGCGGACTTTTTCGAGTGAACTATATATACCTAAGCCTACGAGGTAGTAATGTACTCGTACTATACTTATAAGTAAAGCAAATAAAGCTATAAAATATACCACCCACTATAACTTGAAATTGGGCTATTTATATTCCGCACGGATTGAGATGAAGAAAACAACATTTAGTTAATTGGATTCCATAACGGGTTATATGATTACATCTTTGTTATTACGAAGTTTATTATTCTCCCGTTGCTCTAGTGGCTTGTTTATTCTACTACAGATCATGAGGTCCCTTCTGGTAGAGAAGGTAGAGGTTCTGTATTTGTATTTATTTATTATTTTATTTTGACTTATAAAAGCACCTACGAAAGTCAGATCGGTATAGTACAATACAATCAGTACCTTTATTATAAATGCGAAAGTGTTTTTGTTTGTTGGTTGGTTTCATGTCGCAACGGAGCAACGGATCGACGTGTTTTTTTGCACGGGTATAATTTAAGACCTGGAGAATGACGTAGGCTACTTTTTATCCCGGAAAATCAAAGAGTCGCGGGCATCAGCTAGTAATAGAATAAGTCTACCAAATATGTCGTAGGATCTAAGTAGATAATACCCAAGCACCTTGAGAGTTCTCCATAATGTTAAATAAACTATGGCCAAAACCCTTCTCACTCTGAGAGGATCCCAAAGCCACCATCATCCAAATAAACGCTCTTCCCAGTGTCGGGGACAATACGCAGAGAAACTTTCAGCTTTTATAAAATAAGGAAGGTCTGGCACGCGCTGGCTCTCTCTCTCTATTAATTTTTGAATGGCTATGACTGACAGAGTGGACGAAAGCGTAAGGGTTCTTTGATTTACCATGAATCCCTAATGAAAACAGTGTTTTATTTACCAAGCTTGCTTATCAACCAAGATACCCCAGGCTTAAAGACACATTGCCTCGGTGAATGACACAGATTGACCCGAATGGGGGGGGGGGGGGGCATTTTAGAGGACACTGACTGTAATTGGATTCGGGAGCTAACATTTTACAAAATAAGCCTATAAAAGCCTGGGGGTAAACAAAATCGTAGAGATCCTTGAATAATGATCACTTTCGTATTGAAAGTGATGAGAAAGTTTGGAGCTATTTATTAGTTTGAATTTTTATTAAAATGGTTTTGTTTGTTGACGTAAGATGACTTTTTAAACTTGAGATAAAAATACGACTTTATTATTTTTCACAAAAATCGTCTCACTTTAAGTAAGTATACTTATGTACTTAACTTTTTATTTATTTATTTAAAACTAGCTTATGCTTGCGACTTCGTCTTCATGACTACACAAATTTCAAACGTCTATTTCACACCCTTAGGGGTTGCATTTTCAAAAATCCTTTCTTAGCGGATGCCTACGTCATAATAGCTATCTGCATGCCAAATTTCAGCCCGATCCATCCAGTAGTTTGAGTTGTGCGTTGATAGATCAGTCAGTCAGTCACCTTTTCCTTTTATATATTGAGACTAGATGATGCCCGCGACTTCATGCACGTGAATTTATGTTTTTTAAAATCCCGCGGGAACTCTTATATATACCATGTAATTTTTTATCAAATAAAGATTATTTATTTATTTACTCTTTAATTTTCCGGGATAAAACGTAGCCTAATCGATTTCCACGCGGCATCGTAACGAAATCCTAAATTTCTTGGCGGTACGGCTTTCCCGGTAAGGTGGTAACTAGTCACGGCCGAATCATCCTACCAGACTAGATTGGAGAAAACTTAGAAATTATAAATCCCCTTTTCCTTGCCGAGAATCAAACCCTGGACTTTCAACTTATAAGAGCATACCACTCATTATTGCGCCAGGGAGGTCTTGGAAAGTTGCGTAGCTAACTTTTGTTTTATAACTAGAAAAGGTGATTCACAAGAAGGATGGTGTACCGAAATGACGACATTTATCTTGGCTTACCTTTGACGACCTCAATAGTGTTGTGAACTAGTGAACGCGTTGGTCTTATAAGAGATATGTTTCAGGTTCTATTCCCGGCACGGTCAATTTCAAACTACAAATAGGTAATTTCGCAAATTAAAATTTCGCTTTTGCTATTTTGGTCTAATCTGTGGATTGGATTAGTGACTTGCGCAATCCATTTTGCTTATATTTTTGGACAAAGATGACGTAATTTTAACCGCCTGCTTATCAAACGGTCATGTTTAAAGGCCTTAAACCTACTGACCTACTCGTATGGGGTACGAGTTTTATAAAAATGCCACACCCCGTCCAAGCTAGCCCGCTACCTTAGACTGCATCAACACTTACCACCAGGTGAGATCGCAGTCAAGGCCTAGCTTGTAATCGAATAAAAAAATAAAAAACTTTACAAGTCCCAAACTTTACAATCCCATGTTTGTTTTATCTCAAGATCTCTAATAACTAGAAAGTCTAGAAAATATGAAAGACTTGAAAGTCGTTAACCTAACGCTGAATAAAAGCTTGCAGTCTGAGTACCAATTTTTTTGAGAAAGCATGAACTTGAAATTCAATTAAAGTCATAGAGAAATTCTCAGAACTTTGATTAGTCTTTTTATTATTCTTTTTAATATTTTAATTAAAGTTGTTTAGTAGATGACCTTTCTAATTCATAGATGAGTGGTCTGAGTGGAAGGTCCCGCGTTCTTTTGTCGTAATAAGGTAGGATATGATAGAGTTAGTTCATACTTCATAGTACTGATGATTACTGATATAATACCTACCACAAAAAAAACGCAAAAAAATATATAAAATATCCTATACTGTTGTAAATGTTTACGATACATTGCAAATAAAACATCTGACTGACGCGAGAGGACAACGAAAGTTGCGTAAGTAGGCCCTCGAAGTCAATGCCGCGTCGTAGGTGAGGCATTGACCCAAGATACTAAAGCACTAAAACTACAAAATGAGGCAAATGGGTTATTGGTATTGGATTGTAGGTAGAATAACAATAACGCTAAGTTTTTGCTAGCGTTCTGGTTAAGTGGTTACACCCACTATAAATTAAAAATAAATCTAAATATATGAAAGGAAAAGGTGACTGACTGACTGATCTATCAACGCACAGCTCAAACTACTGGACGGACCGGGCTGAAATTTGGCATGCAGATAGCTATTATGACGTAGGCATCCGCTAAGAAAGGATTTTTGAAAATTCAACCCCTAGGGGGTGAAATAGGGGTTTGAAACTTGTGTGGTCCACGCGGACGAAGTCGCGAGCATAAGCTAGTCTTATATAAGAATATTAGCAAGATGTCTATAAAATGTTACCTTCAATAATATATTTTATTACTCGCTCAATTTATGAGTTCCTTATAGACTTTATTGGATCATCATCTGAATGATTGAACGTTTTCTGAAAATAGATTACTTGCTTCATGCTTGGATCTTGAAAATAAAGGCAAGTTTATATTGAGACAGTGTTACAACTTAATTTTAAAGTATTCACATCTTTTTCTTACCAATGTAAAAAGAAAGAGACAGATAATTTACCTAATTTAGAACTGTCATGGAACTGTCAAACCTCTTGACTTTAGGTGCCAGTCTTGAGAATAGTGTTTAAAGTAGAGTAGCACTTAGGCTGAGATCTATAGAGCGCACTTTGACTTTGCTCAGACTTAAGATTGAGTTAAAATGAGACAGATTTATGTGAGTGATATAGCTCTGTCTCGTTTAACTCTGTCTTGAGTCTAACCAAAGTCAGAGAGCGCTTTATAGATCACACCATAAAAGTTATAGAGTATTTTATTATTTAAAATTCATTTGCTGTTTTTTTATGCAATATTTAAAAGTAAAAATGCAGATACTCTAATTTTAGGTGAAGAGATAATATCAGAATGGGCGCCCTTGTTTGCCGACGGTCAGTCAGCAGTGAATGACGTCACTGGATCGCATTGTTTACACCTGTGCAGTGACTCGTGGGGGTTTCCACACGTGTAACTGGTTACTGGATATATTGTGATGTATTCGTGACGTGGCTGCACGTACTGACTACACGTTCAGTCGCGTCACCAAACCGGCTGCAATTTAAGAAATGTTTAGAGGAAAGCTGTATCATATTCCATACAAAAAAAAAACCAAGGCCCGGCGCAAAAGTAATTATACTTAAACTAGCTTATGCTCGCGACTTTGTACGCGTGGACTACACAAATTTCAAACCCCTATTTCACCCCCTTAGGGGTTGAATTTCCAAAAATCCTTTCTTAGCGGATGCCTACGTCATAATAGCTATCTGCATACCAAATTTCAGCCCAATCCATCCAGTAGTTTGAGCTGAGCGTTGATAGATCAGTCAGTCAGTCAGTCAGTCAGTTAGTCAGTCAGTCAGTTAGTCAGTCAGTCAGTCAGTCAGTCAGTCAGTCAGTCAGTCAGTCAGTCAGTCAGTCACCTTTTCCTTTTATATATCATACTTAAACTAGCTTATGCTCGCGACTTCGTACGCGTATACCCAATCCATCCAGTAGTTTGAGCTGAGCGTTGATAGATCTCAGTCAGTCAGTCAGTCACCTTTTCCAAGAAGATAATATTTTTTCTCAAAAGAATATTTTTTAATTATTCAGATACAAGTAAGCCCTTGACTGTAATTTCAACTGGCGGTAAGTGATTATGTAATCTAAGTTGGAAGCGAGCTATCCTGGGGTATGGCAGCTCTTATCAAACCGTTAAACCCTAACCGTTTCCGACTCAGTGACACCCCTCAGAGGAAGTTACTAAATAATTTAAAATACAAATATCAAAAATTGCGGACCGGCAGGAATCGAACCCGCGTCTCCTGGGATCGATCTCACTTGCTAGCTTATAGTGGTCAGAGGCCAGAGCAGGTATACATATATTAATCTATGTGCCAGAGCGTCGTGCACGATCCCAGGAGACGCGGGTTCGATTCCTGCCGGTCCCCAATTTTTGATATGTATTTAAAAATATTTAGAAACTAGCTGACCCAGCGAACTTCGTACCGCGTAACAGTCGATTCAAATTTTTAAAATTTTTCTCTCCATAAGAACCATCCTCGTACTTCAAGGAATATTATAAAAAAAGAATTAGCGAAATCGGTTCAGCTGTTCTCGATATTTGCGATCAGCAACACATTTAGCGATTCATTTTAATATATAGAAAGATTTACTTGAAGTGTAGGTAAAACACTATACAAAATATAAAATATAGAGGGAGCTATTTTAATATATTTCTTCTCCAGGAAGGAGCGCTTTATGACATTGTTTCCGTTTCAACTCTGTTGTTTGTTTTAATCCTTTATTGCACGAAGTTTCCTGTACAAATGCAAACTTAATATCTTCAGATTTACTCTTCTCCTTAACTTTTTCCGTTACATTATACATAGCGATTCATTTCGAAAGGCTTTTAATTTTTAGGGTTCCGTACCTCAAGAGGAAAAACGGAACCCTTATAGGATATATTTCTATTATTTTGGTTTTGGTGTACAATAAAGAATATTTTACTTTTACTTTACTTTATCTACTTAAGGGTTCCTTTTTTTGCTATAGTCGACGCATTTTAAACTGAGTCGTCGAGTTATCTGTCTGTTTCGCTCGCACTTATCTACGACCTGTAAGTGTGCGCGAAACAGACAGATAACTCGACGACTCGGTTTAAAATTAATAGTTGACGCATGGTCGACGCATTCTAAGGGAAGCCTAAACATGTGCCTCTTGGCGTCGGGTCGCAATGCGTGTGCAAACAGTATGAAAAGCTCCAAAAATACTTTTCCTCGAAGCCGGCCAGGTAACAAACAAACGTTACTCACGTATGATTACATTGCATATTCACTCGTACGTGACAATTTGGTGGACTGTAAATGTGGGATGTTTACTATCGTGTCGATAATAATATCGACTGTGGTTACACATCAATGTGCCATTATTTATTAACAAAAGACGTAAAACGACTAGTTCCAGTTCAGTCATGTAAAAAAAATTCGAAACAGTAATGATTACTGATCTATCCACGCAAGACGGATCGGGCTGTGTCATGTAGATAGCGTATTATGATGCTATGCTATGACGTATTATGATGTAGACGTCCGCTCAGAAAGGATTTTTGAATATTCAACCCCTAAAGGGGTAAAATAGGTTTGAAATTTGTGTAGTCTTGTGGACGATCCCAAATTAACCGGTTTGCTAGAAAGCCTGGAGCACCGCAGAGACGTTAGCTCTCTGTGCGTGTTCTATCGCCTTTATAATGAGGAGTGCTCTGAAGAGCTTTTTGACCTCATTCCACCCTCATTTTTCTACAACCGCACCGCGCGCCACCGTAAGGAATTTCACCCTCCCCACCTGGGTGTCTGGTGCACTTCGACCGTCCGCTGTGCCAGATCCTTCTTTCCACGCACATGCAAACTGTGGAACTAACTCCTATCGGCGGTGTTACCCTAGATTACAACAAGGGGTTATTCAAGGGGCGGACCAACAGATTCCTAAAAGGCCGGCAACGCATCGGCGGTTCCTCTCGTGCTGCTAATGTTCATGGGCGGCGGTAATCACTTAACATCAGGTGACCCGCCTGCTCGTTTGCTCGCTATCTCTATTTAAAAAAAAAAGTCCACGCGGACGAAGTCGCGGGGATAAGCTAGTTTTAATATAAGTTTCGTGTCTACAGACAATCCTGGGCGCGCTGCCGTTGGCCGTGGCGGCCATCAACCGAGATGCGAACCTACTGCCCGGCTTCACGCTGCGGTTCATATCTGCAGATATCGGCAGACCCCGACCCACCCTGCCGTTGGACAAGGACAGCCTGTCTTTGAGGTACTTACATTTCAGCAGAAAAAAAACCTTTATTTATAAACTAGCTGATGCCCGCGATTTCGTTCGGGTGGATATATATGTTTTTTAGGGTTCCGTACCTCAAAAGGAAATACGGAAGACTTATAGCACTTTGTTGTCTGTCTGTCTATCTGTCTGTCAGTCTGTCAAGAAACCTACAAGGTACTTCCCGTTGACTTAGAATCATGAAATTTGGCAGGGTAGGTCTTATAATAGACATAAGGGGAAAAATCTGAAAACCGTGAATTTAGTGTTACATCACACAAAAAAACATTTGTGGTCATGAACTAATAGGATTAGTATTTTAAATTTTCGAAGTAAGGTAACTAACTATATCAAGTGGGGTATCATATGAAAGGAACCTGTGCATTCTAAAACAGATTTTTATTTATTTTTATGCATCATAATTTTTGAATTATCGTGAAAAATGTCGAAAAATACGACTGTAGTACGGAACCCTCGGTGCGCGAGTCTGACTCGCACTTGACCGGTTTTTTTTAAATCCCGTAGGAACTCTTTGATTTTCCGGGATAAAAAGTAGCCTATGTCCTTCCCCGGGACGCATGCGACAGTCGGGCAATCGGGCGAGTGCGGCAATCGGGGTAGGGACGCCCTGCACACCCGCATGTCACCCACGCTGTCCCGCACACAGAATAATTTACTCCAAGTCCCGCACCGCGTTAGCGCAGGCTTTGCGGGTGTCCGTGGCGTTCGCGTTCCCACCCGATTGCCGCGCCCGCCCGATTGCCCGACTGTCGCGTAGGTATTATAGCACAGAATATTATAATAGTACTACGTAGGAAGCGCGCGATTGTTTTTTGATTTGATTGATTGTTACTTATGTCTGGCAAGTACCAAAAGTGAGACAGGCCTGACTATAGGTACAATGGATAATGTAATTAAAGTTCGTTACAGTTCGTATTGTTTCAATCGCTGTAATCCATGCCCATTCCGACGCCGCGCTGGAAATAGTTTGCGTCATCCGAAACTTGTCAGATTCTTTGTATAAAACTGATTACAACTTTTAGAAATTAATAATAGTTTATTAATTGAACTATTGATCTTTAAAATTGATTGATGAAAAGTTTATTAATTAAACTGAAATTTGACTCATTCAAATCCTTTCTTAGTGAACCCAAAGTCAAATTCAAATCATTTACCTATTCAGAAAATTTTTGTTTATCAAAATTATTGGATTTGTAAAACAATCCTGTAATGGTGATAATTAATTACGTAAACTTAAAATTAAAGCTACGTGCGTTCCAAACGCGCCCACATCTGAGAAGAGCCAACCCTTTAATTCAATTTCCTGGTATTGGCTTTTAGGTGTGCCAACCAGACACAGGTTGTTTCGTCAATATCAATCACATAGCGTACTCTTATCTAAATATATAAAAGGACAAGGTGACTGACTGACTGACTGACTGACTGACTGACTGATCTATCAACGCACAGCTCAAACTACTGGACGGATCGGGCTGAAATTCGGCATGCAGATAGCTATTATGACGTAGGCATCCGCTAAGAAAGGATTTTTGAAAATTCAACTCTGGAGGGGGTGAAATTGGGGTTCGAAATTTTGTGTAGCCCATGTGTAATATAAAAATGAATCACTAAATGTCATCGCAAATCTCGAGAACAGCTGAACCGAGTTCGCTAATTCTTTTTTTATAATAGGTATTCCTTGAAGTACGAGGATGGTTCTTACGGAGAGAAAAATTTAAAAAAATTTAATCGACTGTTAGGCGGAACGAAGTTCGCGGAATTATAAATGTGAAAGTGTAGATGTTTGGATGTTTGTTACTCAATCACGCTAAAACGGCTGAACGGATTTGAATGAACATTAGAATGGAGATAGATTATTAACTGGATTAACACATAGGCTACTTTTTATCCCGGAAAATCAAAGAGCTCCCGCGGGATTTTGAAAAATGTGAAATACACGCGGACGAAGTCGCGGGCATTAGCTAGTTAAAAATATAATCTGTTTAATAACAAGGCAATATTAATTCAACTTAAGAATGCTACTTGATAGGATAAATAATAACACCTTCGAATTAATAATAGAATATTTAATATTGTACCCTGCCTAGATGATAATTGTGTTTTGGAAATAAATGGCTTATTTACTTATTTATTATTTTTTTTATTTAAAAATTAGTAAGAAAAAAACCACTCATTTAAAAAAAAATACTTTTGTGGTGTAAATTTAGCGATGATTTATTATATGGAGAGAAAAATAAATTTTATAAATCGACTGTTTTTGAAATCTAAACAGGGTGATGACCCAAATGCGCGACCTCGGCGTGGTGGCGTTCTTCGGACCCGATGGGACGTGCCACACTGAAGCAAAGCTGGCTGCTGCCTGGAACCTGCCTCTTATTTCTCATGTAAGTCTAAAGCCAGTGATACGTACTATGCGTTTCAACTAAGAAGGGCACTGCCATATCTGAAATGTTTTTTTTAAATTGTGAGCTAGGCTTGCGCTTGACGACAATCATGCTGAGAAACAGAGCAATAGAGTCTTGGACTGTAGTGACAAAATAATGTGATTTTTTGTATAGTGGTAGTTTATGGGGTTAGAATTCATTATTAAAAGTGGTAGTCGTAAATTAAAACTACCTGACTATTCATAAGCACTTGTAAAAAGTTTACATGAACAAAAAACATATTCTATTCTAAATAGAATAATTTAAAAATCATGATTTTCATTTATTTTTACCATAATTAATTATTACCGTCACGCTGTATGGAAAGCGAATAATGACGTCACAATGCGTAAACTACAAATATTTTTTAATTTTTTTTACATAAGAAATGCCTTCTCCATAAACGTGACACTAGAGAAACACTCTGTGTCCAGCTGGCACACCTAAAAGCCAAAAATTGGGAATTGAGTTGAACATAAGAAATTGAAGCCAAGATAATGGGTTTAGTTATTATCTTTGTTACCAGAAATGTGCAGGAGCCCAAGGCAGAGAAACTGGTGGTCTGGGCTCGACCTTCGCCCGTACTCTGCCACCAGCGCACAAAGTCAGCAAGTCCGTCGTTGCTCTGCTCAAGGCCTACGGATGGAACAAGTTCGCCATCGTTGCCGGGGACGAGCTTACAGCGGCTGAACAACAGATGGATGCTATTAAAGTAAGACTAACTATCATATCTATCAAAGTCTTGCTCTGCTCAAGGCCTGTTTTGTAAAGGGGGGAACTCTTCTTAAGATACCCGACGTTATAGGAAAGAATTGGGGTATATATGACTAGCTTATGCTCGCGACTTCGTCCGCGCGGACTACACAAATTTCATCCCCTATTGGGGTTGAATTTTCAAAAATCCTTTCTTAGCGGATGCCTACGCCAAAAGAGCTATCTGCATGCTTTTCAACCCGATCTGTTCAGCAGTTTGAGCTGTGCGTTGATAGATCAGTCAGTCAGTCACCTTTTCCTTTTATTGGGTTATATCTCTCGATATCCGAAATCTCTTATGAACACATCGGTGCCCCCCTTGCACGACGGTTGCAAGACTTGTCCTGGACAAAATAGCCATCTGTCTCAGAGCTCACTATGAGCTAAGGCAGCAAGTCAGTCGTTGCTCTGCTCAAGGCCTACGGATGGAGCAAGTTCGCCATCGTTGCCGGGGACGAGCTTACAGCGGCTGAACAACAGATGGATGCTATTAAAGTAAGACTAACTAACATCTATCAAAGTCACTTGCTCTGCTCAAGGCCTTTTTATTGTTGAAATGCGGGAACTCTTCTTAAAATATCCGACGTGTTGGGAAAGATATCCGCTTATATAGGAATTTTACCTACTAAAGTAAGGCTTTTCAACTAGTGCCGCCTTTACTTTTTAATTTTTATGCGATTGTCCAAAAAAATGAGTGTAGACCGTACCTACTAATGTCTTCAGGGTTCATGTAGGTATGTACCTCTATGACTTCTTAATGACCTGCTAGGTGATTCGCTAACTCAGTATCTAACACAGAATGATAGCCACCAAGGTTGGTTGGTTCTACATTGCTGCTTCACTGGGAGATAGCAAAATATTTTTTCGTAGAAAACCTTCAACGGATTAAAAAATGAGCTCGGTGGCTATCGTTCAGTGTTAGACACTGAGTTAGAGAATCACCCACCGAACTGGATGTATGGGTTATCGTTGTCATCCCGAGTCACACTGGCTATAATTCTTTGAAAAAAAATCAATATGGCGGCTGTATAGTGTAAAGTAGTACAGTTTTCAAATGTAAAAAAACTGTTTCTTCAAATATTTTCATGGGAACTTTTGATTTTCCGTGATAAAAAGTAGCCTATGTCACTCTCTGCCCTTAAGCTTTAACTAAACTAAAAATATCCATGCATAAATATCACGTCGATCCTTTGCTCCGTTGTGGCGTGATTTAAGGACAAACAAACAAACAATAAAACTTAAAGCTAGCCTTATCTAATTACTATATAAATCATGACCGCGTGGAATGGTGCCAAGAATACTGGCTGCATTTCCGCGCTGGACAGCCAGGCTGATCCGTTGCGCAAAAAATGAGCCAGCCCTTTTGTCACCAGATGAGGCTATTAATCGCGGTGAAATGTCTCGTAAAAAAAATTTTAGCACTAAGACTCCATGGCCCCAGGGTCTCCACGGCAAACGGCACAAAAATGTAACTCTCTAAACAAACAAACTCTCTTTCACATGTATACTTATCTAGTAAGATCGTAATTTAAGCCATCAGATTTTTTATTTCACATTTTTATTACTGCGTAAAGTATCGATTTATTTAAGCTTCAATATACTAAGCTCTCAGCTTCACAGAAGGAATTTTTATCGTTTTCAGTTTCTTGTTCGGAATTCGACTTTTGACAGTTCAATGATTTGTGTGCTTGAGTAGGTACCTACGTACACGGTCATAAAAATTTTTGCTGTGCCGTAGAGCGCTACGGTTCAATGTGTCTTTTAAAATATAATATTACTTTAATAAATAATAATGTTTAATACTTATGCTTTTTGTTTGTTACCAAGTAAACAGAGAAAAGTTCTACGTATTTCTCACAAAAGTTTTTTTTAGACTCCAATTTAAATAAAAGAAAATAAGCTTACTTAATTGTTACATGAAAATCTAAAATGAACCATTGTAAATATTATCAAAATAAATCTTTGCCTGTTTTAGAAGACAAATTGAAGTTAAATAACAAAAACAGAAAGCGTGGGATTGTTTAATTTGTAAGCTAAGTTTATAAATTGCCGAGTAAACTCTTTGATTTTACCCGGATTGACCCGGGATGAAGTTGTAGCCTTATTTCAGCCAAATCAGTTCAAATGTTGTTTGGAAGCAGGCCGCCCTCCTACTGCTAAACATCAACCTACTGCGAAAAAGCAACCACCAAGCAAGCAATACGCACAACCACCACACAAATCCCAAAACACACTCGACGCATGTTTCGCCCCGACACCGGAGCATCCTCAGGAAATGTAGACCTTACAATCCACAATTGCGTCTTGCTTGCCTGGAAGCTGGTTTTTCCTGCATGTTTAGCAGTGGGAGGGCGGGTGGTGCATGTCGCATGCTGCATGTTGCACCATACAGATTCGACTTGTTTCAGCGGATTATAGCAAATTAAGCTTTTGGTGCATTGCAAATCAGCCCCCCAATTGTGTAAGAATAACCATTTCATGGCTATCGCAATCGTCAAGAATTCTGCCCTTTGATTGGTTGTGAAAAAATGTAAACAGCGAATCAACCAATCAAAGGGCAGAATTTCTTGACGATTGCGATAGCCATAAAATTGATATTCTTACACTATTGGGGGGCAGTTCAGTTATTGTGCATGGCGTGAAAGAGTAACAAACTTTAATATTTATTACGCGACTGCCCAAAAAAAATTGTGAAATAAATTTTTTTTACAAAAAAAAATAAAAACCGACTTCGTTACATAAACACTAAAAATTGAAAAATAATTTAATTTATTACCGAATATATTATGTATACAAGAGTTAATATAGTTCCATAATAATACTTTTTGGTGCCGGTGCCAATTAGCTTTAGCTGCGCGAATCGTCTAGACTTCATCTTTTTATGGGACTCCACAATGGCACCTCATTGGCACCGACCCCAAAAAATATTATTATGGAACTATATTAACTCTTGTATACATAATATATTCGGTAATAAATTAAATTATTTTTCAATTTTTAGTGTTTATGTAACGAAGTCGGTTTTTATTTTTTTTGTAAAAAATTTTTATTTCACAATTTTTAGTGGCCCCATGGAATTATGCTATGACTGGTTAAAAATCTACTGTTTACTAAGCTATTACACTGATCGCGAGCAATTTACTCTTATCCGTTGAGGAGTTCCAGTATCTATCTTCGAAGATGTTCATCAGATCTTCACCAAATTGAAATGGGACCAACTTTGAAGTATACCCTTTCAAACAAAAAAAGAATTTTCAAAATCGGTCCAGGCGTTTTTGAGTAATCGGGGAACATACATAAAAAAAAAAAAAAAAAAAAAAAAAAAAAAAAAAAAAAAAAAAAAAAAAAAAAAAAAAAAAAAAAAAAGATTCCGACGAATTGAGAACCTCCTCCTTTTTTTGAAGTCGGTTAAAAAGGAGTGTTACGGAACCCTACATTATAGTCCGCGATAGGTTGAGATGGCAATTGGGGTATGAGGCAGGGGGACGCCTCCGCACACCCGTACGTCACTTGCGCTCGCCCGCACCGGACTACCACGGGGGCTATGCAGGTGTGCGGGGCGTTCCCTACCCCGCTTGCCATCTCGACCTGTCTATACACGCACTTATCCAACTTTTTTTTTATTCCGACATGTTAGCCCTTGACAGCAATCTCACCTGGTGGTAAGTGATGATGCAGTCTAAGATGGAAGCGGACTAACCTGGAAGGAGTATGGTAGTTTTTATTAAAACCATAAACCTTTGGTTTCTACACGGCATCGTACCGGAACGTTAAATCGCTTGGCGGCACGGCTTTGCTGGTAGGGTGGTAACTAGCCACGGCAGAAGCCTCCCACTAGACCAGATCAGAAATTTAGAAATCATTAAATTTCAAACCCCTGCCGGGAATCGAACCCGAGACCTCCCACTAATAATACCACAGCGCTAACCACTGCGCCAGGGAGGTTTTCAACTATTTATATCACAGTCCGTTGTCCACAGGAGCTGTCTCAGAGCAACGGGCTTACAATAACGGCTGAGCATCGCTTTGCGGATTACATACCTCGACATATCTCCCACATGGAACGGATTGTCGACGAAACCTTTGAGAAAACTAGAGGTAAGCTTTCTCAAATCTCAATTGTGCATTCTTGACAGAGTGGTCGTGGCTGCGGGGCCGGGTCGTCTATACCGACCTCAGCTTAAGAATCAAGGAGACTTGTCAGACGCGTATACCCGAAAGGGACAAAACAACAAAAGAAATCATACTTACAAGATACTTACGTATGAAAGGTTAAGTTTCATAATTTGCGTTCGCTACAACTTTTACACAGCAATACAACATAAATGGCTTCTACACATATTCAATACTAAATTTAAAACAGAAAACAAAATAAAAACTCGTAATATTCGCAATAAATTACTATCACAGAGGTATAAATTACTATCACACAAAAAAGCAAAACTATGACAAAGACCAAATACTGTGTTTTTGTCTTTATCACTCTTCAGAGCTTTTCTATACACGTAGCTTGCTCTAACAAGGTATTATTATTTTAATGCCAAGTCTCCTTCATTCTTTAGTCTGAGATACCGACGAACTAGGTGACAGTGTAGTGCTCGAATATGGGAGGCGGCATGGATACGCGACGGGACAGGCGTGTTAGTCTTCTTACTGACGAGGGACGCTTTTTCGACGACAAGGATACCTAACTGCTGCCCTCGTCCGTGTATCACCGGCAGCTGCCGAACTTACCAAGCCTGCAAGGATTACATACCCTGACATATCTCCCATATGGAACGGATTGTCGACGAAACCTTTGAGAAAACTAGAGGTAATCTTTTCTCAAATCTCAATTGTGCATTCTTGACAGAGTGGTCGCGGTCCATATAGGCAAAGTATAGGCGACAGTGCAGTGCTCGAATATGGGAGGCGGCATGGCTACGCGACGGGACAGTTGTAGTTAGTTTTCTTACAGACGAGTGACGCTTTTTCGACGACAAGGATACCTAACTGCTGCCCTCGTCACGTATCCCCGGCAGCTGCCGAATTTAACAAGCCTGCAATAACGGCTGAGCTTCACTTTGCGGATTACATACCCCGACACATCTCCCACATGGAACGAATTGTCGACGAGAGCTCTTTTCTTCTAAAACTCTTTTCAAATCTCGACTTTTTCGCGTTGTTCAAAAATTGCGCATCTCGCTTAAGAGTATCTGTAACTCTAACAGCCGCACTCATAGTCGCTTAATCGTTACTTAATGCATGACCTTATCCATACTAATTCATGCCTTAAGTTCATTTAAACAGCATATTGTCAGCTGTTCGACTTGGAGCGACCATTAGAACGTTACGGCAAAGGCATTGTCAGGCAAGTGGCGTAGAGTACGCACATTAGCACACGGTTGAAACTGGTAAGTACCTATAATGTACTGAAAATAAAACCTGTGTGAGCCACGCGTCGTCGCCTTTATGTCTTAGAAAATAACGGTCAATTTTGACCGTTTTGAGTTTATCCTCGCCATTCTGCCGGTGTACATTACGCCTAACTTGTGGATAGGGTATCAAGTACTTTATAAATAGACCCTTAATAACCTTGATTGTAGGACAAGCACTTGAAGTCTTAATTACATCGTTTAGGATTCTAGTAAGAGAAACAAGTAAAAACCTAGGTATATACTCAGAGTTCTCGTAAAAGTTCATTTTCTTAAGGTCATTTAAAAATTGAACGCTGCTATTTTCTTAATGAATTAACTTGAATTCCACTTAATTCTGATATCAGGTTTAACTATCATCGTTACAATAATTGACGCTCTAGCAATAGGCAAATAAGGCTTTGAACACATCAAACTATTTTCGTTTTTTTTTAGAAATCGCTTTGGTGATGATACTTGACGACGATTACGCACTCATCCGATCCGAGTCCGTGAAAATACGTTCCTTTTTGTTTTGTTTGGTAGCTTATGATATATGTTGTAGATATTTTTGTATTCGTATTTTCACGGATTCGGATCGGACAAGTGCGTGATCGCTGGTACGCTATACGCAATAGCTGATTCTCAGCGGCTGATGAGTGTACTACGCCACTAAGCGTTACGGACTTAGGTTAAGATCTTTAGAGCCTGTTTAGAGCGCACTTTGACTTTGCTCAGACTTCACATACTGTTTAAAAGGAGATGGTGTTATATCGCTGGCATAAAACCGTCTCGTTTTAACTGAAACTTAAGTCTGTACCCGTAGTACAAGATTTTACGTCTCACCAAACCAAACCAAATTCGAGAGTTGAAATACTTCCGCGTTTCAGTAAACTGGATCTTAAGTGCCTTGTTTTAAAGCTCAAGTTTGTCTACACTTCTACAGCCAGCGCTCCAAGCGGAAACATTGCGAAATTAAAATCAGTGGCATTGAATATTTGACTTCAATTCAAGGCTGTTTAGGTCCATTTTACTGTAACGCGGAAGTATTTCGACTCTCGAATTTGGTTTGGTTTGGTGAGACGTAAAATCTTGTACTACGGGTAATAAGCAAAGTCAAGGTGCGCTCTATAGATTTCGGCACCAGACTGGCTACGATGTAGCGGCAGCGTAGCAAAGCGTGAACGAAAAATGCAGACTTCAGTACGCTTAGTACAAGATTTTATGTCTCACCAACGTTGATAGTATTCGAGTGTCGAAACACTTCCGCATTATAGTAAGCTGGACCTTATTTACCTTGTTTTAAAGCTCAAGTTTGTCTACACATCTACAGCCAGCGCTCCAAGCGGAAACGTTGCGAAATTAAAATCAGTGGCATTGAATTTTTTACTTCAATTCAAGGCTATTTAGGTCCATTTTACTTTGACGTTATTGTGTTTCGTCTCTCAAATTCTAGCAACGTTTGGTGAGACGCAAAATCTTATACTAAGCGTACTGTACCCGTAGTACAAGATTTTACGTCTCACCTTTACACGTATATGTTCGTTTGTTGGTTTATTGGTTTGTTAGTTTGTTTAATACAATCGCATACATCTTAGATCTAATAATTTAGGTATGATTACCTTTAGCACCATGCGAAATAATAATATCATGATTAGGTATATTTCTAGGGTTAATGTAGTACTTAGGTAATGGTTTGAATATTAATATTATGGTATAATATGTAGGCAAATAGTCTAGTTTTTAGTTCATCTATAAGGTTATTGTTCGTCCTTTTATCCTTTAGACGTTTCAAAGTCATGTCTAAATAACCTACTTCTACCGACTTTTCATAAAATCACAGACCAGAAACTTTTATAATACTCGTACTTGATAATATATAGTTATGAGTTATGACCCGTTTCTATACTATCATCATCATCATCATCATCATCATAGCTCGCTCACTGCAGAGCACGGGTCTCCTCTCAGAGTGAGAAGGGTTTTGGCCATAGTCTACCACGCTGACCATGTGCGGATTGGTAGACTTCACACACCTTTGAGAACATTATGGAGAACTCTCAGGCATGCAGGTTTCCTCGCGATGTTTTCCTTCACTGTTAAAGCAAGTGATATTTTATTACTTAAAATACACATAACTCCGAAAAGTTAGAGATGCGTGCCCGGGATCGAACTCCCGACCTCCAATTAGAAGGTGGATGTCCTAACCGCTAGGCTATCGCAGCTTTTTTAATAAAGGTTTAATTAGTTAATTTAGTATATCTTCTCAGTAGGAACGGCATTCCGAACCAGTGGTAAATTAATTGGACGATTCATAAGGACACAAGTTAACTTGAATAAAAATATATCCTATTCTATTCTATAATAAGTCACCTACAAAAACCGCCTGAAAATATCAGATTTAAAAAAACTCTGGCGGCTTTTAAAATACCTGCTTCATAAGGTTCTCCATTCAATATTAACCGGCGTGTTTCCACTTGCGACCGTCATTAGCAATAACAATAGGATTACATTCGACATGCCACGTAAACAATAGGTAGAGGTAAATAACCAAACACTCATAGCGCCCATTCACTTGATTAACCGGGCTTAAAACTGAATTAAATTTGTTTTTCAAAAGGTGCGATTTTTGTGACCGCCGCCGTATTCTTCGGTATATTCTTTGTTTGACGTCGGATCTCTAAAAACGAATACACGAAAAAAATTCTTTCGAAAATCATTATTGCAAGAATTTATGATATAATGAATAAAAATATAATAAGCCTGGCTATAAATACCTACCTGCCCATTGTAAATTAATTTTAGAAAGCTTTGCAATGAATTGTTTGCAAATCGCGTTACGATCTATGAGTATATTTTACTTCAGTGATTCTTTTGATGACATAATAATGGACAAGAGCCAGCGCGTGCGAGACCTTCGTTGTTTTATAAAAGCTGAAAGTTTCTCTGCATGACATGATTTCTAATACTACTCCGAAGAAAATAGACAAAAATTAAACTTTATACTTTGACGTAAGATATTTCATACCTTTATTACCTGCTGCGCGATTGCGGGAGAATGACAGCTACAATGTCACGATCGCAATCATCTCTGATTGGTTAACGCTCGCTCACTATTGGCTACAATGCATTGTTGCAACAAGAATCGCACCAATTCAGCCAATCAGAACAATTGAGATTGTAATAATGATTGATGCAGGTTTTAGACAATCGCCCTACTGTTATCTCCCATAGCCACCATGATCCAAACAATCGTACCTCCCAGGGTTGGAGACTATTTTAGAGAAACTTTCATCTTTTATAAAATTCCTTATTTTAGGTAGGTAGGTAGGTTACTTAGGTCTGGCACGCGCTGGCTCTATCTCTCTCTCTCTCTCTATGTAATGTGAGGCGCTGACTATGATAGGCTCACTGTGAATCCTATCTGTACCCGTATGACAAGATTTTACGTCTCACCAAACCAAACCAAATTCGAGAGTCGAAATACTTCCGCGTTACAGTAAACTGGATCTTAACTGCCTTGTTTTAAAGCTCAAGTTTGTCTACACTACTACAGCCAGCGCTCCAAGCGGAAACAATGCGAAATTAAAATCAGTGGCATTGAATATTTGAATTCAATTCAAGGCTGTTTAGGTCCATTTTACTGTAACGCGGAAGTATTTCGACTCTCGAATTTGGTTTGGTTTGGTGAGACGTAAAATCTTGTCATACGGGTACAGATAGGATTCACAGTGAGCCTATCATAGTCAGCGCCTCACATTACATAGAGAGAGAGAGAGAGATAGAGCCAGCGCGTGCCAGACCTAAGTAACCTACCTACCTACCTAAAATAAGGAATTTTATAAAAGATGAAAGTTTCTCTAAAATAGTCTCCAACCCTGGGAGGTACGATTGTTTGGATCATGGTGGCTATGGGAGATAACAGTAGGGCGATTGTCTAAAACCTGCATCAATCATTATTACAATCTCAATTGTTCTGATTGGCTGAATTGGTGCGATTCTTGTTGCAACAATGCATTGTAGCCAATAGTGAGCGAGCGTTAACCAATCAGAGATGATTGCGATCGTGACATTGTAGCTGTCATTCTCCCGCAATCGCGCAGCAGGTAATAAAGGTATGAAATATCTTACGTCAAAGTATAAAGTTTAATTTTTGTCTATTTTCTTCGGAGTAGTATTAGAAATCATGTCATGCAGAGAAACTTTCAGCTTTTATAAAACAACGAAGGTCTCGCACGCGCTGGCTCTTGTCCATTATTATGTCATCAAAAGAATCACTGAAGTAAAATATACTCATAGATCGTAACGCGATTTGCAAACAATTCATTGCAAAGCTTTCTAAAATTAATTTACAATGGGCAGGTAGGTATTTATAGCCAGGCTTATTATATTTTTATTCATTATATCATAAATTCTTGCAATAATGATTTTCGAAAGAATTTTTTTCGTGTATTCGTTTTTAGAGATCCGACGTCAAACAAAGAATATACCGAAGAATACGGCGGCGGTCACAAAAATCGCACCTTTTGAAAAACAAATTTAATTCAGTTTTAAGCCCGGTTAATCAAGTGAATGGGCGCTATGAGTGTTTGGTTATTTACCTCTACCTATTGTTTACGTGGCATGTCGAATGTAATCCTATTGTTATTGCTAATGACGGTCGCAAGTGGAAACACGCCGGTTAATATTGAATGGAGAACCTTATGAAGCAGGTATTTTAAAAGCCGCCAGAGTTTTTTTAAATCTGATATTTTCAGGCGGTTTTTGTAGGTGACTTATTATAGAATAGAATAGGATATATTTTTATTCAAGTTAACTTGTGTCCTTATGAATCGTCCAATTAATTTACCACTGGTTCGGAATGCCGTTCCTACTGAGAAGATATACTAAATTAACTAATTAAACCTTTATTAAAAAAGCTGCGATAGCCTAGCGGTTAGGACATCCACCTTCTAATTGGAGGTCGGGAGTTCGATCCCGGGCACGCATCTCTAACTTTTCGGAGTTATGTGTATTTTAAGTAATTAAATATCACTTGCTTTAACAGTGAAGGAAAACATCGCGAGGAAACCTGCATGCCTGAGAGTTCTCCATAATGTTCTCAAAGGTGTGTGAAGTCTACCAATCCGCACATGGTCAGCGTGGTAGACTATGGCCAAAACCCTTCTCACTCTGAGAGGAGACCCGTGCTCTGCAGTGAGCGAGCTATGATGATGATGATGATGATGATGATAGTATAGAAACGGGTCATAACTCATAACTATATATTATCAAGTACGAGTATTATAAAAGTTTCTGGTCTGTGATTTTATGAAAAGTCGGTAGAAGTAGGTTATTTAGACATGACTTTGAAACGTCTAAAGGATAAAAGGACGAACAATAACCTTATAGATGAACTAAAAACTAGACTATTTGCCTACATATTATACCATAATATTAATATTCAAACCATTACCTAAGTACTACATTAACCCTAGAAATATACCTAATCATGATATTATTATTTCGCATGGTGCTAAAGGTAATCATACCTAAATTATTAGATCTAAGATGTATGCGATTGTATTAAACAAACTAACAAACCAATAAACCAACAAACGAACATATACGTTTAACGTTCTCATTTACATAATATGGGTAGAGATACCTACGTATAGGTACTAGCTAATAAACGCAGATACGTATAAGTGGTTTTTTTTTAACTTTTTGATTTTCCAGGATAAAAAGTAGCTAATGTCCTTCTCTAGGATGCAAGCTATCTCTGTACTAAATTTCGTCAAAATAGCTTAACAGATGGGTTTTTAAAAAACTTGTAGAAAAACTTTATTCAGGATGAGTAAATATGCCAATTTTCGGGATACAAGCTATATTGAATCGAAGATTTTATACATCTTTGTTACTTGTTATCTGCCAAAGCCACCATTGTCGAAACTTCATAGTCGTTGATCATTCTTCCCTGTGTTGGGAACAATATACAGAGAAACTTTCAGCGTTTATAAAATAACAAAGGTCTGCTCACTCTCCTTCTATTATTATCGATAGATTACAGCACCCGTAGTACAAGATTTTACGTCTCATCAAACCAAACCAAATTCGAGAGTCGAAATACTTCCGCGTTACAGTAAACTGGATCTTAAATGCCTTGTTTTAAAGCTCAAGTTTGTCTACACTTCTACAGCCAGCGCTCCAAGCGGAAACATTGCGAAATTAAAATCAGTGGCATTGAATATTTGACTTCAATTCAAGGCTGTTTAGGTCCATTTTACAGTAACGCGGAAGTATTTCGACTCTCGAATTTGGTTTGGTTTGGTAAGACGTAAAATCTTGTACGACGGGTACTGTACTGTTATGTAACATGTATTACATGGATTA
Organism: Maniola hyperantus; assembly: GCF_902806685.2. Taxonomy (NCBI): domain Eukaryota; kingdom Metazoa; phylum Arthropoda; class Insecta; order Lepidoptera; family Nymphalidae; genus Maniola; species Maniola hyperantus. The sequence continues at coordinate 1,838,344 of NC_048548.1, read as the reverse complement.
AAATAAATAGTATTAGGGGTAAGTGTATAAATCACTAACAAATTCCCTTATCTCCAACAGTTTACGTATTTCTTGGCGAGCACATTGCGCTGGTGGACTTTGTAAACATCCTCCAAAGGAGAGGGCTTCTGGCTGCCGGCGAGTATGCCGTAGTTGCCGTAGATGACGAAATATACGACCCTAATGACGCCGCGATCACTCACGCTGGTATGTTCTGCAAATACTTCTAGATGTTCTGCGAATGTTCGAATGTTCTTCCAAGAAGAGGGCGTCTGGCTGCCGGTGATTGTGCCGTAGTTGCCGTAGATGACAAAATATACGACCCTAATGACGCGCGATCACTCACGCTGGTATGTTCCTACTATAAATACTTCTGGTACGTTCCTTTAATTAGGTACTTCCCACATGCTCGGGTAAGAAAACAAATATTTTCAGCTCCTTTTCATGTATGGGATCCTCCCTGAAAAAGAATTTAATTACATTTCTAATTCAATATTCGGTCTTGGATCAACGTTCTACACACATACATGCTTTTTAATAAGCATGATTTTTGACTAGAGAGACTACAGGCATAAAAAACCGGCCAAGTGCGACTCAGACTCTCTCAGTCTCTCGCACCGAAGGTTCCGTATTAGAGTTGTATTTTGCGACATTTTTCACGATAAATCAAAAACTGCAAATGCATAAAAATAAATAAGTCTGTTTTAGAATGTACAAGTAAAGCTCTTTCATATAATATCCCACACGGTATAGTAGTCTTACTTTAAAAGTTGAAAATACAATTTTTTTGTTCATGAACACATTGTAATTTTTTTTAATGAATTAACTGCAGACAGACAGACAACGATGTGATCCTATAAAGGTTCCATTTTTTTTTAATAAGAATATTAGCCATGTTAAATGACTAATATTCCCCTTTCCTCTCCAACTAAGCGTCAGGCTTGTGCTAGGAGTAGGTACGACAATAGTGCAACGGGCGGGGTTTGAACCGTCGACCTTTCGGTTTTCAGTCCACTCCTTTACCGGTTGAGCTATTGAGGCTCTTGAGGTACGGAACCTTAAAAATTACGTCAGATATGAAAAAACCTTCGCTTGAATAATAAGTCGACTTCGGTGTGCTTACTTATATCTAGTACCTAAGTAGATACCTACGTACCAATTTTATGGAAATTTTAAAAGGAAATTTATTTTCTACTAGCTGACTCGGCGAGCTTCGTACCACCTAAAGGTGCTGATAAACTTGAGAATTCACTTGCAACTGAACATCGAGCATTCGCCGTTTTTATTTTTGTCGAACTGAACAACGAGCCGAGCCTAGCATAGAGTCAAATATTGCTACGAACATTTTGAGCATTCTGGCGAATGCTCGTCTAGTCTTCATGAAAATGTCAGACTCGACGGTCGCGTGTGCTCGCTAGAATGCTCGCCAGAACGCTCGATAGAATGCTCGCTAAAATGTTCTCGTATTTTTTTGCGAATGCTCAAGTTTATCAGCACCTTAACAGTCGATTCTTTAATTTTTAATTTTTTTAATACTTACAATTTTTTTAATTTTTCTCTCCGTAAGAACCATCCGTTCAGCTGTTCTCGAGATTTGCGATCAGCAACACATTCAGTGATTCATTTTTATGTATAGAGATATGATAATAAGGCTAAAATGGAGTACTTCGCTTAACTTAATTCTTATACCTAACATGGTGACACCTGCTTCGTAACAATTTCTTATATCCACCTCACTGTGAGCGTTAAGTGCTCTGTGCCCTCAGGGGACTTAAGTCGTAATTCATCCAATTTGTCTTAAAGCCTGGAAAAATAATATAACATAACTAGCTGATGCCCGCGACTTCATCCGCGTGGATTTACATTTTACGAAATCCCGCGAGAACTATTTGATTTTCCGGGATAAAGCCTATACGTGTTAATCCAGGGTATAATCTATCTCCATTCCAAATTTCATCTAAATCCGTTCTGCCGTTTTTGCGTGATTAAGTAACAAACATCCAAACATCCAATCTTTCCCATAATTTATAATATTAGTAGGATAATAATTGTTTTTTTCTGCGCTGACAGTGCCTATAGAACCTGTTTTTTGTTGGCTAAGTTCAAGCCAACCTATAAAAAGTTAGTGTAGTTAAAGTAAGTGATAGGTGTTTAATTAATTAAAACGTACATAACTCTGAAAAGTTAGAGGTGCGTACCCAGAATCGAACACCCAGCGTTCCGAATACAAGACAGACGTCAACCAGTAAGCTATCACGGCTGTTTTTCAGCACTTAACATAATCACCCAAGAAATCAGCCAGGTGAGGAAAAGTACTAATCGAATTATGAGCTTTAACACACTGCAATAAAGCTCATAATTCGCTTTGTTTCTTCCCTCGCCTGGCTGATATCTGCATAACTCGTTCCAATTGAAGTGCTTGTTTCAGATCACCTTATACAAAACAGTAGCAGCGACGTGCTCGCGTTCAGAGCTGTGCTCAAGTTGACACCCTCTCATCCGACCAATCCTTTTTACCCGTGAGTATAATAAATAATAAATAATAAATACACTTTATTTGCACAACCACAAGAAGGATTACATTAAAGAATAAAAAACACAGACAGAAGGAAGATACAAAAGGCGGCCTTATCGCTAATTAGCGATCTCTACCATGCAACCTTGAAGATTGGAAAGTATAAGGAAAATTAGATTGCAGGTGGTGTGTAATATACTAATAAACATACATTCAAATAACTGATACATACTAATACATAAACCACTAATACATGTATTAAATAATATGTATAATACCAATACACTAATAAAATAGACTAATATATACTCCATAATCGTACTTAAGGAGAAACAATAATGATTGTCGTCTTCAGTTTGTAAGATAATGATTCTTCACTGCAGTTTTAAAGGAGTCTAGTGACTTTGATTTCCGTATGGTCAATGGTAGTGCATTCCAAAGTTCAACAGCTCGCACAGTGAATGAGTTGCCATAGAATTTCGTTTTATGACTCGGCGTTTCTAACATTAAGGTTCGGCAGGATCTTATGTTGGTTTGCACTCCAAGAAAACTAAACTTCTCCTTGAGGTAAGGGGGAGTTTTTAAGTGATATAGCACACAGTACAGAAGAGAAAGTACATGCAAATCCCGGCGACGGCGAATAGGGAGCCATTTGAGCTTTTGACGAAATTCAGATACATGGTCATATTTGCGCAAACCAATTATGAACCGAATGGCAAGATTTTGGAGTCGCTCAAGCTTGTTAAGTTGGTCCTCAGTCAAGTTGAGATAGCTTGCGTCCGCATAATCGAGAATAGAGAGAAGGAGAGAATGTGCCAACATAACTTTGGTATGCGACATAAGCCGTCAAATAAAAAACCGATGTACATACATTTAAAAAAAACGGGCCGAATTAAAAACCACCTCCTTTTTGGAAGCTGTTGAAAATATAGCTGTATAGATAGGTACCAGCTTATGCTCGCGACTTCGTCCGTGTGGACTACACAAATTTCAAACCCGTATTTCACTCCCTCAGGGGTTGAATTTTTCAAATATCCTTTCTTAGCGGATGTCTACGTCATAATAGCTATCTGCATGCCAAATTTCAGTCCGATCCCTCTAGTAGTTTGAGCTATGCATTGATAGACCAATCAGTCAGTCTGTCAGTCAGTCAGTCAGTCAGTCATTCAGTCAGTCACCTTTTCCTTTTATACATTTAGATAACATCCACATCATCATCATCATCATCATGGTCAACCTATAGCTGGCTTACTGCAGAGCATGGGTCTCCTCTCAGTATAAGAAGGGTTTGGCCGTAGTCCATGTGTGAAGTATGCCAATCCCTTGGCACATTCACACTCTTTTGAGAACATTATGGAGAACTCTCAGGCATGCAGGTTTCCTCACGATGTTTTCCTTCACCATTAAAGCGATTGATATTTAATTTCTCAAAACGCACATCACTCCGAAAAGTTAGAGGTGCGTGCCCGGGATCGAACCCTCGACCTCCCGAATAGGAGGCGGACGTCGTAACCATTATCACGGCTCATCATAATATACACACTCTGTACCTATTAGGTACGGTTCATGAGTTAGTACAGCCCGCTGACAGACGGACAAGTGGACAGATGGACGGACAGCGGACTCCGGATACAAAGCTTTACAAAATTACACGTACTACGAAAAGACGACCTAAATTAGCTACAGAAAAGCTGACTGACTGATCTATCAACACACAGCCCAAACTACTGGACGGATCGGGCTAAAAATTGGCATGGCGATAGCTATTATGACAGGCGCTCGCTAAGAAAGGATTTTTGAAAGTGCAACTCCTAAGGGGGTGAAATAGGGGATGAAATTTGTGTAGTCCACGCGGATAAAGTCCCGAGCATAAGCTAGTATTTTCTAAACAAGTTGATATTTTTTCAGGACACTTTGCCAAATGATACGGAAGCTCTCAGCGGCTCCCCCCTTCTGCGTCCCAAATTACCACAAGATATTTGACGACACTTCGGTAAGTAAGCAATGTATATAAATAATATCTTTCTTTAGGTACATAGTTCGTAAAACCGACAGACGTTGGGGTCCCAAGGTGTTGGAATGGCGACCTCGCACCGGTAGACGCAACGTTGGAAGGCGGTTTTAAGGCGGCGCAAGACTGTGGCGTGCGGAAGTCCCTACAAGAGACCTATGTCCAGCAGTGGACGTCTATCGGTCGATGATGATGATGACCTAAACGTTTCTAAAAATACGTCCTAAAATATATTATTGTGAAGAAACAGGCTTTCAAATTGTTCCGTCGTTTACAGGGAGTGGGCTGAAAGCCAATCAATTAATTATTTATTAATAATATCTACAAAAGGAAAATTTTATAGACTGACATATCAATGAAGAGAGCTCAAACGCTCAAACCGTTGGATCTAAAGACTTGAGATGAGACTGCAAAATCAGGAGAATTTTAAAGGTTTTTGATGGGTTTTTGTTTTGGTTTCCTTTTATATTTGACATCCCACTCGATACGATAACAAAAATACTTCCACTTTTAGAGTTCCGTACCACAAAAGGAAAAATTAAACCCTTATCCTTGTAGGATCACTTCGTTGCCTGGCGTGTTTGTCAAGACGTGGGAAAACTGGGCATCAAATCTTCCCGTTGACCTAGAATTATGTGGCAGGTAGCAATGTCTTATATATCACTAGTAAAGGGAAAAATACGAAAACCGTAAATTTGTGGTTATCAGTTATCACAAATGGGAAAAAAGTGTTATTTCTTGTGCAATGGTTGGTACGGAACATACGTATGCGAGTTCGACTCGCACTTGCGCTTTTTTTCATGTAAGGTCCACCATATTTTTTATTGATTTTGATCATTTATTAGCCTATGTCCCGGATCATACAGTACACGGCCGAAAGTAATGTACATCGGCCTTTAGAATGACATTTCGGCTTTGTAGAGCGTCGTCTCTGTCACTATCTATATGACATTTTGTCGGTCTCATCGACAGAGACAGTGCTCTACAAATTTGCTATATCCTTCTAAAGATCGATGTACATTTTGGGCCGCGTACTGTAATAACAAATCGATTGACACATCAGTCATAAAAATTGGCTCAATATTTTAGGCGCTACGATCACATGAATAGATGTCTACTACGTTATAGCACACATAAAATATGCAAACATACATAGGAACATATTACATACAAACAAAACATAGAGGGCTAAAATTATAACCATTACCCTGGTTTTGTCGTAGGGGTAAAAAAGAGGAAAGATTTAAATAAATTGATAAAAAAGATAGACAAGTAGAAAGATAGATAGGTACACATAAATATGTAGACCGACATCAATCAACTCTACATTTTTCCCCCCACAAAGTCAAGGTCAGCCATTGTATAACGCCAGGAATAGCCTTTAACAATCATTACAGTACCCGTAGTACAAGATTTTACGTCTCACCAAACCAAACCAAATTCGAGAGTCGAAATACTTCCGCGTTACAGTAAAATGGACCTAAACAGCCTTGAATTGAAGTCAAATATTCAATGCCACTGATTTTAATTTCGCAATGTTTCCGCTTGGAGCGCTGGCTGTAGAAGTGTAGACAATCTTGAGCTTTAAAACAAGGCAGTTAAGATCCAGTTTACTGTAACGCGGAAGTATTTCGACTCTCGAATTTGGTTTGGTTTGGTGAGACGTAAAATCTTGTACTACGGGTACAGGAACAGTGTCCGGTGCAAACAAGCTGAGGTTTTATAGGCTCATCAAAAACTAACAAGCTCCGTCGACGCCATCATGTTAATAGATACAGGATCAACATCACTATTCTATTCCTATTTTCTACTAGGGGCAATGAAATGAAAATCTTTTTTTAAATGAAAATCTTTTTTATTCGTATAAACTTTTACAAGTGCTTACGAATAGTCGGATGCATCTACCACTGGTTCGGAATGCCTTTCCTGCCGAGAAGAACCAGCAAGAAACTCGGCGGTTGCTCTTTTCAAATATTTGATATAGGTACAAAATTATGCCATGTATAAAATAGTATTTGCAGTCTTGTGCGTTGCTGGAACGAGCTGCAGGTCAAATCCACGCTCTTTTATCATTTAGATAATCTTCAATTGTGTAATATGCTTTTTTCAGGAGCATATTTTTAATAGATTTTTTAAACTTGTGCAAAGGTAAGTCCAAAATAGTTTGCGGGATTTTATTATAAAAGGTAATACCAATACCCACAAATGACTTTTGGACTTTCCTGAGGCGGAAGGCAGGAGCTGCAAGTTTGTTTCTGCAATATAGGTGTAATTACTCGTGGTAGAAAATAGGAATAGATTTTTTTTTCTCCCACTTGTTCGGAAATAGCTTTATTAAAAAACCGGTCAAATACGTGCCGGACTCGCACACGACGGGTTCCATACCAACGTATAAGTACCGCAAATTACTAATGCGCGTGGCCGCCATTTTAGTGACGTCAGCACTAGACTGAAGTTTCGAGCTGATGGTATATTTTTACTGAAATATACGTCAAATGACGTCAAAATGGCGTCATTTCAATGTTCATGGTTCCAGCGCAATAGCAATTTGCGGGACTTATACCAAGAAATAACATTTTTTAATTTTTTTAGTTTTCTTGGCGGCCATTTTTTTTTTTTAATTTATAGACTAGCGCTTGGCTGCAATCAGACCTGGTGGCAAGTGATGATGCAGCCTAAGATGCGCTTGCCTTGTTATTATAGCGGCAATAGAATACACATTCTGTGAAAATTTCAGGTTCACGAGATACAGCCCGCTGGGCGCTGACAGACAGACGGACGGACGGAATTATTTTCTTATACATTTAGATAGGTATGTGTAAAGACATAATTTGTTAAATTAAGATTAATAGATATTAATTATTAAATTAAATTATTATTGATAAATGGAGAGCAGGTAACTTTCTAAGTTAGTTAACGTTAGTGATTCGTTATAGTACCTAATACTAATCATCAATGTTACTTGTTTGCTTATGCGACATCGGTATGCGGTGATAGCCTAGTGGTTAAAAGTAGTCGGCCTCCTCGAGGGATCTGGGGTTCGATCCCGGGCACGTAATAATTATAATCATAATCATTTTCAAAAAAAAGTAAACCATACTAAACATTACTATTAGAAAGTTAGCTACGGAATACTGGATAAACAAAAAGTCCATCGAAATGTTTATACCTACCGTATATTTTAACTTTGAACCATTCTTACCTTATTCCCTTTTAAATATAATTGACGGAGATTTATCCTCGAATGGTTTTTAAGGCATTCGTGTGTACTGAAATGAAAAGTTATACTTCTGATGTCTTAAGGTTAGCCGCACAATGATTTCTATTGCTTGAACGATATACTCGTTAAAGTTGGATTACCTAATCACATGAAGGAGACTCAGAGTTCCATACCCAAAGGGTGCCTATTACTAAGACTTCGCTGTCCGTCCGTCCGTCCGTCTGTCTGTCAGCGGGCTGTATCTCGTAAACCATGGTAGATAAAATTTTCACAGAATGTGTGAAATTGCCGCTATGAAAATTAAAAAAAAATTAAAGTGTTATTTCTTGTACGACGGTACGGGACCCTTCCTGTGCGAGTACGACTCGCACTTGACCGATTTTTTATTCCGATACAAGTTACCCTACACTGCGACCTTACTTAGCTGGCTAACTTAGAACAGGTGTGGTGATTTCTACTGATCACCTGATCGGTTTCTACGCAGCATATTTTTACGGGAACCACAGATTAGAAAAGTAGGGAACGCCAAATCGCTTGGCGACCTTGTTAACGCGAACTGACAATTAAATCATGATATGAGTGAAAAATCTAACTCCACAAGGTCTAAAGGGCCGAGTAAATCGTGTCACTTATGCATTTCTACGAGAAGCTTTCTGCGATTTTTTTAGCTTTCACGAAAACTAAGGAAAAAACAATAATTGCTCAGGCGTTAGTAGGTTTTCAATGCGGCCAAACTTAGAAATATAAGGCAAAGTCCAAAGATTTTATTTATAAAATTTTTTTGTTTCTTCCTCTTCCTTGAACTCGCCTGCCTGTTTTACTTTTCATCATCCCTAATTGGAAATTTTATTTTAAAGTACCTAGATACATTTTTAATGTTTTTCATTTGTATTTAAAAAGTTATAATTTTAGCATGAATGAAACTTTTTGATTTTCCGGGATAAAAAGTTAACTATGTCACTCCCCTGATCTTTAACTAATATCCATGCCAAAAAAACATGCCGATCCGTTGTTCCGTGGCTGCGTGGTTGAAGGATCTCTACAATTACTTATCTTCTTTATTTTGTATACAAAAGCGTCTTTACAAAACAAAGCACGTCATAGTACCTGTCGTTCCTTGATTCCTATCTTAATTTTAAATCAAATATCATCCTGGGTGCCTTTGAATCAGGGCCAGCTTGAATGCTTTGAAATATCCTCATATCATTTTATGTTTATATTAAAATCTACTCGTCTCTAAATTGCGTTACGGACTCATTCGCTTTGACAAAATGTTGAGTATTTCGAGTGAGCAGGTATAAGAGACATTACATAATAAATGTGTTAGGAGAATTTACTTATTTCAACATATGAGATAGGTATAGAGGAACATGTCAAGATCAAAGTCATGTTTATATCAAAATATACTCGCGACTTCGTTCGCGTGGACTACACTAATTTAAAACTCGTATTTCACCCCCTTGGGGGTTGAATTTTCAAAAATCCTTTCATAGCGAATGTCTACGTCATAATAGCTGTCTGCATGCCAAATTTCAGTCCGATCCGTTCAGTAGTTTCAGCTGTGCGTTGGGCTGAAATTTGGCATGCAGATAGCTATTATGACGTAGGCATCCGCTTAGAAAGGATTTTTGAAAATTTGTGTAGTCCACGCGGATGAACTCGCGAGCATAAGCTAGTCAGGAATAAATCCAGATCGAAGTCTGTAACTAGAAGTTAAGCTTTCGTTTTCGAACGGTGTTTACACAATTTTCTTTATCCCCAAGGTGCCAATAGAAGCAGCTCATCTCTACGACGCTGTAACGCTATGGGCCCGCGCCGCCACCGCCGCGTTGCAGCACGGGCTACCACTTACTGATGGCGCCACATTGATAAAGCTGTTGCGACCGACTACCTACAGATCTTTACAAGGGTTTGATGTATGTTCTACAAACCTTTTTTTCGAATTAGTACATAATTGCGGTGACAAAAACCTGCCTTGGGACACTCCCGCTTGATGAATCGGGCCGAATTAAGAGCCCCTTTTCCACTCAAAGACTCAAAACTTGGGCCTTCAAAGAAATACTCTATTACTTGTATTATATTAAGTAGAATATTGGTCATAGGGAGTTTAGCCAGAAGCCCAGTGTACGTGCTACACCTGGTCAAAAGCCTTTTCTATAACTAAAAAGACTTCGTCCGTGCATTGCCAATTTTGAATGAAATCGTGCACTTTGGACACAATTTCAGTACAGTTTTAGACCGTTTTGCTTGGAAATGAGTTCGGATTTATGTTCAATGGGCCAAAAACATCCGGACTAAAGAAAAAAGTATATCGTTTTGATCGCCAGCTCCTCAATTCATTCTATTATAGACAAGTATTTATATTACATCTTTTTTTTTAAAAGAATTAGCCATGTTAAATGACTAATATTCCTCTTTCCACTCCAACTAAGCGTCAAGCTTGTGCTAGAAGTAGGTACGACAATAGTGCAACGGGCGGGGTTTGAACCGTCGACCTTTCTGTTTTCAGTCCACTCCTATACCCGTTGAGCTATTGAGGATCTTAAAACATTTTTATCTATTGTGTAGGTAATAATGGACAGCGCAGGCGACGCGGAGGGCAACTTCTCAGTGATCGGAGTGGTGGAAGATTCCTCAGCACCAAGCGGTTGGAGCGCGCAGCTTGTTGCTGCCTTCAGATACGCTAACTCCACCGATTTATTGCCTGTAATTAATTGCCATTTTCATTTCATTTAAGGCGTGATCCTCCTAATCGGGAGGTTGGGGTTTCGATCTCGGGCATGCACATCTAACTTTTCACAGATATCTACTATGGAGCTACTATAGAGTTTCCACAGAATATTGCTGCTTATACAACAAACTAACTTATGCTCGCGACTTCATCCGCGTGGACTACACAAATTTCAAACCCCTATTTCACCCCCTTAGGGGTTGAATTTTTAAAAAATCCTTTCTTAGCGGATGCCTACGTCATAATAGCTATCTGCATGCCAAATTTCAGCCCGATCGGTCCAGTAGTTTAAGCTGTGCGTTGATAGATCAGTCAGTCAGTCATTCAGTCAGTCAGTCAGTCAGTCACCTTTTCCTTTTATATATTTAGATTATTAAAACCAAGATGACGAATTTAAAAATGGCTGCTATGCAAATTAAAAAATAATAATTTATATTATCAAATCAAATGAAATGGTTTATTCAAAATAGGTAATAAATTACCCTTTTTGAAAGTCGGTTGTTGCATGTGGTGATAGTTTTTACGCGAACTTAAAAACTAAAACTTCGAGGGTTCCAAACGCGCCCAGGTCTGAGAAGAGCCCATAACAAACTCGGCCGGGTATTCTTTTTACCATCACTATTTTACAAGATCACTTAAACTTATTAGAACTATCCCAAAGCCGTTTAGCAACTCATTCCCGACCTTTCTTATCATTTACATAATCATTTACATATTAATAGTATTTTTCAATAAGTTTACGTTATCTTGTATGGAATCTGGCAGGTACGGACTACGGAACCCTTCGTGTGCGAGTCCGGCTCGCTTTTGACCGGTTTTTTTTGTCAGGAATTTGTTGGTGGTTCAAAAATCGCCTGGATAGGTGGCCAGCCTCCCGTCGCAGAGCCAGAATGTGGCTTCGACGGCAAGAAGTGTGCTCTACCTCACGACCCCGTAGTACTATCCGCTGCTGTCGCAGTCGCCGCGGCCGCGATACTAGCTGCCGCACTGTTGGTCCGTCACTACAGATACGAGCAGAAGCTCGCCTCCGTGCTGTGGCGGGTAGAGGCCAAGGACCTCACGCTTATCACCACTTGCACTGATAATAAGGTATGTTTTTTCAATACCTTACAACATCAAATCTTCTTCTGATACACATTAAAAATGAAATTATTTAATGTTTAATTTTTAATGGACAGTCACGGGGTCATCTCCGTTTGGTCGATAATCGACCAGACGGGGGTACGGGCCTCGAGGCTTTGCCTCCTTACACATCAGTATTTTAACATAACTTCACAATAATGTTTATAGATGGCGCTGTTAGCAAACTTCTCCAATAATAATCTTAAGCTCTTTTTGCATGTAATGTTAAAAGTTACCTATTACGCACAAGGTGTGTAAAAACTTAACCTTATTGTTATACTATCTAACCACAATTCAATACCAATAACCATTTGCCTCATTTACAAAATCAGTGTTGAGTGTGTTGAGAATGTTTTGGTGATTTTGGTTTTGTATTTTTCAAACCCGCAATGTATGGCGTGCAAAAATCGGGTCAATGCCCCACCTACGATGTGGCATTGACTTCGAGTGACCTACTTACGTAACGTTCGTTAACCTCTAGCGTCAGTCAGATGTTTTATCTGCAATTTATATCGAGAGTTTTTTTTTAAATTTTGTCGCGATTTATTTTATGGTATTATATCAGTACTATAACCTATCTTCGTTTTTGCCAGCATTCTGGTTACACACTGTATGCTATATTTAGCTAATTTTCCCTTTTCTGTATAATGATTCCTTTTTTTAAAATATTCATTATAGGCAAACGCTTGACCACAAGCTCACCCGATGGAAAGTGATGATGCGGCCTAAGATGGGACGCGTTTACCTAGAAGATGCCTATTCACTCTATTCATAATTTCCAAAAAATTTTTTTTAAAACACAATGATAATTATAATACCAGGATGGCATACCACAAGAAGTAGATAAGAAACGAGCCCACACTACCATCGCATCCTACAGAGGGAACATAGTAGCTGTCAAGCGGCTCAAGAAGAAGAACATTGACGTGACCAGAGCTATCAAGAAGGAACTGAAGCAGGTACTGAACGGATGTTCTTCGTAGTAGGTATATTAGTATTCCAACTCCCTGTTATTTGTGCGCGTGGGTAGAAGGCACCACAATAAAAACCAGCGGGATCACGAATCACTTCTATTTTCACGAGTCACAAGTTATAAACATACATATACAGGTTACAAGCAGAGTTTTTAAACTTAGTAAGCAAACAATAACAACATACATTCGTAATGGCGATTAGATTGAACACCTTACAAGTTAGTTCGACTGCGGCGTGAAGATACCGGCCGGCGATTGGCTAAGTGCATCGGCCGCGACTGCAGCGCCGGTCACTCATTGGCTCCGGGCATACGCGGCGCGCGGCGACTATCCGAAACTCTCACCTGCGCGTGCGCAGCTCGCGTTCGGTCAGTCGCTCATTCAGATGACTCGTTCACCGAGTCACCTGAAACTCGCGTTATGAGCTATACAACGGGTTTCCCCTGACTTTACTCGCGAATTAATTTTTAGTTTGTGTGTTGAATTTTGATTACCTAGCTGTTTTTGTGTATGTATTGATATTTATTGCTTGTGTATTAATGTGTATATATACCTAAATATGATAAATAATTATGTACCTATTTATAAGTATGTAAATATAATATTTTATACTTACTTTATATATGATGTAATATTAATAGGTACTTAGATAAATAATTAGATAAAAACTTGGATAAATACGTGTACTGCCTACAGGTACAGAATATGTTCTATTTCACGAAGACCGCTTGGCTATGTTTGTGTGAGTGCACACGTGCACAATGTAATTATCCTAATTCCTTATCCTAATCTTCTAATATTATAAATGTGAAAGTGTGGATGTTTGAATGGTTGGATGTTTGGATGTATGGATGTTTGTTACTCAATGCGCTCACATATTAGTCCTTACCTCAACAAAGCAAACCTCTTAAATATGTCAGCTAGAAGGAATCTGCACTTGGCTACTATGTTATTTGGGGTGATCTCCACTGGAAAACCAGAATATCTTTTCACACAGATTAAATGGGCAAGACAGCAGAGCAGGTTTACGCCAAGAGGTTCAGCGTGTCAAATGGCCGTGCCAAGGCATAGAACAGCAGCATTCCGAGGGAGTTTCAGGCTTGCTTTTTCCAGGATCTGGAACATTATCCCACCTCCAGTACAGCACCTTAAGTCAGTATTTGCTTTCAAGTCTAAGCTCAAAAAGATACTCTTAGAAAAGCAAAAGACTTTGGAAGCACTTGCTTGAGTTCTTGAGGTATCGATCACCCACCATTCCAGTATCTTGGAAAGCGGCCTAAATAATTAGCACTGGGAGGTTTCTAGAGACTACCCAAGAATCTAACCCTCGCACACCGTGGGGGACTCGTCATAAGCCTTGTTTTTTGAATAAAAAGTCAGTTAGTTTACTAAGTAAGTATTAGTTACTATGCCAGACCACCGACCGAGAAAAATACTCAGTTTCAGACAATTTTTCGCCCATCCATAGATATTAGTATGTCAATTTAACGCCGAGGGGTCAATCGCACAGATAAATTATGAAACCCGGACCGGTCCGGGACGTCGAGCGGAATTTTTCAGGGGATGCCTGAAAAACAGCGCTGAGGTAGTGTACCCACATACACTACTACAGCATTACGCTGAGGCAATTCCCTTTTTTGGGACAGCTATGCGCCACAGACACGCATTCGGGTTTATGTCAGACATTTATTTTATTTTATTTTAGATTAATTTTACTGTAATTCCATGCAATTCGGCTGGGAAAATCGCCGCCTCTATACACGTACAGTCGTACACTATCTATAGGAGCTAAGTAAGTGCGATTGTTTTCTCGGTTGAAATGCATGGAAAGCCGTACGTATTAGTTAAGTATTTGTGATCTTTTTGTCTTCATGCTCTGTTTTTTGTTGTGTTTTTTTTTTGTTTTGTTTATGTACGTTTGTCTGGTGTTGTTCTGTTTTGTACTGTGCGCTATGGTCCCAAATAAAAGGTTATTTATTTGGTTATTTAATCACGCAAAAACGGCTGAGCGGATTTGGATGAAATTTGGAATGGAGATAGATTATACCCTGGATTAACACATAGGCTACTTTTTATCCCGGAAAATCAAAGAGTTCCCGCGGGATTTTGAAAAATGTAAATCCACGTGGACGAAGTCGCGGGCATCAGCTAGTATGAATATATTTTCTCATTACCGATAGAGGATAAAAGAATACAAAGAAAGATAAGATGGTGGACTATAAAAATGCACAGGAAAATCCGGATAGATTTGAATTTAATAGACAGAAATAAAAAGATTTTGTATTCAAATACTTAAACTTTTTTAATTTATGAGGAGGTAACTACTTAGGCAGAGATCCATAGAGCGGACTTTGACTTTGCTCAGATTTAAGATTGAGTTAAAACGCTGTCTCGTTTTAACTCTGTCTTAAGTCTAAACTAAGTCAGATTGCGCTCTATAGATCTCACCCTTAGTTTCAATATCACCTTTATTTTTCAACAGATGCGTGAGCTACGACACGAAAATCTGACGCCTTTCGTCGGAGTCTGCGTGGAAACCGGCGTAGCCTGCGTCGTGACCGCCTACTGCTCTCGAGGCTCCCTGGCCACAGTGTTGGACGACAGAGACCTGCATCTCGACGACATGTTCGTCGCAAGTCTGGTGGCTGACTTGCTACGCGGGCTGACGTTCCTTCACGACTCCGCGTTAATATCGCACGGGAATCTGACGTCCAGCAACTGCTTGGTGGATAGACGCTGGGTGCTGCAGATTACCGACTATGGACTGCACACATTGAAAAGTAAGTCCCTTTTTCGTAATCATCATGTTCTTGTATTATATTCTTGTATACCTATTTGCTACGCGGTCTGACGTACCCTCATAACTCACGAAAAACTGACGCCTTTCGTCGGAGCCTGCGTGGAAACTGACGTAGCTTGCATCGTGACCGCGCCTACTGTACCCGTAGTACAAGATTTTACGTCTCACCAAACCAAACCAAATTCGAGAGTCGAAATACTTCCGCGTTACAGTAAACTGGATCTTGAATGCCTTGTTTTAAAGCTCAAGTTCGTCTACACTTCTACAGCCAGCGCTCCAAGCGGAAACATTGCGAAAGAAAGGCTGTTTAGGTCCATTTTACTGTAACGCGGAAGTATTTCGACTATCGAATTTGGTTTGGTTTGGTGAGACATAAAATCTTGTACTACGGGTACTGCCCTCTGCATCTCGACGGCCAGTCTGGTGGTTGACTTGCTACACAGATTGACATTTGACGTACCTACACGAATGTTCGTACCTGTCAAACAGGATACGTTTATTTCATTTTTTGTTATCAAAACAGAAATACGAAAGTATGTTTGTTTGTTGGTTTGTTCTTCAATCACGTCACAACGGAGCAACAGATTGACGTGATTTTTTGCATGGGTATATTTAAAGATCTGGAGAGTGACATAGGCTTCTTTTCATCACGGAAAATCAATTAGGTACTGGTCTCCATGGTAGGTATTTAGTAGATGATTGATGTAACAGATAAAAGCTCCCAGAAAAGCTTTTATATAATGTTTCACACGTCGTCATTAACGTTTCCATTAGATGCTGAATTGATTTGCTTTGATACAAATAGTAGGTACGTACAAATTAATTCCGATAGGTATCTTCTCATTATCTTATGTTTAACAAATCAATCGCTAGGTAAATAGAGTTTAAACATCGTTCCAGAAGTACGCATTCTTGTTTTAGCGTTTTGAACTATCGTGAGTGATTTCCATTATATCTATAATATGAAAATGAATCACGCTAGGGCAGCTAGTATAGTGTATTTCTACGGCTATACTCACGTACCTATCCAGTCGACGTTAGCCCGACTAGTTTCGAACCCATCCGGGGTCTTTTATCAAGGGGGTCAGTTCGCGCACGCGTCGCGTTTAAGACTGCGTGCCGCGCGTGTATCTGCCCGCATAGCCCGTTGTGAGGGTGGCTGAGGGGGGAAGGGGGGGGGAGACAGCTGAACATCGTCTCCCGACAGTTCTTTCATTCGGACATTATTGTTTTACTTATACTCTCATAGTCATAAGTCATAAGACTAAGCCAGAATAAAGCGCTAAAGCTTGCGCGAGGTCGTAGCACAGGTCGTAGCCTCAACTCGTAGAGGCTTTACGTGAGAATTAATCTAAATAATTAATTGTTGACACTCGGCTAAGCCACAGATTAAATAATAGTTAGGTACTTAGACAAGCCCTTGACAAGCCTAATGGCAATTTCAGTTTGATTGGTGAGCTGTTTCTATCATAGCCATAATAGTCTCTAAAATACATTTAATTAAATCAGTTTAAATTTTTAAATTCTGCAGCCATTAAACCGGCACTAAATCCATACTAATATTATAAATGCGAAAGTGTGTCTGTCTGTCTGATTACGGCCCAACAGTTTAAGCGATTCTGATGAAATTTAGTGCAGAATTAGCTAACATCAGCTACTTTTTATCCCGGAAAATTAAAGAGTTCCCACGGGATTTTTATAGACCTAAATTTATTATTATTATTTGAATATTATTTTGTGTACCATGAATTTGGTAGGTGGTTGTGCCGACACGGAAGATGCACTGCGGATGGAAAAACGCATGCTCTGGCGGGCCCCTGAACTGCTGCGAGACCCGACCCCCCTCCCCAGGGGGTCGCAGAAAGGGGACGTGTATTCCTTTGGCATCATCTTGTACGAGATACTTGGAAGGAACGGACCGTGGGGCGACACTAATCTTACTAATGCAGGTGAGTTTTTGTTATACTTCTTTCCTGTGAAAATACTACTTACTTAGGTAGCAGTAAGGTACTTCGTCGTATCGAGTCGTCCACAAACTAAAAGTGCCCTAACTTAACTCCCTAGTACGGAACCCTAAAAAAAAAAAACAAGTTTTACCTTGATGCAACTTCCCCCGAATTTTTCTATTTGATATTTTAAATTTTCCAACTTTTCGCTATTCGTCATGATTGTCTCATTTTCGCGGTATAACATAGATAAAGGATTGTGACAGTAATGTCCGATCGAGAGGATATCCGCGACTTTGTCCGCGTGGAGATTTAGATTTTTGAAAACCCACGCTATCTCTTTGATTTTTCGAGATAAAAAGTAGCCTATGTGTATATCCAGTTGCAGCAAAAATACCATAATGTATGCCAATTCATCATTATCATGATCAACCATCACCGGCTCACTACTGAGGACGGGTCTCAGAATGAGAAGGGTTTGGCCATAGTCTACCATTTACTTACCTACTATGAGATACTTTGCGAACACTATAGAGAGCTCGCATGCCTTGCACATGTAACTATACCTATTAGACTTATGTGTCCGCTATAGCTTAACTTAACTGAAAACCGCTGCCGTGCCTATAGCGTACCATAGCGTTATTGTCGTAGCTAACAACGGTTATCAGCTAACATCTATGACGAACCACCTGACAACGCAACGCTGCCAACTGGCAACTGACAATGCATTGTTTGGTTTTTTGGTAACTAGAAACGCAATAATTATGCCTTCTCTTTCTTTTTTTCACTGAAAGCTGAGAAGGAGCGGTTATTGGCTACCGGCTTAGTAACTAAGAACTTGATAAACCAAAGCCGACCTTATCTCTATTAAGCTAAGGCTTAACTGTACATGTACTTGTCCATTACACTTTGATCTATCAATTTTAATACAGTTAGCCTTAGAGTAATAGAGATAAGGACCTCTTTGGTTTATCAATCTTCGTGAAATGTTTTTGGTTAACTGGATTGTGGCAAACTATTCGTGCAGGCGTCCACTATAGTTTGACCTATGTCAATGATCATTATAATTAAACTTTGCTGCTATGAACTTAAGGTTGTGATTACTTCACGATATTCATGAAAGTAAAATTGGTTTTATTTTAGTGAATATGCGCGCGCTAGCTATACAGACGGTATTGATACGGCAGCTCAGTGTTTCCATGTACACGGTAATTACCGTAGATGCACCGTAATTCAGTCCTAATCTACCGTCAAGGTAATATGCCCATTACCTTGACCGTGTCACCGTAATACAAAAATCACGTTAAAAATTCATAATATACTGCGTAATACGAGTACGAATCTCAGTCACGTTAGCATATTTCGTAATGGCAACATTTCTCTTGCTCTCGGTTTAAGCATCAAATCTCAGCGATCTATTTTCGTCCTTATTCAAGTAATAGGCTACTTGACACTTTTTTTAAGTTGGTCTTAAATGGTTAATATTTGTCCTATTATATCAAAAAAATAAACACTATATTTTTTTGCGCCCTAAAAACCGTAAAACTTTAATTTAAAAATATTTTTTCTTAGACAGGTAAAAACACTGTCGGCCATGTTTGGCCGATAGATTATCTGTGCTCTGACGTCATGCATTTGTAAACAACAGCATAACCTCCCAAAGTTTAATAAACATGACTTCTATACTAGTTTACATGAAAAATATAGTAATTATCGTTATTGTATCATCCAAGAATGTAAAAAACGCATCGATAAAGACCACAGGAAAGTTGTGAATTAGAGTGCCCAGTGAAATAAATATACGTAACACGCAAAGACTTGCTTAAAGGGATCCTATATGACTAACGACTTCAACCCAAATTTATTTTTGCAAAGATCACTTTGTTGTAAGTCTTACTTAATAACTTATTCAATTTATAAAGAGAAAACTATATTTTTTTACGTTTACTATGAGTTTTTAGAAATATATAAAAACTAGCTTATGCTCGTGACTTCGCCCGCGTGGACTTCATAAATTTCAAACCTCCATTTAACCCACTCAGGGGTGGAATTTCAAAAAATCCTTTCCTAGTGGATACCTTCTCTTTACCTACAAAGAACACACCCACCAAATTTCATGTATCTAGGACCAGCTGTTTAGATGTTTAGGCTGTGCGTTGATATATAAGTTAGTCAGGACTCTAAATTTTATATATATGGATACTACGTTAGTCCCCGCGTGACATAGGGATGACATTTCTTTGTTTACATATTTAATGACGTCACATCATGGCTGACAGCGTTTTCTGCGTTTCAAATAAAAATAAAAATTGTATTTTTTTAAATTGGATTTATATATCCATCCTTTTATGTATGTTCCCCGATTACTCGAAAACGCCTGGACCGATTTTGAAAATTCTTTTTTGTTTGAAAGGGTATACTTCAAAGTTGGTCCCATTTCAATTTGGTGAAGATCTGATGAACATCTTCGAAGATAGATACTGGAACTCCTCAACGGATAAGAGTAAATTGCTCGCGATCAGTGTAATAGCTTAGTAAACAGTAGATTTTTAACCAGTCATAGCATAATTCCATGGGGCCACTAAAAATTGTGAAATAAAATTTTTTTACAAAAAAAATAAAAACCGACTTCGTTACACAAACACTAAAAATTGAAAAATAATTTAATTTATTACCGATTATATTATGTATACAAGAGTTAATATAGTTCCATAATAATATTTTTTGGGGTCGGTGCCAATGAGGTGCCATTGTGGAGTCCCATAAAAATATGAAGTCTAGACGATTCGCGCAGCTAAAGCTAATTGGCACCGGCACCAAAAAGTATTATTATGGAACTATATTAACTCTTGTATACATAATATAATCGGTAATAAATTAAATTATTTTTCAATTTTTAGTGTTTGTGTAACGAAGTCGGTTTTTATTTTTTTTGTAATTAATAATTGTTATTGATATATTTCGTTGTCTTAAGCAAAATACTATAATAAATAATCATTTGTTGGACGAAATTAGATATGAGTCAAGTAGCCTATTAAGAAGGAATGAAATGTAAAATTAATGAGATTTAACAAAATATTAATATGAATAAATCCGTTTATGAAAAAGATATTGCTATGCTAGGAGAGTCAGATTCAGAATAATATTAATAATTGATTAAAAAGCAAATTCGTGACTTTTTTCTTTTAAAAATGACACGGTAATTTACACGGTATTCTTTTAGCTAATCCACCGTAATTAAATCTAGAAACACCGTAATTTTAACCCTTCAACACGGTAATTCTCGATTTACATATGGAAACACTGCGGCAGCTAGCTTAGTTACTACTACGGAAACCGCTGCGCGTTGCGCATATTAAATTAGTTGAAACACAACTCATGATACCGATATTCGGCAACGGTTATCAATATTGGTATTGAAACTAAATAACTGATGATTAACCGTTGCCAGAAATAGCCAATAACGCCCATCTTTAAATTACCTATCTATTCCTTCACCGTTAAAGCAGGTGATTTTTAAAATTGCTTAAAACGGAAATAACTCCAAAAATAGGAGGCGGACTCAGCTGCTAAGGTGGTTTCAAAGAAATGCTTTTTCATTTGAACAGAGATAATCGGACGAGTTCGTCAACCAATCGGTGGAGTCTACTTCCGACCACCCCTTGGAGGAGTGGCTGCGCGGCCGTCAGTGCTGGCCGTGCTAAAGGCGTGCTGGAGTGAGCGCCCGGACAGGCGACCGGACGTGCGCTTCGTCCGGCTGAGGCTTAAGGACATGCATGCTGGAATGTAAGTCATTTGATACTATCTTCCGACCACCCTTTGGAGGAGTGGCTACTCGACCGTCAGTGCTGGCCGTGCTAAAGGCTGCTGGAGTGAGCGCCCGGACAGGCGACCGGACGTGCGCCTCGTCCGGCTGAGGCTTAAGGACATGCATGCTGGAATGTAAGTCATTTGATACTATCTTCCGACCACCCTTTGGAGGAGTGGCTACTCGACCGTCAGTGCTGGCCGTGCTAAAGGCTGCTGGAGTGAGCGCCCGGACAGGCGACCGGACGTGCGCCTCGTCCGGCTGAGGCTTAAGGACATGCATGCTGGAATGTAAGTCATTTGATACTATCTTCCGACCACCCTTTGGAGGAGTGGCTACTCGACCGTCAGTGCTGGCCGTGCTAAAGGCTGCTGGAGTGAGCGCCCGGACAGGCGACCGGACGTGCGCCTCGTCCGGCTGAGGCTTAAGGACATGCATGCTGGAATGTAAGTCATTTGATACTATCTTCCGACCACCCTTTGGAGGAGTGGCTACTCGACCGTCAGTGCTGGCCGTGCTAAAGGCTGCTGGAGTGAGCGCCCGGACAGGCGACCGGACGTGCGCCTCGTCCGGCTGAGGCTTAAGGACATGCATGCTGGAATGTAAGTCATTTGATACTATCTTCCGACCACCCTTTGGAGGAGTGGCTACTCGACCGTCAGTGCTGGCCGTGCTAAAGGCGTGCTGGAGTGAGCGCCCGGACAGGCGACCGGACGTGCGTCTCGTCCGGCTGAGACCCGCGACTTCGTTCGCGTGGAATTAGGTTTTTTAAAAATCCCGTGGGAACTCTTTTATTTTCCGGGATAAAAAGTAGCCTATGCCACTCTCCAGGTCTTTATCTATACCCATGCAAAAAATCACGTCAATCTGTTGCACCGTTGCGACATGATTGCAGGACAAACCAACAAATAAACACACTTTCGGAGAGTAAGGGTACTGAGGTACTGATTTTATTATTCCTGGAGTAAGCCTGGAGTAAGTCTGGTTTAATAACGTGATAGGTAGCACAGCATACCTACGAGACCGTGTAGGCAGTCGCGTAGGTGTGCACGTATACTCGTAGATTCACGTCGTAGACGCTCCCGCGTCGCATCCCGCATCTCGCATTTACGCGCTATCTATTATTATAGATGTTACCGTAGCTTTACTCTCTTATAGGAGAAAAAAATACCTATAAGACCTATAAGCAATATATATGGAACAAATTGATTCTTAGAATCCGCTCTCTTCACACCGTCGTAAATGGAGTTTCAAAGTATTAAAAAACCCTTTTGTGATTTATCGTAAGTAAAAACGCTTTATGTACGGAAAACGATTTTACCTGACATGTATAACATAATGACAAGGTTCTTCAACTTGCCGATAGAGTGCATTTTGTACCTACCTAATACTAATTTTACCGGAAAATTATAAAAAAATGCAACCTTATACGCAAAGACTGCATTACATTGAACTATTCTACTACCGAATTACCAATAAGTATTTTTTAGTAAGGAAAAGGTGATTGACTGATCTTTCAATGCACAGCTAAAACTGGACGGATTAGCATGCAGATATCTATCTTAACGTAGACATCTGCTAAAAACGGATTTTTGAAAAATACGGCTTTGAAATTTGTGTAGACCACGCGAACGAGTTGCGGGCATAATCAAAGTAAGGTATTTAAGCATCTTCGCTCGATGCGTAACGATAGAAAATTAACATTAAATTATATCGATATACCGTTACTATTAACGTTAAAAACTAAATGCGCTAAAAATTTAGTAACGCTAAAATGGTAACCATCTCTGCGTGTACCATATTATGAGTATGAGTAGATAAAACGTGTTTTCTCGTTAAAAGGGAATATAAACGAAGGATGATAAGCACGAACTTAATGAGTTGAGGGATAAAAGCTTGCGACTCCATTTTAAGGGTGCGAGGTTGTCATGGTTTTTTAGGGTTCCGTAGCCAAATGGCAAAAAACGGAACCCTTATAGATTCGTCATGTCTGTCTGTCTGTCCGTCTGTCCATCCGTATGTCACAGCCACTTTTCTCCGAAACTATAAGAGCTATACCTACTGTTGAAACCATTAAGATTTTTAGACAATAATTGAAAAAAATCTAATAAATTTTGGGGTTGCCCATTACTTTTTTCATCAAACCCATATGTGTGCAGTATCTATGGATAGGTCTTCAAAAATGATATTGAGGTTTCTAGTATCATTTTTTTCTAAACTGAATAGTTTGGCGAGAGACACTCTCATAGTGGTAAAATGTGTGTTTGTGTGTGTCCCCCCCTCACCCCCTGTAACTTCTAAAATAAGAGAATGATAAAACTAAAAAAATTATCATGCAAACTTCCAACGAAAATTGGTTTGAACGAGACCTAGTAAGTAGTAGTTTTTGATTTATCGTGCAAAATGTCGATAAAATACAATAGGCTAGTTGACACTTTTTTTAAGTAGGTCTTAAATGGTTTGGGGCCGATTCTCTAGTACACAATCTCTAAACTAAACTAAATTAACAGGTCTAAATCTAGTGCTTTCCTTTTCCGCAAGCAACATTTTGAAAGGGATAGCAATAGATTTAGACGTGATATTTTAGTTTAGTTGAGAGATTGTGTACAAAGGAATTAGCCACAATATTTGTCCTATTAGATCAAAAAATTAACACTATATTTTTTTGCGCCCTAAAAACCGTAAAACTTTAATTTAAAAATATATTTTTCTTAGACAGGTGAAAACACTGTCGGCCATGTTTGGCCGATAGATTATCTGTGCTCTGACGTCATGCATTTGTAAACAACAGCATAACCTCCCAAAGTTTAATAAACATGACTTCTATACTAGTTTACATGAAAAATATAGTAATTATCGTTATTGTATCATCCGAGAATGTAAAAACGCATCGACAAATTACATATTTAATGACGTCACATCATGGCTGACAGCGTTTTCTAAGTTTCAAATAAAAATAAAAACTGTATTTTTTTAAATTGGATTTATATATCCGTCCTGCGTTTTTAATAATTGTTATTGATATATTTCGTTGTCTTAAGCAAAATACTATAATAAATAATCATTTATTGGACGATATTAGATATGAGTCAAGTAGCCTATTGTACTACGAAACCCTCAGTGCGCGAGTCTGATTCGCACTTGGCCGGTTTTTGAAGACTTATATACTCATTTATACTTTACGAGATATCATATAACAGATAGCATAATATATAAAAGGTGGCTCACGTATCAATATGAATTTTAGGGTCCGTACCTCAATATGTTCCTATGTTCAACCTATGTTCTAAATATAAAGTAAAAGGTGACTGACTGATCAATCGACGCACAGCTTTTCTTTTGGACGGATCGGGCTGAAAGGCATGCAGATAGCTATTATGAGTTATGCTTATGACGTAGGCATCCGCTAAGAAAGGATTTTTGAAAATTCAACCCCTAAAGGGGTGACATAGGGGTTTGAAATTTGTGCAGTCCACGCGGACGAAGTCGCGAGCATAAGCTAATAAAAAATGTAGCAGGAAAAGATGACTGACTGACTGATGTATCAACGCACAGCTTTTCTATTGGACGGATCGGGCTGAAATTTGGCGTGCACTAATAAATAAAAAGATTTTCGAAAATTGTATCTTCTAGCTGCATCCGCGACTCCGTCAGCGTAGATTAGGTTTTTAAAAATCCCATGGGAACTCTTTGGTTTTCCAGGACCCGTTGGCTCTGTTGCGACGTGATTGAAGGGCAAACTAACACACATTTTATAATATGGGTGATATTATGATTTATGCATTTCGTGGCATGGTTTTTTTTTATTCAGATACAAGTTAGCCCTTGACTGCAATCTCACCTGGAGGTAAGTGACGATGCAGTGTAAGATGGAAACGGGCTAACCTGAAAGGGGTATGGCAGTTTTTAATAAACTCATGCCCTTGGGTTTCTACACGGCATCGTACCGGAACGCTAAATCGCTTGGCGGCACGGCTTTGCCTGTAGGGTGGTAACTAGCCACGGCCGAAGCCTCCCACCAGACCAGAAATTTAGAAATTATAAAATTCCAAATCCCTGCCAGGAATCGAACCCGGGTCCTCCCACTAATTAGACCACAGCGCTTACCACTGCGCCAGGGAAGTCGTCAGGGAGGTTCATCAGTCGAATTTTCGCTTCGAATGATAAATTTTTCTAGGAAGACCAATATCTTCGACAACATGCTGGCAATGATGGAGAAGTACGCCTCAAACCTCGAAGGGCTGGTGGCGGCCAGGACGGAAGAAGTGATGCTAGAGAAGAGGAGGACCGATGATCTGCTCAACAGGATGCTGCCGAGGTAGGTGGCTATAGCAGGAATAGGTTTTAGCATCAGCGTGTTCCTTTCGGGTGGAAAAAAGAAGTGTGCGCTTACCTTACTCAAACCTTTTCGTAAGCGAAAGTAATGGAACATGTCCTATTGATTCACCTCGGAGTCTGCAGACTCTAAGTTTCAAAAATTAAACGTCTGTAACAGATGGATATGTCCATCTGTTACAGACGTTTAATTTAGAAACTACGGGAGCTGTAGCCTGTAGGTAAAACTGAAACTTAGAGCAGTTTATTATGTAGATCTTCGTTATTGATACAGAGTATGGTGAAAGAAAAAGTGAAGTCGAAGTTATTGAAATTGGGTATATCCGTGTACACTCTTTGAGTGTCAATAAATTATTAAGGCGGAACCAAATTATCGGATGCGGCTGACAGCTGCGACTTATCTATAGGTATCTGTATAATACATAATACAATAAAGTGTCCAAACCATCAGACGTAAGTAGCGGACGTACAGTACCTACGCGGCAGGAAATAATTTACATCGGCCTTTAGAATGACATTTCGGCTTTGTAGAGCGTTGTCTCTGTCACTCATACCTATATGACGTTTTGACGGTCTCGGTCGGAGATAATGCTCTACAAATACGCTATATCCTTCTAAAGGTCGATGTACATTATTTTCTGCCGCGTACTGTAGATAACCTTGAGCGCTCGGACGTCCGAGAGATCGGCCCATCTCGAAAGCCGCGTCTCAAACGCACACGAGTAGATATATAGACCAGAGGGGAAGCTTCATACTAGCGGCTGGTTGTAGGTTCACTCACTCTAGCGCAGCTCACGCACAACACGACGTGTCACGGACGCTCCGTTTGCCGCCAAACTGGGCGCACGGAGCGTCCGTGGCACGTCGTGGTGTGCGTGAGCTAGTGTGAAGCTTCCCCTCTGGTCTATAATATCTACTCGTGTGCCAAACGTTTGTGCACACCTATCAGCCGCGGCTTACTGATGCGTCCCATAATTATTTGTTTCACGATTATACGATTTACAGGAGTGCGAACACCGATGTTCGTTGAAACATGTTGTAACTAATGAAACGCCGCATCTATTCTAAGTAAACTAACACCCGTGTTCACAATCATTATTATGAATTCGCACAGTGTGCTCGAACGTATAGCGTGGATTCGACCAATCATAATCTGATTGGTGGAACATACACTGTACAAGTGCTGCACTGTGAGACCACACGAGTAGATATAGACCCATCTACTTATGTGGTTTAATGTAATTTAAACTCATAGTAATGATTGTGAATACGGGGGATGATATGGGGTTCGTACACGTAGCAACTAGCATGAACCACCTCTTCGCTTCAGTTCATGAACTAGTACCATTCAACAGGACAGTGGCAGAAGCCCTGAAGCGCGGGGAACCCGTCCAGGCTGAGAGCTACGACGGCGTCACCATTTACTTCAGCGATATCGTGGGCTTCACCAACCTGGCTGCCACCAACACTCCCATGCATGTACGTACTTTTAACATCGATGTGTAAGTCTGCGGCCCAGGTGGGAGCGGCGGCGGAAATCACTTAACATCAGATGACCCGGCTGCTCGCTATTTCAATTTTTTTAAGTAACTTATTGAGAGATTTCAGATACCTAGATTCATCATGATCAACCCATGGCCGGCTCACTACAGAGAACGGGTCTCCTGTCAGAGTGAAAAGGGTTTGGCCATAGTCTACCACGCGGGCCATGTGCGGATTGGTAGACTTCACACACCTTTAAGAACATTATGGAGAACTTTCAGGCATGCAGGCTGCCTCACGATGTTTTCCTTCACCGTTAAAGCAAGTGATATTTAATTACTTAAAACGCACATAACTCCAAAACGTTAGAGGTGCGTGCCGGGGATCGAACCACCGACCTCCGATTGGAAGGTGGACATCCTAACCACTAGGCTATCACAGCTTTTTTTATACCTAGATCTTTAAAAACATCATTTTCCGGGACAAAGGACATCCCGAGCTTTTAAAATCTCGACTAAAACGGCACGTGCCGTAAAAGAGATTTGCGACCCTAATTTAAATTCTTATGGCGTTTTACATACTTACCAAACAAATCTTGTTAGCTGCTTATTATACTTTACCCTTTGACGAATTACTTATCTTTTATGAGTAATTCTGGAGCCAGAGCCTAAGGCACCAAATACCTAGTAAGTTTTTCTAGACTAAGTAGTAGAACTAGCTTACGTCCGCGTGGACTACATAAATTTCAAACCCCTATTTCACCCCCTTAGGGGTTGAATTTACAAAAATCCTTTCTTAGCGGATGCCTTCGTCATAAAAACTATCAGCATGCCAAACAGCCCGATCCGTCCAGTAGTTTGAGCTGTTCATTGATAGATCAGTCATATAGAATGTTTGACATTCCGGAATAAAAAATAACCAGTCGGACTGACAGACAGATACACTTTCGCATTTTTACTATAAATTAGTACCTATGTATTGCGAATCTCTGATTCTGCAAAAACAACCTGTAATTGTCCGATTTTATTTAGGTAATTTTACACGGATCCTACCTTTGATATCCGAAATGTTATGATAATAAAATTCCTCGTAAGTATAAAGAGGATTTTGGAGGACACTACGTATGTGGAACAAAATATTATAGTAGGTGTCCGTAATGGTTCTGCTCCACTATCGAGAAGTGGTAAATGACTCGTGATATCCCGAATGGTGTGGCCGGCGCGGCGGCGCGCGGCGGCACGGCAGCTGTATCGTTCATCATCATCACTGCAGAGCACGGGTCTCTTCTCAGAGTGAGAAGAGTTTTGGCCATAGTCTACCACGCTGGCCATGTACACACACCTTTGAGAACATTATTGAGAACTCTCAGGCATGCAGGTTTCCTCACGATGTTTTCCTTCACCGTTAAAGCAAGTGATACTTTAGCGTTTAAGCTATCGTGAGTGATTTACTCACGTGTTTAGTCGACATTAGCCCGACTAGTTACGAGCCCATCCGGGGTCATTTTTCAAATGGAGTCAGTTTGCGCACGCGTCGCGGTTAAGACTGCAACGAGCTGTGCGGGCAGCGGGCGCGTCGAATTGTGTATTGTGTAATTCGTGATATCACGAATCACTTGCCGAATCCCGATAGTGGAGCTGTACCATGACAGCGAATTATGGCGTTATGGAATGGACTTGGACCGAAATTGTTCTCGTAAAAAACCGAAGTCATGTCGTAAATAATATAGACTAAAGGCTCGCTCACATTAGAGTGGGCCGTGAAAATTTGTCGGCATTAGGTACTTATTTCATGTTTTCTTTTTTTTTAACTGACAACTTATTTAGGCCCGTTGGGCGATTTTTGAATGGGTTAAAATCTTCAGGGTCACGTAACCGACATCCTAATGTTAATAGTGCTCAGAATGCTGACAAAACTAAAACTAAACTTGGTGTTGTTAATAAAATCCATTTACCAAAGAATTTTAAGTAGGTTACTTTCTAAATATTTTATAGTTTTGACTGCCATTTCTTTTTTATAAGTTGTAATTTGTTAAATACCCTATTGACTATTATATTGACGACCTCTCTGGCGCAGTGGTGAGCGCTGTGGTCTTAATAGTGGGAGGTCCCGGGTTCGATTCCTGGCAGGGGTTTGGAATTTTATAATTTCTAAATTTCTGGTCTGGTCTGGTGGAAGGCTTCGGGCGTGGCTGGTTACCACCCTACCGGCAAAGCCGTGCCGCCAAGCGATTTAGCGTTCCGGTACGATGCCGTATAGAACCCAAAGGGGTATGGGTTTAATAAAAACTGCCATACCCCTTCCCGGTTAGCCCGCTATCATCTTAGAGTGCATCATCACTTACCACCAGGTGAGATTGCAGTCAAGGGCTAACTTGTATCTGAATTAAAAAATAAATAAAAAATATACACTTAAGCGAATAGCGATTCTTCTTAAGCGATAAGCCGCTTAATACGCCTAGGTACTTAGTTTTTTTTTGCCTCCGATAAATTCTTGATTCTTGTGTATAATTTATTGGTGTAATATAAAGTAGGTATAATAGTAGTAGTAGTAGTAGTAAGTAGGTAGGTATTGTAAAAAAAAAATCATTTCAAATCACATAGAGTGAAAGAGTTTATTACATTGAGTTATTAATTATTATGTAAAGTTAAATGAACAAAGCAATAATTAACTTAGCCTGAAATTAAGTAAACTTTGATTAAAACCATGTGTTTACGTTACGCAAATTAACACTCCTACCATTATGTAATTAGAGTAGGTATGTAGGAACCACCGAAATCAGAAAACGTGTAGAAGTCAAAGATCTAAAGTGAAGTGAAGTTAGTTGATTGTATATCATGGATTTCCGCAAAGTAACGCTTGCTTCTATCATCGTCATCAACCGATAGACGTCCACTGCTAGACATAGGTCTACTAGCTACCCAACTTTGGAACTCACTTCCTGAAAATGTCAGAGAGAACTGCCACTCAGTACACTCATTCAAATACAGAGTGAAGCAGTATTACCTATCATTAATATAGAGTATTTTATATATTATATGTACCTATTTATATTTTTCATATATTATGTATATAATTATTTATGATAAGTATAATTATTGTATATAAGTTGATTTGGGTATTTATTATAAGATATTTATGTAGTTTATTAGATTCTAGTACCGTAGACCTATTCCACTTCTTGATACGCCTTACTCACAACCTTGAATGGGAAGCTGGAAGAAATCTCTGTTTAGAGATAAGCATTTCCGATGTAACTTAATTTATTATTACTTTGTAACTACAATTTTTGGTACATGAATAATAAAAATAAAAAAAATAAAAT
Organism: Maniola hyperantus; assembly: GCF_902806685.2. NCBI lineage: Eukaryota > Metazoa > Arthropoda > Insecta > Lepidoptera > Nymphalidae > Maniola > Maniola hyperantus. The sequence continues at coordinate 1,808,075 of NC_048548.1, read as the reverse complement.
AGGTCTCTTGTAAGTACTTCCACACGTCACGGTCTTGCGCCGCCGCCTGAATCCAGCGGCTCCCTGCGACTCGTCTGATGTCGTCCGTCCACCTAGTGGGGGGTCTTCCAACACTGCATCTTCCGGTGCGAGGTCGCCATTCTAGCACCTTGGGACCCTAACGTCTATCGGTTTTACGAACTATGTGCCCTGCGCATTACCATTTCAGCTTCGCAACCCGTTGAGCTATGTCTGTTACTCTAGTTCTCCTACAGATCTCATTTCTGATTTGATCACGTAGAGAAACTCCAAGCATAGCTCTCTCCATCGCCCGCTGAGTGACTCTGAGCTTTCTTATGAACTTGCTTCTATACATGATATTTAAACTGTAATTAAAGTGAGATAACTAATGGATAAAGAACTTATTTTAATTTTAATTTTTCTCTCAGGTGGTGGAAATGCTCAACGATTTATATACGTGCTGTGACGCCATTATATCGTTCTACAACGTTTACAAGGTAAGAAAACTATTTTTAATATTAGGTATATTACAAAAATATTGTTTAGTTTTATTGTATTTACTTACTTAATATTTTTATTTAGAAAATTACATTGGTTCGAGTTTCCTTTTAGAACTCTGCGCCATGCATCATAAAATACGTCATGCCATTCTCGCACTGCGGAATATTAGCGCACGAGAAAACGATATGGACAAAATTTGCCCCAGGCTGAACTATGCCTATCCCAAACTTAATGCCACGACTGCAAAACAACATGCGACTTTTTTTTCTTAAAATAGAAGATTTTTACTATTAAATGCCACATATTATATCATATCTGTTCATTTATTAAATGTCACATATAATATTCTCATCTCTGTACATTCTGGGGCACACCTCCATACAATTTTTGTCCATCTCCTTTCAGGGCGGTCTAAATTCCGAGTTCGTTCACATTGATTATCTTAGTTTTTATTTTTGTGCAAATCATGTTTACCTACATTGATACTAATAGTCTACTACCATGAATGCAAAATATAAACAAAGTGCAAAAGCTTATCTGCATAGTAATTATTATGTAATTATTTAAATGATCTTCTTGACGAAGTTTGCCAGTGATAGCTGGCATACACCTGGAGGCGGACAGGTTTTTATGCGGCAAAATTAAAGAGTTGTAAACTTTTAAATCTAACCGAACTTGGACAAGGCATATCGGGCATCAGCTAGTAAAAGTAATCTATATCAGTACCCATATTATAAATGCGAAAATGTGTTTGTTTGTTGGCTTGATACAAAAAAAATCGCGAAGTTTCCCCAAAAGACGCATTTTTCACACGACTATTAGGAGTAAAACCAGTTTTATTCGATCGATATAAAACCAGTTTCAATAAAATTCCGTATATACGTTCAACGTTTAATATACTAAGGGATTACGGTATTATTTTATGGTAACAGAGCGCATCGAATTTTAAATATAAATATTTATAAAAAGCGTGCAACGCTCTCGGGTGGCCCAGACTTTTCTATACATTTCGCCTTAAGGCTATTCTTAATCTGATTTAGGTTGAAACCATCGGCGACGCGTACATGGTGGTAGGGGGTCTACCAGAACGGTGTTCAAGGCACGCAGCTGAGGTGGCATCTCTCGCGCTGCACGTGCTAGATGCCGTGCCCAAGATACGCATGAGGCACATGCCGGCTGCCAGGCTGCATATCAGGATAGGTAAAGTTGATTCTTTTAGGGCATACATCTTTATATGCGTACTTTCACGGGCCAAAGATCAATCCTTATGTTGAGCAGAGACAGGTCCCAGTACAGAGGCTCTGGAGTAGTGTTTGCAGTACGTGGCTGGGGTGGTGGCTCTTGCATTGCACGTACTAGATGCCATGCCCAAGATACGCATGAGGCACATGCCAGCTGCCAGGCTGCATATAATTATTGTTGGATGGAAACTAGCTCCCCATTTTTACGGAAGCTCAAAAACTTGGCAATGATGGTTTGACATTTGCAGGTCAACTCACAGAGGCAGTGGGTGTCACTATTTTCTTGTTTATATTTATATTGTTTGTATATGCATATATACAGGCATACACAGTGGAAAATGCGCTGCTGGAGTAGTAGGAATCAAGATGCCTCGTTACTGCCTATTTGGAGACACGGTCAACACTGCAGCGAGGATGGAGTCGACTGGCGAGCCTCAACGCATCCATGTCAGCAACGACACTTACAAGCTGCTCAAACAACATGGCGGCTACCACTTCAAGGAGCGTGGGATTGTCAATATAAAGGTGTGTGATCTTGAAAGCTCAACGATTTTCATACATCCCTAAATTAAAGGTCCGTTCCCGTTGCCCGTTAAAGGAGAAGGAGCGAAGGATTTTTGGTCCTATTACTGCCATTTTTCTATAGGCATGTGAGACATGAAGCATATACCCCACCCTCCTCCAGTGAGGAAAAGCTGGCTTCACAATGTCTCGGAATTCCTTCCAAAACATGTGGGTTTCCTCATTCACCGTTAACCATGTAACAAAAAAATCAAAAACACAGTGGTACTTGTAGGTAGGTACCAGAGTCACATCTGGAAAATCATTAATTCAATTTATTTTATTCGATGAACTAGCTTATGCTCGCGACTTCGTCCGCGTGGACTACACAAATTTCAAACCCCTATTTCACCCCCTTAGGGGTTAAATTTTTAAAAATCCTTTCTTAGCGGATGCTTACATCATAATAGCTATCTGCATGCCAAATTTCAGCCCGATCCGTCCAGTAGTTTGAGCTGTGCGTTGATAGATCAGTCAGTCAGTCAGTCAGTCACCTTTTCGTTTTATATATTTAAGAAGAAGAAGATACCAAGTGAATTTTTATTGTTTAGGGAAAGGGTGAAATGAAGACGTGGTGGCTAGTCGGTGAAGATCACGATCGTAGGAAAAATTCCCTATTCAAATACCGTAAGTAGCATTTAAAACGTTTTACTGATTTAAATGGATTGCGAGAAAAATTTACATATAAAGAGCATTTTTTTGCTCCTTCCCGCCCGGATATTAGAAGGGCTTATGCAAAGGTTCAATACAAACAGATCCAAAATAAAATGCATTACAAAGTGGTCATTCATTCCGTGTTTTAAAGATTCGTTTTCATGACCGTTTTAATATTTGGTAAAAGCGAAAATACGACCCTTTTGCATACAAAAGCGTAACGTCGATCACAATAAAGAATATCTTCCAATGTTTATCATTTATTTAAAACGTTGTCTTTTCACTGATTGCCTCATTGCTCTAGAGGCTGCAGATCACGAAGTTCTGGGTTCGAGTCCCGGGTTGCGTCAAGAAGTTATTAGGTTTTTCTATCAAGCAATTTTCATTTGCAGCCCAGAGTTAAGAAGTTGGTGGTCTTGCACCCAATGCATCGAAAAGCCGTTGGTCCTACGCCTGTCGCTTTGAATTGCCGACCAATATGATTGAATGTGTTGCACTATTATAACTCCTGCGTGTTGGTCTTCGCAGTTTTTTATTCAGGTACAAGTTGGCCTTGACTGCAACTGGACCATGCAGTCTAAGATGGACGCGGGCTAACTTGAAAGAGATCGTCATTAGACAGTTTTTATTAAACCCACACTCTTAATTGAATGACTCGCATGAAGTCATAAACAAGTTCCTTGGAGGTACAGTTTAGCCGGTAGGATAACTAACCACGGTAGAAGCCTTGAGTCCCACCAGACATAATATTCATCGCGATACGCTGCTAAGATTTTCGGTCAGGTCGGGAACATTTTATAATTATTCTTTTCAGAAGCGGGTGTTATTCCCGTCCACGATTCATACGAGGATGCACCATGGAACTTCGGGAGGTCTATCGTGAATATCCGGGACAGAGCGCGGTTGTCTTGCGGAGGATCACTGGGTCCCGGGTCAGCGTTGTCCTCACCGGGGCCGCCCGCGTGTGCGTGTTTCGTCCCGCAGAGGGATCACCATTCCGCCCCCGCGGTCACCTTCTGTGACGACTGACGCTAACCCATCGAAGTATTCCATCCCACAATCTACAGGTAACCTTAGATTTAACACTACCCATATTTAAATGCGAAAGTGTTGTTTGTCCTTCAACGCTGCAATGGAGCAACAGATCGACGTGATTTTGTGCATGGACATAGTTAATGACCTGGAAAATGACATAGAAATACTTTTTGTGCCGGAAAATCCGGGATTTGTAAAAACCTAAATTCACGCGACGAAATAGCAAGCATCAGCTAATTTGTATATTTTGAAAATTTAGTCAGGTTAAAAGAAAAAGAACACTAATTACTAATGTAATAGATTGCAATATTTAATAATACCTATTATGTGAAGACTACATATTTAGTGAGAAAACTCACCTTCTATGCATTATTAATTTAACGGTGTAGGTTAGGAACTATACGAATATCGTCCCTTTCACACGGCAGTCCAGTTTTGCAGGACCGGCTTTTTACTGTAGGTATCCTGCTAAACTGGACGCTGTGTTTACATGACAGTTCAGTTTTGCAGGATCCAGTAAAAAGCTGGTCCCGCAAAACTGGACTGCCGTGTGAACACGGCAGTCCACGGGCGGGGGCTGCCACCACTCCACTATCCCGCAAAAAATAGTGTCCAGCAAAAAACCGCACGCAGGAAGCCATGTGAAGACTGCTATTGAAATATATGTGTGATTAAACGGGATCCCGCTTTTTACTGGATTACGGATCCAGTTTCTAGTGACAAAATCGAATGGCTCAATTCGACCGGATCGTTTTTGTTGCAAGATCCCGCATGCGGTATGCTCGTGTGAACGCTAGCATATGAACACATTCGCCATCAAACGGGATCCTGCAGAAAAAGGGATCCTGCAAAAAACTGGACTGCCGTGTCAAAGGGGCGTATTAATATTTCCTTTCCTAAAATCTCTAGGCTTAATTTGCAGGTCCTAATTTAATCCCTACCATCTTCCATCTTCATCATTTTCCATCTTATCCAAATGAAGCAAGACTCTTTTTAGAAAGCTTTTAAAAGAAGCCGTTAGAGATCAACCGAGTTACTGAAATGCCTTTCGTTTGCTCGCAGGTTGCTTTAATGGAATCAATCAGGAACTGAATAGCTTTAAAGGCTCAACTTGGAGTGGCTTGTCGAAGTACTTTCTAGATAATAAAGGATACAGGGTGTACGATTGTAAGGATACGAGTAACAATGACTTTGACGATGTCGCGAAGCGCGCGCGAATTTTGGCTGCCATGACACGGCTGCATTGTCTTGACTTCGATTATAACAATTTTTCATAGGAAAAGTTTTGCGGATGTCATTATCATGCGTCATCGCTCACAGCAATTGTTTGCAGTAATAAGGTCCAAACGCACTTACGCTCCGCTGCGCGACGCGGCAGCACCTTGTTGCATACAAAGTCATACAAACTATATTTGCCGCGCCGCGTCACGCAGCGTCGCTCAAGTGCGCTTTGCTCCATACATACTCATATAAACTAAGTATATGACGTGCCGCGTCGCGTCGCGCAGCGCAGCGTAGTACCCGGCAGGAAATATTGTAGATAGACCTTGAGATAGCGCTTTCGTAGAGCGTTGTCTGTCGTTGAAACCGACAAAACGTCACATAAGTGACAAAGACAATGCTCTACAAAGCCGAAATCTCATTCTAAAGGTCGATGTACAATATTTCTAGCCGGCTACTGTAAGTACGTTTGGACCTATGCAGAGCGATACAGCTTCAAAAAGGTCTCAATACCGTGTATGCAAATGAGACTACCTATTGACAAAATGTATCACACCAAAAAGTCGTGAGTCGGTGATGCCTCTTATATGCAAATTAATATTACTTACCCTTTGCAAACACGAGTGACTTTTTAGTAAAGAAAACCCGGAATTTAAGTATGTCAATTAGTAGAACCAGAACTTTTTATTTTTCTGCTACGAGTAAGTTTGTTAAACGAGGTTTCTTTTTGAAAAAGATACTCTTTAAGTTCATTAATTAGAAGTTTCTTTGAGGTATTTGATTTAGACAAACGCTTTCTGGTAGCTTTTTATTTACACTGTAATATACCTATATCTATAAGTATTGTAGCAAACTGCTCACAGATTGTCTTTAGAGAAAAGGTCACGATGAAACAATGTGGCCACTGGCCAATTCCGTTGTACACAATCTCTAAGCTAAACTAAAATGGCACGTCTAAATATATTGCTATCAATTTCATAATGTTGCTTGCGGAAAAGGATAGCATTAGATTTAGAGTAGGTCTAAAATTTAGACCTGTACGCTTAGTAGGTACGAGATTTTATGTCAAAAAGCTCAAGTTTGTCTACACATGTAGATGTAGACAAACGTAGCCAGCGCTCCAAGTGGAAACGTTGCGAAATTAAAATCAGTGGCATTGAATTTTTGACTTCAATTCAAGGCTCTTTAGGTGCATTTTACTTTGTCGGTATTGTGTTTCGACTTTCGAATTCTAGCAACGTTTCACGTTTAGTGAGACCTAAAATCTTATACTAAGCGTACTTTTAGTTTAGTTTAGGTTAGAGATTGTGTACAAGAGAATCCGCCCCAATGTTGGTGTTATAATATGCGAAGTTTGTGTAATTTTATGGTACTTGTAACATAATAATGAATGTATACTTATCTTGAATGTTAATGCTATTTACGACGAGTATTAGAAGATAACTTAAAAAATAGTACTGCTTCATGGGTCTGATGTTAATTTTAGAAATTTTATAAAAGGAATAATTATGATATTAATAAGTAAATTTTTAAAATATTATTAAAGTACCTACACATTAAAATGTGTAGTAAAAAATAATAACATATGATATAGAAATTATTGTGCTGTACAAATTGATTTGTGTATGCTAATATCAGATGTAATTAATAAACCTAATGTAAATAAAGAAGGTAATGTTAAATTCATAAAATACTAGCTGCCCCGGCGAACTTCGTACCGCCTAACAGTTCATTCTTTTTCAGTTTTTAAAAATTTTCTCTCCGTAAGAACCATCCTCGTACTTCAAGGAATATTAAGAAAAAAGAATTGGCGAAATCGGTTCAGCTGTTCTCGAGATTTGCGATCAGCAACACATTTTGCGATTCATTTTTATATGTAGAGATTACTCCCTCACGCGATACCTAATTGGACGTTTCAAAAACGTTTTTGATGGAGCGATCAAGTAATTTATTTAAAAGTAGGTAGTTCTAAAAGTTTTTCAAAGTCTGCTAAGTTACAAACTCCAAACACTTCAAGTACCTAATTAAATATACGAAGTTACTTGATACTTAATAAAAAAAGTTAAAAAATAAAAAGTTTACATCTAGTTACTGCCAACAAACTTTATATTTAAAGAAAAATTATAAACGTAACACAAGTAAACTAAATAAAACTATTCTTATATTTGAAATAAGGGATAAATAAAAATTAATGCATTGAATTAACTCGCCAAAATAGGCTAGCTATATTATTGTTAAGTGGATAAAGTCCATACATTAACCGCGCGAAATAAATCCGTGCGGTAATAAACCACAGTGCGAGTTTACTAAATAGGTACATATTTATCAACGATGTGTTTTGTCCAGCCCATCAAACTTGGGGGCCAAAAAAATATTTATTAATTAGGCAAGCCCGAACTTTTTACTGAAAAATATTTTGACAGGGTGCCTACCTAAGTAGATAGCAAGTACCAAATAATAATAACAATTATTGTGCAAAGCATAGACGGCGAAATAATAAATATTGTATTAATACATAATAATAATTTATATATTTTATAATAATAATTCAGTCAGTAATAGATATTATTTAAACTATAAAAATATAAGAAATTAATACCTACCTATTCGTATTTCAAAGTTCTACATAATATTGTGTATTTTCTATAAAGATCAATGTTTACATTAATTAATTACTTACCTAAGTCTAAATAAGAGAAACCCCTAAATGTTATATGTATTATTGTTTGTTAAAATATACACGGATTTTTATAATAAAATCAATAAAACGTAACCTGTTTTCTTTCTCTATCTATCTAATACTTAGTAGGTACCTACGCGACAGATCGGGGTGGGAACTGGGGACCCGCACTCCCCCACTGCCTCCGCGCTAACCAGGTGCGGGAAAGCGTGGGCGCTGTGCGGGTGTGCGAGGCGTCCGCCCGCCTCCTACTCCGATTGCCATCTCGACCTGTCGCGAACTATAGCTATCCATCCCTATATATTTATTTTTCCCTACTCAGTGTTAGATAGCGAACTATAAGCACAGCCCCCGCGCTAACCCGGTGCTGGCGACCGCGGGTAACGTGCGGGTGTGCGGGGCGTCCCCCTGCCTAATACCCCGATTGCCATCTCGACCTGTCGCGTACAATAGGTAGGTACCTAGTCAAATAATAAGTAGATAGATAATTACTTAGTTGTGTAATCAAACTTTTACACGGGTAAAAGCTCATGGGGTCATTTCTACCTTAATTAGGAATTTACAGCTGACCTCAAAAGTTCGTAGAAGCATAATAACACAGGCCAAAACCAACATTAATTCTATGAATATGAAATAAGGCCTTACTTTGTAAATAATAAGTACACACGTGTTTTATAATAAATATCAAAAGTTCAAGTACCTAGGTAGGTACCTTAACCAACTATGCATTACAATTGAGAAGATTTACGTTTTATGGTCCAAGCGCACTCGTTGTGCTGTGCGACGCGATGTGCCACGTCACATATAAGCTAAGTGGGCTAAACACTCGCGGCGCGAACGGCCGCGAAAACTGCGAATCACGAGTGTAGATGTTGTTCACGCCTTCGTGGTTGCGCTTCACGCCTTTCCCCGATCAGTGTCGGTTTTTTAATCCGCGACTAAGGGTTTGCGGCGCGCGAACGTGAACTCACGCAGAAAATCACGTCGTCCGCGTCGTCGTCCATAGTCACGAACAAGACTATGATGGTTTGCGAGTGTGGAGAGACACAGTTCACGCGTGGATCTCGGCATACATTCACGGCGCGACTTCACGTGCGAGTGTAGAGCCGGCTATACTAGCGGATGTCCGCGACTTCGTAAGCGTGGATTTAGGTTTTGTAAAATCCCGTGGGAACTCTGGTTTTCCGGGATAAAAAGTAGCCTATGTCCTTCCCCGGTATGGAAGCTATCTGTACCAAATTCCGTCAAAATTGGTTGAACGGATGAGCCGTGAAAGGCTAGCAGACAGACAGACAGACCCACTTTCGCATTTATAATATTAGTATGGATATGAGATTGTAATTTGTAATGGAGCAAAGCGAGATCACTTGAGCGACGCTGCGCGGCAAATGCGTTTGTGTGGAGTAAGTCACCGCCGCGCCGCGTCGCGCATTGCAGCGTAACGCGCTCTCCTGCGTGAGCGACGAATAGTACGCGACGCGACACGACGCCACCGAAGTTATATGAGCACGGTATGCCGTTGAGTTGATCGCGTTCGCAGCATCGCGTCGCGTAGTATTCGTCGCTCACGCAGGACACCGCGTAAGTGCGGTTTCTTCGTATCAAACTTGTACTCTAATCATCAACAACGCTTCATTTTTTTTGACTGTATTTTTAAACATTGTAAAAACGTTTTACCTACTAATGACGTAAAAAACAAAAACATAAACCTAGTAAATAACAATTACGAAAAAATAGACAGAACAACGAACAAAATCCGAAGTTGTACCTACCAAGTGTAATAATTTGAAAAATATTATGGCGGGCGACTTCCTTCTCAGTTGAAACGCATAGGACCACAAATGGAATATAAATCGGAATTGATTAAAGTTGGCTCACTGACTGATTAATTTTTTCATGATTTCTGATTACTCAATCAATTTAATAAATTGAAATTCCGTGCCTTGAATTTCGGAGAGCACGCAACGCCGTCAATCCTGGTTGTTATTTCAAATCGACCCAATTTCGATGTTAAAAAACCGGCCAAGTACGAGTCAGGCTCGCGCAACGACAGTGCCGTACTACAGTCGTGTTTTTTCGACATTTTGGCACGATAATTCAAAAACTATGATGCAATAAATAAATAAAAATCTGTTTTAGAATGCACAGGTGAAGACCTTTTATATGATACCCCATTTGATATATTATGTAGTTATCTTACTTTGAAAATTGAAAATAATTTTTTTTTGTGTGATGTAACCACAAATTCACGGGTTTCAGATTTTTCCCTGAATGTCTGCTTGGTACCTACCTGCCAAATTTCATGATTCTAGGTCAACGGGAAGTACCCTGTAGGTTTCTTGACAGACCAACAGACAGACAGACAACAAAGTGATCCTATAAGGGTTCCGTTATTCCTTTTGAGGTAAAACCCTAAAAAGTTCAAAAGAAGAAAGAAGCAAAATATAATAAACAAGTCTTTTACAAATATTACATATTTATTCTACTCTATTATGTACAGTTGTGCCTATATGCTCTATAATAATATAATACTCTCAGCTTTACAATTATAGACATACAATTTACAATACATATAAAAAGTCTTAATAGCTGACTGAAAACCGAAAGGTCGACGGTTCAAACCCCGCCCGTTGCTCGCAGTCTCAGCTATTACGAGTATAACGACGCAATGTAAGTAACAAGCCGTGACCGGAAACGCGTTGTCGCAGCGACGTGTAATGACGTCACAACCGGTCCCTAGAACCTATATTTTATCCCTTTATTTGTCCCGCGCCTTGTAGGGTTAGTATGAGATTTTAGATCTCGCCAACGTTGTTAGACATCGAGCGTCGAAAATCGAAATACAAGAACATCAGAGCAAAATGGTTATAAAGAATGATGCTTTTTTTATTTATTCATTCAGATACAAGTTATTCCTTGAATGCAATTTCACCTGGTGGTAAATGATGATGTAGTCTAAGTGATGGTAGCGGGCTAACTTGGAAGATATACAACGCATCGTGCAGAAACGCTAACTTCCCCTGTAAGAAATCGAACCCAAGACCACAGCGCTCACCACTGCGCCAGGGAGGTCGTCACAATTTTGTTTCGATGTTCTATGTTCTATTAACGTTTACGAGTTATTCAAAGTCATACTAGTACAACATACATTAGAGCCTCAATAGCTCAACCGGTATAGGAGTGGACTGAAAACCGAAAGGTCGACGGTTCAAACCCCGCCCGTTGCACTATTGTCGTACCTACTCCTAGCACAAGCTTGACGCTTAGTTGGAGGAAAGGGGAATATTAGTCATTTAACATGGCTAATATTCTTAAAAAAAATATATACAAATTATTCTTTCTTTTGTCCTCTAATTCTCAGCTCTAACTCCAAATAAGCTCTCATGGAGGGATCATCCACGGATTTCATGATTTTCTCAGCTATTTCAGGCCCTGCGTTTTGCATTTTGGAGGATAGAGCTTCGGCCCATACTATGAACACACAGTTGGCACAGCCTGTTCCGCAGCACCCTGTCGGGGGCTCTTCTAGTGAGGCCTAGAATAAAAGGATTATTTCAAAACCTAAGCGTAAGAATTTGTCTTCACTTATGAGGGAGTTTTACAATATCTTAGTGAATGAACTAGAAAAATAAATTTAAAAATTTAATAGATAAATCTTACATTTTTCTTAATCCTTTCAATTTCTCTTTCCTTCTCCTCGTCAGCTTCATTTGTTTGATTATTACAGTACAACAGTATTTGACGTTGTAATAGCGGTCTTACAAGGGACAACCTGGTTTTCTGCAATAACATTGGAGATACACAGCATTATTAAGAGGAAGAATTTAAGCCACAAAGAAATGAACTTTGTAAATAATATAATATACATTGCATATGTATATGCATGTACCATATCCAAGCAAAATAAATAAATGGTTATGATTATAATTTATACTTATTCAAAAGTATAATCATTATCATCATCATCGACCTATCGCCGGCTCACTACTGAGGACAAGTCTCCTAATCATAATGAGAAGAGTTTGGCCACATTTCACCGCACTGGCCAAATGCGGATAGGCAGACTTCATACACCATTCAGAGTATTATGGAGAGCTCCCAGGCATGCAGGATTCCTCACGATGTTTTTGTTCACCGAGCAAGTGGTATTTACCAGAGTATAATTACATCGATGATAATAGTAGCTAACTATGAGTTTATTGAAAGAACTTCAAAGGTCTAACCTAGGTAAATCACTTACAAGCATAACTCAGCATATTACTAGCTCAATCCCTGGTCCTCAATTCATGCAAAACAAAAATAAATTTAAAATAATAATTCAATCAAAGTCTAAAATTCAAGGTTCTTGAGTGTTTGGTCTGTGGTTTTGACATTCAATCAATTCAATGTACCTACTCTGTGGTTTTGACTTTTTTATGCGAACTTAAAACCATAGACTACCAAAGTGCCAAAGATCTAGTTGCTAATATTATTATTTTATCTAAATCTGTAAGCTAATTAGTTTTATTATTTTTCAATAAAAATATAACTAACTAGGTTTTTATAAGTCTACATAATTTTTAATTTAAATTATTTTAAAATAATAGACCACCAAGGCAATGAACCAACGGAACCAACAACGAATAAATAAAATCATAGACTGTAAATCTACTTAGTTTCCAAAAAGTTGCCGACCGGAAGTGCTGCCGCTTTGAGTTCTGTAATCTGTCATATTTTTTGATCTATAGATTTTTACAAATGCTATCAAAATTCTAATTCGTTTTATTACTCGTATTCTTTATTAATGTTAAGTATTATTCGAAGTTGGCCGGAGTTTCATTGACTTCCAATTGCTTGTTACTTTTTAAGGTAAGTTAAAAGAGTTCCTATTTCAATGAGAAATTATGGATGCCTCGATAACGTTAGATGGACATTGGAATGACGAAGCCGATAGTGCCCTATGTTGTATATTCATATAGGCGTGAGCTGTGTTGCACTACCTTAATGATATAAATACTGATGCATCATTATAAATAGGAATTTATGCAATATAATGTGGATAAGTAAGACTAGGAACGCCCTTCCAAGTTTATGTCGGCACCACGCTCGTATAGCAGTATGGCCCTGGCTGTATGGTCTAAGATCTTTGCCTAAAAAAAGTGATTCAATGTGAAATCGATGTCCATATTCCATTCACTGTATTGACTATTGTTGTATATTTATAAGGCTTCCCTTATCAGTTGCTAAGTATTTGTAGGATTTCACTGATTGTAGTAGGTATCGTTTTTGTTTTAAAAATACATAGGTATACAACAATCTCGCAATTCTATCTGATAATGGTTTTTGTCCTTTCGAAGTCTGTTTTATTATAATTTGACACTTTCAACATTAAATAAAATTACGAAAACATTGCTTGAAGAGTAAATTAAATAATTATTTCCTGATGACATTTTCCTTGTTCTACTAATAAAATTAAATAATTATTGACTTACAATAGCTTGAAATCTATACTAGGTAAGTAGGTAATTAGTGATTTAATAAGGAAAATATTCTCTTATTACAAACAAAATACTGCTAGTCAAAAATTAATTTATTTATTTAAAATTTTCATTCCCCTTTGAATATGGAATTTCCAAAAAACCTTCCTTAGTGAATGCTTACATTATAAAAAGAATCTATGTACTTTCTAAATTTCAAGTTTCTAACACCAGATGATAGCATTGATAGGTCAGTCAGTCAGTCAGGACAAGTTTTTTTATATGTATAGACTAGCTTTTGCTCGCGACTTCGTCCAAATATCAATCCCCTATTTCACCCCCTTATGGGTTGAATTTTCAAAAATCCTTTGCGGAGAAGCAGATGCCTACATCATAATAGCTATCTGCATGCCAAATTTCAGCCCAATCCGTCCAGTAGTTTGAGCTGTGCATTGATAAATCAGTCAGTCAGTCACCCTTTCCTTTTATATATTTAGATAATGTCTGGAGAGCCAGAAGTAGCACGCACACCTGAGGAAGAGGAGATAGAAGATGAAGAAATTAAGTCCTCATACAGGCCTCCACCAGAGAAAACTATTGAGGAAATCCTGGCAGCCGATCAAGAGGATGAGTCCCTCAGGAAATATAAGGAGGCCTTGCTGGGACAGGCACAGACAGGGACTGTTATTGTTGGTAAGATAATATCCATACTAAAGTCATTTCATTTGCTTTAACAGCGGAGGAAAATAATTATGTTAAAAATAAATATAAAAATCATTGTTTTTATAAATTATTCTCTTTAGTAATGAATTCTAGCCCATTAAAATCCTATGGGAACTCTTTGAATTTCCAGGATAAAAAGTAGCCTATGCCAATTTCCAAAACGCCAGCTTCTTTTATACCAAATTTCATATCAATCAATTAAACGGATGGGCCTTTTAGTATCCTGTGGGAACTCTTTGATTTTCTGGGATAAAAAGTAGCCAATGTTAAATTCTTCGGCTGTGAAAAGCTAGCAGACAAACAGACAGACAGACTGACACACTTTTGCATTTATAATCTTTAGTTGTATGGATTAGATTAGTATTGGTCTATGATCTGCACAAAACACCAGGTTGCAAGTTGCAACTTCAGATTGTGCAACTTGATCTTGCACAAAGATAGTTTATATACTGGAGATAGACATATTTAATTTTTACCTTGGAAAATCAAAGAGTACCCGTAGGATTAAAAAAACTGAATCTATGCAAATGAAGTCACAGGCTTTATCTAGTTCTATATCTTAAAATTTATTTATCAAATGGCCGGTGTTATAATCTACCAGCAGCAACGAAAATCAACAAAAACGTTATTTTTAGGGTTCTATACCTCAAAAGGAAAAAAGGAACCCTTATAGGATCACTTTGTTGTCTGTCTGTCTGTCAAGAAAACCTATAGGGTACTTTCCGTTGACCTAGAATCATGAAATTTGGCAGGTAGGTAGGTCTTATAGTACAAGTAAAAGAATAAATCCGAAAACCGTGAATTTGTGGTTACATCATTAAAAAAAAATTAAAATGTGTTCATGAACAAATTATTAGTATTTTCAATTTTCAAAGTAAGATTAATATACCAAGTGGGGTATCATATGAAAGGGCTTTTCTTGTACATTTTAAAACAGATTTTCATTTATTTTTATGCATAATAGTTTTTGATTTATCGGGCAAAATGTCGATAAAATACGATTTTAGTACGGAACCCTCAGTGCGCGAGTCTCACTCGCACGTGGCCGGTTTTTTTAAAGATTTTAGAACATGAATCATAAATACAAGATAGAGCATTCAGTTGTATGTGCATGTCAGTTATCTATAACTCGGCATTTACTGAATTGTCAACTTAACATGATATCGCGAGGCTTATCTATTGTGATCTCATGACAACCTTATCAGCCTGTTTATGTCTGTTCGAAGATGTATTGACCTCAAAATCAACTGGGAAATTTATGGGTTTTGAAAACTCGAACCTCACTAGCATAAATACATACAGTAAAAGGCTTATTACACGTTCTTTAATAAGACGTCCTAAATGGTATAGTAACCGTACTTTACCTTCCCGCAACCGCCGAGTTCTTCTCGGTAGGAACGGCATTCCGAACCAGTGGTAAATTAAAACTACCTGACTATTCATAAGTACTTGTAAAGGACCCCGTATGGGTTCGAAACTAGTCGGGCTAACGTCGACTAAACACGTGAGTACAGCCGTGGACAGATATTATTTACTACTTGTAGAAAGTTTACATGAATAAAAAAACATTCTATTCTATTCTATTCCATCCTATTCTATTTTATTCCACGTATTTGTAAGAGTTATATTTCGATGAAGAATCAATGTGGATGTTTTGGCTAAAAGTCCAGATTACTTTGCCCGCCATCAAACTCAAACAAATTTTGGTTTAAATGTTAAAGCTTATAAATTGCTTTCTGGGCAAAGTATCATTGAGTGGCAAAGTTGGCTAGTTTGACAGGAACCATTTTAAAGACAGCATCACTGAAAAAAAAAAAAAAATTACAGAACTTAATATCACTTGCTTTAACGGTGAAGGAAAACCTTGTGAGGAAACCTGCATGCCTGAGAGTTCTCCATAATGTTCTTAAAGGTGTGTGAAGTCTACCAATCTGCACATGGCCAGCGTGGTAGAATATGGCCAAACCCTTCTAAACTACTCTGAGAGGAGACCCGTGCTCTGTAGTGAGCCGGCGATGGGTTGATCATGATGGATAATAAATTTACTGAATTTGTTTTTAGATCCAAATGACCCTCGTAAGGTGATCGTGAAGAAGTTAGCCCTGACCGTCACCGACAGAGATGACCTGGAACTGGACCTCAGTGGAGATCTGACCGATTTGAAGAAACAGGTAAGTTCTTACTGTTTTGTAGGGTTCAATTTTCCAAAATCCCTAGCAGATCCCAGCGTCACAATAGCTATCTGCATGGCGAATTTCAGCTTGATCTGTTCAGTGGTTTGAGCTGTGCGTTGATAAATCAGTCGGTCAGTCAGTCAGCTTATCGTTTTACATATTTAGATTTCAGTCGATAAACAATGGTTATTTGCATTATAATAGGGTCTTGAAATGAATAAAAATCATGATTTTTTATAATTATTTTCTTTAATAATGAATTCTAGCCCCATAAACTGCTATACAAAAAATCAGTTCATTTTATTACTACAGTCCAAGACCCTATTCATGAAAATATTAACTCATATCCCAATTCCCAAATTGTTAATATACGGAATGAAAATCCTTATAAGTCCCGCAAATTGCTATTGCGCTGGAACCATGTCTCATTAACATCGAAATGACGTCATTTTGACGTCAGCCGAAATAAAATATATACCATCAGCTCGAAATTTCAGTCCAGTGCTGACGTCACTAAAATGGCGGCCACGCGCATTAGCAATTAGCGGGACTTATACATAATTGAACTTATGCCTTATTCGAGAGACAAACAACCCGTATAAAAATTTTGCTCTCGAGATTTTCCTATTTCATATATATATATTTCTATGTCATAATATCTTTCGAAATTCGCCTACCCATTTGTATTGTGCCAAGAAAGTGTCAAAGCAATTAGGAAACTGTCGATTTCTAAAGAGAAGATTTATCACCTTCACTGAATTATTATACTCATTGATCAGTGATGCCATGAACACCGTAAGGGCAAAAGCATACACGAAGTAGAGAGTCTTCGATAACAACTAACACTGGAATTCATTCTGAAGATAGGGTTATCTTTAGGGCACCATTCAGACGAAAATGTGCCATATTCAACATACAATGCATTAGGGTAGCGACACACCTGCTGAACGTACGACGCCGATACTTCAGCGACTGAACTATATCGGTCGTAACTCATAGTATTCGGTTGGCGTGACACACCAAACGCGCCGAACAGTCGGACGGGGCGGCGGCGCCGGGCGTTTAGTTCAGCGCTTTACGCGACGAAAAATTACGTAGGTACGGCGGCACGTGGCGTCGTCGTCAGCCGGTGTCGTGACTTTATGGTGTGCTGTTGCGACGTGGTGAATTGCCCAGAAAGGTGGATTTTATTACAATATTGCCTATTATAGAGGGCTTAGAAGAAGAAGAACACGCACCGAACTTTCGATCGAGTAACGCGTCGCGTAAGGTGTCGCTTGCTCTGCAAAATACATTGAATGCGTTCTAGCCGAAATAATCGCCCAACGGAACGCATCAGAAATTCAGTAGATGTGTCATAGGTAACTTAAAAAACATTGCGAGCGTATTGATCCGAACTTTCAGCGCCGTACTTTCGGCAAGTGTGTCGCTACACTTGAGGTTGAATATGATATGTCATCTGAATAGTCCCCTACTTAGAGTATTGACTATGAATTCCAGTGTAAAACTCAATTTATTTTTATATTACGCTTAAAAATCCATACTAGTATTATTAATGTGCAAGTGTGTGTGTCTGTCTGTCTGCTAGCTTTTCACGGCTCAACGGTTTAACTGATTTTGATGAAATTTGGTACAGAGGTAGCTTACATCCTGGGGAAGGACATAGGCTACCTTTTATTCCAGAAAATAAAAAAGAGTTCCCACGGGATTTTTAAAAAACCTAAATCCACGCGGACGAAGTCGCGGGCATCAGCTAGTGGTTAATAAGAAAGCAAAACGGAGGGGACTGGGCTGACACATTCAAGTCTGCTTGTTTTTTTTTGTACTAATCAAAATAACTCTTCAAAGAGACGCCATAAAGGATTATTAAATGACGTAAAATGTGTATATACCAATTCCAATCAAAGCTGAACGCATATCCGAGACAGGTGGCATTAATAACGGCATATGTTTAGCCTATAGTCCTATACGAACGATGGACTGTATCCCTTGGCGACACTCCAAGACAGTGCGACTTATCAATCGAATACTCGTATACCATCTTCCCGGTCCAATCGAGCCGGTGCGATCTTTAGGCTGCCTGTCCACTGGTGCGGAGCGGAGCTGAGATGTGTTGAGCAAGCCAATCAGATAGTCGGTAAATAACGTGATAAATTTATTCCGTCATCTGACAAAACTCTGATTGGTCAACTATACACATCTCCGCTCCGCTCCGCACCAGTGGACAGGCAGCCTTAGAGGTGTTCCTCGCAGTAGTAAATATGTTAGTAAACATTTTACCGCAAAACAAAACATTGGCACCGATTCCGTTGTCTTACTCTAAACTAAATTTAGAGTGTCTGCATCCTTTTCTTTTTAACCTAAAAAGGGATAGAACATGAACTTTACATTTATAAAGACTAAATTTTAGTGCACGCTACAAATTTAAACAGTAGGCTCGCGACTGTGCGCTAAAATCACGGGTTTTACCATCTTAAAATTAAATTTAAAACTGTCAAACTGCGTCTGTCCTTTTCATATTACATTAGTAAGAAGAGGATGCGAATACTTTAAAATTAGGTTGTGCTTAGAATCAGTACCATTATATAACAAAACAAGTTGATGCCCGTGACTTGGTTCGCATGGAATTACTTTTCAAAATCCTGTGGGGACTCTTTGATTTTTCGGGATAAAAAGTAGCCTATCTCACTGTCAAATTTTTTAACTATACCCATGCATAAAATAATGTCGATCCGTTGCACCGTTGCGACGTGATTGAAGCACAAACCAATGAACCAACGAACCAACAAACACACTTTCGCATTTATAATATGGGTAGGGATGGGAGGGAGGGGATGGGTAGGCTTTTCTTGTTATTAAGAGCCTGTTTCACAACCTCCAGATAAACTTTATCTAACAAATACATAATTGTGACATTATGACAGTTTTTGTATTGGGAATGTGTCAAAATGTCAAATTTATCTGTTAGATAAAGGTTATTTGGCGGTGGTGGTGAAACAAGCCCTAAATGTTTTCTCACATTTGCTACCAAAACAATTTCTGACAAAATGTAACAATTTGTAACTTTTGTTAGAAAATATTTACCCGGGTGACAGCGGGGTTTGCAGAGAAAAGCGACGTGGTTATAAAATGTTAGAAAATGTTCTACAACATGTTACGAACACCATTCCTTGGGCAACAGTTTTCAGTCAAGAGTGAATAGGCATCTTCTAGGCAAGCGCACTCTGTCTTGAGCTCTGTTCTGGAGACGCGTCGCGTGGTGTCACTCGCTGTTAACTCAAACATAATATGGCCAAGTATGAGAGCGTTCATGCAGAAGCGTTTGCTTTAGTACGACGTGCGACGCAACGCGCCGCGTCGTCAGAAAGGAGCCCTGAGGCTGCATCACTTGATTGCAGCTAAGCGCCAGTATATAAACTAAAAAAAAAACAAGACTGATTAGGAATGACGACTTTTTGTTGTGCAACATGTCGGTTGTCTGTCCATAAGCCATACTACACAAAATGCAGACGTTGGGGCTCGGTGTAAATGTCACGCGTAAACATTTACATGATTTATGAGAGGAGTGTTTTGAAGCTCATAAAATTGAAGTTTATTTTTCTTTTCTATGCCAAAAGTCAAAGCCCCTTTTGAAAATCATTTGTAGGTAGATATGTATATGTTTAACAGCCGTACTCAGAGTCGCTGAATCGTTACTTAAGTTTAGTTAAAACGAGACAGCTAATATCTCTCACATAAATCTGTCTCGTTTTAACTCAATCTTAAGTAACGATTAGCGACTCTGAGTACCGCGGGTAGATTTATTTGTAGGAGAAAACAAGATGAAATGCCTATGACATAATATTTTAATGTAGATAACGGGTACTTATCACGATTAATTTGGCGTTTTTATTTGTCGATATTTCAACCCAATTGCACGGGTCGTGGTCACGACGGAACTGCCGTGCTGCGAGAGCTGAAGTTCGAGCTGTCAAGGGCAATAGCGAACTACCCTCTTTCTTATTTTCGCTGGAACTTCACGAGCTCATACCCGTTATTTTAAAATATGTCGTTAAACCATGAAATAAGCTTAAAATTATAAATACCTATGAGTCATGAAGGAAAAACTGATTAGGTTGAATAAAAGTCTAATACTTACTAGACTACTAGTTGTACTGCTCAGTTTACGCCTGACATAGTCCGGAGTTAGATGACTATTTGTGTTGAATGAATGGCTCTTCCCGTTCAACTCATCGTTTTGTTGTAGGATATGATGTAACTTGTGGATATGAAACTATCATAGACAGCACCCATTTCTATTAGTCATCGTAGCTTTTTTTTTGTAGAGAAATCACGGGAAGATACCTATAAGTCATGAAAGAAAAACCAATTGGGTTGAATAAAAGTCTAGTACTTACTATACTATTCGTTGTACTGCTCAGTTTACGCCTGACATAGTTCGGAGTTAGATCACTATTTGTGTTGAATGAATGGCTCTTCCCGTCGTCGCGTCGTTTTGTTTTGTCTTGTTTCGATATGACGTAACTTGTGGATATGAAACTATTATAGACGGGATCTATTTCTATTAGTTATTGAATATTGGTAACAGATTTATTAGGTTCGCATAAAACACCTGCAAAAATAAACCAAAACGCCTAAAGCGCCACAGTTTTAAACAGTTCACGACAGTTATGGAGCTTTTATTAGTACAACAACACACACAACAAGCTTCGACGTTACTGCAAGTTGCTCTATTTTATTCTCTGATTTTACGTCACCATAGCCTAATACATACCCATACATACCCATTATTTACAGCGTACGTCGACTGAGTTGCCGGGCAACTCGTCGACCGTGCGCAATAAGCTCTTATAAGTCCCGGAAATTGCTAATACGCGTGGGCGCCATTTTAGTGACGTCAGCAAGACTGAAGTTTCGAACTGATGGTATATTTGTATTTCGGCTGAAGTCAAAATGACGTCATTTCGATGTTAATGAGACATGGTTCCAGCACACGAATAGATATTATAGACCAGAGGGGAAGCTTCACACTAGCTCACGCACACCACGACGTGCCACGAACACTCCGTGCGCCCAGTTTGGCGGCAAACGGAGCGTCCGTGACACGTCGTGTTGTGCGTGAGCTGCGCTAGAGTGAGTGAACCTACAGCCAGCCGCTAGTATGAAGCTTCCCCTCTGGTCTATATATCTATTCGTGTGGTTCCAGCGCTATTGCGCTCCAACAACAGCAATTTGCGGGACTTAAAACTTACTTTACACTAACTTTATATTATTACTATGGAGTATTTACTTTACACTAACTTTATATTATTATTATAGTGACTTTTATTATTTTTCGTTGATTCCAGGTGTTTATAATAAGAGAGGGCGTGCAGTACCGGATAAGGATTGATTTCATCGTGCAGCGCGAGATCGTGCACGGCCTTAAGTACGTCCAGAAGACGTACCGTCTAGGAGTACCAGGTGATTTTCCTGTTTCATACCACACTGACCTTGTTTGACCCCTTAGGGAGGTATATTGGCAGGGAATAATTTCTACCGAAAAAAAAAAATTGCGAATTGCGCATATGCGTACTGTAGTAATAAAATGACGTGATTTTTTTTTGTATAGCGATAGTTTATGGGGCTAAAATAAGACCTACCTACCTGCCAAATTTCATGATTCTAGGTCAACGGTAAGTACCCTTTAGGCTTTCTTGGTAGACACGACAAACAGACAACAAAGTGATCCTATTCCTTTTGAGGTACGGAACCCAAAAAAGGAGAGTACCCATGCCACTCATGGTATATCTATGGCTGAGATCTATTGCGCACTTTGACTTTACTCAGACTTAAGATTGAGTTAAAACGAGACAGATTTATGTGAGAGATATACGGATGTCTCGTTTTAACTCTGTCTTAAGTCTAGCAAAGTTGGAGTGGGCTCTATAGATCTCAACCTAACAGCCTATGGCCCATACATTAAATATGTTTATTCCATGCAATCTGGACAGTGGTGGGTATGTATCATATTAATAGATACATTAATTTATATTCATACCACGCTATTCTTACACGCCTATAAATATTCAGGGTGTCGCATTGTTGTGTTCCACGCCAGTGAAATATCACCGCTAAATCTACAGTAATTAGGCTTGTAATCGCTTGATAAATGGTTAAGCTATAAATAGTAGTAAGTTATTGAGGCAAACGTATGACACTTGACTGGGCGTTTGAGAACACGTAGTAAATTGTCCTATGATTTATTTGAAGTGGTGCCTTCTTTTTACACCAAATGTCAAAATGTTTAGCCTGTCAAACCCATAATTAATGCATAATGTTTGAGAAAGGTCTCACCGTAGACTGAGAAAAAATCTAGACAGGAACGTTTGCTTGCTCATTCACACTAAAAAGAGAGCACAGATAAAGTTACTAGATAAACAGAGACGCAGCTAACCTATTTTTTGTCCCTTATCGTGTAACCGATTTTTTTCAAGGACTACAACTTTAGTTGCGAAACTAACTGAGAATTCGTGACGTCATTGTATTTCTCATTAGTTATTTACTTGTTTTCACATAAAAAACGTTTAATAGAAATATTGTTGATCAGTTAATACGAATATTAACTACTAAACAGTGGTAATTGTCGTGTTATTCATCGTTACGTCGTGCTATCGCTATCTCAGACAAACAGTGCCTGTTGCCAGTGATGACATGGATCCGAGCCATGGTCGCTAATTATGGGCCTCATAAGAAAGCTCAGAGTCCCTCAGCGGGCGATGGAGAGAGCTATGCTTGGAGTTTCTCTACGTGATCAAATCAGATATGAGGAGATCCATAGGAGAACTAGATTAACCGACATAGCTCAACAGGTTGCGAAGCTAAAGTGGCAATGGGCAGGGTACATAGTTCGTAAAACCGATAGACGTTGGGGTACAAGGTGCTGGAATGGCGACCTCGCACCGGAAGACGCAGTGTTGGAAGACCCCCCAGAGAAGAGTGGACGGATGACATCAGACGAGTCGCAGGAAGCCGCTGGATTAAAGCGGCGCAAGACCGTGGCATGTGCAAGTCCCTACAAGAGACCTAAATAATTTTGTTAAGTGGTTATAATAAAAAGAATACCCGGCTGAGTTTGTTGTGGGATCTTCTCAGACCTGGGCGCGTTTGGAACTCTCGTAGCTTTAGTTTTAAGTTTGCGTAATAATTATCACCACTATATCTTACAAATCCAACATCTGACTATCAAAAAGAGTAATTTATTACCTATTTTGAATAAATTATTTGACTTTGACTTTATGTCCAGCAGTGGACGTCTATCAGTTGATGATGATGATGACCCATTAAAGTTAGCTTGCTACCACGTTAGATTAGACCTTTGCATCATCACGTGACATTGCAGTCAAGGGCTAACTTATAATCGAATAAAAAAACTTTTTCCTCACCATATACATTTCAATTTCCAGTGGACAAAATGACCCACATGGTGGGTTCGTACCCCCCCAAAACGGAGATCCAGTCCTACACCACCCCCCCAGAAGACGCGCCTTCAGGCATGATGGCGCGAGGCTCGTACACTGTCAACAGCCTCTTCACTGACGACGATAAGAACATACACCTGCAATGGGAGTGGAGTTTCGAGATCAAGAAGGACTGGAAGGATTAAATGCTTGGCTTAGATTTAAACTGGATTGGACCCTGTCTGTTTCGAACTTAACTGTCTCTCCAATGCAATGGTTTGGGTGAGCGGATCAATTTTTTTTAGTTTTTACTGCAAATTTTTTATTCTGTGCAAATGTTCAGATATAAATGCAAACATAGTACTGCAAAAATAAACAAAAGCGTTGCAAAAAATTGTAATTTTCAAAAAAAAATAATCAAATAAATTTTTTTGCAATAAAAAAATTTAATAACTTTTTTGTTATCAGTGCAAAACGTTAAAACAAAAAATAAACTAGAATAACGTGTAAATATTGGATTTCAAATAAAATTTTATTTTAAAATAAATATAAAACTAATTTTATAATTTTACTACTTAATAAGAAAAAAATATACTTAAGTTGGTATCTGTAAAAAAAGTATGCAGAATCAAATGTAAAATTCGTGTAAAAAAGATTTTTTATAAACAAAATATCAGGACCATTAAATAAATCAATGGACAAAACTTTGAGCAGAAAACCGTACTTTGTTTTCACAAACTCAAAAATAAAAATAAGCTTTTCTTATATTTTTTTCTAGATCATTTTACCTCTAATATAATTTATGTATCAGAAAAAATACTTAATTATTTATGTATCAATCGAAAATACATCGTTATTTCTGTAAAGAAATGTTGTAAAATAGAAGAAGTGTTGAAAAATTTTCTGTAAAGAAAAGTATGTGCCATAATGCAAAAAACTTGCATTGCTCAAGAAAACGAATAAAGTGTTACGCACATTTGCTATGACGCGTCCAATCCAGTTGCAAATGTCGATGCGAGTGACTGACTGAGGTAGCCGACAGTGCAAAACGCCCTAATTCTAACGCCTGCATATTAAGAGAGATTGGACGGTTGGCTCATTAAAAAGTTGCAGTAGCCGCAGGAAATGTTCATTATTCGTAGTCGCTAGTTCGGCTTCGTAGAGCGTTCTCTCTGTCACTCTTATCTATGTGACGCTCTACAAAACCGCTATCTCTTTCTAAAGATCGATGTTCAATATTTCCTGCCGGGTACTGTACAAAATGACCGCCAGATCGGTATGAATCAGAAATAAAAATTTAGAAAGCTACTTAGCAGTAGTACGTTGCCTAATTTCTCACTATATATTTGTGTCGTTTAGTTATAACCCTAAGACCGCGTTCACACGACATTTGCAACGCACGTTTTTTTTACAGATAAATCTTACCGAATACGTAGTACATAATACATTGAATACAATATCACTGATCACAAAAAACGTAGTTTTATTCGTGTGAACGGTTCTATACAAAGTGTATGCGCCACTACGTATTTGGTTCATTGACTTATACATTACTTCGTCTGGACAGGGCTATTGAACAAACAAAATGGCACCGACGCAGTGGTGCTTTAGCACCAATGCAACCTCAGTGACGTCTGGATTTCAAACGGGTCGTTCATTAGTATCTAAGAGGTGGCGCTGATTTATTTGGTTCCAAAACCGTGAAAAATTTATCATATTATCTTGTAATTTATATCGATGATTTGGTAAGTTTCATCTTGCAAATAAACGTGCGATGTTAATGCCGTGTGAACGGGGCCTGACGATTAAAATATGCAACGTTAGAATTTGAGCACATGTTTACAATAAAACATTATTATGTATCTACAACTCTATAATAGAAACTACATTTTATACTAGCAATAAATAAAATGAAACCTCAAAGCCTTTTCATAAATAAATAATAATAATATCAACAGGATTTCTCTTTAAATTTTGATACTATGTAGTAGTTGTTAGTAGTGTCTTTTCTATTCAAATCCGATATTTTTATACAATTCGTATTGTTCGTTGTTTGTATTCATTTCCGTATGAAATTAAGCATAAAGGTGACTTCTCACGGTCAGTGAACATGTTCACTTCGTCGCTTTTTTAAAAACCAGTGTGACTATTTGGGCCATTACAAACGTGAGAACTAGGTCATAAATCATTTTTATCAGACCTCTAATTTTATATTAGACCTCGAACTTTAATGAACTGGAATATGGATGCTCTGGTGTTGTGAGTAACAGTAAAAAAAGGATCTGTCGATAGTCGATAACAGGTTATAAAAAGCGAGAGGAAATAATACAAAATTACGCTTCCCTTTATAGATAGCGACTTCTGCGACATTCTCACAACCGTATGATCGCGCGATCCATCCACGCTATTAACTATTTTTCGTAACCAGCTAGTAGAATCCTTAAAGAAAGCCATGAGCAATTAGGAGCAATTCGCGAAAATACGCGATTTTCACTCACCATTTTAGGTCTATGGCTGAGATCTATAGAGCGCACTTTGACTTTGCTCAGACTTAAGATTGACTTGAAACGAGACAGATTTATGTGAGAGATATACATCTGTCTCGTTTTAACTCCGGCTTAAGTGTAAGCTGCGTCAGAGTACGCTCTATAGATTTCACCCTAAGTGTTGATTGTCATCTCCAAGGTACGAATTTAGTCCTTAATTTAAAGGTGAACCATACTTTCGACATAACAGTTGAAACATAGAGCTAAAATGGCGAGTGAGATCTTAAAATGTACACATTGCATACATAGTTTTTAGTCGACACGTACCGTGGGAAGGCACCATATCTCTAATATTAAACTCAGAGTTGTCTGTGCTTAAGCCAGCCGCATATTATCGGAAATTGTCTAGCAGAAAAATTTCTGCCCCTTTCACTCTGCTAACAAGAAGCGTACACCCGGCCATTCTGACATTCTGCGGGGTCTAGTACAAAATGTATGAACAAAGTGCCATTCGGCATGCTTCCTAATTTTTTTCGGACAACCATTTCTGATAATATGCTTCAACTTAAAATATTCTTCAATCAAATTCCTAAATAATAAGAAAATTTATGAGAGAAAGCATTTTGTAGAGCCAATTAATATAAAGTAATTTGTAATCGTTGAATACTTTAATCTTAACAATATGGTACATTTTTGAATGTTTTAGACAGTTGTTTATATAGCCGATTATTATAGACATAAAAGCAATTGTAATCTGTTGAATTATGGACTCTATGATTCTTGAAATATGGTACATTTTTAAATGTTTTAGATTTTAGTCAGTTCTATAAATGTCGGCACTATAGTTATACCCGGTAAGTACCGGCATTCCTGTATCAAGCATTTCAAGCCAAGCTATGTGAGCTTATGACTGTGTGCGAAAATACATATTTCATAGTTGATAAGTACCCTCATTTTTACTCAAACCTTATGATAAACAGTACACGTCATGAAACATGACAAAGTGAGCGTCTGATGCCCGGTTTCTGGGGTACTTTTATCGGCGGTTTATCTATTCAATAGCGCTTTTGGTCCGATAACTCGAGACAGTGCGTTTCTGAACAACGCAATGCAAGATAAACTCCGTTAAAACTTAACTGGTAATGTGCGCCGTTTATCAATTCCATAACGTTATTTGACGTTTCATCTGTCAGTAGGTAGTTCATGGTTTGCGTATTTTTAGATTAAAAAGTATTTTAATAGTAAGTTGTTCGTAACTTTGCAAAAACAGTGTTTAGCCACTTATTTAGCATAGAATTTTTTTTCTATTATTAATAAAACTAGTGTTGGTGGGGAAATAAAATAATAATATGCATTTCAAACTCGTTTCCTGTAACAAACCCATCTAGTGACAGAATAATGAACTGGTTATCGGTTTCATAGTTTTTGTTGTATTCAGAAACGCATGGACTTATTAAACGACGTGTATCTTTTTATCATGTCACCTCTGAATAATCTGATTGGTCGAAAGCTGCGGTCCGTTTCAGTGGAGTCGCGCGGCGTCTTTCTTCTTCTTCTTCTTTGGGGCTATACAGGTTACAGGTCCTTGATATCCCTGAATCGCTGCGACCGTCTCCGATCTATCTTGATAGCAACTTAAACTAAGCTATATTTTCTTTGAAATATCGGCACCGATGCGTGGGTAACCCAGGCGTGCTTGATCGCGGCACACGTGCTTTGTTTTAGTATACCAATTTAAACCGTATGTCTAAGTTAATAACGCTGTAAATGTGTTTGGGTAGTTATCAATTTTTTTGTCGACTCTGTCGTTTTTCGTATTAAGATGTAAGAGAGAGCGAAACAAATATATTTCTAGTGGCGTCGTGTCTGTATAGTGTTGGTGCACCCAAATGGAGTATATTTTTAATACCTAGCTTCTAATGTAAAGAACCCAGTCAGTGACGCGCGAGTGGCAATAATATTGAGAGTATTACTTGTATGTATGTTCTTTCTTTTTTCGATAGTGTAAAATAGTCATTAAGAGTTTGCATATGAAGTACATTTTTATACGCCCCATTACTCGGGCGGTTGAGGCATTTTGGAATTTTAAAGGGGAATGATCATAGTAGCTTATTTTAGATATCATTTAATATTTTTAGGCGATATTTTAACCGTATTTTTAATCCTGCCTGCCTGAGCAACTACTGGATATTCAAAATGGCGCCAATGTAGTCTTCAAAATGGCGATAACTCAATTTAAAATGGCGTTTATATAACCTGGATTTTATAAATCTTTAATTTTATTATTTGGGACATGGTTGGGAAAAAACACTTATATA
The DNA here is from genome assembly GCF_902806685.2 of Maniola hyperantus. Lineage (NCBI taxonomy): Eukaryota > Metazoa > Arthropoda > Insecta > Lepidoptera > Nymphalidae > Maniola > Maniola hyperantus. The sequence goes on along the minus strand of NC_048548.1, from coordinate 1,779,586 downwards.
CGGAAGGCTGTACGCCAGTTTATGCATTTTTTTAAATTATAATAAAAAATGAAAGATGGTGGTGGGAGACTTATGGGTGCAACAAAAAACCACTAATTGTTTTTTATTTAAATGTTAAATTGTTACTATGATGATTAACCTAAAACCTAAGTGGTCGCTTAGCAGGAATGAAATGGGGTGCTTCTGTGGTGCCACTGGTGCTCTTCGTTGTATTTTGTGTAAATGAAAATAAAAAATAAGAAACTTCACCTCATGAAATACTAAAATATATCTTATGACACCTGAAAGTTATGACAATTGTTGTAAAGTAAAATAAGACTATCTTTTCACTTTGAATATAATATTATGATTAAAATATGTGATATATTTTCTCACATAGGCCGGTTGCCCAATGGCTATTAATTAACGCCCGAGTTTTGACTCCGTTTGCATGGAATTTGCACCGCTAGTTTTTCGGAAATTAAATCTTACCCAATACGTAATGTATAGAATATACGTTGAGTATAGAATCGTACACACATTTATACTGCAAAAAAACGTACACAGTTTTAACCATGTGAACAGTTCTATACCTACTGCTGAGCGCCGATTTTTAGCAGCTTAGACAGACCCTGTTCACACGGCACTTGCACTTGCACGTTTTTTGGAATATAAATTCACGAATAAAAACACGTTTATACTGAAAAAAAAAAACGTACACACGTTCTAATCATGTGAAAGTTATGTACTCAGTGTGCGCTACTACGCATTTGGTAAGATTTATCCTGTAAAAAGTGGGCGGTGCCATTTACGTGTAAACGTGCTCTGATCTTGTAAAAACGTGTGGTATGTGTAATTCCGTGTGAATGGTGCCTTGGGCTTCAATCCAGACGCTCGGGCAACTCTATATAGCGACCCGAGGGCCCAGCCACAGCAAAAAAAGTGATGAAATTGACATTTAAAAAATAATTACTTGCTTATCATACATGTAAAAAAAATATATTTGAAAAGAGCCAGATAAATAGCGCAAAATCATTTGGCGTATGAGTATCGTATCGTAAATATTATAAGGCTTAAATTTTATAGAACTTTTAGAATTAGAACCCTTTTTTAACTGTCTCATTAATTACCTACACTTCTGACGTCACACTCAACCAATAGATCTGGGCAAAGGTATAGTAAGAGTAAAACACCTTGATTTTTTTTGATTTACTGTCTGTTACGTCACAGTAAAATGGTCCCTAAAGACCCTAGTTTTGAAATCATACATTCTGTATTGTTAACTTTTATATTTCATAAGTTCCAACTAGGGCACTCGATACTGTTTTCGAAAACTCGTACTAGGGATATGTTCTTAGTAGGTACGAGATTTTATGTCTCACTAACGTTGATAGTATTCGAGTGTCGAAACACTTCCATGTTATAGTAAACTGGATCTTAACTGCCTCGTTTTTAACCTCAAGTTTGTCTACGCATCTACAGCCAGCGCTCCAAGCGGAAACGTTGCGAAATTAAAATCAGAGGCAATGAATTTTTGACTTCGATTAAAGGCTCTTCAGGTCCATTTTACTTTGACGTTATTGTGTTTCGACTCTCGAATTCTAGCAACGTTGGAGAGACGAAAAATCCTATACTAAGCATGCGTTACTGCATAACGTGCGAAACTATTGCGACTACCCATGCTATGAAGGTATCAAAAATTTCGTGATACGGGGATGGGGGTCTATTCGCTATGACTTACAAATCGTATCTTGTATAGTCTGTACAAAATGACTCCTCACGCGCCATTTTAACTCTATGGGTCAACTGTCATCTCAAAAGTAAATTTCATATCAAAAGTAGACTAAAATCGTACTTTTGATATGAAATTTGACACAAAAAGTTAAAATGGCGCGTGAGGAGTTAAACTTTATAAATGCGGTTTATGATGTAAAACTGTCAAAATAAATCTGTTTAATGTCATAGAGTTGGGGCCCTGATTGGTGCTCGAGGTGTCACAAATTTTAACAGATGGTGTATAAAATAAATTAGAATGTATATTTCAGGTTCGGTTTTATTAGAGAAAATAAAAAATCTTAAATTTAATTATAAAATATTTATAGTTAATTAATTCTATCATTTACAAATTAAAACATTTCAATTTTGAATGCTCGTAGTGTACCTAATGTATTTTGTCTAGTAGGTTTTAATAATAATTTCTCGTAATATAAGTAGGTATGTCAAATTGATTCATTTGTTAATGCAGTAATTGATTATATTATTTTATTTCAATAGATGTGTAAAGTTGTATGCAATGTAATAGTTTGGCCAAAAATAAAGCTTATTTATTCAAATGTATTCGTTTCATTTCTATCCATACTAATATACTAATAATATTATTAAAGCGAAAGTATCTGTCTGGGTGTCTCTATGGTTATCTGCTAGCTAGCTAGCAGTTTAACCGATTTTGATAAAATTTAGTACATGCTATTTATTAGTCGAGTAACTCCTCGAGTTGCACTTGGTTGCGGCGCCTGTTAGTCGAGTGACAACTTGATTTACACTTGGTTGCGGCGCCTGTTAGTCGAGTAACTCCTCGAGTTGCACTTGGTTGCGGTGGCTGTTAGTCGAGTAAATCCTCGAGTTGCACTTGGTTGCGGCGGCTGTTAGTCTAGTAACTCCTCGAGTTGCACTTGGTTGCGGCGGCTGTTAGTCTAGTAACTCCTCGAGTTGCACTTGGTTGCGGCGGCTGGTGGCGGGTGCACTGCTCGCAACTCGCTTGAGCGCGATGCTGACGTGGCGGTCGCTGTGCTGTGCCGCGCAGAACGCGGTGAGGCGACACGGCACGTAGCTCGCTTCAAGCATCTTGAGTGGCATCGCGATTGTCATGCAGCCATGGTCTGGAACAGAAGATTGGTATTTTCTTACACTTGAAAGTCTACAAAAGGGTAGGTAGTTCTTGGACAAGCAATCTAAAACCGCCTACCTAGGTACTTACACACTGGACCTACCTACTCCACGACTGGGAATCAGTTGACATTTTGACAAAACTATAAAAGGCAAATTACTATTGCGCTGGAACCATGTCTCATTAACATCGAAATGACGTCAGCCGAAATAAAAATATACCATCAGCTTGAAACTTCAGTCTAGTGCTGTTCGCACTAAAATGGCGACCACGCGCATTAGCAATTTGCGGGACTTATATCACTCGTCTTGGAAAACTTTGGCAAGCTACGGGACTTTGTACATCGATCGGTGGCAAAAAGAGTGGAATTTCCTGGAGACCTCAAGAAGGGCTCAGGGAAAAGGTCAAGTACAAGTTCTTACCGAGCACTCTTTCGCGTTTCGGTCCTTAAAACTACAAGAGTTTGTGGTGGATTCATAAATCTGTAATTCCTCACCAGGTATCCTCTTCCTCAGATACACATTCTCGATCATATACACGCCGTTTCTGGCGAGCACGTTGGAGACGGTCCGTGACGTCATCTCTCGAGTGTGCTCCGACTCTAGCGTGGGCGCGTCGGTAGCCACGCCTACCACGTGGCTCAGGTTCGCTGCTATATACTCTGCTAGCTCGTAGCTTAGACCTGAATTCATAGGTCGAGTCGAGATGACAATCGGGGTATGAGGCGGGGGAACGCCCCGCACGTCACCCGCGCTACCCCGCATCGGATTACCACGGGGGCTGTGCGGGGCGTCCCCATTTCAATTGTCATCTCGACCTGTCGCGTACTATAGGATATAAACATTTATAATATGGTCTGTTTTAGCAACTTATCATCACCATGATCATAGCCGGCTCACTACGGTCTCCTCTCACAGTGAGACGGGTTTTGGCCATAGTCTACCACGCTGGCTATGAGCGGATTGGTAGACTTCACACACCTTTGAGAACATTATGGAGAACTCTCAGGCATAAAGGTTTCCTCACGATGTTTTCCTTCACCGTTAAGCAAGCAAGTGATATTTTAATTACTTAAAAACGCACATAACTCCGAAAAGTTAGAGGTATCAGTGTAAAACTCACTTATCACACGTGAAAACCACTGGCGTAACGTAACGTAGGTAAACCTAACCCTACCTAGCGACCGGCTCCACCATGTCCCCATACCGGCCCCAGACCAACCAGCTAACCTAGCACACCAGAATTAGTTCAATTAACATCAACTACAACGATCACGTTTGTCTAATACAAATTGGAACGATACAAAAGGACTCACCCGATAAACAACCTGTCTAGATCGCCAAAACACACTCACAGCAACCTTTCACAACCTAGTAGTATAACCTCAAACAACTGAAACCACATTAGGTCACAACGACAATGATAATAAGTACGACACACATAGTATCCACTGAGAAGCGACTCTGGCCAAAGCCAAACGAATAATGTCTCGAGACACACTGCGCATCTCATTTTATAATCTCACAATGACGGTGGGGACGATGACGCGATGTTCAATGAGCAAAGTGTTTACAATTAAATGGCGGTGAGCCTACATATATATATGCTCATGCAATACTGACCAGGTATTTTACATACGCATTTCCTCTGCTGGTTAACCTCCTTCCAGCCGAACTTGAAGAGCACCAATGTGGGTTGGTGTGGATCGTGCTTCAATACCGTCCATTGCAGGGCCACTTCCAGAGACAAGACCAAGGCTGGGTTAACCGTGGCGAGGTAACTGACGTCTATTATTGCCACTGCAATAACAAAATCCAACTAAAGGTTAGATTAAAGGTAGGTATACCATCACCAAGTCATCAAGCGGTCATGGATTGTTTTCATTTTAAGTCCTGCAAATTGCTAATCCGCGTGGCCGCCATTTTAGTGACGTCAGCACTAGACTGAAGTTTCGAGCTGATGGTAGGTATATTTTTATTTCGGCTGACGTCAAAATGACGTCATTTCGATGTTAATGAGACATGGTTCCAGCGCAATGGCAATTTGCGGGACTTATATCAGGCATTAAACGTTTCCTATGAAATCTTCATCATGATCAACCCATCTTCTCGGTAGGAACGGAATTCCGAACCAGTGGTAAATTAAACTAGTTGACGATTCAAAAGCACTTGTAGGTAGGTAAAAGTTTATTAGAATAAAAATATATTCTATTCTATTCTATCGCTGGCCCATTACTGAGAACGGGTATCCCTTCAGAATGAGAAGGGTTTATTTAGGCTATTGTTTGTTCAAAACACTATTATAAATGAAATGTGAAAAGTCCTCATCGATCCGACACCTGGAAAAAAATTTACACGGGGTCAAAGGTCACAAAAACGGGTTTTTCGTGATTATCAGCAAAACTGTAAGTTTATCATAAAATTAGCCAAGACAAAAGTTGTAGATCAGATAATTATCTATAAAAAATGCCTTGATTGTAATCTCACCTGGTGACGATGCAGTCTAAGATGAAAGTGGGCTAACCTGAAAGGGGTATGGCAGTTTTTAATAAACCCATGCCCTGTTGGTTTCTACACGGCATCGTACCGGAACGCTAAATCGCTTGGCAGAATTCTGGTATATCCAGCGGAGGACTTCAGGGTGAAATATTTACGTAATAGATACTTACACCTTGTCAACAAATATTCAGTAGGTATAGCGGCTGGTTGCATAGACCCTGAAGAACTGTACTCCAAATGTATCCCCGTACCCAGACCAGGTATACTGCAGTTCAAGCATATTTTCCTAAAATAAATAATTTTTTATATCTCTCCATAACGGCTATGGAGTCTCTCTGAAGGATAAGATTCGACATGAAGACATCCGCAGGAGAACCAAAGTCACTAACATAGTCCAAACCATCAACAAGTTGCAGTGCATTGGGTAAGCTATGCTTGCAGTAAGAGCGATGGCCGGTGGAGGCGAAAAGTTCTAGAGTGAATTGCGCGAAGCGTAGTGTGGGGCGCCATCCAGCAAGATGGATTGATATTATAAAGAGGGTGGCGTGAAGTGGCTGCATGAAGAAAGCTGAGCACCGTGTGTGGTGGCGCTCTTTGGGAAAGGCCTATGTTCAGTACTAGACGTTAACAGGCTGAAATGATGATGATGATGACATAAAATGTGACTGGTCTCTATCCTCAAACTAACAGCATAGGCGTTTTGGCCTACCACATCGGCAAGCATGTATTTTATTGACTTAGGTAACTGGTCTGCGCATTCTGTAACTGTACCATCTCACCTGATTCATGATCTATAAATTCTTACCCAAGTTTTTCAATATCCTCATAGTGTTCTGCCATATCTTTCCAAGATGTAGGATGCGTTAAGTCTACTGTAAATTCTTACCAGTGTTTTTCAACAGCCTCATAGTATTCTGCCATCTCCTTCCAAGATGTAGGGTGAGTTAAGTCTATCACGTCTATTATCGACAGATCTTCATCCTCTATAAAACGCTTTTTTAATCTACCATCAGCAAAATCTTTTAACTGCATTATCACCAAATACAAAATGATACTCTTGTACATTTTACTTAGGTCTAGCCCTCAATCGTCATTGAGATTAATGTAGGTTGTATTTAATGTCTGAATCTCTTTGTGTTCATCTTGTTTATTAAACATCGCCCACAATTCGAAAGGGTATATAAACAAACAATTCGGAAGTTATAATATTGCATTGTTATCAAGGATTTGGTCAGTTTGTTAATTCGACTAATGTCAATGGTAGTTAGTCTGTTTTACGAGTTGAAAAAGGTGCTCTCAACTTACTATAGCTTTGCTACGCGCACCGTACTTCAGGTGATTCTAGTCCACTTTCTTGACGTTAGCTTCGTCGACTTAATCGAGACCACAGCTGTCTTTTGTAAGGATCTACATAAACCAGTTGTGTTCCTTGTGTCCAGCGGCTTCCAGCTACTTGTCGTCCGTTCACCTAGTGAGCGATCTTCTAATGCTTGCCTTCCGCTGTGACTTCGCTATTTGAGCAATTGGGATCCAATGTCTACGTGATGTGAGGTTAATTTTTTTAACGAACAGGCACATGTTACTGATAACCACCGCCCATGAACATTTTGCAGCACCAGAGCAACCGTCAGTGTATTGCCGGCTTTTCAGTAATTTATTAAACCACCTCTTGAACAGCTCCACATTGTAGTTAGTAGGTGGAAGCTAATGAAATTGAAGTAGGTATACCCTTAGACAGCATTTTCTGAATGTGTTTTTCCTATTTCAGTAACAGTATTTAGGTAGTTATTTAATTAATAAGTGACTTTTACCTAATGATTTTTAAATAAAACGTATTCATATGCATGAGATTTTAATGTTGCAAATATTTTAATTTATGGAACAGTATTCTCTTAGCTATTAAATTTTTTAATATGTACAGAAATATTAACTCGAAAGTTATACTTAACATGCAAATACAAATATAAATAAACATAAATTAAAAATAAAGACGGACTAATTAATTTAGCTTCGTATAATTTTTTAGCATCGTAGACATAGCAATCTATATCAAACGACGAAAAACAAGTTTCAATGGCGAAGTTTTATGTAATCTTAAGCGAATTTTGTTTAGACACAAAATTACCAAGATTTAATCATAGCCTTTTGCTGGGTCTCCAATTACGAACATGTTCGACGTTTTAAAGTTCATTCAAGCAGTATCGAATGTGTCGACACAACGTCAAGCATTATCTACTATGCTCAGTTTGAATTTTGCTCATCGAGCATGTATCGGCGTAGACCCAGCTTCTAACAAAGATAATAATTTTGATGCATATTTCATTTGACGAGAAATAATTGATAATAATATTGCACTAGAGAAAATATTTAGGTACACAATACTTAAATTAGTCGTTGGTTTTATGCGTTACATTCTATAACAAGTATTAAAATAAAAATTATCCCGACATGTGGCATCTTTGACTTCGAATTGATGACTGGCATAGTTGATCTAGAAATGAACTCGATGACGTGGGGTATCGTTACAACCAAAACGTTTGAACCTTTTTCAATGTTTTTTCATTAATTTTTCAAGTCCTTAAGATAAAAATGTAAGATTGAAATGAGCCAAATTGTTCACAATTTAACCAGATATGCCAAAATATACCAAGCCAAATTGCATTTATTTAGAGTAAATGAGAGAGAGAGATGGGCCAGATCTTTCATCCATTATCGACCCCGAAAAACATAGCTAAGATCCCAGGTAAACTTTGCCAGAAAGAAACTACATTGAAATTTATGTCAAAGATAACCATTTTTGCGTCGTCGGGGTTTAAAATACTTATCAAATCAGTATAGACCTGAAGGCATATCCGTGACTTTATGTAATCCAAAATTGCTAGAAGACCCAACTGATGACACAGTTTTCTTCAAATCGCTGTAGCTATGTGTTCCCGTCATGACTAAACTTGTCATACTAGCTGGAGCATCCCGTAGTATATGGGAGCCAGAGTACAGCCCTGCGGTACTCCCTCGTTTCATAATAAACGCGTGATTAAAATTAGTCGACGTGTCAAACGAACCCGAACTTAGCTTTGTAGGCAATAACTTCTGCTCTTTATTCTCATCTTTGCTTTTATAACTTGACGATTTAGAGTTATATGTATGAACTCTGTTATAAGATCTTGTGAAAGGTATTAGTGGAGATTCGTTCCCTGCTTCACTGTTAGTTCTTGATACTGATCTTTGTCTTCTTTCGTACCATGATGATTTCTTAGGTTCATTAGTCATTACGATATCGACCATCGAATTTAGCCCTTCATCAATTCTGTCTAAGCTTTTCGTCAACTTTTTCGATTCGATTAGACTCACTATTTCATCAACACGATTGCATTTTGGTGTTTGTATCTTTGTGTCAACTGGACTTTGATTTTGTGATTCGTAAAACATACTCTCGATATGTCCTCGTTGACGAGATCCAATTTCTGAATTTTGGAAAGATTCGCTACGTTTGACTGAAGTCTTCTTATATTCTTCTCTTGATCTGGTTCTAGAACGTTTTATTCTGCTATCTTCGTTACGTTCAACGCTATCAAATTTAGCGCGACATTCTTTAAAATCAAAGCTTGCGGTAGAATCCTTTTTGGTTACATTTTTATTATTATTTTGGCACCGTGATGCACTTAATAAAGAATCTGAGCCTTCATCACTAGAGTAGAAGTTATCGTCAAGCATATCAGGAGCTTTGCTATATAGTCCATGTTCTATAGGTGGTACAAATAAGTGAATTAAACTTTTGGCTTTTCTCGGTGGATGAGGTAGTATTTTACTGGGAACTATTTCTGCTTCCTCCTCCTCGTTATTATCATCATCTATATCCGTACTATTTTTTATTTGAATGCTATGCCTAGTGCTTGTAACTGAATCCTCTTTTTCAATAGACTTGTGTTTTTGGTAATCATGTAGTGAGATCTCTGAATCATCGTTACATCTTGACCTGTCGTCGTAAGCTATGTCTCTTACATATTGTTCAGTTTCTGCATGATTCACAATATTTCTTAGTTCTTGTATGACTTCATCTATAGTAGTTTCATCGTCTTCGTCGGATGATTTTAATTTTGGATCAGTCTTCTTAGTGCTCTCTAGTTTTTTATGTAGCGGTCGTTTGTTTCGCAACAGGTCATAAGTTTCATTCTTTATATTGAACACTTCGTATACCATTGACTCTCTTTGTGGATCGCCTTCAGGACTAAGTGACCGCTCTGAGGAACTTATGCCTTCATCTTCTGGTGGTGATGACTCATCTGTAATTAAATTATAATCATAAAAATCATTTATTTCGTTACTTTGTTGTTTAGTTCAATAATTTTTACTTGAATTTAATAGATAAACTATTGTTAAATTTACCTCTATTTTTGTGAGCGGAGTTTTTTTTCTTTATCACAAAAGTCTTCTTCCGGTTTGAACTGCCGTGCTCCGATCTCAACGTGCTAACTTCTTCTTGTAACTCACAGCATTTTTCTTGCAAACATTTTTCTAATGACAGCAGAATCCCTTTCTCTTCTTGTAGTATCTGAAATAATAAAATCAAATTTACTCCCTTGTTCATCAAAATGTTTTAGATTAAGAAAATTTGTCAATTTAAAGAAATTGTGTTCGTGTACTGTCTTACTTTTTTCTTTTACTAATTGAATTATTAATAGCTTAAAAGCCGCATGGGAGTTCAAAGTTTCTCTGACAGATAAAATATTAGGGACTAATAAAATTCATGGGTGTACTACCGTTTGATTGAGACGGCTCGTGGAGTATGGTACAGATTGCAGAGAGTGATATAATATGTTAAATTCCTTGATTTTTACGTCAACTGTCATGCTCTAGCACCCCGTACCCTATATCACGAGTCATCTCAGTGAAACGGTATATTATAGTATTAAAATTATTACCTTTACTCTTTTCTCTAGTAAATCCAACTTGTGTCTAAGATCATCTTTTTCTTTCAGAGCCTCATTTGCTTTCTCATTCAGAGTGTCAACGTCAATCAACTGTTTCTCGTAACTTTCTATCTCTTTTGTTACAACTTCGTTAGTGCTTGGCAGTTTCAACACGATCTGCAGACAAAAATCACATTTTATCATCTTATTCAACCGTACCGTACGCGAATGTAAATGAAGCTTTTGAAGCTTAAGGGCGCCTTTAAATTTGTCGAAAGTGGCCGTGCGTAGGCCTGCTTTGTAAATCCATATAATTCCGATCGATGATTTGACGCGCGGCCACAGCAACGGTGTAACGCTGCAGTCGTGCGTTTTTATTTATATGAATTTATAAAGCAGGCTGACGGCAGCGCTGCACACTTTGCACCTAATTTGCAGGCACCTTTAATGTGAGTGGGTTAATGAAATTACGAATGATGATAAATAATGAAAGAGTGTCAACCAGGATAACATTGATTATTTTATTGTAATAATTAATGAATAAATTAATGAGAATTTATGGAATTTAATCCCGTAATAAGATCTTTATTACTGGATTTTTTCATACGTACTGATAAAACATTTGATTTAGATTGGACAAGCAACATTGAAATAAAAATAGGACACTACAAAAAGAAACAGAATAAATAAATTATCCTCACCTTCTTCAAAGTGACAATATCGAAACCAGCCTGCTCCAATTCCGCCTGTATATAAAGCTTCCGTTGAGGAGTTGGGGCACTTGATAACAGAGCGTTAATGAAGGCCAGACCAGCTGCCTGCAGTTCCCCAGAACCTCCCCCACTTTGGAGCATTCCCACCAGAAACCTAAAACGTACTGGTTCACCGAAACGGAGACGTAATGTGGATAGTGCTTCGGATATCATACTATGGCCTGAGGCTGGTGGGTAACAAGATTTGGTGAGCAGCTGAAACATATTAAAATAGGTACCAATAAAGTATTTTTTTAAATAGCACAATCTTGTGCAATTTGTGACTAACAACTCTCAGACGTTCACTTGAAATCGACATTTCCCCCATCACTTATGCTTTACTAATATACTACAATATACAGAAATCAAAATGTGGGCCTTTATCGGATACACATTCTTTTGGTAAGCCGAAATTACGTTACTTGCTTCCGGATGGGCTGTGGATTATGGATGGAAAGTAGATTCAACGCTTGTGAACGATAAATATGTAAATAAAGGTGTTTGTCACTTGATTATAAAAAGTATGTGTTATAGTCACCTGTAAAGCCAAGACTCTGGTCTTGTTAACGGTGGACATAATGCATACAGTAAGCGCGTACACTCCGTTGGAGTTGGCCATCAGCCTTCTGACGCAGTCGGAGTATCTGCTGCAGCAACTCCATAGGCATTGTCTGGAAAGACGTCGATTTGTTAATACCTAGTTGAATTAATAACTAAAACTTCAATTAAAAACTATACAAATACCTACCTATAATCATAATGTTTAAAAATAGTTTCGAACATGTTTAAAATTATCATCATCATCATCATCATCATCAACAACCCATTGCCGGTGCCATTACTAGGACCGGTCTTTTCTTAGTATAAGAAGGGTTTAGTCTACCACTCTGGCCAAGTAAGGGTTAGCAGACTTCATACACCTGTGAGAATATTAAGAACTCCTCAGGCGTGCAGGTTTCTACACGATGTTTTCCTTAACTGATATTAATTTTAATTACCTAAAACACACATAATAGCCCCGAAAAATTAAATATGCTTGCCCAGGATTGAACCCCGTAGCCCCCGAATAGGAGGCCAACGAGGCAATTGCATAACATTATTATAAAGATGTTAATAGTTATGCTACGTACAGGCATGCCAGTTCATCCAACAGAGGCCTTCTTCTAACAGCTGGAGGTCCTCGCGCAGCCTCCCCTGTCTGACTCAGCTGAATATTGCGCAGGAGCTCCAGGAGTAGAGTAACACCATCTAGCGGCTCGCACGCGAACTCTTGCACAAAACTGAAATTGAATAAAAACTTATTTAGCAACTAGGTGAAGACTCCTGGACCAATAAGATGAAGCTAACAAATTCGTCCTTGTGGATTTAGGTTTTCTAAATATATAAAATGAAAAGGTGACTGACTGACTGACTGATTTATCAACGCACAGCTCAAACTCCTGGACGGATCGGGCTGAAATTTGGAATGTAGATAGCTATTATGACGTAGGCATCCGCTAAGAAAGGATTTTTGAAAACTCAACCCCTAAGGAGGTGAAATAGTGGTTTGAAATTTGTGTAGTCCACGCGAACGAAGTCGCGAGCAAGCTAGTTTAATATAAAAATTTAAATTCTTACTTATGCTACCTAAGGTACTTATATGTATACCTACCTACCTATATCTAGTATTTGAACTAGCACTAATAACAGTACCTATCTGATTCATATCAATTTCATTAATAAAATAAATCACTAATAAACCTCCAACAAAAAATTAAAATCGTTAAAATCCATTCTGCCGTCCTAAAGCTAAAGTGTCGTTAACTACCACAACCAAGTTTCGAGATATGATCAAAAAAGCGCGAATTTATGAAGAAATGATGCCATTTGATAACTAATAACCGTATCCAAAACTTGAAACTATGAAAATGTAGTGCAAATAGAGCACTTTTGAATAGCTGTATTTTTAAGTTTCTAGAATAAATAATAATTAAAGCAGGACAGTTTTGGCTTTTTAGTCTAGCATTTTTTCTAACAACGTCTTGTATTTACATAACTTAAATGTCGTTAGATTACCCTTTAAGACGTTTAAGGCTTGGATTGCATTTACTTTTTTCATCGTTTTACGAAACTTAAAAAAATTGTATAGTTACTAAAGTAAAATGACTCTAAAAGACTTTAACGACATTGTAGGTTAGGTTATGATTCTTAAAACTATCAATAACATAACACTTAAAATGCGGCTTTTGTAATTTAAACACATTTTAGTCTAGTAGAATAGAAATGGTTTGTATACAGTAGCGTTTTTTGGGGAGAATTGCTAAACTAAAATGTGGTTTATTGCAAATGATCGAACCGTAGCGACGTTTTAGGTTAGCATTGTTTACAAAAATTTGAGGTTTTCCAATGAAAGTAACGGTAACTACAACAATTGAAAGAGGAACAGTCCGAAAGTAGTCTCTTATTTTGTTAAAACTTATAGTATTAGTGCTAGAAATCTGTAATTTGGCATGGGTATAAATATTAATCACGCCGACAAAGGGGTGAAATAAAATTGTGATAAATATTATTTTTAGGGTGGCTCTCCTACATGTAAAGTGGGGGTGAATTTTTTTTTCTCGTCTACCCCATAGTGTGAGATATCGTTGAATAGGTCTTTTAAAAATACTGTGGGTGTGGGAACGTCAAGTGTCTACCCCCTTTATCAGTCATATGGTTGTATAAACGAACGTAAAAAAATTCACAGCATAGTATATAATATAATCAATTTTAAAGGAAACTATCATGGCTAAGTAGGGTTCACAGGTTAAGGAGTTGTATCTGTTTTCCGAGGTTAATTATTGTACGTAGATATTATGAGTAGCATAATATTAATGTATATTATAGTTTCATTGTATCTATTGTATTTGTGATTGATCGTAATCCTAATAATATTTTTTCCAACTTCCCCTGTGAAGCTGGATTTTATGACTCTCTCTTCAGTTACCATCGTCCTTTGTGGGCCCGTTTGTAGAAGTGAACCATGAAAAACCATGGATTTCAAAATATCCTCCGTATTCATAAATAAAATAAAAGCACTATCATAGGTCAGCTGTAATAATTGTGACATTACAAAATCCATAAAATCATACAATTTTCCTTTTTTCTTCATATTAAGTCCTCTTAGTCCGTTATATCCTCTTGTTTTCTTCCCACTACGCTATCATTCCAGAGTACAGTGAGAGGTTTGAACTCATTGGTTATTTTGCCTATTGGTGCAAACGTTTGATTGAATGCCACAAGGCGTTTACTGAAAGCTCTCGCAGGCGCACTAGTCAAAGTTAGAAGCTTTTGAAATGTGGGTATACAGAAGAATGTTGAAAATCTCTTGGGTACAGTGTATCAAAAATGCAACTGTACTACAGAGGCTAAGTGAAGATGTTGAAATCCTGAAGACCATAAAAGTGCGGAAGTTGGAGTATTTCAGCCACATTATGAGAAATAGCAAATACGACCGCCTTCAGCTCATTATTCAGGGGAAAACAGCCGGCAGTCTTACCACCAGGCCGTAGAAGAACATCGTGGCTAAAGAATTTACGCCAATGGTAAGAGTACCCGATCTCTTTTCCGAGCAGCAGTGTCCAAGGTGCAGATAGCTCTAATGATTGCCAACCTCCGATAGGAGACGGCATTGCAAGAAGAAGAAAGTCACAACCTCGCGAGATGCGGGAATAGTTAGAGACATTAAAGTTATGTATTGCGGGATAGAGTTATTTTAGGATAGGAAACAATATTTTTTTGCAAAATATCACTAAACTGTAACGCGTTTATGTGTCATTAAAGACATTTTAGTCTAGCATTTTCGTTAAAAGACATTTAAGTTATGGAATAGTGCACAATAATTTTGGAGAAAAACTTAATTTAAAAATAAGTATAGTGACTTTAAAGACATTTTAGTTAAGGAATTTAAGAAAAAAACCAGCTTTGAGACATTTTAGACTGGCAAATGTCAGTTAAATGCGTTTAAGTGTTGTTATCATATGAACAGGTAGTTATTTAACGACGTTCTTCATATTGCTATTTCAAAAACTACAGCAGCTAGGAAAATACCGGTTAGATTGGTCGATAGAAAAAAAAATTCTAAGTAAGATAGCGTTAAAAAGTCAAATTTGGCCAAATGTTGGTTAACGACGTTTTAGCTTGAGGACGGCAGCATTGATAAATCATCATAAAATGCCTAGGTACTTATGCAGCAGTAAAATCTTAAGTTGCGAGTTTCTTTATAACATTAAAGGCATTCCAAAAGCAATAAAAACATTATCATGCCGGTATTTCATTCGTATTATAGGTACCGAGAATATCTTAAGAAGCCGCACGTTGTATTTATTATTGAGTATGTACCTACCTTTATAATTTAGTTTTCATTTAAAATTGTCTTAATTACCTGCCAAGCATGTTGTTATTTTGTTTAAATTAGTTTAAAGGGTCCTTAAATGGCTTGAATACACGATGCCAGCTACTAAACATCTACTATCATCATTACACTCCCTCTAGTAAAAGAGATTCAAGTATAAAGCAGCTCGCGTGTCAGCTGCTCAATCGCTCGATGCTGAGATGACAGCTTCTATACCCAGAAAAATTTGTGACGGAATGTGAGTAGACAGTAATATCATATTGTAGGTAACGAATAGACAGACCTACAGAATTATTATGCGTAGACGAGCTGAACCTAGCATAGATATGTGTGCTACCAATCACTACCACTGGATCCCTACTGAGGTACCTACCCATATTATTATAAATGCGAAAGTGTGTTTGTTGGATTGTCCTTCAATCACGCCGCAACATATCGAGGTGATTTTTTTGTGATAGTTAAAGACCTGGACAGTTACATAATATTCTATTTTATACCGGAAAACTGGAGTTGCCACGGTGTTTTTCAAATCCCTAATTCCACGTGGACGAAATCGCAGGCATCATCTAACTATAGTTATAATACAATGTTATTATGAGATCACGTGATATCATTATCACACCTTATCAATAATTAATCTGATTAATCAGCTGCAAACGTGTCCGCTCCACTCTGCTTCAGTGAAAAGTGGTCATACGATGCCACTTGCTAGTAGCTGCATTGCAGTAACTGACCAATAACTTGCACGCCAGCTTGCACCGTGTGACCGAGCTATAACTAAAGCAGGTATTTCTTATAATAGGCGCCATTTTTTTGTCAAAATGAAAATGAAATAACTCATCAACGAAGTCGGACAGGGAATAAGAAATGTATAATCAGACAGAATAAAGAAATCATTGTCACAAATTACAGCCGCTCAGAGATTCACCTCAATCGTCTTAGCAATTTGAGCTGCATAGAAAAAGTATGTATGGTCCAAATGATGCAATATAGCGTATTTAACATTACCGCTTCTCCATACAAATGTACTATCAAAATCAAAATATATTTTTTCGTTGATATAGATAGGCAAACAATACTTTGCTACAACTTTTATAAGTAACACTATTTCATGCCGTTACATATTATGCGAACAATAAGACTTAAAACTAATTGTAACAACATGGGATTATGCCTATTAATCTATTTTTTATCTTCTCGATCTAAAATTAAGCCAGATATTGATTTATATCTCCATTATCTATGCCCTTAAAATAATAAAATTAAATAATAGGAAAATTTAACTTATTTTGAAAGTCATGACCCTTAAATATCTCTGTTTTACACCAAACTTTGAGCCGAGTTTGTGCGTAAATAAGCGATGTAAAAAACTACAAAATTCAAATAGCCTTTATTTGTTAATTTTTTTTTAGGGTTCCGTACCTCAAAAGGAAAAACGGAACCCTTATAGGATCACTTTGTTGTCTGTCTGTCTGTCTGTCTGTCTGTCTGTCGGTCTGTCTGTCTGTCTGTCAAGAAACCTACAGGGTACTTCCCGTTGACCTAGAATCATGAAATTTGGCAGGTAGGTAGATCTTATAGCTGACATTTGGGGAAAAATCTGAAAACCGTGAATTTAGGGTTAGATCACACAAAAAAAATTAAATTGTAGTCATGAACTAATAATTAGTATTTTCAACTTTCGAAGTGAGTGACTATTTCAAGTGGGGTATCATATGAAAGGTCTTCACCTGTACATTCTAAAACAGATTTCTATTTATTTTTATGCATCATCGTGCAAAATGTCGAAAAAATACGACTGTGGTACGGAACCCTCATTGCGCGAGCCTGACTCGCACTTGGCCGGTTTTTATTAATTTGCAAAAAAAATAACGTAATACCAAACGTCAGTACGCGTTGTTCACACTTCACACATCACGCATCTCGTTCGAGAGTAAGTATATTATATCCCGCTCAAAAATGTTGATAAAAATAGCTTCACATAAAGACGAAAAATTTGCTAGTAATCGATAAACTCTGAAAATTCTTTCACGATTGAAAAGTCACTTCATCCAGAATTATTAATATAGAGCATAAATTACATAATAATACATAATATGTACTCCGAATGAAGTCGCGGGCAAAACTTAGTGTACCTAACGATTTTAATTTATTATTATTATTAATAATATTATTATTATTATTTGTTTTTTATTTTAGTTTATTTTGTTGTTGTTGTGTATTGAGGATTGATCTCTGAAGCGTTCAATTCGCTGCAGCGATCAATCCTTAATCTGAGTATAAGTTAGAATATAAGTTTACATACATAAGTACAATTTAATACGTAGATTCTAGTTATTTTTAAAGAGCGCCAGCTCGCCAACAAACTGGCTCACCAGTTTGGCGAGAAAATAATAATGTAAATATTTGGCGTACCTACGCTTGTTATAAAAATTAAAAAAAATTAAAATAACATAAAGGTATTATTCCGCTCAAGCTTCCAACTAGCACCACAGTTCCTAGTCATAAAAGCGCAATGCATCTGACCGCATCATAATGCTGAAGTCAGATGTAATTGAAAAAGATACTCGTCCATACATTATACCGTTTCGGTTTACTTTTTAATGTCATCTCGAGAATTATATGGCTGAGAGATTTCAAGTAGCACGGTTATTTATACTATATGACTGCGAAAATAAAAAGGAGCTTAAGAATTTTATAGTATTTAATGAACATTCGAGTAATATAAGATGTTGATTTCAGAGAAATTTGTTTGACCAACGCAATCTGACAATTCTGACAATCAGTACCTACCCTTAATTATTATAAATGCGAAAGTGTGTTTGTTAGTTTGTGCTTCCTCGTAACGGAGCAACGGATCGGCGTGATTTTTCGCATAGATATAGCTAAAGACTTGGATAGTGACATAGGCTACATTTTACTCAGGGAAATCAAAGAGTTCCTACGGGATTGTAAGACCTAAATTCACGCGGACAAAGTTGGAGCATCAGTTAGTAATCTAAATATATAAAAGGAAAAGCTGACTGACTGACTTACTGATCTATCAATGCACAGCTCAAACCACTGGACGGGTCGGGCTGAAATTTAGCACGCAGATAACTATCAACTATCATATCCGCTAAGAAAGCATTTTTGAATTATAAATACTATCTGTCCCGGCTTACTCACGTGTGTAGTCGACGTTAGCCCGACTAGTTTCGAACCCATACGAAGATACGGAAGATACGGGAAGCGATCGAAATTAGTCGCCACCCGAATTTCAATCGTGACAATGGATGGATGCTACCCTCAGCGTGGAAACCGCTTTTTGACGCTAAGACAAGGGCATCAGTCGTGGGACGGGACACCATTAGCTCCGCGTGCCTGGATTTCGGTGTCGGTTCCAGTGATGAAGAACAGCAGGAACTGTCGGGAGACGATCGGCAGCTGTCTCCCCCCCCACCCCAGCCACCCTCACAACGGGCTCTACGGGCAGCGGCACGTGCGTCCCGCAGTCAAAACCGCGGCGCGGGCGCGGACGGACTCCCTTGAAAAAGGACCCCGTATGGGTTCGAAACTAGTCGGGCTAACGTCGACTACACACGTGAGTAAGCCGGGACAGATAGTATTTATAATGGAAATCACTCACGGTAGTTTAAACGCTAAAATAGCATTTTTGAAAGTGAAATTTCATGAACTAGTAATTTAATATAAACAAATTAAATTAATCGTTTTCACATAACTGCACAAATTAAAGTAGATAATTAATTGGATTAAGCTATCCGGGTCACAGTGGCCATTGCACGTAAAAAGATTACCGTTGTTGGAAACCCGACGTTAATTCCATTAATCTGGTAATTCCATTTATACTACTATGTACTAAAGCAACGAAACAGATGACCTGATTAATTGACGGAGAAGCATAATCTAATTCGTTCATCGATATAAATGACAAGATATGGTCAAGCGAACAAAATTTTTGACGGTTTAGGAACCAAATAAATCAGCGCCACCTCTTAGATACTAAATTGAACGACCCGTTTAAACTGAGGTTGCATTGATGCTAAAGCACCACTGAGTCGGTGCCATTTTGTTTGTTCAATAACCCTGTCCATACGAAGTAATTTATAAGACAATGATTTCGTTATAAATTAGGTAAGAGGCGAATACATTACAAAACAAAAATAACGAAGTAGGTATTGTCGAAGTGTAGTATAGTAGTTAAAAGAATGGCTTCCCACATGCTATTTTAACTCTATGGGTCAACGGTCATATTGTCACGAGATTAAAAGTATGTCCCATATCCTCAAGATAGTGTTAAAACTCTTTGTCAAATCTCGATTAAATCTTCGAGTAGTTGAGGCGTCAAGAGTACCAAACAGAAACACTTTCGATTGTTTAGAGAAAAAAATATTATCTCTGCCTCTGTGAATCGTATTCTTCAATCATTACTAAAGGTGTTGACCCCTATCAGTAAATCACTTAATTGCAAGAGTTTTCTTGATTCCCAGATCCTTATGCATTGCCCCACTTATTGGAAGGCACATAAGTATTGATTAATTTGAAAACAAAGGAATTATGATATTGCTACAATCTATATTGTTGTGATTGACTGAATTTATGGTATTCGTGCTGAAACTGTGCATTAAAGCCAATAGTGAAGGATTGTCAGCCAATCAGAGGTACGGTGCGCGGCCTTTAGAATGACTTTTCGGCTTTTTAGAGCGTTGTCTCTGTCACTTAAACCTACATATATGACGTTTTGTCGGTCTTAACGACAGGGGCAACAATCTACAAATCTGCTATCTCCTTCTAAAGGTCGATGTATGATGATGGTAGAAATTCGCGCGTAATGTGCGATCATAAATCGCTACCTCTTATGCCTTCAATATGAATATGAAACATTGCAAGTACCTATTGTGTTAGATTCATTTGCTAATAAAAGCGCAAGTTTAAATAGCATTGAGTTGGTAAAGTGGCTTTCTAGTACTATACATTGGAACGCTATGTGTATTGAGTAATGTGTGAAAACTCGTGTGAATACGATTTTTCTTTTAATGTGTTGTGTACCTTATAGAGGCACGTGTTATTTTAACATATTGTGACAGTTTTGTATGGTTTGTTTTGCTTATTTTTATAGCTATGAGATTGTAAATAGGAAATCGCTATTTTTCTGCTTAACTTTCTTGAATTAGGCACTTAATAACAAATAGGTCAGTTTTTCTGTTTTTTCGCTAATGGTTTTTAGGTAAGTAGTTATGAGGTGGTAGGTATACGGTGGTAGTCTATGCCTCTATGAACTGCACTATGTCGTGGGCACTTTCGCCCGCGACTTTGTCCACGTGGGCTACATAAATTTCAAACCCCTATTTTACTCCCCTATAGTGGTTGAATTTTCAGAAATCCTACTTAGCGAATGTCTACGTCATAATAGTTATCTGCCTTCCAACCTGCTTTTAACATAATCCGTCCAATTGTTTGAGCTGTTCGTCGATAAATCAGTCAGTCAGTCATCTTTTCTTTTTATATATTTAGGTGACACTTTTTCCTTATCATGAGGTTTTATAGATACAAACACGTTACCTTGGGAAAGACAGCCTGAGATCAGCTCTGAGTTTGGTCAGAAGCTCGCTGGGTGTGCCGAACTGTCGAAGGCTCATTTCGTCCCCCAAGCTGAGACATGGGTTCCTGGAATACAAATAAATAACAGTAGATATAGGTACCAACCTAATGTTGCTGTCTGTCTGTCTGCTGCGTTTTACGGCTGAAATTGAAAAATGAAAAATCTCTATTTTTCTCTTTACCTATATTGCCTTAAAAGTAAAGAACGGTAACAACTGCTTTAGTTAGAAACTGTATTACAGATGTTAACACCCACCTCCAGATTGAGAAATTACAAAAGAAAATTTTGAATATTACTATGAACTCAAGTGAGTAAAATATTTGCATGCCATTGCGTGGCAAATACAGAGATACTATTTAAGTGAATCGTAAAACATCTTTGTTAACCTACATTTAAAGCAAATAAAAGATTGATCGATTGATTGAAAAAAGAACAATCAAGGAATATTATGTTAGATTAATATATTATGTGTAAGTAAGTAATACTAACACATGCTGTCCTATATGAAATTCATGTCATTGTTTGCAGTGGTAAGTTCTGCGTTCTACCTCAGTAATATCTATCTACAGAAATAATGAACCGTCTAATTCCGGCCGAAGCTAAGTAAATCGAGGTGTTATAATTCTGTACCAAGTGACATGGTTTACATTTCAACAAACGGACGTAGACAATTGCTGTTTCGATTGTTAATTCGATACGGATTTGTATTGAGGAGGATCTCTATCTTTCATCCGTAATTCATCATCATCATCGTGTGCCTTCTTCCATACGAAGTTTGGAGGTCATCATGCGAAAAGCTTCTCTATTAAAAGCCGCCTCTTTTAATTTTGGGTAACTAAGCCCTGTCCCCCCTCTTATATCGTCCAACCATTTGCATCTTTGGCGACCTGGAGCCCTTTTGCCTTCAATTCTTCCTTAAAAAACTAATCCTGGAAATGAGATTTGGGCTCCTCTTTGTCCAAAGAAAGCAAGCTTCCTTCGCATGATAGTGGACATGAGTGCTCTGTCTTTGTGGCCCATTTCCAGTACCTTAGTGTTCGGTGTAAAGCTGTTCCAGGTTATCTTGAGCATTTTCCTGTATCCATAATTCATACGATTTATATTTCTTTATCTTCAAATCGTGCGTCTTTTCGTGCATTGTAAGGTGGAGGGCATCAGAGGGAGAGGAAGGTTGCCCATGCGATTAATCTACCAAATTAAGTCTGGTGTGCACAGTCCCTTACATGAGTGTGCCAGGTTATCAGCCAGCAGGGAGAAATGGCGAATGCTTGTCAGACGCACAACATCTGCCCCTGCAAACTTGTCACTTCGTGATGACCACGACCACTCTCCCAGCGTGGTAGACTATGGCCAAACAATTCTCACTATGAGAGGAGACCCGTGCTCTGCAGTGAGCCGGCGATGGTTTGATCATGATCATGATAACTCTCCCAAGAAGGTGACGATGAGGAACTTTTTCTTCATGATGATCACGACTGCCATGGGTTGAAAGTGTTACAAAGAAGAAAAGACCTACCTGAAATCCTTGTTGCCCTGCGTAGGCAGCGTCCTAGCCTTATTCGGGTCTTGTCCAGGGTCCACATCATATAGACTGCCTGTGCCGATCTTCTTTCCCCATTTCTTGAGCGACGTGGCATAGTCCTCTGGGTTGTAGATTGGAGGTCTTTGCTTTTCCTGAAAAATAATTAGATGTTAGATAGATACAGTTTAATCCCACAGGAGCTAATAATATGATTGATGCATTTTTTCCGCAATCGAACTGCAGGTACTCTCAGCGGTAAAGGATAGCACTAGAGACATTTAGTTTACAGATTATGTATAACAGAATTAGACAAAGGAATAGAATAGGTATAGTTGGCGACAGGTCAACATGACAATCCCCCCCCCCCCGGCCTTAGGATCAAGGATAAAACTTTGTATCTAAGTAAACTAGGTAGGTACTATAGAACTAATAAAACTACTAGCAGTAAGACAAAAAAATTTCATCTCGATTCGTGTTTACAGCACATTCATATCCCGTCACAGTGTAACTTTCGCGAATGTATATCGTTTAATTAAGAATGCTGTGGCCACAGTGCGAGCGGATGTTACGATGCGTTTTCATTCGGTTTTTCATGTTTCATTAATGAGTTCTATGAATAACGATGAAATGAGATATTCACGGAAGTAGGAGGTTCACTTATGTGTACCTACTCTGATAAATAAGTACCTATAGTAAGTGACAGGTCGAAATGGTAATCGGGAGGGTTCGCCCCGCTCACCCGGACAGCCCCCGCGACAGGTGCGGGCGAGCGTGGATGACGTTTTTTTTTTTAATTTATTTAATATAATGCACACGTAATATAATAATTTCTATCTCGCTAAACTGCACATCAGTTTATCGGCGAGTTTGCGCTCATAGTGGATTACCTATTATTATTAATTATAAAGTACATTAACTTCACTGTATTCAGTTCACTTCTTTTAGTTTCTTCTTAAGGACTCCTTTGCTGACCTTTTGCTCTATTCTTAACCATTCTACTCTATTGAATATCTTAGGTACTAAGTAGCTGTTTGATCTCTTGCCATAATAGTTTGCTACTCGTTCGTTGCAGGTGTGCGTGCCACAACACAGCAGAGTGAACTAGTGTAAGGGGTTTAATCATTTAATCCTGAATCGACGATGTGTTACCTAGGCTATCGTGACGTGAAATCATAAGAAAAATAGGGCTACATTAGGGCGACCTGCGTCAAATGTACCTACTAACATATTTTGACAACTGCCAGTGAACAACGAATCAGCAACCATCTCCGCCAGGGCCAAATAGCTTTACTATGTTTAGTTTCAGCCCAGTCAATCCCATCTTTGCAGTAAAATCAGACGTCATAGCCAGTGACGTCGAAGCCTCAACGTTTTGTTAGAAGTTCCCTAATGTGTGACTGAAGGGACGACCATGACCGCTCTGTCAAGAGTGTAACGACAAAGAAGAAGAAGAATCCAAATTGGAGCCTCAATAGCTCAACGGTTAAAGGAGCGGACTGAAATCCGGATGGTTGCCGGTTCAAACCCCACCCGTTGCACTATTGTCGTACCTACTCCTAGCACAAGCTTAACGCTTAGTTGGAGGGAAAGGGGAATATTAGTCATCATTGGCTAATATTCTTTAAAAAAAAATTGTTCTCCGCTAAATGTAGCACCACACCGAACTATTAAACTCATCGGAGTCTACGTCGCGAGCATCCATAAACCTAACAATGGAGTTATGACAATAGTTCTAAAGCGGTGAAAGTTTACCACAAACTGTTTAGCGGTTAGTGTCTAGACTAATTTAATAGGTAAGCATGTGAAATTCTCGAAATTCCATATGTCGACCTCCTTGGCGCAGTGGTAAGCCCAGTAGGCTTGTTAGTGGGAGGTCCCGGGTTCGATTCTCGGCTAGGGGTAGGAATTTTATAATTTCTAAATGTCTGGTGGTCCGATGGGCTGCTGATAGGGCGGCTTCGGCTGTGGCTAGTTACCACCCTACCGGAAAAGCGCTCACCACTTTGTCAGAGAGGTCGTCAAAGTAATGTAAAACGTTTATAGTTTTATGTATATTACACGTTTTAATTTGACATTCATAAATTATGAGTAAGCGAACACGAGAACCATTTTGCATGTTAAACGAAATCGCCGATAGAGTTATATCACAGGATTATGTAAATTGGCGAGATATCAACTAGATAAGATATGGGGGCCATAAAAAAGAAAGCCTCTACGATCACGCCATGATAATTTTTATAATATTTTTCCATGTTTGATGTTCATATTATGTTAATTAGATAAAGTGCATTAATTAGTCCCATTCTGTTTTAATCCATATAGGTACTTAATATTCAGAGATAGCTTGCATCCACGAAAAAAACATAATTTATATGAAAGAAATGAAATTTATTTATAAAAACCGGCCAAGTGCGAGTCAGGCTCGCGCAATGAGGTTTCCGTACTACGGTCGTATTTTTTCGACATTTTGCACAATAATTCAAAAACTATGATGCATAAAAATAAATAAAAATCTGTTTTAGAATGTACATGTGAAGACCTTTCATATGATACCCCACTTGATATAGTCACTCACTTCGAAAGTTGAAAATATTAATTATTAGTTCATGACCACAATTTAATTTTTTTTGTGTGATCTAACCCTAAATTCATGGTTTTCAGATTTTTCCCCAAATATCAGCTATAAGATCTACCTACCTGCCAAATTTCATGATTCTAGGTCAACGGGAAGTACCCTGTAGGTTTCTTGACAGACAGACAGACAACAAAGTGATCCTATAAGGGTTCCGTTTTTCCTTTTGAGGTACGGAACCCTAAAAACTACTAGCTGATGCCCGCGACTTCGTCCGCGTGGATTTAGGTTTTTAAAAATCCCGTGGGAACTTATTTTCCGGGATAAAGCATTGCACAGCACATAACTCACACCGTGCAATAATGGTCTACTTAAGTCACTCGTACCGTAATCTCTGCTTAAATTATCACTTAAGTACTTACTAACATTACAGTTTACATCACAATGATCTAAAGCTTATCTAATCAATTAAAGGTAGGTACCTAGTTAGTTATAATTTTTTGTATGGCTACGTCTAGCTTCTGTGCGTTGTAATAACACTATTGTAATTATGTTTCTAGATTCTAATCTGTTGGGATTTGCTTTTTGACAGCGCAGCGGTTCATTTCTAGGGTTGTCACTTTAACATTATTTTCAGAAATATGGTATAATAATACAGTATGGTATAATAATATTGTAAATTGATCACTTGAAAAGTGCAACCGACTTTATCTATCATCATCAACAGCCGAGCAACCGCCGAGTTTCTTGGTAGGAAAGTTCTTCTCGTTAGGAACGGCATTCCGAACCAGTGGTAAATTAAACTAGTTCGATTCAAAAGCACTTTTAAAAGTTTACTTGAATGAAAAAATATTTTTTTCTATTCTATTCAGAAAAATAAGCAAATATTCTATAGAGAAAAAACCGGTCAAGTGTGAGTTGGACTCGCTCACGAAGGGTTCCGTACAATCGTACAAGATTTTATGAGCGATTTAGTAATATTTTTTCCTGAACATATTTTTTTTGTGATGTAACCACAAATATGTTACACTGTTTTCGGATTTTTTCCTTTACTTGTGGCCTATGGCCTAAGCCTTTCTCATTCTGAAACGAGACCCGTGCTCAGAGGGCCGTTGATCACGATGATCATAATGAACTGTATACTGAATTAATATTTTATTAAACAGATACCTGTCGTGTGCTACTACGCAAAAAAAACCAACTATGTTCGCATTATTGCCTTTCTAATGAAATCGGTTTGGGGCACATCAGTTGGATGGTTTCAAAGTCAATAGTGGCTATAGATAGAAACATTGTTTGTGTTTTATATAGAGATGCAAAACATACGTATTTAATAATAGTGAAATTAAAAATAAATAAAATTGGCAGCCCTATTTTCTGTCATTGTAATTGCGAGCTTGATGCAACCAGTGTAATTACATGTAGCAATAAGAAAAGAAAGGTACTTAATCTTGTATTATAAGAAACAATAATCACCATGATTATAATTGGGGCATTGTTTTGGCGCAGCGAAGCGATGTGCAAGCGCAAGTGAGAGGTTCTGGGTTCGATTTCCTGTTGCTACAAAACCCATAATATTACTAATGCAAAAGTTTGCCTGTTTGTCGGTCTCTGTTACCTTTTCACAGGCTCATTCGACATCAGAAATCTGCTAGATCGATTTCATAAAACCTGCCTCAATCAATATTACAATCTCAATTGTTCTGATTGGTTGAATTTGTGCGATTCTTGTTGCAAAAATGCATTGTAGCTAATAGTAAGCGTGCGTCAACCAGTCAGAGGTGATTGCGATCGTGACATTGTAGCTGTCATTCACCCGCAATCATAGATAACAGAAGTTTGAATGTGGCCCTACCGCGGTTGTTTGACAGCTACAATGTCACGATCGCAATCATCTCTGATTGGTTAATGCTCGCTCACTATTGGCCACAATGCATTGTTGCAACAAGAATCGCACAAATTCAGTCAATCAGAACAATTGAGATTGTAATAATGATTGATGCAGGTTTTAGACAATCGCCCTACAGAAGGGCTAGATCGGTCTCTTTGCGGCAGCGTACCGAAACGCTGAATCGCTTGGCGGCACAGCTTTGTCGGTAGGGTGGTAACTAGCCACGCCTGAAGCCTCCCAGCAAACCAGACCATTCGCTACCTTAGAGTCATTTGACATTTTAATCCCTTGACGTGTTTCTACGAAAAAATATTTAAATGTCGCTCATTGAAGCAGCAATGTAGAATCAACTAATGTCAAATAGCTCGGTGGCTATCATCCAGTGTTAGACACTGGGTTAGCGAATCCCACATAGAAAATTTAGAAATTGAGAATTTCCAAATTGTTCCTGCCGGGAACCGAACCTGGAACCTGCCATTTATAAGACCACAGTTCTCACCACTGCGCCAGAGAGGTCGTCAAAATAGATAGGCAAGTGGAAAATTGCATTGGATTTACCGATAGCGTGTCGAAATGCGGCAAGACGGGAGAAAGATACTGAAATCGAGAGCATGCGACTTGCGCGATGGCCGCCACCCCGGCATGCCGGCATGCTTAGCCGGCACGTGATTTTGCGTGCCGGCGTGCCGGGTGCCGTGCGTGGTTTCTTTTGTTCTGTTGCGTTTGATAGAAGCATTAGATCTGACATACAGGTTTTCTGCAAGCAACGTCTAACATGGTATACCTACAGTTTATATGCCTCTATACCTATCTACTACGATCACGAATTCGACACGCTATCTCTAAAAAAACCGGCCTAGTGCAAGTCAGGCTCGCATAACGAGGGTTCCGTACTCCAGTCGTATTTTTTCGACATTTTGCAGTGTAACTCAAAAACTATGATGAATAAAAATAAATAAAAATCTGTTTTAGAATGCACAGGTGAAGCCCTTTCATATGATACCCCATTTGATATAGTTATCTTACTTCGAAAATTGAAAATACTAATTATTAGTTTGTGACCACAATTTAATTTTTTTGTGTGATGTAACCACAAATTCACGGTTTTCAGATTACCTTACCAGACACCTACCTTTCAAATTTCATGATTCTAGGTCAACGGGATGTACCCTCTAGGTTTCTTGACAGACATACGGACAGACAGACAGACAGACAGACAACAAAGTGATCCTATAAGGGTTCCATTTTTCCTTTTGAGGTACGGAACCCTTAGTGTATGAGTTCGTCTCGCACTTGACCGATTTTTCTGTAGTAAGTAATGCGGAACTCATTAACTGTAAAAGATCAGATGATTTTTTACAGTTAATGTAAAAATGTAAAGGTACAATTTACCTAACTAGGTACAATTTAGATAAATTGACGACAACAACTATGAACTCTATGATGACTCTAGAGTTTCAAAAAACTGACTACAACTATACCTAGTTATAAATTACTTACCTATAGTCAAGTTTTTGCCATAAATCAGTAATAAATCGATGATGTTTGAATCTTGTAGACATGAACTTATTTCTAAACTAAGGTATATCTTGCTAGAGCTTTTACTTGTTAGCTTACCTTTGACACAGGTTCTGCACTCCAGCCTCCACAGTTGGCCATCCCTTCTTGTAAAGTCAGCTCACTGTAACAAAGAAAAGAGAAAATTTACTCAATGGCTTTTCAATTAGGCATCAGGAGACACGGTACTGCCTCCGCCAAGACGAGCCAAACAAAGGAAGGGGCACTACGTCCCTTTTCTGGAAGCGTTTCGTCTATGTTCGATGGTTTCGTCGTATTTTTGAAGTCCACTAGAAGTTTGATGACACTAGAAAGCTGAAATTTTCAGGAATATTAATTATCTAGATGAGTCTTGGCAACCGATTTTACATAAAATGTTTTTGGTACAAGTTCTTTAGCGATGTTGCCTTTCACTGGTCAGATTATTTTATGATCATACTCCTGTCGGTACATCGAGTAGGAATCATAAAAGCCAGTGAGCCAGCGAAATCGTGCGGGTACCGTAATACTATAATATAATGCAGCACAAATATAATACAATGTCCGTGCAAACATGCCGGGAACTGTGGCCTAGTGGTTATGACGTCCGCCTCCTGTTCTCAAAAGTGTGAGAAGTCTTGGCTAGTGTGGTGGACTACGACCTAAACTCTTCTCATTTCTAGAGGAGATCTAAGAATGAGAAAATCCCTCTAAGGCTGAGGGTGTGAAAATACTGAGAAGCGTAGACTAGTCACAATAAATACCACGTTGACCAGTATAGATATTAACGGCTTAATTTATGCAAAAAGTCATAAAATGGCTTTATAGCTCCATTAGTTTTACAGACGTGTGTATGCTTGTAAGGTAATCGCCCACTATGGCATAATAATAAATCTAAATAAAGGAAAAGGTGACTGACTGACTGAAAGAAATAACATAATGTTTGGTATGAAAAAAATATAAGTACGGAATTTTAAAAGTCGTAGGACAAAAGTGATGAAGGACATGAATGATAACAATTAAGTGCCGAGATCTTTCTGATATTTTTTATTTAACCCTGTATGTGTAATTTTAAACTATACCAAGCCGGTCCATCACAGCCAATGACAGCCACTTACCGCCACTGACAGCGAATCACCGCCAACAGCAGCCAAACAGCGAATCACAGCCCACCTACCGGACGCCTTTGGTAGGGATACAGCTTTAAAAAGCCATGAGAGCTCATTTCGTGAGTTATTATTGTACGTAACACAGTGTCAGCAAAAACTATGCCAGTTTGTGTTCTAAATATTAGTTAATCGGTAAATTCAGTGTAAGTAGAAATTGTGACAAGTAAATCAATGCAAATTAATAGTGATATAAATAAACAGTAATAAATACATCAGTGTGAGCAAAAACTAATGTGTTGTAAATAGTATTAAATATTTAAGTCACTGATTATTATTGCGATGAATGATTAATAAATAAATTGGAGCGATTATACTGCTTGCTGGTTTTTATTTATCCCACTGCTTCACTATAGTCTGTACCCGTAGTACAAGATTTTACGTCTCACCAAACGAAACCAAATTCGAGAGTCGATTTTTTTTTTTAATTCATTATAGGTGTACGCTTGATCACAATCACACCTGATGGGAAGTGATGATGTGGCCTAAGATGGGACGCGTTTACCTAGAAGATGCCTATTCACTCTTGTTTTAAAGATACCCGGGTTGTAATTGGTAGGAAACACATATCGCGGAAGAGTTAAATACCTATACTTCCGCGTTACAGTAAAATGGACCTAAACAGCCTTGAATTGAAGTCAAATATTCAATGCCACTGATTTTAATTTCGCAATGTTTCCGCTTGGAGCGCTGGCTGTAGAAGTGTAGACAAACTTGAGCTTTAAAACAAGGCATTTGAGATCCAGTTTACTGTAACGTGGAAGTATTTCGACTGTCGAATTTGGTTTGGTTTGGTGAGACGTAAAATCTTGTACTACGGGTACTGTTCACTAACTCTTTGGCGTCTGCATACATTTGAATTACACGCGTCCGCGCGAGCACCCGCGCCCGCCTCCACTCTGATGCGTGTCTCTGACACCCGCAGGCAAATTTATTATTTTGCTTTTATTATATTATTTTTTCAATGTGTTTTTGTTGAATAAAATGTTTTCCATTCTAAGAATAAAATAGAATACCAACTATATTATTGTTATGTTTATTGTAATAAATAAAAATAAATAATTAACACTACATAGATAGCGACACTATGTTAGTGAACAGACTTTACACAAAGTAGCATAGTCTTCAATTATCCAATATCCGCTTCCAATATAATCCATGCAACATTTTGCAGATTCAACATTATAAAAATTTTACATTTTAGGAATTTGAGCCTGAAGGCAATGGGGCCGATTCTCTTGTACACAATCTCTAAACTAAACTAAATTAACAGGTCTAAATCTAGTGCTATCCTTTTCCGCAAGCAACATTATCAAAGGGATAGCAATAGATTTAGACGTGTCATTTTAGTTTAGTTTAGAGATTGTGTACAATGGAATTAGCCACATTATCCTGCTTGCTAATAAGTGGGCAAGTACCCTTAGTTTTGCGAACACTACTAAAAGCTTAACAATGAAATTTCATAGCCTAGCTGGTTGAGCAAAATAATAGAATGCAGCTATAGGACTGTAATTTTTTTTTTCAATAGAGATAGCGAGCAAACGAGCAGGCGGGTCACCCCGCCTATGAACATTTGCAGCACCAGAGGAACTGCCGATGCGTTGCCGGCCTTTTAGGAACTTGTTGGTCCGCCCCTTGAATAACCCCATGTTGTAATCTAGTGGGAACACCGCCGATGGGAGTTGGTTCCACAGTTTGCATGTGCGTGGAAAGAAGGATCTGGCACAGCGGACGGTCGACGTGCACCAGACGCCCAGGTGGTGAGGGTGAAATTGCTTACAGCGGTGTTAATATCATTCTTTCCGATGTGAGATATAGGTATAGTACGCGACAGATCAAGATGGCAATTAGGGTATCAGGCAGGGGGACACCCCGCACAACCGCACGTCAGCCGCGCATTTAATTTTTTTTTTGATTTGTAGATTGCAAAATAATAATAATAATAATAATAGTTTTTATTTACAGGCACAAAAAAGCTTATATAGCTAGTACTTACACATTTAAAAAATTACAATGAAATAAAATTGACATTATAAAATCCCACACTTCATTTTTTTTTTTATAAAGAATATTAGCCAAGTTAATTGCTGACTAATATTCTCCTTTCCCCTCCAACTAAGCGTAAAGCTTGTGCTAGGAGTAGGTACGACAATAGTGCAACGGGTGGGATTTGAACCGGCCACCTTTCGGTTTTCAGTCCACTCCTTTAAACGTTGAGCTATTGAGGCTAGGTTTTGGTAATAATACGCTCCGCTCAACGCCCCGCGCATCTCACCGCGCCTCCCTGCATGAGGTCTTAGTACGGTAAGCAATTTAGCTGGTTCGTGGTACCGTTGTCGCCGCCGGCCCCAACCGCTTAAATCACGGACCATTACCCACATTCAATTCAATATTAGCCTTTCAATAGAGCCTCAATAGCTCAACTGGTAAAGGAGTGGACTGAAAACCGAAAGGTCGACGGTTCAAACCCCGCCCGTTGCACTATTGTCGTACCTACTCCTAGCACAAGCCTGACGCTTAGTTGGAGAGAAAAGGGGAATATTAGTCGTTTAACATGGCTTATATTAAAAAAACACAAATTTACTGATACTTACCATCTCTCTCTAGCTGATGCCCGCGACTTCGTCCGCGTGGATTTACGTTTTTCAAAACTCTTTTATTTTCCGGGATAAAAAGTAGCCTATGTGTTAATCCAGGGTATAATCTATCTCCATTCCAAATTTTAGCCAAATCCTTCCAGTAGTTTTTGCGTGAAGGAGTAACAAACATACACAAACACACACACACACACACACACACTCACACATACAAACTTTTGCCTTTATAATATTAGTGTGAAGTGTGACTAGTAGTTCTAGGTAGGTACCTATAGAGTATACACCCAATCGTAGACTCTACGTTATTTATGATCAATCATAAACGGGTTGTCTAGAATACCATCGATCAACAAAATATAATTCCACTATTCAATATCGGTTAGGAGATAGAAAATGCAATTTTCTGCAACTAGGTAGTTGTGCATAATATAATATTTTACCGCAACTCTATTTACTATTGATTTAAAAGAAAGTGTGCTAAGAAACTGTCGGTCTGTAACTGAGAGATTATCTAGCACTAGCTGATGCCCGCGACTTCGTCCGCGTGAGTTTCAGTTTTTAAGAATCCCGTGGGAACTGGCAACTCTTTGATTTTCTGGGATAAAAAGTAGGCTTTATCCTTCCCCGGGATGTAAGCTATCTCGGTACCATGGATAGGGCCATTGAACAAACAAAATGGTTCCGACTCATTAATGCTAATAGCACCAATGCCACCTCAGTGACGTCTGGATTTCAAACGGGTCGTTCATTAGTATCTAAGAGGTGGCGCTGATTTATTTAGTTCCAAAAAAGTGAAAAATTTTGTTCGCTTGGGCCTATCTTATCATTTATATCGATGTCTGTACCATATTTTGTCAAAATCGGTTAAACGGATGAGCCGGTGAAAGGCTAGACAGACAGACGGACAGACAGACAGACATACACACTTTCTGGTATACCGTATAATGATTTCAAAATCCTGCCTATTTAACTGGTTTAATAAATAGTCGAGTAAAAGGTATGAGAGGCTAGTCCTATGAAGGGCTTCTGCCAATGAATCTGGACTATTTTAATATAAAATTCCACTCACACCTTCGGGAGTATACTCTATAGGTACCTAGTGTTTTGTCACAGAGTAAAAAACGTACAGTGAGGACGACGTTAAGAAAGAAAGAAAAACGTTCTTAAATTGTGCCACACATCAAAATAAAAATAAAATAAAGTAAAAATATTTTTTATTCAATTAAACTTTTACAAGTATTTTTGAATCGTCAGAGGCATCTACCACTGGTTCGGAATACCTTTCCTACTTTCGAGAAGAACCAACAAGAAATAAAAGACTCGACGACTCAGTTTAAAATGCGTCGAGTATAGTCGTAACTCGTACCCGTCGACCGACTGTATGAAGAATTTAGGCTGTGGTGTTGCCACGTATTTGGTATTCAAATATATTCTGGTGCAATATAATATTATAATGCATGTTGTGTTGTTATAGTATGGGAATTTCCTTGGTGGTATTCTGGGTACGGCGTGAGAATGAATGGGGTGCCATTGTTTTACGAGTATAGTTATAGTGGCGTGAAACTTATCGATTTTATCGATATCGAATACAAACTGTGATACTACAGTAAGTACTTGATACTACAATAGGTAAATAGAGAGGTATGAGTGGTTACAATTTTATCGATATCCCGTCTACTACGGCCAATAATTAATTAATGAAAACCGTAACATTTTTCATATGCTTATTGATTTAATTATTTATTGGTATTGCTCGGTGTTTTGTGTCTCTTTGATACAAGATTGCATCTTACATACATATTTACACATACAAGGATACGAGATTTTAAGGTCGCTAAATAATAAAATAAGAATTACTTAATAGAAAATATACACCCAGTTGCACAATTTATTTCATTTTTCTTAATAAGTTAATTTTTTTACGAGAATTTGAATGTTTGCTTTTTCAAGAAATCAAAGTTCAAGGTAGCGTCGTTGCTTGGTCTGATTTCTATAAATATTGCAATTTGCGAGGTTTTTATGAGCATCTGTTTCAGAATTTATCAATGGCTTGACAGGCATAGCGGACACGGTACCAAAACTAATCATGTTAATAATGCTATAATGTTTACATTTTTAAAGAAAATTCTCTTTTTGTTATCATCAATGACAAAAGTCACTCGGGATACCTACTTTTCATTTCAACAAAATGTTACTATTTTGCTAGAAAAAGGACAAAAATAAATTTTAAATTAACAATTTAAAACTTTAGTGCTTCTTACAAATTTAAACACTTATAACGCTCAAGACTGGCACGTAGTCACGAGGTTTGACCGTTTTAAATTACTAATATAATTACGTTTGTTATCTAAATATATAAAAGGAAATGGTGACTGACTGATTGACTGACTGACTGACTGACTGACTGACTAACTGATCTATCAACGCACAGCTCAAACCACTGGACGGATCGAGCTGAAATTTGGCATGCAGGTAGCTATTATGACGTAGGTATCCACTAAGAAAGGATTTTTGAAAATTCAACCCCTAAGGGGGTGAAATAGGGGTTTGAAATTTGTGAAGTCCACGTGGACGAAGTCGCGAGCATAAGCTAGTTAATAATATATTGCTAAGAAAAAGATGCAAATACTCTAAAATTTAATTGCCATCAGAAGCAGTACCAGTGTATTTGTTAGCTTGAAACTCGAAAATTAATTTTTTTTTAGGAACCCGAAAGTAAAAACTCCTTAGATTTGGTTAGAAAAGTCACACTTAATTTTAGGAGCTTTTTCCTGAAGTTTTGCTTTTATCGATACAATATCGATAACAATGTGGGTACAACATTATCGTTTACTAAGATCAAGGACCGTGATATACGATTACTCACGTAGGGCAGACCATCGGTCGGTGTGATACAGACAAACAAAAGAATTAAGTTGTTAATTAAGTTAACAGAAAAGGACCGACATAATACATGCACTTGTAAAGAACAGCTGATAATTATCTTACTAATTATACTAAAACTGGTGATGGCCTTGTGGTTAAGGCGTCGGCCTTTGGGAAGTCGAGTGTTCGACTCCGGGCACATTTAACTCTACCTTTATTTATTTAATATTTTAATATTAAAAGAGCTCTTGCCACCATAAATATTCCTGCGCTCATTGAGCCGGCAGGGATTAGTCGGGATGATGGCAAGAGACCTGATGGATTGACGCTGGTTCCCTGGGAACGGGGACGGGCGCTAATGTGGGACGCAACTTGCGTTGACACATTGGCCCCGTGTCATATCAGGAAGACAGCATCAAGACCGGGAGCCGCAGCAGAAACAGCTGAAAACGGCAAGCGGCGCAAGTATGCCTCTCTTATAGAGAGTTACATTTTTGTGCCGTTTGCCGTGGAGACCCTGGGGCCATGGGGTCTTAGTGCTAAAAAAAATTTACGAGACATTTCACCGCGATTAATAGCCTCATCTGGTGACAGAAGGGCTGGCTCATTTTTTGCGCAACGGATCAGCCTGGCTGTCCAGCGCGGAAATGCAGCCAGTATTCTTGGCACCATTCCACGCGGTCATGATTTATATAGTAATTAGATAAGGCTAGCTAAAAAAAAATGTGAAATTTATTTAATTTTCAATATTGATTAAAAGGTAGGTACATAGTGTTACATCTTGTCTGTACGGAACCCTTCGTGTGCGAGTTTGACTCGCTCTTGACCGGTTTTTCAGGTTCAGTACCACAAAAGGAAAAAAGGAACCCCTAGGCCTATAGGATCACTTTATTATCTGTCTGTCTGTTTGTCTGTCAGGAAACCTATATATAGGGTAGGTACTTCCCGTTGACCTAGAATCATGAAATTTGACAGGAAGGTAGGTCTTATAGCAGATATTATGAGGGGAAAAATCTGGAAACCGTGAATTTGTGGATACATCACAAGAAAAAAATTAAAATGTGTTCACGAACAAAATATTGCTATTTTCAACTTTCAAAGTAAGATTAGGTACTATACCAAGTGGGGTACAATATGAAAGGGCTTTACTTGTACATTCTAAAACAGGTTTTTATTTATTTTTAGGCATAATAGTTTTTAAATTATCGTGCAAAATGTCGATAAAATATGATTGTTGTACGGAACCCTCAGTGCTAATCGTTACTTAAGATTGAGTTAAAACGAGACAGGTTTATGTGAGAGATATAGCTCTGTCTCGTTTTAACTAAACTAAGTAACAATAAAGCGACTCTGAGTACGGCTGTATGTCTTGCTAAGTTAAGTTTTAGTCAACCTACGCTAAAGTTACAAAGTAGCAAACCTCAGATATCCACGAAGTATGTGCTTATTACGATACAATCTAAGCACATTACTCGCACCATAATTAAATATCGTTGCCAATAAACTAGCGGGATTTTTATCTTGCATCGAAGAACGCATACTATACCGCGATAGAGGTAGTCACAGAAATTAGAACAAGTAATAGAAGTTTAGGGTAGACTGAGCTACGAGAGCGCGACGCGCGACAGCGACACACGACACTTGGGATTCGATATTTGCGCACTAATTCTTTGTATAGAAACTTGCTTATGCTCGCGACTTTATCCGCGTGGACTACACAAATTTCAGACCCGAATTTCACCCCCGTAGGGGTTGAATTTTCAAAAATCCTTTCTTAGCGGAGGCCTACGTCGTAATAGCTATCTGCATCATGCCAAATTTCAGCCCAATCCGTCCGGTAGTTTGAGCTGTGCGTTGATAGATCAGTCAGTCACTCACCTTTTCCTTTTATTTAAGACTAGCTGTTGCCCGCGACTTCGTTCGATCTGTACTTAGTCTCCGTAACAACATACCATTTCTATGTATTACTTTATTAAAGTTATTTGAGCAATAATCCTTTAAACTTTAAAGCAAATGGCTCAGCAAGATTAGCATGACATTTAAGGTATTCTAGACTATTAATTCTTATAATTTTCTTAGAAATAAATTTATCTTTTGTCGGCTTCTCCAGCGGCATTGTTGTTCCCTAGATATACCAATCTATCTAGCTTATGGCCGCGACTTCGTCCGCGTGGACTATACAAATTTTAAACCGCCCGCCCTTTTGTATTGAATAGTATAAAAAGCCCAATCTGTCCAGTAGTTTGAGCTGCGCATTGATTTTTCTTTTATATATTTAGACGATAAGTCACTTAGATATACCTACCAAAATCATCCTGGATTTGATTCTTATTTGAATTATTTATTTATTACGATTTTTTAAATTTTCTTCTTTAGATGGGTTAAAACTTAAAAGTGATGGGAGACTTTTCAATATTTTCCTGACTGCTATAACCTACCTATGAAAAAGAACCGAAAGAAAGAAGAAATGGAATAAACACCCAGACGGCAAACATGATGCAGAATAAATCGCATTCGCGCGAAATTTGTTTGACGTGAGCTACTCACAAATTAGTCATTATTTTGACGAATTTCTAAAAACTGGACACTTTCAAGTAAACATTTTTATATAAACCTGTGAAGATGATATTGCTAGGGGACGAAATTTGAATGCCATAAGTCTACTTTGTCGCATTAGTTTACAAATTGTGAAAAACCAAATTAAATTTGAATTTCGCGGGCAGACCGTGTCTTTCACCTTAAGTAATTAACCCTAGCTGCCCCCCAATTGTGTAAGAATAACCATTTCATGGCTATCGTAATCGTCAAGAATTCTGTCCTTTTAATTGGCTGTGAAAAAATGTAAACAGCGAATCAACCAATCAAAGGGCAGAATTTCTTGACGATCGCGATAGCCATGAAATGGTTATTCTTACACAATTGGGGGGCTGGTCTGTAGTGGGCACTTACTCTATATTAGCGTAAACAAGGCACTAAGCGCCACTCAAACCTGCTCCTTAGTACATCGAGCAGCTCCTGTGTTCAAACAGGACGCCATGTTACACTGGTTTGCGTCGTGTCACGGTGATAAGTGATAATAATGTTATATTATGAGCGATAACTATAGTCCGTAGATTGTGGCTACGAAGACTAGTTTGTTGGCGACATGCTTTCCTTTAACATCCTGCTTTTCCACTAAGCCTCTATCTTCTTATTTGTGGAGTATGATTATAACTACCTTTTGGAGTATCTACCATCTTTCTTTCAACTATATTTCAGGTTTTAATGTCTGTAAAGTAACTTAAATACTTAACAATGATGGCAAAAGTGAAGTAACAAATCTTTTTTGTTAAATAAAAATGGCGACCAAACAAGCAGGCGGGTCACCTGATGTTAAGTGATTACCGACGTCCAGGAACATTTGCAGTACCAGAGGAACCATCAATGCGTTGCAGGCCTTTCAGGAATTAGTTGTTCCGCCCACGTAACAGAAAAAGTGTTTTTTCTGTTCCGTGGCTCCGCCCCTCTATTTTAAGCTTACTCTATTTTTTTTTGAAAGTTTGAATGTTTGGATGTTTGTTACCTACTCTTTCAAGCCACAATTACTGAACCTATTTAGCTGAAGTTTTGAATGGAGAAAGCTTATATCCTGAATTAACAATTCATTTATTGGAAAATCTATAAGATTTTATAATAAGCTTCCAGAAGACATATTGGAGATGTCTCTCAACAAGTTCAAAGTTTTCATAAAACGTAAACTAATTGAAAAATCCTATTACAATGTAAAGGATTATTTAAATGATAAGCAAACTTGGGAATGAGTTGCTTAACGGATTGTGATAGTTCTAATAAGTTTCAATAATTTTGTAAAGTGGTGATAATAAAAAGAATACCCGGCTGAGTTTGTTGTGGGCTCTTCTCAGACCTGGGCGCGTTTGGAACCCTCGTAGCTTTAGTTTTAAGTTTGCGAAATAATTATCACCACTATATCTTAGAAATCCAACATCTGACTTTCAAAAAGAGTTATTAATTACCTATTTTGAATAAATCATTTGACTTTGACTTTGACTTTGACTTAACACATAAGCTTTTTATCCCGGAAAATCAAAGTTTTCGCGTGATCACTAAATAAACAATATGGCACTACGGTCAAAAATCTCTTTGCACCATTGAACCTATTCACTAGACAGGACGACGTGCCATACCGGATTTTTTTTAAAGTGTGTAAATATAAAGTGAGAATTTGATTCCATGGTACTTTGTCATCCGAGGACAATAACACAAGGAACTTGCAATAAACGGACGAAATTTATGGCAGCTTGGGAAACATGATTTTTTAAAGAATATTAGCCATTTAGCTATTAGCTTAGAAACTAAGCGTCAGGCTTGTGCTAGGAGTAGGTACGACAATAGTGCGGGGTTTGAACCGCCGACCTTTCGGTTTTCAGTCCACTCCTTTACCCGTTGAGCTATTGAGGCTCTTATTTAGCTTGGTTCAGTACAGCCATTCTTTACATTTATTTTACTGATACTGCCGTCGGTTATGAAACAGATAAACGACAACACACCCAACTTGAACCTGACATAAAACATCTATCTGCTACAACGATCTCCACTAGTATCCAGTGTCCACGGCCAACCGGACCGGTTGCATTACGGGCTATTAATTAACAACTTATATAACTTATGTAATAGAATCTTCATATTAGGTATATGCATCGATCGTTCTCGGTAGAAACAGTCTGTATCTAGCTGTTAGTTTTTGCTTTGACACTAACCGGACATGACAGAAGCCTGGAACAAAGGAAGCATTTTTTTTAGGGTACCTTAAAAGGAAAAACGGTACCCTTATAGCATCACTTTGTTGTATGTCTGTCTGTCTGTCAAGAAAGGTTTTTTTTTTTTACAATTTTGGCAACTCATCCATCGCTGGCTTCTTAAGTCTAATAACTTGTAGCTCATATTTCTAAGACTTGACAAGTTTGCGAGTTAGGTAAATACTTGGCCATCCGGTAACACTTTCACTACAATTTAAACTAAGCGATTACTTTCTTGGTTAAGTGCAGGTTGTGATAATTGCCGGTGTCACGGTGTGGTATTGGTTTCCATTGCTAATGGCCATTTCTTTTAATTACTGTGTAATTGATCGGTAATTTATCAGTGGCACAGGTTTTGAAGCCAGGGTAGGCATTATTCGATTAGGTCTTAATTTTTTTTTGTTTTTTTTTTAAATGAATAAACACACTTGGACAATGTCTCCATGTTTCAGTGAGAGTAGCATTTAAAATGAAATATTAAAATAAAAAAATTCGGATAACAAATAAAGAGTGTTTTGTAGAGAATTAGTAGGTGTTTTATTTGCAATACATATATCGCGAACTTTTACAAAGTATAGGATTTTTAGGGTTCCGTGAAGGAACCCTAAAAATCCTATAAAAGAAAAACGGAACCCTTATAGGATCACTTTGTTGTCTGTCTGTGTCAGTCTGTCAAGAAACCTACAGGGTACTTCCCGTTGATTTAGAATCATGAAATTTGACAGGTAGGTAGGTCTTATAGCTGGCAAAAGGGGAAACATCTGAAAACCGTGAATTTA
Organism: Maniola hyperantus; assembly: GCF_902806685.2. Taxonomy (NCBI): domain Eukaryota; kingdom Metazoa; phylum Arthropoda; class Insecta; order Lepidoptera; family Nymphalidae; genus Maniola; species Maniola hyperantus. The sequence continues at coordinate 1,738,862 of NC_048548.1, read as the reverse complement.
GGGTTACATCACACAAAAAAAATTAATTGTGGTCATGAACTAATAGTTAGTATTTTCAATTTTCGAAGTAAGATGACTATATCATATGGTAGGGATTCTGTGCATTCTAAAACAGATTTTTATTTATTTTTATGCATTGAATTATCGTGCAAAATGTCGAAAAAATACCACTGTAGTTACGGAACTGTCGATGCGCGAGCCTGACTCGCACTTGGCCGGTTTTTTTTCACGTTTTTATTTGTGACTAGCTTATGCCCGCGACTTCGTCCGCGTGGAGTACCTAAACAAATTTTAAACCCCTATTTTACACCCTTAGGGTTGATCTTTAACAATGAAATTTTAACATGAGCTTAATAAAATATGTCATACCTACTACAAATTTCGCGATTCTAACTTCAAAACTGACAGACTTTCATACAAACTTCAAACCCCTATTTTACCCCTTTAGGGGTTGAATTTTGAAAAATCCTTTCTTAGCGGACGCCTACGTCACAATAGCTATCTGCATGCCGAATTTCAGCGGGATCCGTCCAGTAGTTTGAGCTGTGCGTTGATAGATCAGTGAGTCAGTCAGTCAGTCACCTTTCAGTATATATATAATAGATATCATACCAGTAATCATCAGTATCACCCGTCTTCTTTTTTGCTAGCGTTATGGTTACAGCCTCTATAAATGTACCTACTTAATATCATCATGACTATGTTCTATTAGTGTGGAAAGTAGATATTTACAATAAGGAGAAAAAACGCAAATTCTAACCCTTTCTTTGTCCTGCACAACCGGCGAGCTGAGCTCAGTATAAAAATAGCAATTCCCCGGTGTTTTTATCAAAGAATCTCAGCTATTACGAGTATAACGACGCAATGTAAGTAACAAGCCGTGACCGGAAACGCGTTGTCGCAGCGACGTGTAATGACGTCACAACCGGTCCCTAGAACCTATATTTTATCCCTTTATTTGTCCCGCGCCTTGTAGGGTTAGTATAAGATTTTAGATCTCGCCAACGTTGTTAGACATCGAGCGTCGAAAATCGAAATACAAGAACATCAGAGCAAAATGGTTATAAAGAATGATGCTTTTTTTATTTATTCATTCAGATACAAGTTATTCCTTGACTGCAATTTCACCTGGTGGTAAATGATGATGTAGTCTAAGTGATGGTAGCGGGCTAACTTGGAAGATATACACCGCATCGTGCAGAAACGCTAACTTCCCCTGTAAGAAATCGATCCCAAGACCACAGCGCTCACCACTGCGCCAGGGAGGTCGTCACAATTTTGTTTCGATGTTCTATGTTCTATTAACGTTTACGAGTTATTCAAAGTCATACTAGTACAACATACATTAGAGCCTCAATAGCTCAACCGGTATAGGAGTGGACTGAAAACCGAAAGGTCGACGGTTCAAACCCCGCCCGTTGCACTATTGTCGTACCTACTCCTAGCACAAGCCTGACGCTTAATTGGAGAGGAAAGGGGAATATTAGTCATTTAACATGGCTAATATACTTTGAAAAAAAATATACTAACCCCTAATGCGTGTTACTCGCGACTTCAAAGAAATGAGCATGCAGCTAAGGCATAAAGATTTCTACAAGCCAACAAGCGAAACCTTTTTGTTTACGAGATAAGGAGAGCTAAGAACATGAAGAAGCTCGGCAACTATAATGTAGTACGCGACAGGTCGAGATGGCAATCACGGTGGGGACGCCTCGCATACTCGCACAGCTCCCGCGCTACCCCGGTGCGGGCTAGCGCAGGTGACGTGTGGGTGTGCGGGACGTCCCTCCTCCTCCTACCCCGATTGCGATCTCAGCCTGTCGCGGACTATAGGTATCTCGCAACTTAATGAATTGTTTTTTTTGATCGGTGGGAACTTTTAGATTGAATGCGATCTTAATCAATATGGGCCTGAAATCTCATATGGAGTAATTAATTAATCGACAGAGCACACTTGCAAAGTGGAGTACAAGTTCTCTTTAGGTAACAAAGGAAACTCAACTTTAATTAGAATGTAATTATGGTTGAAATTGAATTAACTGACAACTAAATACGGATTACTGGCAACACTGGTTGGCTGAGTAATATTCTCTCCGTATTTGTTTCAATTAAATATAATTTAAAGTCGTAATTTATCAAATTCTATATCGCAGTACAATAATAATAGTTCAAATTATCACATATAGTGTTTGTGAAGCCTAATAATGAGTGAAAATGTTTGAAGTGACGAAAACAAAATCCGATATGTCATCCACAAACTAACGTAAAAACTTTTAACTTGTGCAGTGAAATCAACAAAAACCTTCAAATACACGATTATATTCAAATGAATCACTGAAATAAAGTGTTAGTGTAACATTTCCACTTGAAATAATGTACAAAAATTACTATTAAATTGAAAAATACACAATGTAACTCGACTAAGTGTAACGATACGACAACCTACTCGCAATACATATTGACATGACATCATCGCAATTTTGCCGCATACCATTCGAATCTTGAAGTCAGTACCTGCTGAGGATCTATGTTTATCATTTGCAACGCTGTTGTCTGCTCATATTATCCAAAATATAGAAATCTGTTTATTAATTTTCGGATGAAATAAAATAACGATGGAGAATGTAACTGTGCGAAAACATCAGAAACAATACGAGTCAGAGTCGGATTTATCATTTGCTTCTGTGTCGTCTCAAGATAGCTTGCATGAACCAACAATCCTGGACAAAACACCAGAGGAGTCTGTCTGTTATAATGAGGATACAATAAGGTATTTGAAAAGCCAATTAGAAAATTTAACACTGGAATTATATGAGGTAAAAAATGATGTCAGTAAATTAAAAATAGAAAATGAAAATCTGCGGAAGTTAAGTGAAAATAAAGACAAATATGCAAAGTACACAGAAAGTCAGTCAAAAAGTGAAACAGAGAGAATTTATAAATGTTTTTCAACACCTCAGCGTCGGAGGTATATACTAACTGCAAATTTAAGGACACCGTTTAACATGTCACCTACTTTTATGAAAAACTATGATTCAAAAGTACAACAAAATAAACTATCTACTTGTACAAGTCATGAAAACAGCAAGTTTGTGCCAGACTTAGCAACAGTACTTACCAACCCAACTAATGATTCGACTCCATTAAAGACAAATGCAGACAAGTGCCAAGAAAGTCGAAATGCAAAAAAAAACCGCAAAATAATGATTTTTGGCGATGACCAATTGTTAGGACTTTCGGCAAGACTAAGAAATACTAGACTAAAAATTAAGGACGACATTTACAATGTTTATTCGCTTATAAAACCAAATGCACAGTGTAAACAAATATTAAATAGTTGTGATAATGTGATGAATGATCTGGGGGAGAATGATGTGCTCATACTAGGGGTGGGGTCGAACGACAAAAATCCCTTTTTGGTTATTTCAGAATTGTGTAACGCATTGACCAAGTTAAAAATATATAAAGTTTTTGTAGTAGGTGTAGCTTGTAATCCATATCTTAATGAAAATTTCCTGAATTATAATATCCGGCAGCTACTAAAAAATTTTGAAAATTGCTGCTTTATTGCCCCTTCCGATTGCAATGCTTCTTCAACAATACAACATATTAAGAGTGACTTCCTATCATGGTTATGTTTTAAAATAAATGTTGAAGTTGACTATTTGCATTACAAAAAAAAAATTATTGATCGACCATTACAAGTACATATTGACCACTGCAATAAAAACAATTCACAAGTAGTAGGTACCAAGAGCTCTTTGTTGTCATATAAAAAAGGCACAATTCCGTTTTATTTTAATAAGATTAGCAAAAGTAACACAGATGAGATAAAAGGCAAAATAAGCATAATATCCAAAACTACCAGCTTAAAAAATGATACGATATATCCTTCCCAACTAAATAAAACTACTACTAATATTTCTAAACAGAATGATAGTCCAAATACATCACAGTTTTTTCGTCCCTAATAACCATGAAATAAATTTAAAAGTTTTTCATCAAAATATAGCGGGCTTACTGTCAAAACGTGATTATATTGATTTTGCGTTAAGTGATCTTAAAAAAGATATTGGCGATATTGATGTGCTATGCTTTACAGAAACATTCTTGAAAAAAGGTACGGAATCAAATATGAAAATTACTAATTATAAACTAGTCAGTTCATTTTCACGCAATATGGAAAAAAGAGGAGGCTCTTGCATTCTCTTAAGAAATAATATTAATTTTATGCCAGTCTCTGTAACAAACTCCAAAAGTTATGAATTTGAAAGCTGCGCAGTTGATCTTATTGACTATAATTTAATTATTGTTTGCATATATAAAACACCTACAGCATCAGCTCATAATTTTATACAAGAGCTTGATAAATTACTGAAAAAATTTACTAGAGGTTTAAAGAAACAAATAATTGTATGCGGTGACTGGAACATAGATATATTGAAACAAACTAAATATTCAAAAGAATTATTGTCTATTTTAGCGAATTATAACTTAATTAATCACATTACCACACCAACTAGAAAACTGACATGTATTGATTTAATTGCTAGTAATTTATTATCAGTTGTATCAAAACAATTTTGTTTAGGCCTCTCTGACCACGAGCATGCACAGGTTATTACTGCAACAATTGATGTCAAAGGCAAAAAACGTAACCTAAATGAATTCTGGTATGAAAAGAGGAGAGATCTGGGGAGTGAAAATATTAAAAAATTTATAGAAGCCATGTCATCTTTAACTTTCAATGAAATTTACGAAGAAATAGATACAGAAAGAGCATTTAATAAATTTCATGAATTAGTTATTCTATTTTACGACTTATGCTTCCCCATTATCACAGTGAGAATATCAAATAAAGCCATTAAACACAAATGGATGACAAAATCCATTAAACGATGTTGTATACGGAAACGTTGTATTTATCTAAAATATCATCTCTCAAAGTCCAAACTGATTAAAAATATGAATAAAATTAAATATCGTAATTATTCTTCGATATTAAAAAAATGTATAGTGCACGCTCAGCGGATAGTGAACCACAACAAGCTTCAAAAATCTAAGAATATATGTAAATCAGCTTGGCAAATAATTAAGGATAAATTTAACTATAAAAATAATAACAGTAACAATTTATCAGAGATTAAATATAACAATAAAACATACACAAAACCGAACATTATATGTGAAAAATTCAATGATTTTTATATCAATTTAACAAATGTTTCTAAAAAATTTAATAAATGTAATCATAATGTTGAAATTCCGTTTAATTCTAAAAGTATCTTTTTATCTCCTGTAAGTCCACAAGATATCTATAAAGTTATAAAATCATTAAAGAATACAGCATCTACTGGATATGACAATATCAGCACTAAAGTTTTGAAGGATGCTGCTCTGGTACTAGCTTCTCCATTATGCCACATTGTAAATTTGACACTTGTCCAAGGGCATTATCCTACACGACTGAAATTCTCAATAGTTAAACCACTTTTCAAAAAGGGAGATAAAATGGACATTAGTAATTATAGACCGGTCACTTTAGTGCCTATATTGTCAAAAATTTTAGAAAAAGTAATGTTTAATAAGTTATATGGCTTCCTTTCCTCTTGTAATATTTTAAAACCAGAACAATTTGGGTTCAGAAAGAATAGTTCAACAACTCTTGCATGCTTCGAATTAGTTAAAAAAGTAACAGAAAGTCTTAATGCAGGTGTAGCTCCGGTAGCAGTGTACCTCGATATGAGTAAAGCATTTGACTATGTTGACCATGATATTTTACTTAATAAACTAGAACGCTACGGAATAAGAGGACAAGCCCAAGATTGGTTTAAGTCATATTTAAAAGATAGAAAACAATGTGTAGAAATCTGTAGTTTTGTAGGAAATAATAAAACATTGTTTCGTTCATGCTACAGGGAAAATATATTAGGAGTACCGCAGGGTAGTGTACTAGGGCCATTACTTTTCCTTCTTTATATAAACGATCTCCCTGACGCTATAAAACACGAATGCATTCTTTTCGCAGACGATACTACCCTATTAATTAAATCTAAACAACGTCAAAATAGAAAGAGTGAAGTACAAAGTGCACTGATGGATGTGGTAGGCTGGCTTAATAGAAATAATCTAAAAGTAAATATATCTAAGACTAATATAATGCAATTTCAAACGTATAAAACTAAACCACAAAACCTTGATATAAAATTTAATGATGTGAGAATTGAAGAAGTAGATAACATCGTTTTTTTGGGAATTACTATGGACAAGTATTGTAATTGGAAGGCACATATTCAGAATTTATGCACAAAATTACATAAATATGTCTATGCTTTGCGTCGTATTCGACAAATAGTTTCGGTGGAAGCATCACTGTTAGCCTATCACGGATATGCCTCATCTTTGTTAAGATATGGAATAATACTCTGGGGAAATTCCACCAATGTACAAGAAGCTTTTAAAGCGCAAAAGTGTTGTATCAGGTCTATTTGTAATGCTGATTTTACTGACAGTTGTAAGCCTCTATTCAAAAAACTTAAAGTATAGCCACTCCCTTGTTTATATATTTATGAAATTTGCATCTTTGTTCGTAAATATCCCCAATATTTTAAACTGAAGACAGATATAAAACCTACGAGCAGACATAAAAATAAAATTTGTTTACCAGCTCAAAGATTGGCTTTATATACCAAGAATGTGTACTGTACGGCAATACGTATTTATAACCATTTACCGTCGCACAGCTATGGAATGAACCTCAGATCTTTTAGAAGTTATTTATTTAATTTTCTACTAAATAAAACTTATTATAGTGTTAATGACTTTTTTAATGACAAATTTTAAATAATGCATGAATAGAAATAGACATTTGAATTATTAAAAACATTTACATGATGAGTATGAGTACACGATGACATTGCAATATTAATGAAATTAGATAATTTAGAAATAATTTTGCACGCCATGTTTGGCAGGATATGTAACTGATTACCTAACTTTTAAGACCCCATGTAAATAATATACATGTACCTACCATATCTGAGCAAAATAAATAAATGATTATGATTATGATTATGATTATGATTATGATAAGGACGTCTCCCCCAGGGTTTTTTTTCAATCTGAAGCTTACGTTAAAACGACCTCTCTGGCGCAGTGGTAAGCGCTGTGGACTTATTAGTGGGAGGTCCCGGGTGCGATTCCGTCAGGGGCAATTTGGAATTTTATGATTTCTAAATTTTCTCTGGTCTGGTCTGGCGGGAGGCTTCGGCCGTGGCTAGCTACAACCCTACCAGCAAAGCCGTGCCGCCAGCGATTTTGCGTTCCGGCACGATGCCGTGTAGAAACCAAAGGGCTGCCAATCCCCTTCCAGGTTAGCCCGCTTCCATCTTAGACTGCATCATCACTTACCACCAGGTGAGATTGCAGTCAAGGGCTAACTTGTGTCTGAATAAAAATAAAAACCTATCTACAGCGTTGATAGCCTACCTTTCGGGTACGGGGTTCAATCCCACCTTTAACTTTTCGGTTTTCGAAATTTCTTTGAAAAGCGGAACCCGAAACCAGAAAAGCATTTCCCTTTCTGGGCCTTGGCTTAGCCATTCACTTGATTTTCCAATCCAAAGGATATTCTTATTATTAGGTTCCGACTGGTTCCCATTTCCCACCAATAATATGATTATCTTTTTTAAGGGTTTTGAAACTAATGGTTTTTCTGGTCTCTGAGTGGAACATAAGGATATTGTTAACGGGTCCACGGCTGTTTGTATGTAAGTAATCATTATTTTACGACAGCCGAGTTGATTCGAAACGGCATTATTTCCTGCCTAACGCTACGTTATAGTCTGTCGAGGAAACCGTTTATTATAAACAAATGAAACATTTGATTAGCGGTAGCACAGCACCACACAATCTAACCATCTGGTAACTTGAAACCAAACCAGACAAAATGTCGGAATTATAAAATTCCGAATTTCCTTTGACGAGAATCGAACCTGGGACCTCCTGCTAATAAGACCACAGCGCTAACCAATGCGCCGGAGAGGTCAATATTTCATCCTAATAACTGGTAGGTACGTCATCATAGGTCTGATAAATCGTATATCAGCTACACGTAGGGTACAGTTAGACCATCATTAGTTACCACTTACTCATGGGATTACTTGCTGAGTTGGATTGGAAGGTAGCTAAACAGTGTGGTAATAAATTATCTCAACTTGACTGAGGACCAAATTAACAAGCTTGAGCGACTCCAAAATCTTGCCATTCGGTTCATATTTGGTTTGCGCAAATATGACCATGTATCTGAATTTCGTCAAAGCTCAAATGGCTCCCTATTCGCCGTCGCCGGGATTTGCATGTACTTTCTCTTCTGTACTGTGTGCTATATCACTTAAAAACTCCCCCTTACCTCAAGGAGAAATTTAGTTTTCTTGGAGTGCAAACCGACATAAGATCATGCCGAACCTTAATATTAGAAACGCCGAGTCACAAAACGAAGTTCTATGGCAACTCATTCACTGTGCGAGCTGTTGAACTTTGGAATGCACTACCATTGACCATACGGAAATCAAAGTCACTAGACTCCTTTAAAACTGCAGTGAAGAATCATTATCTTACAAATTGAAGACGACAATCATATTTGTTTCTCCTTAAGTACGATTATAGAGTTTATATTAGTCTATTTTATTAGTACATTGGTATTATACATATTATTTAATACATGTATTAGTGGTTTATGTATTAGTATGTATCAGTTATTTGAATGTATGTTTATAAGTATATTACACACCACCTGCAGTCTAATTTTCGTTATACTTTCCAATCTTTAAGGTTGCCTGGTTGTCGCTAATTAGCGATAAGGCCGCCTTTTGTATCTTCCTTCTGTCTGTGTTTTTTTATTCTTTAATGTAATCCTTCTTGTGGTTGTGCAAATAAAGTGTATTTATTATTATTTATTATGTTTTATTATTATTTATTATTACATATTATTTATTATTATGCCATGCCTCAACAGCGTTAAGTAGGTAGGTTACAGCCTGGGACAGAAGATTTAAATCCGTATGGTTCCGTGTTTCGAATGTATACTACGCGACAGGTTGAGATGACAATCGGGGAGGGAACACCCCGCATACCTGGACAGTCCTGCGCTAAAAGTCGACACCTGTGGGTGTGGATATTATGTTACCCTGAAAATATCGACTATACAGGCAGAGCCTCAGGCAAAAGAACATTATAATATGGTTACCCTAAACAAGTCCGAGGTTTGCCCCATTTCTCCGACCATGATGACGCCATGACGCCATGGTGCCATACGGCACATCCACAAAGTATGCCGTATGGCACACTGAAAATGTCGACTATACAGGCAGAGCCTCAGGCAAAAGAGCATTTTATAGTTACCCTAAACAAGCCCGAGGTATGCCCCATTTCTCTGACCACGATGACGCGATGACGCCCATGGACCACTTTTTACATAATTATACTGTCATTAGATCACGATCATTGAGCTTTTTGTCCATTAAGATTGAATCTGTATTAGCTTTAATAATGTAGGTTAGGTCTTACAACTAGGTGCTTTCTTGCGAAGGTTTTCTCCTTAATGCCTATTTTAAAGATAATGATATAGAGCAATGATAGAGAACTAGTCAAGTATTTATTTAATGGTTGAGGAGGGCACATCCACCCTATTTGTAACTAGTTTATAGCCGCAACTTCTTCCGGGATATAATACAGGGTGTAACCAGAACGCTGGCAAACATACCGGGTGTAACCAGAACGCTGGCAAACATACCGGGTGTAACCAGAACGCTGGCAAACATACCGGGTGTAACCAGAACGCTGGCAAACATACCGGGTGTAACCAGAACGCTGGCAAACATACCGGGTGTAACCAGAACGCTGGCAAACATACCGGGTGTAACCAGAACGCTGGCAAACATACCGGGTGTAACCAGAACGCTGGCAAACATACCAGGTGTAACCAGAACGCTGGCAAACATACCGGGTGTAACCAGAACGCTGGCAAACATACCGGGTGTAACCAGAACGCTGGCAAACATACCGGGTGTAACCAGAACGCTGGCAAACATACCGGGTGTAACCAGAACGCTGGCAAACATACCGGGTGTAACCAGAACGCTGGCAAAAACGAAGACAGATGATAGTACTGATGATTACTGGTATGATATTATCACAAAATAAAAAGCGGAAATCTATTCTATTCTATTCTAACGCACAGCTAAAACTATTTGGCTGTTTGGGCATGCAGGTAGTTATTATGACGTACCTACCTACCTATATATCCGTTATGAAAGGATTTTTGAAAATTCAACCCCTAAAGGGGTAAAATCGGCGTTTGAAACTTGTGTAGACCATGCGGACGAAGTCGCCGGAATAAGGTAGTGGTCCCATAAAAGTCTCCACATTCTTGCAGCAAAACTGGGCACCTGTTTATAATAAATTCATTTCCTGACACAGATTCCCAACATAAATCTTCCAGAAGGCCGATGCCGATGGTATGTCGAACGCTAAGTTACCGATATGGAGGCTACGTGAGGTAAAAACGTCGCATCATCGAGACTTGAGACAATGGACGCTGATTTTGTATACAGTTATTCGATGATGGACACCGTTTTCATATTATAGGAATGACCATATTTTATAATCCGTAAGTATATTTTCTAGTACATTGGGAGCAAAAGGTCTAGTGGTTTTTCGAACTATGTGCCCCTACCCAATGCCCATTGACACTTCAGCTTCGCAACCCTATGCATACCCTTCGCAAGCTATGTCGGATACTCTGGTTCTCCTAAAGATTTTCCTCATTTCTGATTTGATCACGTAGAGAAACTCCATGCATAGCTCTTCCATCGTTCCATCCACGCACCACGACCCTCCACTTGATGGACGGACGACATCAGACGAGTCGCAGGGAGCCGATGGATTAAGGCGGTGACCCTAAGAGACCTGTGTCCAGCACTGGGTGTCTATTGGTCCGTAATGATGATGATGATGATCATGAAGTACGATACATTAATTTGTATACTTCCTATTTGCACTTGGCCGGTTTTTATTTGTTAGTTTGTCAAGTGGGTATAAAATATGTAAAGAATTCCACGTTACATAATATTTATTAACTTTGCGCTAGTAAAATATGTGTTTGCTATATCGGACTATGTTCCAACTAAGTTTACTAACTAAGATTAGTTCGCTTCCTGTATCCCGCTGGGTTCCTGGTAGTTCCAGGTAAATATACGACACAAAGTACATGAAGACTTTTGCATTTATCTATCTGCATACACATGAGACTACGTTTAAAGCCTCAATAGCTCAACGGTTAAAGGAGCGGACTGAAATCCGAAACGTCGCCGGTTCAAACCCCACTCGTTGCACTATTGTCGTACCTACTCCTAGCACAAGCTTTACGCTTAGTTGGAGGGGAAAGGGGAATATTAGTCGTGATAAACAGGGCTAATATTCTTGTAAATTAATCAAATTAAAAATGCATACTTACCTATTTTGTAAGTTTACTAGCTTATGCTCGCAACATCGTTCGCGGGGACTACATAAATTTCAAACCCCCATTTCACCCCCTTAGGGGTTGAATTACCTAAAATCCTTACTTTGCAGATGCCTACGTTATAATAGCTATCTGCATGCCAAAATTCTGCCCGATCTGTCTAGTAGTTTGAGCTGTGCGTTGATAGATCAGTCAGTCAGTCAGTCACCTTTTCCTTTTATATATTTAGATAAACTCTCTAATATTAAGTAATCCTTCCTCCTTTCCACGCACATGCAAACTGTGGAACCAACTCCCATCGGCTGTGTTCCCACTAGATTACAACATGGGGTTATTCAAGGGGCGGACCAACAAATTCCTAAAAGGCCGGCAACGCATCGGCGGTTCCTCTGGTGCTGCAAATGTTCACGGGCGGCGGTAATCACTTAACATCAGATGACCCGCCTGCTCGTTTGCTCGCTAACTCTATTTAAAAAAATCTAGACCACCATGGAAGAGAGCACGACCTTCAGCAGTGAGAATTGATAAAACGTAAGCAAAGGTGCGATTACATAACTCATTTCAATCGTAAGATTACCTAGGTATAAGAAAAAGCCGCTAAAATAAATCATCGGTGACTTTTATTTTTTTCCCTTGATTAAGGGATAAAAAGCTAGCAAACTGGCAACCCTGTTCCTAATAAGTAAGTACTAACGATCAAATGTAAACACACCAAGTTCAGATCAATAAGTACCAATAATAACGGTGAACTGAAAGTGAAACAAAAACGGGTAACGATCGGATCGTTTAGCGTCCATAACGACACGTAACAGTCGGTACGGCGCAATGTAAACGGGACATAACTGTCGATACTGGTTCACTAGTGCTTTTTATGGACAAAAACGGAGGGCACGACGACGATTTTCATGTATAAGAAAGTGGAACCACAGAACTATAAACGAGTTGATAGAAATGGAATCTGTTACCTTTTATACCACGACAGCGCGCGCTGATTCTGAGCAACTCACTCGTCTATAGTTAAAGTTATAGTAGTTATATTACGCGACGCAAAGTCTTTGACCACTGCGTGTTGTGTTGCCAGTGATGATATATGGATCCAAGACATGATCGCTAACTATGGGCCTCATAAGAAAGCTCAGAGTCACTCAGCGGGCGATGGCTCTAAGAAGCTATGCTTGGAGTTTCTCTACGTGATCAAATCAGGAATGAGGAGATCCGTAGGAGAACTAGAGTAACCGACATAGCTCAACGGGTTGCGAAGCTGAAATGGCAATGGGCAGGGCACATAGTTCGTACAACCGATAGACGTTGGGGTCCCAAGGTGCTAGAATGGCGACCTCATAATTATTATTATCTCTATCAAACAAAGCAAAGAAACTTAAACTGTAATTATTGTTAGTATCTACTTATCTGTTTTTACCAACAAATTCATCATTTCATTTATTGATGTGTAACCGCAATCGCGCAGCAGTTCAGGCGGGAGAATGACAGCTACAATGTCACGATCGCAATCATCTCCGATTGGTTAACGCTCGCTCACTATTGGCTACAATGCATTGTTGCAACAAGAATCGCACAAATTCAGCCATTCAGAACAATTGAGATTGTAATAATGATTGATGCACGTTTTAGACAATCGCCCTACTGTACATGACTGTGCCAGGACAATCTCACGCTCTTTTAACTGCTCTATACTTTATCTGAATTCTATGGGCAGTATTTAGCCTGTAGCTTGTAGGGCTGTAACTTGGGCATAGTACTGCAGTTGTCCCGTTATGCCTGTGCCTGTACATTGATTAAAATATTGTGTTAATTGGTTTGGGTTGTAGGGAATTTTTTAATCAATTTTTAATCAAAAAGCAATGTTAATTTTGCTAAAATATGTTTTAAATTAATGGACGACCGCGAGTTTGCATAGTGGTAATATTGTGTTTAAATCCTTTGGAGTTTTTTTTATTATTGTTGAACGACCAACAGAATCATGCAAAATAAAAGTCAAAGTCAAAGTCAAAGTCAAAGTCAAATGATTTATTCAAAATAGGTAATAAATTACTCTTATTGATGGTCTGGTATGGTGTTAGATTTGTAAGATATAGTGGTGATAATTATAACGCAAACTTAAAACTAAAGCTAAAAATTACATTATTCAAATCCTAGGTGCTAAGTTATTATTATAAGTTAAATTGTAGGCGGTTACAGCATGCTACACGGATGAGCGAAAGAACTTAGAACTAAAACTAACAGCTTATGAAAGAAACACAAAGGTTACTTTTATGCCATTATTTTGTGGGATAAAAGTATCATTTGTTTGACTCCAGGATGCAAACTGTCTATCAAGAGTAGTTTAGCAGTTGAGACGTGAAAGGCTAAGTAACAGACAGAAACACAATAATATTGGATAAGTAGATAGGTATATGGCTGGACACAATATTTTACAAAATTAACACAATTTTTCACAATTAGGTAATTATTGACTATGGAATAAATACTGTTATACAAAAGTTCGCTACGCGTAAAAATTTAGTGTAATTCTTTAGAAGCTATAAAATTAAATATCAAGCCACATGAATAATCTTCTTGGAACTACATACACTTAGTAAGCTTCTAGAAAATAACGGTGTCTGCTTTTAAAGAAATCTTTTAGGAATCCTAGCATATTTACCGTTTATCTTAAGCTTCAAGATAAAAACGAGCAAACCACTCTACTGTGTTAACGGAACCATCCTTTCGTAATTCCGTAATTCCGGCTTGAAGTGGAAACATTTTTACGGCGATGCAATGCAGCGATCAATCGTGACATTCTTCGAGTGCATTTAAACTCGTATTTTTTATTTGATTGCTGTGATCTTCGGTTTTGTTGACATTACCGTTTTGCTTTCTACAAAACTGTTAAAAGCTTTTAATACCAATATAATATAATATATAATTTCAAATTTCAATTAAAGGGCTTTATCTGCACATTCTTAAACAGATTTTTATATAATATTTTTATGCATAATAGTTTTTGATTTATCGTGCAAAATTCGACTGCAGTACGGAACTCTGTAACTCGCACTTGGCCGATTTTTATTGTTGAAACTACTAATTATTAGTTCAAAACACATTTTAATTTTTTTTGTGATGTGACCACAAATTCACGGTTTTCAGATTTCTCTCCTAATGTCTGCTATAAGACCTTACCTACCTGCCAAATTTCATGATTCTAAGTCAACGGGAAGTACCCTGGTTTCTTGACAGACCAACATACAGATAGACAGAGAGACAACAAAGTGATCCTATAAGGGTTCCGTTTTTCCATTTGAGGTAAGTGAGGTAGGTACGGAACCCTAAAAAAGTAAGTTGTAAAGTAAGCATGTTATTATTTATCGTTAAGTAAGTTACTGGACTTAATTAGCGTTCATATCTCTCTACACTCTATGGTAATATGATTCACACGCGTTTTTTCAACCGGTTCTGACTTTAACGGTAGAGATAAAAATACCTACTTTGTTAGTTGAGTACTTATTATGCTCGCGAAATGGATTTTATGTAGAGTTTATGTACCTAGGTAGTTGATAAAGTTATCAACGTTGTATATGTTCTTTAATTTTACAGCTAGAGACGTTCAGAGATAGGTTTTCAAACAACTTAGGCGGTACGAAGTTCGCCGGGTCAGCTAGTAATTAATATATAAATTTCAAAGATTTACCTTCTCATTTATTTATTGATCAGTTGCATTCAATGTACATTATAAAATAACATTATAATAACACGAAGCCCCAGGGTATCGCAAAGTACTTATTACATATTATAGTACCATATAATAAGTTTTAATATTTGAACTATAGAACTTATTCTTATATTCAAAGTCAAAGTCAAATGATTTATTCAAAATAGTTAATAAATTACTCTTTTTGATGGTCAGATGTTGGATTTCTAAGATATAGTGGTGATAATTATTACGCAAACTTAAAACTAAAGCTACGAGGGTTAGGGGGTAGAGGTACCAAACGCGCCCAGGTCTGAGAAGAGTCCACAACAAACTCAGCTATTAATTAGTATTAGTTACCATGACGTGTAAGATTAAATTAACAAAATAGGATACAAATTATTAATTATAACATTTCCATTACAATAAGAGTTAACAGTTATTATTTTTAAAATAATTATAATATGTATATATGTACCATAATAATATAATCGTGATATATTGACGTTTATTGTTAATTAATGACTATACCTAGTGTCGTTATATTTTAATGAGGATAGAAACTGCGATATCAAAAATCAGAATTACATACTGATATACTACACCGAGCTATCAAACTGTAGTAAAGATTTGCATTACGTAATAGTGAATACAAAACATAAATTACCTTTCAGTGATATTATTATATTTCATTTGTCATTAATTTTATGTTGCGATTAAATATTTTATAATCTAAAAAAAATAATCGAAAATTTAATTTGTATTCAGTGAAATGTTATTGCATAATATATTGAGTTAAACTTAAAAACATGATTATTAAAACCATAAAAATCGCAGGGTTATGGCGTTTTATAAATTGGAGTAATATTTTACAGCTTTCACTGGAATGTCATTGAACACGCGTTTTATACATGTATAACTATAAAGAATAAATCAGTTAGATACACTTTTCCTTTACATGCTGTTTTATTGGAAATACGTTCGATTTCACTAATCAAGCTGTCATATCGTTGATCACGCATTTGTTTAATTTATTTAATGTTATTAAAGCGAATGGATTAATCAGTAAAGTAACTGATCGATTGGGTTTAGATACCGACGCGAATCCCTTCGTGAAAAGTTTTATCAGATTCGCAGTTAATAATTTAGGCTTGTATGCAGTGGCGTGCAGGTCATAAAGGCATAAGTGCACTGCTTACCCCAGTTGTAATAGCTCAATGCATATTTTTCATTATGCCCTGCATGTAAACAGCCTACCCTGGCTTCGAACACTGTGCACGCCACTGCTTGTATGTTAATTATAGTAGGTATTTGTTGGACAAGACGAGAAGAAAATTATCAATACTTTAGAAGCAAATAAGTATAAATTATACTCAGAGTCATAAATAAGATAGTGTCATTTCGTTTGTGAAATCATACTATATATCCAACAGAATGAAATCAGAACAAAATCTGAGCCTTCCGGGAGAGTTTTCCGGCGTTGTCCATATAAAAACAGTCACTAAACACTAAACACCAAAAATTCAAATTTATTTAGTTATTATTATTCGGACTTTTGCGAAAGTCCGAAATGAACGATTATGTCATAGTGCAGAATAGTTCATACTTTTACCATTAAGATTAGGTAAATCGTAAGTTTTACTGAAAACTTCTAGAATTTACAATAATGTGTAGATGATTATAAACATTTATCACTTTTTTGAAACCTCCATTTTGGTCATGACACGTCCACTCCAGCTATTAATTAAATGTATAGCAAGTAAGAATGCAATCACGCTCGCACACTATTGCGATGAAATTTAGAAAGTGTTCCGATTTGAGATCCATCGCATTCAATAGATACAGAGTGAGATTATGAGATGGGTCAGTGAGGTGAAAACTAGAACTATGATTGTCCCAGAATATATTATTATTGTTGTATATGTAGAGGAATCTAATCTAAGAATCTATGCTGTTGATTTTGAAGAAGAGAAAAATGATATACTTTAAATTAAAAATAATCTATCAAAGAGTCACTGGCACCGATTCCTTTGTCTTACTCTAAACTAAATTTAGAGTATCTGCATCCTTTTCTTTTTAACAATGCTAAAAAAGGAACGGAACATGACTTTCACATTTAAATACTCTAAATTTTAGTGCACAATACAAATTTAAACAGTAGGTTCGCGACTGCATGCTAAAATCACGGGTTTTACCATCTAAAAATTAAATTTAGAAATAAATGTCAAACTGCTTCTGTCCTTTTCATATTACAATAGTAAGACGAGGGTGCGAATACTCTAAAATTAGGTTGTGCTTAGAATCGGTGCCATTATTCTTAATGACATTGCGAAAGTATTATATTTTTGCAACTAACACAACATTGCCAGGCTAAGGGTGGTTTGAAATGTAATTTTAAAAACCTTTTACAGAGTCAAATATGAATATATCTGCGATAGATGAGTTTGAATTACAAACTCAGGTTTCAATTAGTATTTACTTACAAAGAGGTCACATAGTAATATTATGTTGATGACTCTATGACTTGGTTATGTTTGGAGCTATGTTTTGGTTTATAGATAATAATATCTAATCTAATACCTATTAATATAAATATTTTTTATCATCAAGCTTCAATGATTGATTCTGGAAAACAGCAAACTTCTTCGTTATTTTTATTTTAGAAACTATTATTTATTATTTATATTATTACAAAATAGGATACAAATTATTAATTATAACATTTCCATTACAATAAGAGTTAACAGTTATTATTTTTAAAATAATTATAATATGTATATATGTACCATAATAATATAATCGTGATATATTGACGTTTATTGTTAATTAATGACTATACCTAGTGTCGTTATATTTTAATGAGGATAGAAACTGCGATATCAAAAATCAGAATTACATACTGATATACTACACCGAGCTATCAAACTGTAGTAAAGATTTGCATTACGTAATAGTGAATACAAAACATAAATTACCTTTCAGTGATATTATTATATTTCATTTGTCATTAATTTTATGTTGCGATTAAATATTTTATAATCTAAAAAAAATAATCGAAAATTTAATTTGTATTCAGTGAAATGTTATTGCATAATATATTGAGTTAAACTTAAAAACATGATTATTAAAACCATAAAAATCGCAGGGTTATGGCGTTTTATAAATTGGAGTAATATTTTACAGCTTTCACTGGAATGTCATTGAACACGCGTTTTATACATGTATAACTATAAAGAATAAATCAGTTAGATACACTTTTCCTTTACATGCTGTTTTATTGGAAATACGTTCGATTTCACTAATCAAGCTGTCATATCGTTGATCACGCATTTGTTTAATTTATTTAATGTTATTAAAGCGAATGGATTAATCAGTAAAGTAACTGATCGATTGGGTTTAGATACCGACGCGAATCCCTTCGTGAAAAGTTTTATCAGATTCGCAGTTAATAATTTAGGCTTGTATGCAGTGGCGTGCAGGTCATAAAGGCATAAGTGCACTGCTTACCCCAGTTGTAATAGCTCAATGCATATTTTCATTATGCCCTGCATGTAAACAGCCTACCCTGGCTTCGAACACTGTGCACGCCACTGCTTGTATGTTAATTATAGTAGGTATTTGTTGGACAAGACGAGAAGAAAATTATCAATACTTTAGAAGCAAATAAGTATAAATTATACTCAGAGTCATAAATAAGATAGTGTCATTTCGTTTGTGAAATCATACTATATATCCAACAGAATGAAATCAGAACAAAATCTGAGCCTTCCGGGAGAGTTTTCCGGCGTTGTCCATATAAAAACAGTCACTAAACACTAAACACCAAAAATTCAAATTTATTTTAGTTATTATTATTCGGACTTTTGCGAAAGTCCGAAATGAACGATTATGTCATAGTGCAGAATAGTTCATACTTTTACCATTAAGATTAGGTAAATCGTAAGTTTTACTGAAAACTTCTAGAATTTACAATAATGTGTAGATGATTATAAACATTTATCACTTTTTTGAAACCTCCATTTTGGTCATGACACGTCCACTCCAGCTATTAATTAAATGTATAGCAAGTAAGAATGCAATCACGCTCGCACACTATTGCGATGAAATTTAGAAAGTGTTCCGATTTGAGATCCATCGCATTCAATAGATACAGAGTGAGATTATGAGATGGGTCAGTGAGGTGAAAACTAGAACTATGATTGTCCCAGAATATATTATTATTGTTGTATATGTAGAGGAATCTAATCTAAGAATCTATGCTGTTGATTTTGAAGAAGAGAAAAATGATATACTTTAAATTAAAAATAATCTATCAAAGAGTCACTGGCACCGATTCCTTTGTCTTACTCTAAACTAAATTTAGAGTATCTGCATCCTTTTCTTTTTAACAATGCTAAAAAAAGGAACGGAACATGACTTTCACATTTAAATACTCTAAATTTTAGTGCACAATACAAATTTAAACAGTAGGTTCGCGACTGCATGCTAAAATCACGGGTTTTACCATCTAAAAATTAAATTTAGAAATAAATGTCAAACTGCTTCTGTCCTTTTCATATTACAATAGTAAGACGAGGGTGCGAATACTCTAAAATTAGGTTGTGCTTAGAATCGGTGCCATTATTCTTAATGACATTGCGAAAGTATTATATTTTTGCAACTAACACAACATTGCCAGGCTAAGGGTGGTTTGAAATGTAATTTTAAAAACCTTTTACAGAGTCAAATATGAATATATCTGCGATAGATGAGTTTGAATTACAAACTCAGGTTTCAATTAGTATTTACTTACAAAGAGGTCACATAGTAATATTATGTTGATGACTCTATGACTTGGTTATGTTTGGAGCTATGTTTTGGTTTATAGATAATAATATCTAATCTAATACCTATTAATATAAATATTTTTTATCATCCAGCTTCAATGATTGATTCTGGAAAACAGCAAACTTCTTCGTTATTTTTATTTTAGAAACTATTATTTTCAACTTTCTTTCCCTTTCATTTTTGAGTCACTGATCGCTCTAAAAATATTACTCTGTATAAGATGCTCAAGTTTCCGTTCTCGTTACTATGGCACGCGATGTCTTAAATTCTCCGTGATATTGTTTTTTTTCAAGTATTACTGTAAGTGCATCTGCATGATATTTCAAATTTATACATCGTACTGAGATTTCAATGATGCTGATTATTTCTTTTTTACAACTTTAATAGGAAACTGCGCAAACTGGACTCTGGTAAAAATAAAATAAAAATCTTTTTTATTCGTATAAACTTTTACAAGTAAATAGTTATAACACCATTACGGTCATTTAAATAGTAAATTGCTACGTTTTGCATCTCAAGAATTTAGTGAAACATCGTTTTATTTAGGTATGCGAATTAATAATACAAAACTGTTGGAACGTTCCTTTTCAATAATATAACATTAATTTAATAATTACCTTTAACTTCAGAATAAAAAGATTCAAATCAATCACAAAATGTTATAAACAATCATGAACCCCATCAATCTAAAGCGATAATAAAATAGGACCTAGCATCACGCCCTGAACAACCCCTCAGAGAAAGCTGTAGGATTCCATTTGCGAAAATGTGGTGACTGTTGCATAAATAAATTATTATCTAATAAAAAGTATATACCATTTCATTCTGATGGCTTCTATTATAATATCAAAAAAGGGCAAAACAACAGTCTCTGTCAATGAAAAATCACAATGAATTCCGTACTATAACAATGAATACCGTATATTTTATTTAATACTATGTCATCACATTGAAGTGGGCGTGTCACTTTTTTTAGCTCTACTTTCAATCTTGAATGATGTTGATGACTTGCAATTTCGTATACATATTAAAATTCAATCAGTTATTAATTTGCATTGAATGGAAAACTTTTCATATTAGGTACAATGTGATTATAATAACGTAAGTGAAATAGAAAAGGTTTCAGTATTAACTTTCTGTATCGGAGTGTAAACAACGTTACGTGAAGTGCCAGCAGTGGACGTCTATCGGTTGATGATGATTATTGGCTATAGTATTTAGTAGCTTATGCTCGCGACTTCGTCCACGTGGATTACAAAAATTTCAAATGCCTGTTTCAACCCCTTAGGGGTTGAATTTTCAAAAATCCTTTCTTAGCGGATGCCTACGTTGTAATAGCTATCTGCATGCCAAATTTCAGCCCGATCTGTTCAGTAGTTTGATAGATCAGTCAGTCAGCCAGTCACGTTTTCCGTTAATATATTTAGACTAGCATAAGCTCGCGACTTCGTTCGCGTGGACTACACAAACTACAAACCCCTGTTTCACCCCCTTAGGAGTTGAATTTTGAAAAATCCTTTCTTAGCGGATGCCTACGTCATAATAGTCACCTTTTCCGTTCATATATTTAGATTTCACCATAGCAGCATTTCTAGTAGTATTTAGGTTAGTACATTTAAAATGTCTATGTTACCTATTACGTCAATGAAATCACGCAATACGTTCAATTTCTTTCATCACCATTAGGCCAATTATCACATCCCACATAATTATTTATGAGTTGTAACACCTACCCGCAGTCAAACATTTTATCTATACCTACCATCAATGTTTTTCGGAAATCAACATAAAGTTGACGACCTCCCTGGCGCAGTGGTGAGCGCTGTGGTCTTATTAGTGGGAGGTCCCGGGTTCGATTCCTGGCAGGGGTTTGGAATTTTATAATTTCTAAATTTCTGGTCTGGTCTGGTGGGAGGCTTCGGCCGTGGCTATTTACCACCCTACCGGCAAAGCCGTGCCGCCAAGCGATTTAGCGTTCCGGTACGATGCCGTGTAGAAACCAAAGGGGTGTATGGGTTTAATAAAAACTGCCATACGCCTTCCAGGTTAGCCCGCTATCATCTTAGACTGCATCATCACTTACCATCAGGTGAGATTGCAGTCAAGGGCTAACTTGTCTACACTAATATTATAAAGAGGAAAACTTTGTTTGTTTGTTTGTTTGTTTGTTTGTTTGTTTGTTTGTTTGTTTGTACTGAATAGGCTCAAAAACTACTAGACCGATTTTAAAAATTCTTTCACCATTCGAAAGCTACATTATCCACGAGTAACATAGGCTATATTTTATTTTGGAAAAAAATAGGGTTCCGTAAGATATTTGGGGTTTTCGGACACAAGGTGTAAAAAATCAACCAGAAAAGTTACTTATTTTGCGTACGCTGCCTAAACTATAAAAGATAGAACCATAAAATGTTCTAATTAATTGTAGATCTTATAAATATCTACAAAAAAGTCCGCGACACACTATACCCATCTATGTCGAGTGAGGCACAGCAACCATTTTTTTATTTAAAAATCTTGAATTTTTTTTGGACTACATTTAAACGCGTTTATTTTACTCATGCTATTAATCCTTATCAAAATAAATGATTTCATCACTAAGAACAGTTTATGGAGATAATATTTGGTCTTTGAATGATTAAAATTGGACGTTTGGTTTTGAAGTTATGGCGAAATTAAAATATTACGATTTCTGCTGCACGGCCCGTTGTATTATATTATATCTACACTAATATTATAAAGAGGAAAACTTTGTTTGTTTGTTTGTTTGTTTGTTTGTTTGTTTGTTTGTTTGTTTGTACTGAATAGGCTCAAAAACTACTAGACCGATTTTAAAAATTCTTTCACCATTCGAAAGCTACATTATCCACGAGTAACATAGGCTATATTTTATTTTGGAAAAAAATAGGGTTCCGTAAGATATTTGGGGTTTTCGGACACAAGGTGTAAAAAATCAACCAGAAAAGTTACTTATTTTGCGTACGCTGCCTAAACTATAAAAGATAGAACCATAAAATGTTCTAATTAATTGTAGATCTTATAAATATCTACAAAAAAGTCCGCGACACACTATACCCATCTATGTCGAGTGAGGCACAGCAACCATTTTTTTATTTAAAAATCTTGAATTTTTTTTGGACTACATTTAAACGCGTTTATTTTACTCATGCTATTAATCCTTATCAAAATAAATGATTTCATCACTAAGAACAGTTTATGGAGATAATATTTGGTCTTTGAATGATTAAAATTGGACGTTTGGTTTTGAAGTTATGGCGAAATTAAAATATTACGATTTCTGCTGCACGGCCCGTTGTATTATATTATATAAAGAGGTAATGTCGTTAAGTTTGTTTGTAGGGGGTAATCTTTAGAACTACTGAACCGATTTTAAAAATTCTTTCACCAGTAGAAAGCTACATTATTCCTGAGTGACATAGGCTATACGGGATCTTTAAAAACCTAAATCTACGCGGGCGAAGCCGCGGGGATCAGCTAGTATCTGAATAAATAAATAAAAAGTTTGACTCTATATACTACTAGTTGCCCCGGCAAACTTCGTACCGCCTACGGTCGTTTATTTTTCAGGATTTTTTTAAATTTTTCTCTTCGTAAGAGCCATCCTCGTACTTCAAGGAATATTATAAAAAAGAATTCGGTTCAGCTGCTCTCGAGATTTGCGATCAGCAACACATTCAGCGATTCATTTTTATATATAGAGAAGAAGACATATAGTAAGACCAGAATCTCATGGCAAATATGCATAATCACGAAATTTATGTATTTAAAAAACAAATAATTTTCACTATGACACTGAGTAACAATATTCACCACAGAGTACTATATACATTGGATATTCACGGCAGTTTCTCCTGGTAGGGGAGCCCAAGAGGGGATTTTGGGATTTACCCGAGCGCGTAAGATTAAGACAAGGCAAGTTAATTAGATGCAGAAAAGTGTGCATTTCATTGATCTAAAATTTGAACGTGACCTAAGGAAATGGGAGATTCACAAAGTTTCAAAAATCTGTCATGACTTTTGGTTGCGTCCAAATCGTCAGTTTTTTGAATAGGAGCTAGTTGAGTGTTCATTTAACATCCCTTCTCAGTATCTGACACGCTCGATAAATATTTTTGGTTCTATTTATTCTTTTCTTTTTTTTTAATTTATAGACTCGCGCTTGGCTGCAAGACGACCTGCTAGGTGATTCTCTAACTCAGTGTCTAGCACTAAATGATAGCCACCGAGGTTGGTTAGTTCTACATTGCTGCTTCACTGGGTGATATTAAAATATTTTTCCGTAGAAAATCTTCAACGGATTAAAAAATGAGCGCCGTGCCTATGTGTTAGAAACTGAGTTAGCGAATCACCCTGGGTGGGAAGTGATAATGCAGCCTAAGATGGAGCGCCCCCTTGTACGACCAAACCGGACAAAAGCGCTCGCATAAATCCCTATTTAGCATCTTTGGCTCTCCTACTATCTGGTGCTGCAAATGTTCATGGGCGGCGGTAATCACTTAACACCAGGTGACCCGCCTGCTCGTTTGCTCGCTATCTCTATTAAAAAAAACTATACCTACTATTTATTACATAGAGATGGTGGTTTCAAAGCCATCATAACATTGTAAAGTTATTGCAATATAAAGAGGTATTTTTATTGTTAGCAAGACAAAACGTCTTCCACTCTGACGGTTCTAGTACCCATGTTTTTTGATTAAAGAATTTTAAAATTATCTCGAAAGCACTAGTTTAATTGCAATGTTCACAATCAAGCGAAGAAAATTATACTCGCTACTTAGTCTTGCGGGTCCAATTAAAATACCATAGTAATATTCGTGGAACATCTATCTATATTGTATTAGTGAGTACTAAATTTTTATAGTGTTCAGTACATAAAACCGGCCAAGTGCGAGTCAGGCTCGCGCAATGAGGGTTCCGTACTACAGTCGTATTTTTTCAACATTTTGCACGATAATTCAAAAACTATGATGCATAAAAATAAATAAAAATCTGTTTTAGAATGTACAGAAAGACCTTTCATAAATGATACCCCACTTGATATAGTCACTCACTTAGAAAGTTGAAAATACTAATTATTAGTTCATGACCACAATTTAATTTTTTTTGTGTGATCTAACCCTAAATTCACGGTTTTCAGATTTTTCCCCAAATGTCAGCTATAAGATCTACCTACCTGCCAAATTTCATGATTCTAGGTCAACGGGAAGTACCCTGTAGGTTTCTTGACAGACAGACGGACTGACAGACAGACAGAAAGACAACAAAGTGATCCTATAAGGGTTCCGTTTTTCCTTTTGAGGTACGGAGCCCTAAAAATCCTAATTAACTGTATGTTCTGCTTCGTTACTGCTTTTAAGATCTGTTACATATTATCTGTACCTACTACCTACCCATATTATTATAAATATGAAAGTGTGTTTGTTTGTTTGTTGGTTTTTCCTTCAATCACGTCACAACGAAGCAACGGATCGACGTGATTTTTTGCATGGGCATAGATAAAGACCTGGAGAGTGAAATTTTTATCCGGGAAAATGAAAGAGTTTCCACGGGATTTTAAAAAACCTAATTCCACGCGGATAAAGTCGCGGGCCTCAGCTAGTATTATTCTAAAGATCACCAGAAGTGTCGGTAATGAGAAGTTCAATAGTTTCACCACGATATCGATGACACGGCGGCCATTGTTCGTTACCTGGTAACTCTAACAGGCTCTTATTCCGAACGCATTCATTGTTTCTTTGAACAGAACCAAATCAATGCACATTGGTTTGGTGTTGCAACATGGTTTCAAATGTCAAGGAATAAAGCTATATGCTTTTACGACGACGATTTTACGACGACTTTATCTATCATCATCAACAGCCGAGCAACCGCCGAGTTTCTTGCTGGTTCTTCTCAGTAGGAACAGCATTCCGAACCAGTGGTAAATTAATCTAGTTGACGATTCAAAAGCACTTGTAAAAGTTTACTTGAATAAAAATCTATTCTATTCTATTCATCATCATCATCATCATCATCATCATTATCACTGATAGAAGTATAGAGTATAGACGTCTAAATAGCTGGACATAGATCTCTTGGAGGGACTTTCGAATGCCATGGTCTTTATGTTCATCTAGATCCTAGTGGGGAGTCTTCCAACGGTGGTCGGTAGCCGGTGCGGGGTCCACATAGGGTCTTAGACTGTAGTAATAAAATGACGTGATTTTTTTGAAAATTTATTATTAAAGAGAATAATTTTAAAAAAACATGATTTTTATTTTGCGTCTATCAGGGCTAAGTAACTTTATAAAAAAATGACAGTGAAATTGTGTAACTAATTGCAGTATGTATCTTTACGACGTAAGAACACGAAGTTAGGGTAATCATAGTAATCATATCAGGTAGATATTTTTGAAACAGATGGCAGCTTTCTACTCGTTACCGTTTCTAATGACATGCAATAACTTAATGGTAGCTTATTAATTGTTTATTATTCAGTAGAACTAACGTAAAAGAATAGAGGTACCTACCTACCTAATTTAATGAACAAATTGTAGAAATCTTTCCAGAAAAACTAATTTATAACCGACGCGATTTGTTCGGCATTTTAGTTTTAGTCCTTCTGGAGTTTTTTGTCATGGTTTCATAATTCATTGTCAGTTCACGGTGACAAGGTCGTATGGGTCGTGTATAAGTGCGCCTACCTCTACGCATTTCAAGGAAAACTAAAGTACCTATACACGTCGTTATCAACCGAGAGACGTCCACTGCTGGACTTAGTAGAGACTTTCACACGCTACGGTCTTCTGTCCCCTGCATCCAACAGCACCTTGCAACTCGTCTGATTTCGTCTTTCCACTTAATGGGACCTTGGACAGCACTGCGCTTTCCGGTCTGAGGTCACCATTCCAGCACCTAGGGACCCAAGTGACGATTCTTCGAAGTACATATTAATATGTGCCTTTGCCACTTCAGCTTCGCAACCCGTTCATCTTTGTTGTCTACTGCGGCTTTCTGTTCTTACCTACTACACAATTGCAGACGACTGCCTAAGTAAATAGAATTGCCTAATAATTTCTTGTTCTTAGAGCCTACTCTAAAAAAGTTTAACCGTAAATAAACTGTGAGTACACAATTAATAAAAAAAAACATAAATATACAATCAAAAGAAAATCAAACAAACGATAACTACAGTAGCAACTACTATGACGAATTCAAAAATCCGTGACACACTTAGGTTTTTTTTCTCATCCAACAATGCCCGTTAGGTACTAGGCTGCCATAGCGTTATGAGAGGTAGATGACCGTTATAATACAAACGAAACGCACCAATCAAATATAAACTTTATTACCTCTTAACAATAAGGTACGTTTTGGAATGTAATTGTTAGTAATAAGCAGCGTTCTGCTCAGAGATTATTCAATAAGCATAATTGAAGTGGATCAAACGAAGAAAACGAAGAAATCGTTCGATTCAAGGCCGGCCGATTAGAAAGAGCGATTATTTTGATAATGGGGTTACCGGGTGGACAGATCGACGATGATTAATTGTATGGTTCAATGTTTTTAAATTGATGGCTGAAAGATAAGCAATTATTTCAGTTATTTTTTTCACGATGTATTAATTTGTAGTGCTAAGTACATGATTTATGTTGATTTAGTAGTGAAGATAGCCTAGTGAAGCCAATTGCTTTAACGGTGAAGAAAAACATTATGAGGAAACCAGCACGGCTGAAACCTCCCCATAATGTTCTCAAAGGTGTGTGAAGTCTGCCAATTGGGTATTTTTCTACATCAAAAATAAATTATTTCTCAGAGATTATTAAATAGAGGGTCCTCCAAAATACGTAGAATCCACGTCCTTTTTAAATTATCGATTAAACTAAAAATAGCACGTCAAATGATTGTGACGTCACATTCCAGTATTTCATAGAAACTTGCATACTAAGCGCGCGTTTTGACGTTTGAAATAAAGTTACTGATTTGACTAGTTGTCAAATACCGTAACTGTATCCGCACTTGGCCAACGTGTTGGACTATAAAATACTACTAAGTTGGTACTTGCTCTAATACTGCTTATCATGCAATTTAGTAAAAAACGTGTCTACCAAAAAAGTTAAAGTACCTTTTATTTAAGTTTCAAACAAATAAATAAAAAGCGGGCTACCACCTACATCAAAATATCTATTATTTCGAAAAATATTTAAAGCTTACTTTTCGGTTGATACTTAAAAAGCTCTTCATCACTCTTCAGACTGACTGACTGACTGACAGACAACTTACAGCTTTTAAACTGACGAATCCAATAGTGTACTAAGGAAGAAATTAGATAAATTCGAACAGTATCATTAAAAAACGTAAATCCAAAATCGAGGGAATAAGAGAGTTTAATCAAAAAAGCTAGGTACTATTTAATCTTAATATTAGTTTAATTTAATTTAATCTTAATATTAGTTTGGCCATCCAAAGGGGTAATGCTGCCAGCATCTTGGGTACAATGCCTCGCTGCGGTGGTCTCGACGAGGTTTTAGATTTAATTTAATTTATTTTGGTTTTAATTTAATGTTTTTTTTTTTTTAGATTTAAGTTTATTAATAGTTTAATTACTTCTACTATGATGTTAAAAAAAAATATTAGTAGGTACTAGCTATTTAATCTGCTCTTAACTTCTCAAGTTTAATTAAGCTTGACATTGGAAGATACCATCACGACACTTCACAAGCTATGTTTCGCACAAATCATACTTTTCTGTATGTCATTGCACTTACAGCTTATGGTGCGTAGATATTATAGTCTAAGGGCCGGTTGTTTCAAACCATTGGTCTTCGTAAGATACGTTCGTTAAAATTCAACAGACGTAGACGAACTTTAACATTTGTTAATTTAAGAGCGTTGCTTAATTGCACAAAAAACTGTTCGTCATTGTTATTCTGGTTACGAAACTAACCCTAAAAATTAACTTACTTTTCCGTATCCTTTTTTATTTCATTTTATATTAAATTATATAGTTATTGATATTGCTACTTCGCATTTTAAACACTTTTTCTTTTTTAAAAATTCTCTTTCATCTTCAAAAAAACTACCATTAAAGCATTGAATTCAATTGATTCCATTATAATTTGTAAATAAAATATTCCGTTTGTAGGAAGTATGAAGTTACGAACTGATTTGACGATCACCAATGGCACCAGCACCGGTTAACGTAAACGTAACTTTTTAACGAACGTTAGTGCTAATAGATGCTAAATCAACGCTTTTTCTTTTCTTACATTCGTTAGCGCCATATTTAAAGGTTACGTCAAAATTTGTTGAAACAACCGGCCCTAAGAGAATCCGCAACATATAATAAAGTTTTTAAAAGAACTGAACATAACTTTTGGAGAAGCTTAGTTCGTTATAACCCGCTAAAACAGACAAGTCTGTATGGTACACAGATAATATATCTACCTACAGATATGTAACTAGCATGGCCCCCTCAATTCCTCTCGCTCAAGCAGAGGTAGGTACTTATTACTTGTGAAATGTTATTCCTTCTATTTTACGTTTGCTTTGGCTATTGTAACCTAATATACTGCAACCCACCATTGCACTTTAACTACAAAACCGTGGTCCAACAAATTCCTGAAAGGCTTGCAACGCATCGGCAGTTCCTCTGCTGCTGCAAATGTTAATGGGCGGCAGTGGTGACCCGCCTGCTCGTTTGCTCGCTATTTGTATTAAAAAAATACACCATGCAACTACAAAATTGCAAAACTATACTTTTAATACTTAATTTCAAAAGTCTTGGTATTACTACTTATAGGTATTTTATTGCAAAAATTTAATTTGCAAAAAAAATATGTAATACCGTTACCGTCATAAATGATTCGTTTTGTTCACCATCTCGTTTTTGAGCATGTCCGCCCATTAAAATATAATATGTTGATTGCAACACGATGCTCTCACGCTCGACTTAAAGCACCCGTGGAGAGCACACTTATTAAAAATGTAAATCTTCAATTCCTATGGGCTCTTGGCGTAGAACGTATCTAGGATCTCGGCGGTGGCTATTAAACAAATGCCGCGTTATCATGTACCGGTCCGAGCGGGCATGCACGCCGAGTTATGTCAACTGACGTGACAACACAACTACACGGTACACGGCCATAGCTGTTTTACCCTACTATATTATACGTTTACTTGGGTGTACTACAAAAATACGTCACCGTTACTTGGGTGTACTACAAAAATACGTCACCGTTACTTGGGTGTACTACAAAAATACGTCACCGTTACTTGGGTGTACTACAAAAATACGTCACCGTTACTTGGGTGTACTACAAAAATACGTCACCGTTACTTGGGTATACTACAAAAATACGTCACCGTTACTTGGGTGTACTACAAAAATACGTCACCGTTACTTGGGTGTACTACAAAAATACGTCACCGTTACTTGGGTGTACTACAAAAATACGTCACCGTTACTTGGGTGTACTACAAAAATACGTCACCGTTACTTGGGTGTACTACAAAAATACGTCACCGTTACTTGGGTGTACTACAAAAATACGTCACCGTTACTTGGGTGTACTACAAAAATACGTCACCGATACTTCCTAGTTGAACTTTGGGAGTATGAGACAATAATAGGTGTAGTCCTATTCTATTCTATTGCAATATTTTTTGAAACAAATTATTTAAAACAAGTAGGTAGTAGGTTCATTAAAAAAAAAAACGACTGCTCTGCGATTGCTTATGTTATTGAACTTTGTAGGGTTCCGTACCTCAAAAGGAAAAACGGTACTTCCCGTTGACCTAGAATCATGAAATTTGGCAGGTAGGTACATCTTATAGCTGACATTTGGGGAAAAATCTGAAAACCGTGAATTTAGGGTTAGGTCACACAAAAAAAAAATAGTAGTCATGAACTAATAATTAGTATTTTCAACTTTCGAAGTGAGATAACTATATCAAGCGGGGTATCATATGAAAAGTCTTCACCTGTACATTCTAAAACAGATTTTTATTTATTTTTATGTATCATAGTTTTTGAATTATCGTGCAAAATGCCGAAAAAATACGACTGTAGTACGGAACCCTCATTGCGCGAGCCTGACTCGCACTTGGCCGGTTTTTTAATTATAGCCAATGTCACTCGCGATGATGTCAGCATTTTAACGATACCCCATGATCCAAATCTGTTTAGGCGTTTAAAAGTTATGATGAAACAAAGAAACTAACATACACACACATAATTAACGATATTAATCTAATGTTGCATTTCTCATTTCCTTTATTGTAATCTAACTAACAAGGCAGTTTTACCTCGGACATTGGTCTATGGAGACAACTTGATAAATATCTCATAGCCTAGATAAATCATCTTCTTCCAAGTAACAGTTCGTTAAAGTAAACTATGATGATTGAGATGATAGTGTATATCACCGGGCACTGACGCAGAACATGCAGAATTTTTCCAAAAAACTTTCATGGTACCGATTTAGCGAAACTTTTTTGGCCAAAAATATAAAAAACTAAAATTTAGACAAGTTTTTGAAGATGAAGATAAAAGTGTTGATAGGAAAGTTGCAGAGAAGTTTTGTAGCTTCAAGATTTTGATAACACAAACAAGGTCGAAATTCAGGTTTACCTACTACGAATATCTTACTTTATGATAAACCAGCTGACCCGCCCCGGCTTCGCTCGGCTGGAATTAAGGAAATCAGCGTAGGGGTACATTTCAAAAATCCTGAAATAGGTACAGGTCTACGTATTTTTTTCTTTTGTTAACGAAAACCCAAATATAAATTTTCATGGAAATAACTTGTAAAATGACGGACTTTCATACAAACTTTCATCTCTTGTTTAACTTAACTCCCTTAGCAGTAGGATTTTAAAAAATCGTGAAGTACCTATGTATTTTTTAATTCTTAAACGATTGCCTGTATACCAATTTTCATCGATGTAACTTTAACAATGACAGACTGTATGAATACAAACTTCCATCCCCCATTTACCCCCCTTAGGGGTAGAATTTCGAAAAATCCTTTCTTACTGGATACCTGCTCTTTACAAAGAAAGAACACACTCTCTAAATTTCATGTCTCTAGGAACAGTGGTTTAGGCTGTGCGTTGATATATAACTCAGTCAGTCAGTCAGTCAGTCAGTACTTCAAATAGACGAAATATATCTATAAGTATTATACACAAATCTGTTCTAGAATAGAAATGGGTTACGATACGAAAAGAAAACTTTGAAAGTAAAGAAAGTTCAAAACCCAGCACTTCTGATTTGTTATAAATCTCTAACCTGTTTTAAAACGTAACAATTATTATTAATTTTCCAAAGAACAGAGTTCGAATAAAAGTAGTTATTTCCGGTGCGTAATGAACTCTATTGAAAATCACTTTAGAAACAAAAGCGTCTAATTATGGGTTCTATAGAAATCCCATGGGAAACTATATCGAGAACCGTTTTGTGTAGATTGAAAGTAATATGCTGGTGGCATTGTTTGTATGATATATGGGATGATAGGAACTAAGTTAGGTCGTATATTTTAGAAATATAGAGAGCTTATATTGTATGTTCGAAATTATGGTACCTAGGTCCTAGGTAGAGAAGAGAAATCAACTAAATTAAAATAAGTAACACGTGGACCAGCACGCCTTTTTGGCTTCTAAGCGCAAAAACATATTTTATAAATAGGTATAGCCAAAATATCGAGGAAATATAGAAAATTACTAAAATAGGATGGAACATGTTTTTGTTGTAATTTTTATATTTAGTTGCATAAATGTTCGATTCTAGTTTTGCTCGAGTTAGCTTTGAGTTCGATTCTAGTTCGACTCAAACTCGAGTCGAGTTCGATTCGAGTTCGACTCTAATTCGAGTCGAGTTCGATTCGAGTTTGACTCGAGTTCGACTCTAATTCGAGTCGAATTCGATTCGAGTTTGATTCTAGTTAAACTCGAGTTCGACTCTAGTTCCGATTCTGTTCGGCTCAAGTTCGATTCTAGTTCGGCTCGAGTTCGATTCTAGTTCAATCACGCTACAACGGAGCGACAGATCGACGTGATTTTTTGCATGGATATAGTTAAAGATCTGGAAAGTGACATTTGACAAATGACAAATTATCCCGGACAATCAAAGAGTTAATTTTTTTTTTAAATTTTAAAAACCTAAATCCACGCGAACTTCGTGGGCATCAGCTAGTACAATATAAAGTTCACATTTCCATGTTTGACTGTGAGTCGAGTTGGAGTGTATTCGGGTCGAGTATTTGTGTAATGTGCGAAGACCTTTATGATTATAAAATAGTGCCACTTTTCAAATTTATTCAGATTCACCCAATAATAAATGCAAATTGGACAAGCTGGCAGTGTATAATTGCCAATTAATCGGTTGACAGCGATTAGCTTCGCGTGCGGCGGCGCGGCGTGCGGAATGTAGAAACGGTAGTAGGTTCGTAGAAAACAAATACGACGTGAAATCATGCAAGACATTAGTTACCCCCTTTTACATCCGTGACATCAGTGAAAAGTAAACAAAAAATGAACTAAACTAGTTTTACTTAATTTTTTTATCGACTTGAAAATAGTAAGTTATGTGCGTTTAAATCAATTACAAAATAATAATATCACTTGCGCCGCCTGAATCCAGCGGCTCCCTGCGACTCGTCTGATGTCGTCCGTCCACCTAGTGGGGGGTCTTCCAACGCTGCGTCTTCCGGTGCGAGGTCGCCATTCCACCTTGAGACTCCAACGTCTATCGGTTTTACGAACTATGTGCCTTGCCCATTGCTACTTCGGATTCGCAACTCGTTGAGCTACGTCGGTTACCCTAGTTCTCCCACGGATCTCCTTATTTCTGATTTGTGGCGTGTGGAAGTCCCTACAAGAGACCTGTGTCCAGCAGTGGACGTCTATCGGTTGATGATGATGATGACAAATATTTGAAAAGAGCAACCGTAGAGTTTCGTGCTGGTTCTTCTTGGTAGGAAAGGCATTCCGAACCAGTGGTAGATGCATCAGACTATTCGAAAGTACTTGTAAAAGTTTATTTGAATAAAAAAGATTTTTATTTTATTTTATTTATTTTGATGATAAATATCACTTGATTTGAAACCTGCATGAAAGTTCTGCATAATGTTCTTAAAGGTGTGTGAAGACTGCCAATCCGCACTTGGCCAGCTTGGTAGACTGGCCAAAACCCTTCTCATTCTGAGAGGAGACCCGTGCTCAGTAGTGAGCCGGTGATGGGTTCATCAAGATGATAATCCTTCGAACAAAAAGTACTACCACACGAGTAAACATCCCTAGTACTACTCTGCTTCGGATCGAGAACTTTCAGATTCGGATCGGATGCAGTGCATAAATAGCCTAAAGACCATGAGAAAATGATAAATTAATCTGCGGCTCGATTACGAATCGCCTGCATCAATCATTTAATGACTGCATCAAAGTCAAAATATGGTTTTCCTAGCACGGTTCATGGAGACAGTCTATAAAGGATCGATGTGGACAAAAAATGTTTTGACAATTCATTTACAGTATCTGTAAAAAATATGATATGAAAAATGCTATTGCCGACGCGTTTTGAAGTTGGATGTCCAGTATTTCAATATACCGAGCAAGTTTACATGTATAAGACCCACAAATTGCTAATGCGTGTGGCCGCCATTTTAGTGACGTCAACACTAGACTGCTATATATAAGCTTCAATAGCTCAGCCGGTAAGGGAGTGGACTGAAAACCGAAAGGTCGACGGTTCAAACCCCGCCCGTTGCACTATTGTCGTACCTACTCCTAGCACAAGCCTGACGCTTAGTTGGAGAGGAATGGGGAATATTAGTCATTTAACATGGCTAATATTCTTAAAAAAAAATGGTTCCAGCGTAATAGCAATTTGCGGGACTTATATGAGATAGTATCAATTACAATAGATTACAAGTAACTGGTAGGCAATGAGCGTCGGTGTGAAGTAGTTTTGTCGTCCATTATACGCACGTTACAAATATGCAGTCGCGCGAATACGGGTCAAAGGTGTTATGTTTATACTAAGTACTTTACATCTTACTTAAGTTTACATCATTGTTGTTGAGATAAAATATTATTACAGGATTATAAGAGTGTGACATAATACACGTCATTTTATTATTGTTTTGTTATCTATTTGAAAAGGAAAGACTCACTGACTGATGTGGCATAGCTCAAAACACTGGACAGATTGAGCTGAAATTTGGCGTGCAGATATGAGATAGCTATTATGATAGGCTACCGTTAAGAAAGGGTATGTGTAAATTCAATCCCTAAAGGGGTAAAATACCTACCTAAATTAATAATTCTTCATCTACTAATGGTCCACCATATTTTGATTTAAAATGCAAATGAAGTCGTAAAACTTCGCAGCGGAATGTTTGTGATCGAAAGATTTTTTTCACAATACGACACGATTTCATTATCTATTGATTCACTTGAGAAAAACACTTGAGATTGTATTTATCGTACTATGATAAAGCCATTCGAAGAAATTTCGACCATTATAGTTACCTTAGGCCTAAATCATATTCTGAAAGTTATGCCAGTTTTCCAATCCGCACTTGCGGATAGACGGCCATCGTGGTAGACTATGGCCAAACGCTTTTCATTCTGGGACGAGACCCATGCTCAGTAGTGAGTCAGCTATGGGTTGATCCTGATGATAATGCCTATGTTATTGTGAGATGA
Organism: Maniola hyperantus; assembly: GCF_902806685.2. Lineage (NCBI taxonomy): Eukaryota > Metazoa > Arthropoda > Insecta > Lepidoptera > Nymphalidae > Maniola > Maniola hyperantus. Next base: position 1,703,118 of record NC_048548.1, on the reverse strand, counting down.
GAATTGCGAAAAAAGCATGTTGGCTATCATTGTCTTTTCCTGGATGTTCATAAGTAACGACTTTCTTCTTCTGCCAGCGCTTCTCTTTTCCATTGGCCCTACCGCGGTTGTTTGACAGCTACAATGTCACGATCGCAATCATCTCTGATTGGTTAATGCTCGCTCACTATTGGCCACAATGCATTGTTGCAAGAAGAATCGCACAAATTCAGCCAATCAGAACAATTGAGATTGTAATAATGATTGATGCAGGTTTTAGACAATCGCCCTACTGAAGTACTTATTTGTGTTTACTTCGCTAAAACCGCCGCAAAAAACTTGGATTTAGTTTCTCAGTTGTATAGGTTCCGCCAGCCACCAGTTCTTGAATAGATGCGTGTTTATTCAAATAAAATCGTAGTAAGTACGTATCGTGGTCGTGGGGTGTAAATCTACTTATTTGGGAAAAATATCCTTATAAGAATGTAGAAATCAATAAACAGTAGGTAAAAGTTATTTGGACATATTTTATGTGTTTGTCAAGTTTTGATGGCCACTAGTAGAAAGTTTAAGTTTCATAATAAATGACCTAATATGAAAAGTATTTAAAAGGAAACATGACTGCCATATTTTAGCCAGTTTTTAAATAAGATTATTAGATTATTAGAAGATTAGAAATTGTCTAGGTATTGCCTGAAAGCTTTCAAAGCTACTCGATCTATGCAGGTGATTTTGGACGGGGGCAAATACTAAGATATTCTTCCTTTATCAAAGTTTTCATAAAACGTAAACTAATTGAAAAGTCCTATTACAATGTAAAGGATTATTTAAATGATAAGCAAGCTTGGGAATGAGTTGCTTAACGGCTTTGTGATAGTTCTAATAAGTTTCAATAATTTTGTAAAGTGGTGATAATAAAAAGAATACCCGGCTGAGTTTGTTGTGGGCTCTTCTCAGACCTGAGGGCCTAACATGCGCCCCGCGAGAAAATTTTGTCTACGCATTATCTCATGTTTCTTCATACAAATAAGACGAGTAAATGCGTAGACAAAATTTTCTCGTGGTGCGCATGTTAGCCTAACTGGGCGCGTTTGGAACCCTCGTAGCTTTAGTTTTAAGTTTGCGAAATAATTATCACCACTATATCTTAGAAATCCAACATCTGACTTTCAAAAAGAGTTATTAATTACCTATTTTGAATAAATCATTTGACTTTGACTTTGACTTTATCTAAATATACAAAAGGAAAAGATGACTGACTGACTGACTGACCAGTCAGCCTTTTATATCGTCGGTCCATCGTGCTGGAGGGCGTCCGACACTACGCTTGCTTATACGCGGTCTCCACTCAAGTTGGGTTGGAGTTGGGTAAAATTAGAAATTAGTGAAGCTTTCCAACCTAGCGGTGCTTTACACTAATGCTAATAATAGACACATTTACGTAAAGCTAAATTAAATTGCTCCTAATAACAGCGTAAAAGCAGAATTAAGACATTAAATTAAATATGGCGGGTACATTTCTAATAATCGTTTTACACCCTCAGGCTTAGTTCTAAGAAGTGGGGCCATTAACTTAATACTTGGTAATAATAACTAACGCCTACATTGAAATAAAAGAAAGTAGATTGGTATAACTTAAAACGAAAAACTTAAAGTCTGACTAAGTTTCTATTTAGCTACTAGATTACTTAGAGGATCACAAATTCACTGTTTTCGGATTCTAGAGGATAACAAATTCACTGTTTTCGGATTCTAGAGGATAACATAAATTCACTGTTTTCGGATTCTAGAGGATAACAAATTCACTGTTTTCGGATTAATTTCTTTACTTGTGCTATAATACCTACCAACTACCAAATTTCATGATAGTAGGTCAACGGGAAGTACCTACCCTATAGATTTTCTTGAAAGCAACGACGAACAGACGGACAGACGGACAGACATACAACAAAGTGATCCTATAAGGGCTAAGGCTTTTTTACCCACGCGGGCGCATGTTGCCGACATGATTCTTTTCATACAGGTCGCCGGGTTGTGTCGCCGGGCTTTGTCGGCGGCCCGGCGGGCGCAATATGTATTGCGCTTTACCTTCCTTCCTTCCTATGTACCTAATCGCCTCAAACCGTATCACCCCACAGGTCGACTGCAAGATTTTACATAAATTATTCATATTATAATAAGTTCCGCCATTATTTCCAATCATAACATACATACATAATTTTCTGTGTCACTTTCTCCCATACAAACTGTCAAGTCATTGTGGTAAAAAGAAAAAATGTCGAGTCACCATTGATTTGAGATTCTCAGAATATCTGACCTGGAAAAGAGATGGCAGTAATGCTTTCGATTGATGCGGAAACGAGATAGAAGAATGTTTTTCAGACACTTTTCTAAGCCTAAGTATTGTATTTTTGCGATAGATTTCTAAGACGCTTATGCGAGGGCTTGTGGCTTGAGGTTTAGAGCATATCTCTTACCAAGACGTTTGTTTATCTGTGTCTATGTTTATCTTATCTCTTCTGAAACAAAGGTCGTGACCGCTTTTAAGTAATAGTTTTTAGCTAAAAATACTATTAACCAATATTTTTCAGTCAAAAATACTTTTGGCCAACGTCGTTTTGACTGTCTAATGTATATTACATTCAAAGATTATTTTGACCGGATAAGAGTTTTGGCTGTAACCATCTATAATATATAAATGACAAGATATGGTCAAGCGAACAATTTTTTTTTTTAAATTCATTATAGGTATATGCTTGACTACAATCACCACCACGTCACTGAGGTTGCATTGGTGCTAAAGCGCCACAGAGTCGGTGCCATTTTATATGTTCAATAGCCCTGTACATACGAAGTAATATATAAGTAAATGGCAGTAATATTTTGAAACCCTTCACAGGAACATATCATTGACCCTTAATTGCTTTGCTAATAAATTACAATTTGCAGACCTTTACGACTATCACAATAAAGTTGATATTCGCATAAATTCCAACGATAGATAGCACTCTAATTTGAATATAATAGAAAATTGTTCACACGAAAGACGAATGCCTGACAATTTATATGTAAAATTCTTTGCAACCATCTGCCTGTTTATTAGACATAATTGCATGTACGGCATGCAATATGCATGCATATTCCAATGCAAGCGAAAAAGTCCGTGAAGACATTTTACTATCATCATCATCATCAGCCTGTGGACGTCCACTGTTGGACATAGGCCTTCCCTAAAGAGCGCCACCACACCCGGTCCTCAGCCTTCCTCATCCAGCCACTTCCCGCCAGCCTCTTTATATCGTCGGTCCATCGTGCTGGAGGGCGTCCCACACTACGCTTGCGCGGTCTCCACTCAAGGACTTTCCGGCTCCAACGGCTATCGCCTCTACGACAGCCATGACTTGCCCACTGCCACTTCAGCTTGCTAATAGTTTGGGCTATGTCAGTGACCTTGGTTCTCCTGCGGATCTCCTCATTTCGGAAAATGACATTTCATTCAGTGATAGTAAAATTAAATCCTGATTTTACTATCACCGAATAACAATCATAAAGGAATGCTCATCAATATTTGTGAGTGCTTTGTCTGCTTCTTACCTTCTTCTTAGCGTCTTTCAAACCATCTTACTTTATAGAATCCAAAGACAATAAATACACTGTATAGTCCGTAAGAAATGACTTCTATGAAACTCTATGGGTCAACTGTCATGTCAAAAGTACTGTAGGGCGATTGTCTAAAACCTGCATCAATCATTATTACAATCTCAATTGTTCTGATTGGCTGAATTTGTGCGGTTTTTGTTGCAACAACGCATTGTGGCCAATAGTGAGCGAACATTAACCAATCAGAGATGATTGCGATCGTGACATTGTAGCTGTCAAACAACCGCGGTAGGGCCACGGTTCATCTTTTAATTAAGGCCTAAATCGCACTTTTGACATGGCAGTTAAAATGGCGAGTGATTTCTCATTTTTTACGGACTATATAACTGGTGACGTGACATGTAATTTGACGCACAAACTTAAAATGGCGCGTGAGAGGTAATTTTTTATGCATTATATACATCAATAATAGTTATTTTTATTACTTACAATTTTTAACCGATCGATGTTATTGTGTTCTATATTTAATTTTGATACTAGATCGTGATAACTTGTTTTATATTATGTGACCTTTGAAAGCCTTCAAACAATTTTATTACATAAAAAGCAATTATCCAGAGGCAGCTTACATAATGTCAGGCAGATGTGCGCGAACGCGGCATTTTCCTGATATTTAAAACACGAATATATTACAATCAACAAAGGGAATAACATCTCTTGAACATTTATCAGATGCAGAATGCATTGCGTCCTGTCTAAATAAAAAATAACACTTGACAGTACACGAGACACCTTGCATCGGGAATGTGTCTTAATGGGTTAGATAAAAACTTAACAGAAGTTAATTTATAGTTTTGTGTCGTGACTGAGATATTATAATATTGTGGATGAATTTAAAAAATGGAATTAGGAACATTGACTTATTATTATCACTGATTAGGAATAATAAGTTCAAACATTGTAACGTCCAATAGCAACTTTTATAATGAAATTCTAATGAGACTTATATCAGGCTTTTCAGTGCATTGAATTTTCGTTAAGTTTTAAGCATTATTTATTTGTGTACAGTTAAAAATGTGTGTGCACTTAATATTGTTGGAAGTTAGAAGATCACTTTCTATAGTCTGATTTTTAATTCCGTGGAATTCTGACGTTTCTTAATGTTACCAGAGATAAACCAATTCCCACAAAGAAGAAAACTTTAAATATTGTACATAGGTAAATTTAAGTACATAAATCAATTGCCGCATGTATGTAAGATCATCACTTGAGAACATATCAACCGATTTGGCCGATTCTTTGTTGTTTTCGTAAAGACCAAGGTTTTTGTGAAAGAATTTCTTAGAAAATCCGGAATCATATAATCTAAGCGTGTACTTTTAGGCACATCAAGATGATTAAAATTAAAAGGAACTAAAAATGAACTTAGAATAACCAATATATAAGTCAAGATTACATCCTCAAATCAACCGATCCCATTGCTGCCAGTTTCCACTTTCCACTGTTAAAGATTATTTTAGTGCAAAGTTATGTCTTAGGACTTTTTATATTGATAGTGATTAATAATTTTTTGCTGAAATAAAAAAGTTTAAATAATTATATGTAGGTTTAGCATGATTAGAATTATATACTTTGTTTGTAACTACTTCATAACAAACTAACTCATTATAATTTAATTTAATGTAACTACTAACCTAACTAACTCCCGCACAAAATTCAATAGATATAATGTAAATGAGTGAACACTTAATAGGCATATGTACAAACTAGAAATAAGTAGCTAAGTAAAAATGTAAAAGCTGTTTGTGTTCCATAATAAAAAATAAAAAAAAATATATATATAATTTGGGGTAAAATTGAACTTCAGGTGGTGGTCACACTGTTTTTCATACAAATAACTCCCCTGATGTATAAAAATGACAACGTCCGAATTCCACCGAATTAAAAATCAGAGTATAGTAGGATGGCAAGTAGACTCGCCTAGTGTAATAAAACTCTAACCTGGCTAATTGGTGTTGCGGTAAAATGTCCGATGCGTTGTTAGAACGGTAATCGGCTACCGCTGCTCCCGTCTCCAAATGAGAGCGAAGTGTTTGTTCAGGGGGTATTAGATGTCTTGTTCCAACGGGCAAGTGGAGTTGACAGGCGTGTGTTGGAGGCTTTAACACCGTTTTAGTTTTAATTGGGTTTATGGAAAAATCACTAATCTAAATATATAAAAGGAAAAGGTGACTGACTGACTGACTGACTGACTGACTGACTGACTGACTGACTGACTGATCTATCAACGCACAGCTCAAGCTACTGGACGGATCGGGCTGAAATTTGGCATGCAGATAGCTATTATGACGTAGGCATCCGCTAAGAAAGGATTTTTGAAAATTCAACCCCTAAGGGGGTGATATAGGGGTTTGAAGTTTGTGTAGTCCACGCGGACGAAGTCGCGAGCATAAGCTAGTCTTCTATATATATAAAATTCAAAGTCCTGACTGACTGACATATATATCAACGCACAGCCTAAACCACTGGTCCTAAAGACATGAAATTTTGAGGGTGTGTTCTTTGTAAAGAGTAGGTATCCACTAAGAAAGGATTTTTCGAAATTCCACCCCTAAGTGGGTTAAATAGGGGATGAAAATTTCTATGAAAGTCCGTCATTTTTCAAGTTGTTTGCATGAAAATTGGTATTTGGGTTTTCGGTTACTAATGAAGAAATACGTGTTCCAGGATTTTTGGAAATTCATCCCCCACCTCGATTTTCTAAATTCCACCCGAGCGAAGCCGGGCCGGGTCTGCTAGTATTTTATAATATGGGTACCTACTGATGCCCGCTTCTTCGTTCGCATGAACTACACATTCAAACCCCTATTTTACCGCCTGGTAGGCATATACATTCATCATCATCAGCATCATGATTAACCCATCACCGGCTCACTACAGAGCACGGGTCTCCTCGCATAGTGGGAAGGGTTTTGGCCATACCCACGCTGGCCATGTGCGGATTGGTAGACTTCACACACCTTTGAGAACATTATGTCGAACTCTCAGGCATGCAGGTTTCCTCACGATGTTTTCCTTCACCGTTAATATCGGCACCGGCATATATATTACTGTTCTACAAAACATCTCGTTTATACTCCTAGATATGATCACCGCTGGTAGCCATATAAACTACTATTCTGCAAAACATCTCGTTAATCTACACTAATATTATAAAGAGGAAAACTTTGTTTGTTTGTTTGTACTGAATAGGCTCAAAAACTACTGGACCGATTTTAAAAATTCTTTCACCATTCGAAAGCTACATTATCCACGAGTAACATAGGCTATATTTTATTTTGGAAAAAAATAGGGTTCCGTAAGATATTTGGGTTTTTCGGACACAAGGTGTAAAAAATCAACCAGAAAAGTTACTTATTTTGCGTACGCTGCCTAAACTATAAAAGATAGAACCATAAAATGTTCTAATTAATTGTAGATCTTATAAATATCTACAAAAAAGTCCGCAACACACTATACCCATCTATGTCGAGTGAGGCACAGCAACCATTTTTTTATTTAAAAATCTTGAATTTTTTTTGGACTACATTTAAACGCGTTTATTTTACTCATGCTATTAATCCTTATCAAAATAAATGATTTCATCACTAAGAACAGTTTATGGAGATAATATTTGGTCTTTGAATGATTAAAATTGGACGTTTGGTTTTGAAGTTATGGCGAAATTAAAATATTACGATTTCTGCTGCACGGCCCGATGTCGTTAAGTTTGTTTGTAGGGGGTAATCTTTAGAACTACTGAACCGATTTTAAAAATTCTTTCACCAGTAGAAAGCTACATTATTCCTGAGTGACATAGGCTATACGGGATCTTTAAAAACCTAAATCTACGCGGGCGAAGCCGCGGGGATCAGCTAGTAGATATGAATATTAATTAAGCGTTTCCATTAGCTCTATTTCTGGCACCCATATATCAGATAAAGTATCGGCTCTCTGCTGAATTGTAATTTATTCCGTAAAAAGGCTTGCAACCCTTAATTGCCATAAATTCTTTACGCCTACATAGATTAATATGTTTCGATAACTTACTCGTATCTGCATGAGAACATCCAACCATCAAGTTACACCTCGAGGAGTAGCTACATAGATACTAGTCAGACGACAGACAGTCGATAGAGTCAGACGACTAGAGAGATAATGACTAACCCCTAGTTCACACAAAGTTTAGACTAACAAACAAATAATTGTCATAAACCTCCTTAAAAATATTAGACAAAAAAATTTGTTATACGGGTTTTGGATAAAATAAAAAACATGTAATATATCGAAGAATAGCTTATGCACGCGATTTCGTCCGCGTGGACTACACAAATTTCAAACCCTATTTCACCCCCTTAGGAGTTGAATTTTCAAAAATCCTTTCTTAGCGGATGCCTACGTCATAATAGCTATCTGCATGCCAAATTTCAGCCCGATCTGTCCAGTAGTTTGAGCTGTGCGTTGATAGATCAGTCAGTCAGTCAATCAGTCACCATTTTTTTCCTTTTATATATTTAGATGTACCTATAATCATTATTTTAGACATAGTATTTCGTATCTCTTGTGTTAGAAAGTGCCAGCAAATAAATTTACAAGTTTCATACATAAAACTCCTTGTCCCAACCTGTTTCTAGTGTAAACAAAAATGGATTGTTGCCATTTTTGACATAAGTACTACATTGATTATTACCAGCTACTGTCTGGATATATACCTATAATTTACATTTAAAAAATTGACACTAATTCTAATTTAACATGAATATAAAAATAAGATTCCTATAAAATATTGGGAAGTAAAAAGAAATGTATAATATGCGTCGAATTTTAAAACCTTTACTATTTTTTTGTCGAATTAAGATATTAACGTAAGAACAACAATTCATGCACACTTCAATGACACCTCATATTGATTTATATTTATTTGGACCCAGTGGTCAGGTACTTTGGCAAAAAATGCAATAAATTCTTTACACCCACGTAGATTATTATTATGTTTCGATAACTGACCCGTATCTTCCTTCGTGGGAACATGTTGTAACTAACTAGTTTATACTTTATACATTTAATTTTAATACCTACTTTTATTGTTAATCCTACTTGTAAACCTCGTTTTTTGTACGTCGTTTACTTTATTTACAATGTTAGTATTACAAGTACTTAGTTAGTAAATTAACATAAGCTAACTCTGTACCAAATTTCATCAAAATCGGTTAAACTGTTGGGCCGTGAAAAGCTAGCAGACGACAGACAGACACACTTTCCCATTTATAATATTAGTTTCAATATGGACTATAGGTACCTATTCTATACTATTGATGATCTCCCTGGCGCAGTGGTAAGCGCTGTGGTCTTATTAGTGGGAGGTCCCAGGTTCGAGTCCTGGCAGGGATTTGGAATTTTATAATTTCTAAATTTCTGGTCTGGTCTTGTGGGAGGCTTCGGCCGTGGCTAGTTACCACCCTACTGGCAAAGCCGTGCTGCCAAGAGATTTAGCGTTCCGGAACGATGCCGTGTAGAAACCAAAGGGGTATGGGTTTATTAAAAACTGCCATACCCCTTCCAGGTTAGCCCACTTCCATCTTCGACTGCATCGTCACTTACCACCAGGTGAGATTGCAGTCAAGGACTAACTTGTATCTGAATAAAAAAAAAAACTATTTTATTCTATTCTTGATAAAATTACTCTAGGGGGCACTCAAGTTCCATGATCTACAAAATTTATGATTACATGGCACACTTCACCACAACCTTTTATTAAAACTTGTTTAATTTAACGACTTCCTGAAGTTCGTCTGTGAATTGTATTAACTATAATACAAAGTACAGTTATAAGATATTACGTTTTATGGCCACAAGTGGGCCAAGTGGGCCAAGTAACGAACTGGCTCACGAGATTGTGGGAGAATTTTGAGTGCTAATTTTTTTGTTGACAGCCTCGGTAACTATGATTTTATCTCATCTTATGGTGAGTAATGATGCAGTCTCAAGTTAATGAGTAAACGTGAAAGATTTACCTAACTACCTGTAGTAACTATACAGAGTGTAACTAGGACTCTAGCAAAAACGAAGCCAGGTGATAGTTCTGATGATTATTATGATAAATAATAAATAAATAAAAATAGCTTTATTTTCTCCTTACAAATATTTTTCTTATTACTAATAGGTACAGTGCATAATTGTCAAAAAATTAAAATAAAAGAATTATTAGTAGGTTAGTAAACTATGTTTCTTATTCTTAAATAACTATATGAGTTAACTAGTTACTATAATGGGTTTCATTGTAAGGACCGCCTAGGGTGGTAAAAGCCTCCTTTTATGATACCATTAAAAAAATGTAAAAAAATCCTATAATTTTGTAAATATTTACGATATTATGCAAATAAAACATCTGACTGACGCTAGAACGTCAACGAACGTTGCGTAAGTAGGCCACTTGGAGTCAATGCCGCGTCGTAGTCGAGTCGTTATACCCTGCATGTCTTATTGTACCAGCTGACCGCCCCGGCTTCCGTAGGCATCCCCCCGCCAGACCCGCTTTATCTTTAAATTTTAGGGGCGTCTAGCAGGGGGTTGTCACGACACTATAAGTGTCTGGCAATGCATGACGTGATTTATAATACTATTCCGAAGAAAATATTAAAAAAATAGACTTTACACTTTGACGTTAGATTTTTTACACCTTTATTAGATACCTGTAATCTCCCAAAGCCACTATGATCCATAACTTCATAGTCGCTGATCGTGTTGGGAACAATACGCAGAGAAACTTTCGGATTTTATAAAATAACGAAGGTCTTGCACGCACTGCCTCTTAGTCCATAACTTTTAGTAGATATGACAAGTGGAATTGCAATAGGCCTTTTTATTACATGTATAGCGGTTAATGGCCGTGAAAACCTGCTTATAGGCACATATTTGAATGATATAATATTATATTTTTAAGTCCGGAAATCCGGCGTATAAACTCAAGTAACGGACATCTAATTATTAGTACTTAGGTATAAAGCCGATGTCTACAGAATTTAGGTTTTTTTAAATCCCACGGGAACTCTGATTATCTGGGATAAAAAGTAGCGTGTACCTGCACACCGCTCCCGTACAAACCTAAATCAAGAAACCGCACTTGGCCGGTTTTTTGTTTGTTCATCTAGGGCCATGAAGTTATTCCAAAAAATCATACGGGATAATTTTATCGTAACAAGAGGGCTGCTGAGTGCCGATTGTTTATTTTGCACAATGATGACGCGACATTTCAACATACATATTATTATCTTCCTTAGAGAAATAAGAGCATTCGAGAGGAAGAGACACACGTTTTGCATATAAAACCTTCGCGCGGTTCGTGCAGGTTGCATTGACTGGCGTTGTTATTGTCATGTTCACGATTACACGCATCCTACAATCTTAGGTATGAACTACCCTTCTGGGATCTGGATGTCAGTTCCAAAAGTCTGTACCAAATTTCATCAAAATCGATTAAGTGGATGGGTTATGATTAGGCAACAGGCAGACAGATAGACATACTTTTGCATAATCATAATATTAATATCAGTGTCAACGCATATTAAAAGTTGATAGTGCACACGTGGCATATTATGACATTAGTGTAAATCGTGCCTAAATATTATCTATGGTTAAATATTGTACCTATATAAGAACTGTCAAATAAACCATTACACACACAAACTCTCCGCTGAAGTACATTGTTTCATTGTTCCTTCTCCGAACCTAAAAATTAGAAGATCTGCCTATCGGGTCTTCAGTGTTAGTTCAAATAACTAACAGTATCTATGGATTTATAAAGGATGCACAATACTTTTTTTTTTAATTTATAGACCCGATAGATGATGCAGCCCAAGATGGAGCGCGCTTGCCTAGAAAGTCTTTGGTAATTTCAAAGTCACGAACTTTGGTTGACCATAGATATGTACCTACAGTAAATATAAAAGTAAATAGAAAACCAAAGTCAAGGTGGAGATTTTTTTGTGTGTTGTTCCAGTTATCTTTTTATCGGTTTGTTTTTCTTTATGTTTATAAAAAAAACGAAATCAACTGAATTTCACTTTCACTATGGTAGGTACAGATTCTGGGGGTCCAAATATTATATTGATCAATTTTATTAAAGAACTAGCTTATGCCCGCGTCTTTGTCCGCGTAGATTACACAAATTTCAACTACCTATTTTACCCCTTTAGGGTTTGAATTTTGAAAAATCCTTTCTTAACGGATGCCTACTTACGTCATAATAGCTACGAAATTACAGCCCAATCCGTCCAGTAGTTTGAGCTGTGCGTTGTTAGATCAGTCAGTCAGTCATCAGTCAGTCAGTCACCTTTTCCTTTTAGTACTGGGAGTAGGTAGGTACCTAGTAGAACTGACTCCTTTTAGAATGACAAGGCCTTAAGCCATAGTCCACCACGCTGACCGAGTTCGATTGGCAGAACATTTTTAGGAACATTATGAAGAACTCTGGCATGCAGGTTTTCTCACGATGTTTTTAGTACCTACATAAGTGAAATTTAATAATTATTGTTTTAAACGTATAACATCATCATCATAAACAGCAACCCATCCCATCGCCGGCCAACTACTGAGCACGAGTCTCCTCTTGGAATGAGGAGGATTTGCTCTTTACATCTTTGAAAACCGAAAAGTTAGTTGTGCGCGCCCAGGATCGAACTCCGAACCCCGCGAATAGAAGGCCGATGTCCTAACCACTAGGCTATCACGGCTTCGTTTTCTATAAAAGTTATTAGGTAAAAGAAACAAGGAAGCATCGTACCGGAACGATAAATCGCTTGGCGGTACGATTTTGCCGGTAGGGTGACTCCAGAATAAATTGACCCAAGAGCGTTTTGAAGAGTAAAATAATTTACCTAGGTACCTATAATACTTCAACCGTGAATTGAACTGCTTTTTTTTTGACCTCCCTATGACGCAGTGGTGAGCGCTGTGGTCTTACAACTGGGACGGCCCAGATTCAATCGAACCTGGGCCGTTCCACTTATAAGACCACCCGGCATTTCCTAAATGCCTAAATTCTAAATTGTATAATTTCTAAATTGTCTCTGGTCTGTTTTGGTGGGAGGTTAGGACCGTGGCTAGTTATCACCCTACCGGCAAAGCCGTGCTACCAAGTGATCGTACCGGAACGCTAAGTTTCGGTACGATACCGTGTAGAAACTGATAAGGTTTAAATAACCTCAATCAGAAAGAAAATCCATTATGTATAATAGGTAGGTCTACTATAACCCTCTTCCTAACAAGGTTAAGTAAAAAGTGGAAATACGTGGACGTAATGTCTATAAAGATATATAATAATTTACCAGACAAAATTCGTAACATAAACAATGAAAATAAATTCAACAGAATATTAAAAAACTTTTTATTAGAAAAGGGCTACTATGCCGTAAATGATTTCCTAAACGACGAACATAATATACCTAAATAAATAATAATATCGGTCTCCCTACTAAGGTCTAAGGACCAAATTGCGACACCCAAACTGGGTATCCATAATACTTTGTACATACTTAATATGATGTAGTTTATGGAAATGCAATAAATGAAAATTGAAATTGAAATTGAAATTGAAAACCTAAAGGCATACCGGCGGACTTTTTGACGACGTTTAATTTTCAGTTGGTAAGGTTTATTTAAGTTTGTATGTTTTATTTTAATATTTTTAAGTACTTTTAATTTAGATTTAAGTTTATTCAATAGAATTGTATGTTATTAAATTAAAAAATTAAAAAAGAAAAAAAAAGCATACCTACCCACTAATATAATATTAGGTAAGTATAATAAATGCGAAAATGTGTGTGTTTGTCCTTCATTCACGCCGCAACGGGGCAACAGGGATTGACATAAAAACTGAAATAGGCTATAGGTATTTTTCATTACGAAAAATCTAAATTTTATACGGGATTTTAAAAATCTAAATCCACGCGGACGAAGTCGTGGGCATCAATCATATTTCTATAGCTAAAATGATTACGTTTTTGTATGAGAATATGATATTAATTTTTATGTGCGTTAAGTCATAAAAGTTAAAAGATGTTAAATATTGTACCGGATGTCTTAGAACCATTAATAAATTAATGTTCTTTATGTTTTTCATTTTATATTATGCGCTTCAACTTTTGCAGTTTTTATGCTTATTTTTATATGTTAACAATAAAAATATTAGTCACGACCTAGGACAAAGACCTTTAGAACAATTATTAATGCTACATCTCTGAACGCTAAAAAATCAACTAATTAATAAGCAAATAAGTCGGTGCTTACTTAATTAAAAAACGACCTAAAATTTAAAAAAAAATCACATTTGAAAATGGCACTACACCGTAGGTAGGTAACTACATGATTTTTTATTCAAAATAATTTTTTTTTAAGTTTTAAAAAATACAGTTGAATTTTAATATTTTAGACATCAAAATATATTAATTTGTAACAGTGTGGCTAATTCCTTTGTACACAATCTCTAAACTAAACTAAAATATCACGTCTAAATCTATTGCTATCCCTTTCATAATGTTGCTTGCGGAAAAGGAAAGCACTAGACTTAGACCTGTAAATTTAGTTTAGTTTAGAGATTGTGTACTAGAGAATCGGCCCCAGTGATTGCTATATAATGTGTTTATTTTTCTAAATAATAAAAATATTAATAAAACTCACCTCAAATAAAGCCGATATCAATAAATCCTGGCCACCAATAAAACACTAAAACACTAAAAATCTATCACCAACACATAACTGCAATAATATAAAAACTATTTGCATGAAAACTTTTTCGTTTTGAATCTATGTAATTTTATAATCTGTGGTAGACAGCCGCGCGCGTTTCCCGCCGGACGGCAATGTACTGTCACAAGCAATGCGTTTGTTTGAACTTGGAAGTGAGCAGTTTTCAAGAACGCGGGCTTATTCTAGGCCTAGACGTCTTCGGTATGTTATCGAATTATTGCCTCGGGGTGCAATAGTTCAAGACTCAAGTACACTTGAAAGCACAGGTAGCAATAATATATTTCATAACATTAGGTATTTACATACTGAATGCGTCTGTCTGCTACGTTCTTACAGCCCATTCGTTTTGGCCCAACTGATTTTGACGTTTGGTACAATCATTTACGGATGCGGAATCATATTTGCAACAGGTAACGATCTGTAAAGAAAGTGGGCGAGGCCAGAGTGGTGCGTGCCCTACGCGTGTTTTCTATTTGATATCTTCGTTCGATAATTATTGACAAATCAAAAAGTGTAATGGTACCCATGAGGTATTGCGGATATTCGCATCCGTATTCGCAAATGCGAAACATTCGCATTAATTCAGACATCCGCATTCGCATTCGCGGATGGCAAAATATTGGCATCCGCAACTACCCTGGTAGGCGTTAGGCGTTGGGGTTCCAAAGTGCTAAAATGGCGAACTCGCACCGAAAAGCGCAGTGTTGGAAGACCCTCCACTAGGTAGACAGACGACTTCAACCTAGACGCATGGAGCCGCTGGATTTAGAAATCCCTACATGGATGGACTGGATGATAGATATGATACGGACAAGGCCACGACAAAAAGCTAGTAAAGAATAAACACCTAAGATACAATGGGAACGATGCGCCTCGAATGTCTCCATTGATTACTCGCAGGCCGCAGAGTACTTGTAACCGCCGTAGCGTAACCACGGTCACTCACCTTTACCTCGAACGTAACTCGACTTTTTACTTTTAGTGTTCTTACAGACGAGCGACATTTTATCAACGACAGGGATAACTGCTGTTGTCGTCGCTTGGCTGTCAAAGTCAAAGCCATTTATTCAAATAGGTATCGAAATAAATAAACGGATCCCAAGGTTGGTGCAGTGTTGGAAGCAAGTGATATTTAATACGGTATTTGACGACTAGTCAAATCAGTAACTTTTTATCAAACGTCAAAACGCGCGCTTAGTATGCGAGATTCTTTAAAATACCGGTGTGTGACGTCACGATCATTTGAAGTACTTTTTTTAGTTTAATCGATAATTTTAAATGGTTATTACACTTAAAACCAACAAAGGACGTGGATTTTACGTATTCTGGAAGAAGCTCTATTTAATAACCACTGAGAAATAATTCATTTTTGATGTAGTTAAATACCCAATTGCTTAAAGCCCACATAACTTCGAAAATAAGAGGTGTGTGTCCGGAATCGAATAGGAGGCGTTTTGACAACTTGGTTCTTATCGCTTTCAAATAATAATAATTTGATGCGAATTTTTAGCGTTTGAATTATAACTTGATGGCTTATGTTAATAGGTGGGTTAGCAGCTTTGTGGAGAGTAAAACACGATTTTTTTTTCGGAATAGCTGTGGAGGTAGCATATCTACTTCTTTTGTCCTCACGGCAACAGGCAGCAATGACAAGACAAAATGTTCCGATACAAAAAGTCTCTAAACTGTTTTTACTTCTTACTGTTCATCAAAATGAAATGGCACTATGGTAGTTTGTTATCTAAGAGCATTTTAATTGCAAATGATGTGTTGTAGGAAAATTGGAATTTATATGTATTTTTTCTACTGTTCATACTGTTTAGATTTGATTAATGTTCAAAGATAATTCGTTATGGTACTTACATTTAAATATTTATAATGCTGTGATTTATGCAATCTTGTAATTATTTTTAAAAATAAAGACACGAAATACGATTAAGTCATATCATTAACGTATTTTACCTTTCTGTATCTAAACTTTTTATTAGATTTTTTTTCATATATAAATAGCCTTTGTTTTAATATAATTGTTAGTTTGATCAACATAAATTATTTAAAAACTGTACTTAAATTTAAATACTATTTATTATGCCTAAGCAGTAAACAGTACTTATCGTTAGATTAATCTTTTCGTTCTGCTAAGTGGTTAAGTGAAAGCATTATGACAACTAAGATAATATTATAATAACAGGAAATTAAACTTAAATACTAACTTAATTAAGTATCAAATCTATTCAATCTAAGTCTAAACTTAAAAATAAAATAAGTCGTATAGTCTACACTAGCTTAGGTATGCTCGCGACTTCGTCCTCGTGGACTACACAAATTTCAAACCCCTATTTCACCCCCTTAGGGGTTGAAATTTCAAAAATCCTTTCTTAGCGAATATCTACGTCATAATAACTATCTGCGTGCCAAATTTCAGCTCGATCCGTCCAGTAGTTTGAACTGTGCGTTGATAGATAAGTCAGTCAGACAGTCAGTCACCTTTGCCTTTTATATTATTAAGATTAAGATGAAGTATGCTATCTATAAATTCAAGTAAATATCTAAAACTAACTGTCGATGACCTTATGAAACAGTTAAGTAGTTTAAAATACCGTTAAATAGATTTATTCATGAGTAAATCATAAAAATTAGCTACAATAAAAAGATAACAACATCAACCAGCCAGCAGTCATTGTAATGGAAAACGTATATTTCTTGGAGTATGTAAATGATTAGATAGAATCAGAATTAAACTACTGGCGTTATAAACACGGTCAACGACTTTTAAGGTTGAATACGTACAATCGTGTATGAATAACAGAGAATATAAATATTATTTACTCGATGATTTTATGATGGTAGTTCCCATTATGCTCTCAAAGGTATGGGAAATCTACCTAGCCAGCGTGGCTAACTATGACCTACAGCCTTCTCATTCCGAGAGGAATCCTGTGGTCAGTAGTGGACTGGCGATTGGTTAATCATGATGATGATGATGATATTTGACTCGAGTCAAATATCATCATAATCATGATTAACCAATCACCGGCCGGCAACTTAGCCCACGTGACTTAAGGTTTTCTAAAAAGCCCGTGGGTATTTTTAGAAATCCATACTAATATTATAAATATGAAAGTGCGTCTGTCTGTCTGTCTGTCTGCTAGCTTGTCACGGCCCAACAGTTTAACCGATTTTGATGAAATTTGGTACCTACAGAGTTAGCTTACGTCCCGGGGAAGGACATACCCACGACATACCTACGCTACATTTTATCCCGGAAAATCAAAGAGTACGGGACGGGCAACAGCTAGTATTTAGATAAAAACCTGGTTACAAATTGTAAATCGAGTACCAATAGTAGTATCTGCGCCGTGATATTTCCAATCTAGCGTACCGTTCTGATCACGTTCGGCAACAAACGGACCGTGTTGGTTTGTGGAATTCCGAACCGGTAGCACGTCATAAAATATAATAGTAGCCACTAGCCAAGTAGGAGAAGGCTAAAGGTATGATTCCGAACCACGCTGCACGCAGCAGCGCTGCCGCAACAGTGCTGTCACCAGCTGTCACAGTCCTGTCGCGGCACTACTGGTCCCCATACAATCTCTATAAGCTTATATGGAGCGAGACCAATAATTAATCTATGCTTATATGACATTACATTCCGAGCTAGGCACTCAATGTCGCGGCAGCAATGTAGCGGAACATTGCTGCCTAGCTCGGATCAGTAGTGCAGCACTGTGACAGCACTGCTGCGTGCAGCGTGGTTTGGAATCATACCTTTACACCGCCACAGGCGGTCCTTACATATAAATAAAATATATACCTATCTACACAAATAAGTAACAAGCATGTTTTATTATGATTTTATTATAAGGAAAAATATTATTAATATTAAAACGACAAAAGTAGGATTAGAAAAATAAACTAGATTTATTATTTAAGTTTTTAAGCATATCTAAGTAAGTAGTTAGAATTGTGTCATAGAATTTGTAAGGAATCAAAATAAAGCTTTTATTTATTTATTTTACTAGCCATTATTTATTTATTTTACTAGTAACTAGTTATGTCTGGTGGGAGGTTGGGTGAGAGCTACCGGCAAAGCCGTGCCGCCAAGCGATTTAGCGTTCCGGTACGATGCCGTGTAGAAACCAAAGGGGTATGGGTTTAATAAAAACTGCCATACCCCTTCCGGGTTAGTCCGCTATCATCTTAGACTGCATCATCACTTACCATCAGGTGAGATTGCAGTCAAGGGCTAACTTGTATCTGAATAAAAAAAAAATAGTAACTATTTGTATAAGTCCCGCAAATTGCTAATGCGTGTGGCCGCTATTTTAGTGACATCAGCACTAGACAGAAGTTTCGAGCTGATGGTCTATTTTTACTTAAATATATACGTCAAATGATGTCAAAATGACGTCATTTCGATGTTAATGAGACATGGTTCCAGCGTAATAGCAATTTGCGGGATTTATAAGTAGGTACTAGCCGGTAGCCGGTGGCCGTATCAGACATCTGGGGGCGTGTGTCGAATTGATAGGCGCATCGCACACTTGCAGAGTGGAGTGGACTGTGGAGCCGAAACGGAAGTCTTCTTTTGAGGTACGGAACCCTAAAAACTCTATGGGTCAACTGTCATGTCAAAACTACGGTTCACCTTTAAGGACTAAAATCTAAAATCTAAAATCACGTAAAGATTAAAAATGGCGCGGGAGGAGTCATTTTTTACGCATTATTTGTTTCATCATTATCTTTAGAGTCTCCGCAGACCACAAACTTTTTATCGGCCGTTATAATTTGTGCACTTACATACATCTTCATACTGATTAAGAAACCGACCAAACTATCGGTCGATAAAAAGTTTGTGGTCTGCGGGGACTCTTAAAATAAGGCCTAAATTCGTACTTTTGACATGATAGGCTGTAGTTAGCTATATGACTGTAGTTTGAACTGTGCGTTGATAGACAAGTCAGTCAGTCAGTCAGTCAGCTTTTCTTTTTATATACCTAATATAGAAGACTAGCTATGCCCGCGACTTCACCCGCGTGGATTACACGAATGTCAAACCCATATTTCACCTACCTACTTAGGGGATAGGTAGGTACTTAGGGGTTGAATTTTCAAAAATCTTATCAGCGAATGTCTACGTTATGAAGTTATCTGCGTACCAAATTTTAGCCCAATCCGTCCAGTAGTTTGAGTTGTGCACTTATTTGTGGATCAGTCAGTCAGTCAGCTTTTCCTTTTCTATATTATTATACAGAGAAAAGAGAAATTAGATTACTAGAGGAGACACTTTTAAGCCATTAGCGACATCTGTTCATAAGACTTAGTTTTACTTACCTACGTAGAAAAGTAGTGTGTTGTGCACGGTACTTTCTCTGAGTAACTTAAAAGTAGTAAGGTACATCCCTAGGTGGCGCTGTATTTCCGCTACAGAAAGAAATTTCAGAATTTGAATTTCGAATTTTTAAAAACCCATGTGCACAAAGTTGCAGGAAAAAGCTAGTCTGAATCTATATTATCTATACTAATATTATAAATGCGAAAGTGTGTCTGTCTGTCTGTCTATCTGTCTGTCTGTCTGTCTGCTAGCCTTTCACGGCCCATCCGTTCAACCGATTTTGACAAAATTTGGTACAGATATAGCTTGCATCCCGGGGAAGGACATAGGGTAGGTACTTTTTTATCCCGGAAAATCAAACAGTTCCCACGGGATTTTTATAAACCTCAATCCACGCGGACGAATTCACGGGCATCATCTAGTATAATATAAAAGGAAAAGCAGACTGACTGACTGATCTATCAACGCACAGGCCAAACTACCTACTTACTTGACCGATCAAGCTGTTTGGCATCCAGATAGTTATTATGACGTAGACATCCGCTAAGAAAGGATGTTTGAAAATTCATCCCCTAAGGTGCCCTAAGGCTGCCTCTCCACTGGTGCGGAGAAAAGAGGAGCGAAGCGGAGATGTGCAAATATTAACCAATAGAAATACATTAAACTCCCGCTCCGCTTCAGTGGACAAGGATTTGTGGACTAGTTAAAAAATCATACAATGACGCGGAGCGGGGAAGCGGCGCGGCAAAGCAGAGCGGGGCTAGCTCCGCGTTTGGAAAAACATAAAACACAGTCCGCAACTCCGCTCCGCATTAAATTCTCGCTCTGCTCCGCTATTTAAGTGCTTTATTCACCATCCATCTTGCTGTACGTCCCGCCAAGGTGAGTCAAGGCCACGGTGCTAAATGTAGCATACAGACCATCGTGCGCGCATCAAGCGTGAGCAGAATCACGTTACAAAACAACCTCTAAATGGTAAAATCTGCTGTACAGCAAGTCTATTCACGATCAAGCATGCACGACGCAGGACGACTCTGACGTACGTTCGATTCACTGTCTATCTGCACGACGCGGGTGGTGGTGGAGGCGCTCGCTGGATGCAAAACTCGTCGTGCACATCCAGCAAACAATTAATAATAATTATCGACGTACGTCTAGTCTATTCACGGTCTTTTTGCATCGTACATCGTGCATGGCCTTAGCGGGACGTACAGCAAGATGGATGGTGAATAAAGCGCTTTAGCTTTGCGTCTATGGACAGATACAGTCCGCATCTCCGCTCCGTATCACTTTCTCGCTCCCCTCCGCTACCTAGCTTCGCGCCAGTGGACAGCCAGCCTAAGGGCGCTTGTGCACTCATCCCTATTCAGCCCGTATCCGTGATTTATAGAAGTGGCTGTCATACACATACGTACTCAATTGATTCGTATTTTTACGGAACATGCTCATTCGTATTCGGTTCGTATCCGTGATTCTTCGAAGTGGCCGTCACACAAATACCTACGTAGGTAGGTACGTTCGATTCGTATTTTTTTCACAGATCCGTAAAATCACGGATGAGTGCACAAACGCCCCAGGATAAAAATAAATAGATTTGTGTCTCGAACGAAATCATACGCATAAGCTAGTTATTAATAGTATTCCATGAAAACTATTTCTTCAGATCGCAATATTAAAATTTAGGTAGGAACGTTCGTAAAAAGATTTCTCAAAGAAACCACTTATCGTAGAATAGGGCTGCCATACGTCCCGGTACACCGGGACAAGTCCCGGTCTGAAGCGTTGTGTCCCGGTGTCCCGGTCAGTAAGTTAGTTGTCCCAGTTTGGCAGTTAGGGCGTTTTTCCACCGGCGCCGTCAACGCGACGTCAATGAAAAGCGAGATTATTTTGGACGGAGTTCGGAATGACATGTGTCCACCGCGACGGAACCCAGCGGTTCAGTTTGATCTTTGTGTAAGTGTGTGTGGTGTATTAACAACAAACAGACAGACCCTTTCGAATTTACAGTATCTGTAGGTATGCATATGGAGGCTGTCCCGGTCGTCCTTTTAGCAATTATGGCAGCCCTATCGTAGAACCTCAAAAAGTAATAAAAATCTTGAGCCAGGGTAAATGAGGTTTTATAAATATTAGTTTAGATCTAAGTAATATTTCTCTGAAACCTTTTGAGGCTGTAGAATAAATATTACTTCTAAGGGCGCGTTTATATGCGATAGCGAATCAACATTAGAGTTGCAAAAACCAATATTATGTGATTTTAGAAATAAACTAGCTTATGCTCGCGACTACGTCCGTGTGGACTACACAAATTTCAAACTCCTATTTCACCCCCTTAAGGATTGAATTTTCAAAAATTCTTTCTATTTTACGTCATCATAGCTATCTGCACGCCAAATTTCAGGCTGATCCGTCCAGTAGTTTGAGCTATGCGTTGATAGATCAGTCAGTCAGAGGAGTCACCTTTTCCTGTTATAATATATTTAGATTTATTCAAATTCAACGCTAGTAGGCGTTAGTTAGTAGTCTACATAAATTTTTCAGGTTGTTGTGAAGACTGTCATAAATTCTTCATCCATCCATTGGAACCGAGTAAGTAGATAAATATTGGCGGAGGGAATGAGTGTCGCCTCTTTACATAGGAATAATTGGTAAAATGTGGTTAAATTGAGAAAATCGTTTGCCGGTTTAAGTAAGATGTAATTTCAGAGGACAAAATTGGGTGTTTGACTCCAATTTTTTTATTACTTTATTATAAACTAGAATAAATTAATGATGTAAACTGATAAAACTAATTAAATTAATCAAATAACAAAAAAGTTATAAGCATTTAAATATTTCTGATTAGACAGAGATAGCGATACAGCAGTTTGACGTCACACCTACTAATGCCATAGTAGCTTCGTGCGGTTTTTCGTTTTGCGAGAAAGGGATAGAATAGAATAGAATAGAATAGAATGTTTTTTTATTCATGTAAACTTTTTAAAAGTGCTTATGAATAGTCAGGTTTAATTTACCACTGGTTCGGAATGCCGTTCCTATCGAGAAGAACCAGCAAGAAACTCGGCGGTTGCTTTTTTTAATTTTTCAATTTACAAGATAGAAAGACCCTCCCCCTCCAAAATTAAAATGCCTGTAACTTTGTAAACCTTTGTTGGATTTTAATATTTTTTTCAGTGTACGTCATTATTTTTATCCTAGTTTATAATAAAGTAATGATATTTATCAAATTCAAAAGTTGGCAAGTACCCAATTGTCGTAGTATTTTTGTTACCACTGTGAACAGAGCTTTGTAACCCCAATATTTCATGTCCGAAAATTATGAAAAGTCGGAGTCACGTCAGAGCCACTCGAGCTTAAAGCTCACGTCTGAGCCTTTAAGCTCAAAACGTATACAATTTGGTAGATATTATCCTTTTGAGAAGCTCGTCCTCTTTTATTGATATTAATGGTCTAGTTTTCCTTAGCATATACTTCACTCAATTCTATATGAGGCCATGAGAATATTTATTATTATTTACGTAAAAAATAATAATCATCATGATCAACCCATCGCCGGCTCACTACAGAGCGCGGGTCTCCTCTCAGAGTGAGAAGGGTTTTGGCCATAGTCTACCACGCTAGCCAAGTGCGGATTGGCAGACTTCACACACCTTTGAGAACATTATGGAGAACTCTCAGGCATGCCGGTTTCCTCACGATGTTTTCCTTCACCGTTAAAGCAAGTGATATTTTAATTACTTAAAAACGCACATAACTCCGTAAAGTTAGATGTGCGTGCCCGGGATCGAACCCCCGACCTCCGATTGGAAGGCGGACGTCCTAACCACTAGGCTACCACAGCTTCAAAAATAATAATAAATATTCTCATTTCTATTCTATTCTATTCTATGGAAATTCTATTTTGCGTCTCAATTTTGCTAATTTTGAATTTTTCAAAAAAAGTTTTTTACATTTACTTAATTGATTTAGGTACCTACCTAATGTTTCACTTTTATGAGGTTTTTCAGTATTCAGCGGTTATACTTACAGGTGCTTACAGTACGCGGCAGAAAATAATGTACATCGACCTTTAGAAAGAGATAGAGGATTTGTAGAGCATTGTCTCTGTCGTTTAAACCGACAAAACGTCACATAGGTATGAGTGACTAAGACAACGCACTACAAAGCCGAAAGCTCATTCTAACGGTCGATGTACATTATTTTCTGCCACGTACTGTACCTAGTACCTACTTATTAAGAAAAGAAAAGATCGTGTTGAACGAATTCTAATAAATAAAACGTTGATTCATATTAAGCATTTAATATTCCGGAAAAAGTTTATATTATATTTGAAAGTGGATTACAAAAAATTTGGTGCATTAAACATCTCAGTAAAGAAAATTTGGTGCATTAAACATCTCAGTAAAGAAAATTTGGTGCATTTAACATCTCAGTAAAGAAAATTAGATAAAACCAAGTTGGTTCTTGATCATAAGTACGTGTTCCAAGGGGTAATTAGTGCCCAATAAGTATCCTGCACCTTCTTGAGTTTTAGGAGGTTGCATTTTGGGAGGTTCATATTTGAAAGGTTCATGTTTGGGAGGTTCAACCTCAGTTTCTTTTGCATTTCGCTTCACTATACCACAGTCGAGAGACTGGATTATGCTTAAAAGCAAAAGAACGCCGGTGAAAACCTATAAGAAATAATAGTGTTAATTATTATTGTTAAATAGTCGGAGGCAGCCGGGATGGCGATGGGCGGGGCACATAAGTACGAACACCCAATAAATAGACGGTGAAGAGTAATAATTCCTATCTCTATATATAAAAATGAATCGCTGAATGTGTTGCTGATAGCAAATCTCGAGAACAGCTGAACCGATTTCGCTAATTATTTTTTCATAATATTCCTTGAAGTACGAGGATGGTTCTTACGGAGAGAAGAATTTAAAAAAAATCCTGAAAAAGAATCGACCGTTGGGTGGTATGAAGTTCGCCGGGGCAGCTAGTTTTAAATAAATATGAAAAAGATTTATTCCCTCTCTGCTCTCTTGAGAGACGTTAGGTAAAGTGAACACGAATTGTGACAATACTGTGTTCTTATTCATTTTTAGTGTTCCGTACCTCAAAAGGAAAAACGGAACCCTTATAGGATCACTTTGTTGTCTGTCTGTCTGTCAAGAAACCTACAGGGTACTTCCCGTTGACCTAGAATCATGAAATTTGGCAGGTAGGTAGATCTTATAGCTGACATTAGGGGAAAAATCTGAAAACCGTGAATTTGTGGTTAAATGACACAAAAAAAATTAAATTGTCGGCATGAACAAATATTGCTATTTTCAACTTTCAAAGTAAGATTACTATACCAAGTGGGGTATTATATGAAAGGGCTTTATTTGTACAGTCTAAAACCGATTTTTATTTATTTTTAGGCATAATAGTTTTTGATTTATCGTGCAAAATGTCGATAAAATACGATTGTAGTACGGAACCGTCAGTGCGCAAGTCTGACTCGCACTTGGCCGGTTTTTTTCTGTGTTCTTGGTTCTAGCTTAAGCTACGTTAGTACTATTATATCTTCTGATATCGTAGCTTAAGAATATTATAGGTTTTTTGATAGCATCAACTATTGACATTTCGGCTGCCGAAAATCAAAACCCAGTACCTAAGCGACATCAGACGAATCGCAGAGCATGATAACTCAAAAACTATGATGCATAAAAATAAATAAAAATCAGTTTTAGAATGCACAGGTGAAGCCCTTTCATATGATACCCCACTTGATATAGTTATCTTACTTCGAAAATTGAAAATACTAATTATTAGTTTATGACCACAATTGTTTTTTTGTGTGATGTGACCATAAATTCACGGTTTTCCAGATTTTTCCCCTAATGTCTGCTATAAGACCTACCTACATGCCCAATTTCATGATTCTAGGTTAACGGGAAGTACCCTGTAGGTTTCTTGACAGACAGATAGACAGACAAAAAAATTATTCTATAAGGGTTCCTTTTGAGGTATGGAACCCTAAAAAATCATTATTTGAATAACAAAAAATAATAAGTGAGATGTACGTACTTTGAAACTAATCATGGTGACTGTAGTGTAGGTATAAGAATGGAATGAAATGTTTGTTATGTAACGCAGACAACTGCACTGTAGATATACTGTGATACAAAACAGTTTATATACTGTACCACTATCTTGCATGGATAAAAAAGGGGTTATATTGGTAATAATTAGCCCGTTTTCTTATCAGTAATAAAGGATAATATCTTCAAATTTATAATTACTCAATTTACATAAAAAATACGATCCATTTTTCTTAACCATATTTGTCTTTATAATTTAACCCGTAATAACATTAAAGGGTAAACATTTTTAACGTACCTAATTATAAAATGGTTTAATGTGTACCCAATATATTAAAGAATGTCATCAAACATCATTATTTCATATTTGGCATCAGGAAATCTATATAAAAGGAAAAGCTGACTGACTGATCTTTCAACGCACAGCTCAAACTAATGGACGGATCGGGCTGAAATTCGGAATGCAGGTAGCTATTATGACGTAGACATCCGCTAAGAGTCAGGCAGTGTGCCCGGGTCCTGCTGGTCCCTGTTGGATACGTCCGAGGGGAAGACTCGTCCGATACCGGTCGTTGCGCCCCGGTAACATGGCTAATGATCTCTTCGGGGATATTGTTAGCCATGGCTAATGACGTCGCAGGGGGGAGGTGTCTCCGCGTGTCCCTCTGACCAGCAGAGGGCACAATAGACAAAACGGGGTGTGATGTATCTCATGAATGGGTCCCCGGTGGAGGACTGCTGGCTGGCTGTCTGGCGCCGCTGGGTTTTAGTGGGTATTCCGATCGCCTCTAGGCTGGCGAGTCCCACTCAAAAAAAACCAGCCAAGTGCGAGTCAGGCTCGCGCAATGAAGGTTCCGTACTACAGTCGTATTTTTTCGACATTTTGCAGGATAATTCAAAAACTATCTTCTTCTTCTTCCTTACCTTATCCCACGCTACGTGGGGTCGGCACAACCCACACAACAAGGTCTTCTTCTTCCACTCATTGATTTAATTTTAATTTAATTTAATTTAATTTATTTTATTTTGTAGAGACAAACAGTTACAATTAGTTAACTAGATAGTATATATATAAAAACACTTAAACCAAAGCAGTCTCCAATGAGAAATTAACACTTATAATAAAAAATTATGTCCACAACACACGGGCATAGTATGCGTATGAAAAACTAGGCACAGAGTATTTAAAACTAACTAGGTAGATAAACTTATGGAACACAGAACTAAAATCGACGAAAGTATAAACTATAACTAGGCAGAATTTGATATAACATCCTTAATTGCTAATTTATACCTATGGAGAGAGAGATGAAAAATATCACTTTTCGCGAATAGATGATTAGCTTGATAATTCAAAAACTATGATACATAAAAATAAATAAAAATCCTGAAGACCTTTCATATGATACCCCACTTGATATAGTTATCTTACTTCGAAAATTGAAAATACTAATTATTAGTTCGTGACCACAATTTAACTTTTTTTGTGTGATGTAACCACAAATACAAGGTTTTCAGATTTTTCCCCGAATATCAGCTATAAGATCTACCTACCTGCCAAATTTCATGATTCTAGGTCAACGGGAAGTACCCTGTAGGTTTCTTGACAGACCGACAGACAGACAACAAAGTGATCCTATAAGGGTTCCGTTTTTCCTTTTGAGGTACGGAACCCTAAAAAGGTATAGGCAGGTTAAGCAAAACAACCCAGATAGGTAAGTACTTATTTTTTTTTAAATAATTACTTAAAAATAAAAGATAACTAAACATTTATTAAAAGTGCAGTTACCTGCATACAATTAGCATCAATTTTATTGGTAGTGATAAGGAGAACCCAATTATTTAAGAACGATCATAAAATTCAGTGTCTTTACTTAATTTTGTCGGCCTCATTCAGGAACGGCATGGACAGTCGGACAGATGGACAGAACAAATAAGTAATTAATATCTAAATATATAAAAGGAAAAGGTGACTGAGTGGGGCTGATCTATCAAAGAAGATTTTTGAATCGTGTAAAAATAATCGTATTAAAAAGTTTAGTAAACCTTAAGCTTGCAACTATCAGCGGCCTTTGAAAGGTTTTACAGAAAAACACTAAAAAGGCTTTGAACAAAATGCTTCAATAGAATAGTAGAAGGATTTAAGATCCACTTCAAAAGAAATAGAAACAGAAGTGGTAAATCAAACAAAATTAGCGGCATTACCACTGAGGCGGGTGTTCCTTACATTTCCAAGCGAACACTCGCTCAGTACCCGTAGTACAAGATTTTACGTCTCACCAAACCAAACCAAATTCGAGAGTCGAAATACTTCCGCGTTACAGTAAACTCGATCTTAAATGCCGTGTTTTAAAGCTCAAGTTTGTCTACACTTCTACAGCCAGCGCTCCAAGCGGAAACATTGCGAACTTAAAATCAATGGCATTGAATATTTGACTTCAATTCAAGGCTGTTTAGGTCCATTTTACTGTAACGCGGAAGTATTTCGACTCTCGAATTTGGTTTCGTTTGGTGAGACGTAAAATCTTGTATTACGGGTACTGAACTCTTAAGGCTTTCACGTAATGAGCGCTCAGTTCGTTAGAAACATGCTTTTTATTTCCCGACATCCAATGCCGACATCCGTTGCTCTATGGCTGTGGTAACTGCTTACTTAGGTGCACAAAAAAATTAAATTGTGGTCATGAACTAATAATAATTACATTAGTATTTTCAACTTTCAAAGTGAGATAACTATATCAAGTGGGGTATCTATCATATGAAAGGTCTTCACCTGTACATTCTAAAACAGATTTTTATTTATTTTTGCATCATAGTTTTTGAATTATCGTGCAAAATGTCGAAAAAGTACGACTGTAGTACGGAACCCTCAATAATAATAATAGTTTTTTATTGTCAGGCATAAAACCCATAAACACATTTAAAATTGAATGCGCACAATATTCTCTATAAGCTTATATGAGACTAGCTTCTGCCTGCGGCTTCGCCCGCGTAGCCTACAGGAAACAAATGGCATTTATTTTTCCGAAAAACAAACATTATAACATCAGGAACCTGCACCAGCAAAACCTTCCAACCCCCAAACCCCCATTTCATTCCTTTGGGGGAAGGGGGGAGGGAAAAGGGGGTGAGGGGTTCTTAACTGACACCTAATCTCAAGAAAAAACCTACTTTCCAAATTTCAAGTTAATAATATCAATAATTAAAACTTTATCATAGAAACTTTCATCCCCTATTTTACCACCCTTATGGGCGAATTTTCCAAAAATCCTGAAATACGTATTTCTTCATTTGTGACCGAAAACCTAAAAAAACCAATTTTCATGCAAATAACTTGAAAAATGGCGGACTTTCATACAAACTTCCATCCCCAATTTAACCCACTTAGGGGTGGAATTTCGAAAAATTCTTTCTTAGTGGATACCTACTCTTTACAAAGAATAGACCCTCCAAATTTCATGTCTCTAGGACCAGCGGTTTAGGCTGTGCGTTGATATATATGTCAGTCAGTCAGGACTTTGAATTTTATATACATATATAGATTACATTCCGAGCTAGGCAGCAATGTTCCGCTACATTGCTGCCGCGACATGCTGCCTAACTCGGAATGTAATGTCAAATAAGCTTATAGAGATTGTATGGGGACCAGTAGTGCCGCGACAGCACTGTTGCGGCAGCACTGCTGCGTGCAGCGTGGTTCGGAATCATACCTTAAGACATAATGCCGCAGGTCAGAATTCCAACCAACTAAAAACCAGAAATAGGCAAATCTAGAAATGGCAAAGCTATCTCTGTACACGGATGATCTCTATTGAGAAAATTTGGCTTTTTCTTACCCTCGTTTGAGCTTCTAGGTACAGAGAGCCTTGATTTGTCTAAATCACTTAACAAACTCCAGTCTACACGTTGAAAAGCCTGATGCAGTTTTTCGTATATATATGCCTAGCCTTTTCCCATGTTAGTTGGGGTCGGCTCTCCTAACCATCTCCTGATGCAGTTTCGTATATATATGCCTAGCCTTTTCCCATGTTAGTTGGGGTCGGCTCTCCTAACCATCTCCTGATGCAGTTTCGTATATATATGCCTAGCCTTTTCCCATGTTAGTTGGGGTCGGCTCTCCTAACCATCTCCTGATGCAGTTTCGTATATATATGCCTAGCCTTTTCCCATGTTAGTTGGGGTCGGCTCTCCTAACCATCTCCTGATGCAGTTTCGTATATATATGCCTAGCCTTTTCCCATGTTAGTTGGGGTCGGCTCTCCTAACCATCTCCTGATGCAGTTTCGTATATATATGCCTAGCCTTTTCCCATGTTAGTTGGGGTCGGCTCTCCTAACCATCTCCTGATGCAGTTTCGTATATATATGCCTAGCCTTTTCCAATGTTAGTTGGGGTCGGCTCTCCTAACCATCTCCTGATGCAGTTTCGTATATATATGCCTAGCCTTTTCCCATGTTAGTTGGGGTCGGCTCTCCTAACCATCTCCTGATGCAGTTTCGTATATATATGCCTAGCCTTTTCCCATGTTAGTTGGGGTCGGCTCTCCTAACCATCTCCTGATGCAGTTTCGTATATATATGCCTAGCCTTTTCCCATGTTAGTTGGGGTCGGCTCTCCTAACCATCTCCTGATGCAGATTCGTATATATATGCCTAGACTTTTCCCATGTTAGTTGGGGTCGGCTCTCCTAACCATCTCCTGATGCAGTTTCGTATATATATGCCTAGCCTTTTCCAATGTTAGTTGGGGTCGGCTCTCCTAACCATCTCCTGATGCAGTTTCGTATATATATGCCTAGCCTTTTCCCATGTTAGTTGGGGTCGGCTCTCCTAACCATCTCCTGATGCAGTTTCGTATATATATGCCTAGCCTTTTCCCATGTTAGTTGGGGTCGGCTCTCCTAACCATCTCCTGATGCAGTTTCGTATATATATGCCTAACCTTTTCCCATGTTAGTTGGGGTCGGCTCTCCTAACCATCTCCTGATGCAGTTTCCTAAATCCAATTATTCCAGTCTTATTAGATTAATTAGAGTCGGTACTGCTACACTTTTTTTTATTCATATATGTATGTATGGCAGTTTTTATTTTAATCCCATAACCCCTTTGGTTTCTACACGGCATCGTACCGGAACGCTAAATCGCTTGGCGGCACGGCTTTTGCCGGTAGGGTGGTAGCTAGCCACGGCCGAAGCCTCCCACCAGACAAATAATATACCTACCATGGCCACCATGGATAATCTTTTTATTGGTCGCATAGACAACGTATTTTTTGTCCGAATTAGTTCTGTATCGAGCAATGAAATAATTAGTTTGAAATAAACTTTAAAAAAATATTTATTGAAAGTACCTACCTAATAAATCACTACCCCTATTATAAATGCGAAAGTGTGAAAAAAGACTAAGAAAATTTGCTTTCAGAAAAAAACTTTCATCTAAATTAAAAAGATCAAAAGTCGAAAAGATATTATTAATCCAAAAGCGTAAGCACTAATTAATTAAAAGTAAAAAGAAAAACCGGCCAAGTGCGAGTCAGACTCGCTGCCGAGGGTTCCGTACTACAGTCGTATTTTCGACATTTTGCACGTGCACGATAAATCAAAAACTATTATGCATAAAAATAAATAAAAATCTGTTTTAGAATGTACACATAAAAACCCTTTCATAATGATACCCCACTTGGTATATTAATTTGACTTCGACAGTTGAACATACAAATTAATTCAGTTTTCGAAATATTCCCCTTACGTATGCTATAAAACCTACCTACCTACCAAGTTTATTGACAGACACGATAGACAAGACAGACAACGAAGTGATCCTTTTTTTAAATAGAGAAAGTGAGCAAACGAGCAGGTGGGTCACCTGATGTTAAGTGATTACCGCCGCCCATGAACATTTGCAGCAGCAGAGGAACCATTCGCCGATGCATTGCCGGCCTTTTAGGAATTTGTTGGTCCGCCCCTTGAATAACCCCATGTTGTAATCTAGTGGGATCCTATAAGAAATCCTTTTTCTTTTGAGGTACGGAACCCTAAAAAGAGTATATTTAACCCTAATTCCGATGAGCTTTGATCATAATCTTTGAGCGAATATTTTAGAAGTTGTCAGCGAAAAGGTTCGACTCTTATAATCTTGTAGTGAATCGCCCCTTTAATTAAATTTAATTCCGCTTTCAGGGCAGATAAGTTTTATCTACAGTATTACTCTGACAGACACGACAGACAAACAGACGGACAGACAGACAACGAAGTGATCATATAAGGGTTCCTTTTTCTTTTGGGGTACGGAACCCTAAAAAGAGTATTTAACCCTAATTCCGATGAGCTTTGATCATAATCTATGATCGAATATTTTAGAAGTTGTCAGCGAAAAGGTTCGAGTCTTATAATCTTGTTATGAATCGCCCCTTTAATTAAATTTAATTCTGCTTTCAGGGCAGATAAGTTTTATCTTCAGTATTCTTCGGTCGGACTTTTGTGCTAATTACTTATAGAGAGAGAGCCAGCGCGTGCCAGACCTTCGTTATTTTATAAAATCTGTAAGTTTCTCTGCATGGGTACCTATTGTCCCCAACACAGGGAGAAACGATCAGCGACTATGAAGTTTGGATCATGGGGGCTTTGGAAGATAACAGGTAATAAAGGTGTAAAAAATCTTATGTCACAGTATAAAGTCTATTTTTTTTTCTTCGGAATAGTATTAGATCTCACGTCATGGATTGGCAGACACTTAGTATGATGGCAACGCCCTGCCTGACACCGTTAAGGTTTAATAAATTGTTAAAGTTCAAGGGTGTCTGGCAGGGGGTTGCCACGACTCTAAGTGTCTGGCAATGCATGATATGATTTCTAATACTATTCCGGAAAAAAATAGACTGTATAAACGTAAGATTTTGAAGACCTTTACTACTTACCTGCTATCTCCTAAAGTCACAAGATCTAAACATCATTGTCGCTAATCGTTCCTCTCTGTATTGGGGACAATACGCAGAGAAACTTTCAGCTTTTATAAATTAACGAAGGTCTGGCACGCGCTGGCTCTTAGTCCATTAGAAATTGAACGGCGAGATAATTGCTGGCTTATTATTTCTCTTCTACTCCAGTCAAAGGCTGGATCCATTGAAGAATTAGACGCTCACTTACCTGAAATAAAAAGAAAATAATATAATTATTTTATAGCATTATATACTTATTTGAAATGGTTTATATAAACATTATTTCGTAATAACTACTGTTCAGTAAATATAATTAAAGTCATTCGTTCAATACGCCGATCCACACTGGACCAGCGTGCCAGACTATGGCCAAAATCCTTCTCATTGTAGGGTGAAGAGAGCATAATATTAGTATGGTGCGGATTGACAACCGGAAGGCGGAAGACCCGTGTACAGTGACCAGCTCTCAGAAATGTATTGTTAAGATTTTTTAGGGTTCCGTACCTTAAAAGAAAAACGGAACCCTTATAGGATCACTTTGTTGTCTGTCTGTCTGTCAAGAAACCTACAGGGTGCTTCCCGTTGACCTAGAATCATGAAATTTGGCAGGTAGGTAGGTCTTATAGCAGACATTCGAGGAAAAATCTGAAAACCGTGTATTTGTGGTTACATCACACAAAAAAAAATTGTGGTCATGAACCAATAATTAGTATTTTCAACTCTTGCAGTGCGATAAGTATATCAAGTGGCGTATCATAATATTATTACGAAAGGTCTACAGCTGTGCATTCTAAAACACATTTTTATTTATTTTTATGCATCATAGTTTTTGAATTATCGTGCAAAATGTCGACTGTACGGTACGGAACAAAACAGTACGGAACCCTCGTTGCGCGAGCCTGACTCGCACTTGGCCGGTTTTTAATTTTTGTGGTGCAAACAGGTTTTTTTTTTCATTATGTGTGTATGACACGCATGACACGTAGAAATGTGAAGGATTTATTAGAAAGGTGAAGGAATTCGTCCGGCGTCTTGTGGTTCGGTGGTAAAAAGGTTGCTGATGGTCACCTCATGCAGTCCTGAGCGCAGTCCCGGAGCCGGCAATAGCTGCAGCTGCAAGCTGAGTAGCAGGAGCCCCCTGAGTCCAGGCTGACGGAGTCGAAGTGGTGCAGACCCTCGCCCGAGCTGGGGACAGTGTGGGAACCGCGCCATCTGGAATTAGAAATCAGTACCCTTATTATAAATGCGAAAGTGTGTTTGTTTGTTGGTTTGTTGGTTTGTCCTTCAATCACGTCGCAACGGTGCAACAGATTGATGTGATTTTTTTGCTTGTGTATAGATAAAGACATGGAGAGTGATATAGGCTACGTTTTATGCCGGAAAATCAAAGAGTTCCCACGGGATTTTTAAAAACCCAATTCGGACGAAGTCGCGGGCATTAGCTAGGTAGTATATATTTTTAAAATGAGCCTTTTAACAAAATTTTTACGTTTTGCTCTCAAGTTTTAAGGGTTTTAACCAACGTATCACCAATTTTTAATAGTTGCCCTCATGAAAATTGCTTTGGAGGTGAGGTGAGGAGTGATGAATAGTTTTAGTGATGAATGATGATCAACCCATTGGTGGCCCACTACTAAGCAAGGGCCATAGACTGCCACGCCGCTGGCCCAGTGTGGTTTGGTAGACTTCACACATCTGATGAGTTATAGTTTACAGACAGGCAGCTAAAGATTACGACGGTAATCGATATCCCAATTTTTTAAGAGAAATTATCAAAAATGCTCAAACGAACACAATAACTGAGCCTCAATAGCTCAACGGGTAAAGGAGTGGACTGAAAACCGAAAGGTCGACGGTTCAAACCCCGCCCGTTGCACTATTGTCGTACCTACTCCTAGCACAAGCTTTACGCTTAGTTGGAGAGGAAGGGGGAATATTAGTCATTTAAGATGGCTAATATTCAAACCATCATGAGAAAATAATATGCTTACCTTCCACTTTTGGAGTCCATATGTTCCACAACGACATTCCAGGTCCTGTGGATGAGGTACAGGAGGAAGAGGATCCTGGAAGACTCAGGGTTGGGAGCTTCCTTCTTCGATCCCTTTCGGCTGTTGGCGCTGCTGAAGCCGCTACCCATTTTTGAATTTGGAATCTTTAAGACATTTGGATGCCAACTGTTGAGCAGTGAAGACGTGTGCTGGAATTGAAAAAATATGCTGTTAATATAGTTTCTTGGTAGTGCTTTAAGGGGTTCCGTTGCCGAATGGCAAAAACGGAATCCTTATAGATTCGTCATGTCTGTCTGTCCGTCTGTCCGTCTGTCTGTCCGTCCGTATGTCACAGCCACTTTTTTCCGAAACTATAAGAGCTATACAGTTGAAACTTGGTAAGTGGAAGTATTGATTTTTACACAAAAATAGAAAAAAAAAACAATAAATTTTGGGGTTCCCCGTACCTACTTAGAACTGAAACTCAAAAATTTTTTTTCATCAAACCCATACGTCGTATTTATATATTTATCCATAAGGATAGGTCTTTAAAAATGATATCATGAGGTTTCTAATAACATTTTTTTCTAAACTGAATAGTTTGCGCGAGAGACACTTCCAAAGTGGTAAAATTTGTCCCGCCCCCCCTGTAACTTCTAAAATAAGAGAATGATAAACTACAAAAAATACATGATGTCCATTACCATGCAAACTTCCACCGAAAATTGATTTAAACGAGATCCAGTAAGTAGTTATTGATTTATCGTGCAAAATGTCAATAAAATACTATTGTAGTACGGAACCCTCAGTGCGCGAGTCTGATTCGCACTTGGCCCATTTTTGTATCTAATATTGAACGACTAATAAGTTTATTTTAATGAATTCTTCTTATGCGGTAAAAGAAAATATAACATAATATTATGCATGAAATAATTCACGAGAGCCGTCATCCCAGTTTTTCTCTATGGTTCTAACGCAAAACAAATATATCTACTATCCACAAATCCGTACAATTTATTTCTGCGGAAGATAAATTAGGTCTAATATAAAGTTGAGAGCTGGTGAATGATTTGTTCTAGGCCTAGGAACATAGAACATCAGTACCCTTATTATCATCCCATCCAATCCATCAGCCTGTTTGCGTCCGCTGCTGGACATAGGCCTTTCCAAGAGCGCGCCACCAAACACAGTCCTCCGTCTTCCTCATCCATCCGCTCCCCACCACCTTCTTCAGGTCATTACTAGGGTCAGAGGGTCAAGGTATCAGTACCCTTATTATAAATGCGAAAGTGTGTTTGTTTGTTGTCCGCAACTTCGTCCGCGTGGAATAGGTTTTTAAAAAATCCCGTGGGAACTCTTTGATTTTCCGGGATAAACAGTAGCCTATGTCACTCTCTAGTCTTTATCTATACCCATGCAAAAAATCACGCCAATCCGTTGCACCGTTGCGATGTGATTGAAGGACAAACCAACAAACCATCAAACAAATACACTTTCGCATTTATAATAAGAGTACTGATATAATAAGAGTACTGATATAATAAGAGTACTGATATAATAAGAGTACTGATATAATAAGAGTACTGATAAGAAGGGTACTGATTCCGGTCGCCTCTCGGCCGGCGAGTCCCACATACGTTTCTTCCAATTGGCTGGCTGGTTGGGTAGCTGGCTGACATCGGGGGGGGGAGGGGGATGCATAAAGGCATGTCTCAGCGATAAGTAAAGGTACGTAGGTGTACCTATATTCTTACGAGCTTAGACACTTTGAAAATATAGTACACCTGCTCTCACACTACAGTATTTTCGCTAAAGCACTTGACTAAGAGGCTTCCCCAAAGATAGTATTAACTCAAATTTATCTCCGTCCGAAAACCAGTGTTGGGATTTTTATAAAAGCCCCCCGCCATTCCTCGATACATTAATATTGCCTGTGAAATAATGACGCATTTATTGTGTATCCGAAACCTATACCTTAGATTGAGCCCCTGGTCAAAGATAAACTAAATTAAAAAAAATTGACACAGTTATACGATATCACGTATGGACACTGATTTTCCTGACTGATTTAACAAATTATTCAAAGTCGCTATGGAGAGGGCTATGTAATTTTATTGTTTAAACTGTCATGATTTCCATGATAATTTAGCACTAAGTATTATTTTTAAAGCTATGTTAGGAGATTTACTAAGGAATAAGATCCGAAATGAGGAGATCCGTAAGAAAGCCGGACACTGACATAGCCCAAGGTATTAAAAAGCTGCAGCGGCAGTGGGCAGGCCATATGCCTGTTGTACAGGCGATGGCCGTTGGAGCCGACAAGTCCTCGAGTAGAAACCGGGTGTGGGAGCAATCATTAGGGAAAGCCTATGTCCAACAGTGGGAGTCCACAGGCTGATAGTGATGATTTGTCATAGATGGGCTGTGGGCTTAAGGATTTACATAAATTTTTTAACACGGTAATTTTCAAATTATAATACGCGACAGGTCGAGATGGCAATCGGGGAGAGAACAGTTCTCTCCCCGATTCGCTTTTGAACTCTGCTTTTCTGGAATAAAAAGTAGCCTATGTCCTTCCCCGGGGTGTAAGCTAACTTTATACCAAGTAGGTATCATCAAAATCGGTTAAATTTTTGGGCCGTGAAAAGCTAGCAGACAGATAGCTATCTGCATGCCAAATTTCAGCCCGATCTGTCCAGTAGTTTGAGCTGTGCGTTGATAGATCAGTCAGTCAGTCAGTCAGTCAGTCATAGTCGCCTTTCCTTTTATTTATTTAGATTAACTTAGAATCTCGTTCCAAGATACATTAATATTGTCTGTGAGGCTGTGAGGTAGTGAGAATATTGACGCATTTATCACTCCAGCCTTCAGCTTCGGTTACGGATATTGAC
Organism: Maniola hyperantus; assembly: GCF_902806685.2. Lineage (NCBI taxonomy): Eukaryota > Metazoa > Arthropoda > Insecta > Lepidoptera > Nymphalidae > Maniola > Maniola hyperantus. Next base: position 1,665,527 of record NC_048548.1, on the reverse strand, counting down.
TGCCAAAATCTATTACTTTAAGCGCAACACACACCGACAGAGCCGAGCGCTGCATTTTTTTACTTTGGCATAACAGAGACGCAATCCATACTTCTATAATGATCAACGCACTACTGAGCGCGGTTCTCCTCTCAGAATGACAAGAGTTTGTCATCCCGTCTCGTGGAATCCACGGGAGACCGGAGGGCTGGCAGTTACCTCGGTCAGCATAATATTAGTCTTGCCATTCAACGAGGTAACGCAGCCAGCGCTCTGCCTCGTTACGGTGGTTTAGTTTGATTTGTAATTTTAATATAATGTATTTTGTTAAAAATAGATTGAAAATCTACCTTTTGACTAGCTATCCTTAATTAACTACGCAATTGATCATTTTTTTCTCAATTAGAAGCTCCATAATTTTTTCTCCTAAAAACGGTGTCTCTGATATTTGCATGCTCTAATCAATTAACACGAGAGCGCTACATTCGTTTTAGATTTTATTATACCTACGATTGGAAACGGATTCTTCTAAAAAACACAATGATCTTTATACCTCGCGACTATATTTTATTCACTTGAAAATGTCACGACATTTTATCGTACTTAGGTTTATGCTGCATGGCTATTATTGCCTGAGGGCCTGCTTACTTTTAACAACTAAAAGTCTGATTTAAACAGCGTGTGGTTGGGCATTCAAAGCATTCAAACAAAAGCGTTTGACTGAGCATTAGTAGGGTAGTTTTGTAACTTCAACAGTTCAACGGTAAAAGTATGGGGCTATTAAAAAAATTCGGAACAAAGATCTTAATAACATCAACAATCGAAACTTCTCACTTGTAAATCAGGCCTTTTGTTGCTTTATAAAAAGTTCTAATTGCTTATTTTCAATTGGCTTAAAACTATTTTCTTAATTATTACTATTCTGATTGAGTCGAAACCAATCTCAAAATCAAAGGTTTACTCAAAGAATCACGAAGTTTCTCCTGTCGCAATCAGCAATTCTTTCTTTCAAATTCTTTTCTCCAAATTGGTTACTATCTGTACATATAAAATTCAAAATCCTGACCGACTGACTGACTGATTTATATTTCAACACAGCCTAAGCCGCTGGTCCTAGAGACATTGGAGGGTGTGTTCTTTGTAGTGTGTACGTTAAGAAAGGATTTTAGGAAATTCTACCACTAAGTGGGTTAAATGAGGGTTTGAAATTTATGTAGTCCATGCGGACGAAGTCGCAAGCATAAGCTAGTCGTATCTATGAAAGTCGTAACGCTGTCGTTAACTTTAAAAGTATTATGATAGTGAAGTAACAGTACATCATCCAGCTCGAGTAGCGGATACATTGCATTAATATCTAGATATTAGCATTATGTATAAGTCCATTAGCATATAAGTCTTTATCGAGAATGCGTATACTGATGGATACTTCGAAGAGAGAGAAAGCTTCATGACAATAATATTATTATACAATGCAATACTGTATCTAAATATATAAAACGAAAAGGTGACTGACTGACTGACTGACTGACTGACTGACTGATCTATCAACGCACAGCTCAAACTACTGGACGGATCGGGCTGAAATTTGGCATGCAGATAGCTATCATGACATAGGCATCCGCTAAGAAGGGATTTTTGAAAATTCAATCCCTAAGGGGGTGAAATAGGGGTTTGAAATTTGTGTAGTCCACGCGGACGAAGTCGCGAGCATAAGCTAGTCATTAATATGCTTGATAGTGTTTCTTTAGCGTAACCATTGGAGTTTGATTACCATCATCGTCATTATCAACCGATAGACGCCCACTGCTGGACATAGGTCTCTTGTAGGGACTTCCACAATCCACACTTCACGGTCTTGTAGACCGTCTGACTTGGAACAGCGTTGAAAGACCCCGCACTAGGTGGACCGATGACATCAAACGAGTCGCAGGGAGCCGCTGGATTGAGGCGGTAGACGAGACCGTGTGGAAGTCCCTACAAGAGACCCAGCAGTGGGCGTCAATCGGTTGATAATGATTAAATTAAATTAAATTATTTATTCAACTAAGTAAATGTTGCACAGTACAAAAACTCCTTAAATCTAGAGCACTAGCACAGAAAAGGTAGGTTCTTACTCAAATTATATATGTGACATATTGCAAGTTCTTACTCAAATTATATATGTGATATATTGCAAGTTCTTACTCAAATTATATATGTGATATATTGCAAGTTCTTACTCAAATTATATAATATGTAACATATTGCAAGTTCTTACTCTAATTATATATGTGATATATTGCAAGTTCTTACTCAAATTATATATGTGACATATTGCAAGTTCTTACTCAATAATTTTTCGGACATGGTCCGCAGTGGACTTCTAAAGGTTGATAATGATTTTCGAATGTCAATCGTTACAAACGCATTTTCTATGCTTTGTCGTTCACTGCGCTAGGCGGTTTCCCTAGCGTGCGGGTTTGAACCTACTTACCCGCTCTACCTTATAATTTGTTGTTCGACGTAAACACTAATGCGTTGTTGTTTACTCGGTGTAGCTAATTTGTTCCGGAATTTAAGAATATGGTAATTATTGTTAGTGTTTTAAGTTGTACTAGATTTTTATGGTTCCGTGCCCGAAGGGTGTCAAAGGGACTCTATTACTACCTATGCCTCTGCTGTCCGTCCGTCTGTCCATCAGTCTGACCGTCCGTCAGCAGCACCGAGGAGAAGCAGGCTATACTTATCTCATACCGCTGTTACCGCTATAACAATTTAATTATCAGCCAAAACAACATTTTGGCAAAGTTCAATGAGGCCAAAATATTAACAAAAATAGATATAATATTATATGTAAATAAATCTTTAAATGTCTCTAATATCTACTTTGTTCTGATAATAAACACCTGTCTGTATGTTTACTGTAATTGTACCTATATCAAATATTTGAAAAGAGCAACCGCCGAGTTTCTTGCTGGTTCTTCTCGGCAGGAAAGGCATTCCGAACCAGTGATAGATGCATCCGACTATTCGTAAGCACTTGTAAAAGTTTATACGAATAAAAAAGATTTTCAAAAAAGATGTCATATCATATTCATTTATTTTTATGACTACAATCTCGTATGATGATAAGAAATGATGCAATCTCAGATTGAACGCGCTTATATATGAAAGAGTAGCTACTAGACATAGCTATAGCCTACAACAAACGTGTAGATATAATAATATAATTAAACCGGCCAAGTGCGAGTCAGGCTCGCGCAATGAGGGTTCCGTACTACAGTCGTATTTTTTCGACATTTTGCACGATAATTCAAAAACTATGATGCATAAAAATAAATAAAAATCTGTTTTAGAATGTACAGGTGAAGACCTTACATATAATACCCCACTTGATATAGTCACTCACTTGGAAAGTTGAAAATACTAATTATTATTAGTTCATGACCACAATTTAATTTTTTTTGTGTGATCTAACCCTAAATTCGCGGTTTTGCAGATTTTTCCCCACTTGTCAGCTATAAGATCTACCTACCTGCCAAATTTCATGATTCTAGGTCAACGGTAAGTACCCTGTAGGTTTCTTGACAGACAGACAGACAGACAGACAGACAGACAACAAAGTGATCCTATAGGGGTTCTGTTTTTCCTTTTCAGGTACGGAACCCTAAAAATACTTCAATAGCTTCCGACAGCAGCGGTCTACCGGAACACGACTTAAGGCTCTTTACACACTACATCCGATCCGAATTCGAGGATTCTCGATTACGAAATAGCTTAGTACAGTACCCGGTTGAAAGTAATGTACATCGCCTTATAATGGCCTTTGAATGACATTTCAGCTTTTGAGACCGACAAAACGTCATATGGGTATGAGTGACAGAGCCAACGCTCTACAGATCTACTATCTCCTTCTAAAGGTCGATTTACATTACTTTCTGCCGCGTACTCTACTTACTAATATTTGCGCACAAGATCTGAATTTCATTTTCATAAGCCGAAGACATTTCCAATTCGGAGTTCACGGAACGAATTAAAAAGATATTACTCGCTTTGAATAAGAGCTTTCTCTGCGAATTATCTGTACTTTCCTCATCTTTCCCATTGCTGAGGGTCCCATCCTATATTTTAAGTTTTCTCTAGCTTGAATCAAAACTAAAAACTGTCATACGATCTAACAGTTCAACCGGTTTCCAAATGTTTTCCAGTGTCATACATCACCAAATTAAATTAACCTTATAACCTACAAATTCGTATGCACAGACGGCCAAACTGTTTATATATGTAAATACAAATTGGCTACTTTGAACTGATATATATTATAATACCCCATAAATTTTGAAGCCACCCTCAATTTTTAAGTGAAATACAAGTGATCTCGTTTCATCATTTTAGTTATCACTAGCTTATTCCACTACTACACACACAAATTACTACACAAATTTCAAACGCCTATTTTACCCCCTTAGGGGTTGAATTTTCTGAAATCCCTTCTTAGCGGATGTCTACGTCATAATAGCTATGTCAAATTTCAGCCCGATCCGTCCAGTGGTTTGAGTTATGCGTTGATAGATCAGTCAGTCAGTCACCTTTTTCATCTAAATACATAAAAGGAAAAGGTGACTGACTGACTGACTGACTCATCTATCAACGCACAGCTCAAACTACTCAACGGATCGGGCTAAAATTTTGCATGCTGATAGCTATTATGATGTAGGCACCCGCTAAGAGAGGATTTTTGAAAATTCAACCCCTAAGGGGCTTAAAAGTCTAAATATATAAAAGGAAAAGGTGACTGACTGACTGATCTATCAACGCACAGCTCAAACCACTGGCTATCATAATAGCTATCTGCATGCCAAATTTCAGCCCGATACGTCCAGTGGTTTGAGCTGTGCGTTGATAGATCAGGCAATCAGTCAGTCAGTCAGTCAGTCAGTCAGCTTTTCCTTTTATATATAACAACGAAATTAATACAAAATAACAATGTAAATACGACCCACTTCAGTTTTAATTATCTACCTAATTAATGAAAACATAGGAACCATCTTTTTTAGCTACATCAGGAACCAGACAAGCATTTACGAAACACATTAGGCTGATACCTATTTCGTTCACAAATATAAATAAGGCACGTAAAGCGCGAGTCGGATTCGCACGCAAAGGTTCCGTACCATCGTACAAGATCAACCAATCATTTATTTTGCTCGAATATGGTACATGTATATTTTACATGGGGTTTTAAAAATTAGGTAAATATAATACTATGTAGGGTAATTGAACCAATAGATGAACGATTTAGCGAATTAAATTTGTTATAATTTTTCACAACTCTAAAAATATACGTACTCAATGTTTTACGTTAAATCATCAGGTGGATATGTAGGTATAGTTCTTGCAATTCATGAAGGCGAGTGGACTTTGCTTGTGGTTACGTCGGAAACACGGGCATTGCGTAAGTGTGCGTGCATGTCGGACCAATCAGTCGCAAACGCACACATTCAGTGTACCTTACTTATACCGATACGACTTAAACACAAGCATGAACCATTTGCCTTCGTGAACTGCAAGAACTGTATCTAATAATTATGTATTGATTTGTTAGTACCTAGTCCCTACGTATTTTTAATTTGTATGGCGGCCATTTTTAAATTCGCCATATAATATGGTTAGAGGAGGCTAGGGTTAGGGTGCCGTTGGCTCGCTTTGGGTACGGAACCCTGATAAGGCAAGTAAAGTATAACTGAATAGTTAAACGGATCAGCTGGTTCGCTGCTATTGTATCGTATGCATAAAATAACGATAACTTGTAAAAAAAGAAACTCGAACGAGTCAGGCGATGTTTCTTGCTCGATCATGTAATGCTGCGTCCAGACTCTACGAATATGTTATCTATAATCAATAAATATCTATCTAGGTTCTAGGAAAAATCTCAATGTAAAAGTTGCTTTTCTTGTACGAAATAGAAAAAGTTAGGCACTTAAAGCACGCGTCAGAAAATAATGTACCTTTAGAAGGAGATAGCGGATTTGATTGTCGTTGAGAGCGACAAAACGTCATTTAGTTATGAGTGACAGAGACAACGCTCTACAAAGCCCAAATGTCATTCTAAAGGGCGATGTACATTATTTTCTGCCGTGTACTGTAGATTGCATTTTGAAAAATAAATAGGTACATCACAAGAAAGACGTAATCATTTTTTAGATAATGCTCCAAAATGAATTGTTGCGAATAAAATAACTTCATTATTTTAAAAATGTCGCAGTTTTGCGTTAAAAACACATTCCTGAAGAATCACGTTTTTGTAGACTGCCATTTTTTCTTTGCGATCGTCAATATGACACTTTTAGTCCATCCATACGAAGATCGGACGAGAGGTCGCTGCATTAAAAAAATTGTGATACTTGAAACTGAATATTATAATTATTGAATAATAATAATTAATCAACCCATAAACTAACTTGCCTACTATCTTGCAAGATAGTAGGCAAGCTTGCTTGATCTATTCTTGCAAGATTTTTATAATTCTACCCAAATTATTGTTGTTTTGTAATGTTTGACAACCCACCCACTATCTGGCTGCAGCTTAAAATATTTTTTTACACTGAGGTTTCCAACCATACTATTAATTAAATGATTATAATCAAGAATACAATGTTATAAATTCCTAAATAGGTAACACATAATAAACAATTTATTGTAAACTAGAGGGTGCCCGCGACTTCGTCCGCGTAGATTTAGGTTTTTAAAATCCCGTGGGACTTCTTTGATTTTCCGGGATAAAAACCGGCCAAGTGCGAGTCAGGCTCGCGCAATGAGGGTTCCGTACTACAGTCGTATTTTTTCGTCATTTTGCACGATAATTCAAAAACTATGATGCATAAAAATAAATAAAAATATGTTTTAGAATGTACAGGTGAAGACCTTTCATATGATACCCCACTTGATATACTAATTATTGAAAATACTAATTATTAGTTCATGACCACAATTTAATTTTTTTGTGTGATCTAACCCTAAATTCACGGTTTTCAGATTGTTCCCCCAAATATCAGCTATAAGACCCACCTACCTGCCAAATTTTATGATTCTAGGTCAACGGGAAGTACCCTGTAGGTTTCTTAACAGACAGACAGACAGACAGACAGACAGACAGACAACAAAGTGATCCTATAAGGGTTCCGTTTTTCCTTTTGAGGTACGGAACCCTAAAAAGTAGCCTATGTCCATCCCCGGGATGCAAGCTATCGCTGTACCAAATTTCGTCAAAATCGGTTGAACGGAGGGGCCGTGAAAGGCTATCAGACAAACAGACAGACGGACAGACAGACACACTTTCACATTTATAATATTAGTATGGAGGATATGGCACGGCTTTGCCGGTAGAGTGGTAACTAGCCACGGCCGAAGCCTCCCACCAGACCAGACCAGAAATTATAAAATTCCTGTCAGGAATCGAACCCGGGACCTCCTACTAATAAGACCACAGCGCTAAGGAGGTCGTCATAAATGTGATCTGTTGGGTTGATCATGATGATGATGATGATCTTGACTATGAATTTCCGTGTGGAATTCTAAAGGTTCTAACATTGACTTATATATTACTTCGTATGGACAGAGGGTTATTGAACAAACAAAATGGCACCGACTCATTGGTGCTTATGCACCAATGCAACCTCAATGACGTCTGGATTTCAAACGGGTCGTTCATCAGATCTAAGAGGTGGCGCTTATTTATTTGGTTTCTAAACCGTGAAAATTTTTGTTCGCTTCACCATATCTTGTCGTTTATATCGATGGGTTCTAAAGATTGCAGATGTATCTACTGATGTGATGATGAAAACAAGTATGAAGTCGGGAATAAAAACTAGTCTTAGCAGTTATTAATGTTCTACAGACTCATTAGTGACGAGTTCATTACATCTGTGGGTGGAGATGTGCATCAATATTGCATTAGTATTTGCCACAAAAACCTTCGGTACGACCACTTTCTTATCTACCTAGAGCGGGGGCACACGATGCGTTGCGGCGGCGGGTGCGGCGCCGGAGCGGTGTCGTTGCGTCGTCTTACGTGTGGTCTTACATAGAAATATTAAAAAAAAAAAAAAAAAAAAAAAAAAAGAAACGAGGCGGGGAGGGGTGAATGCGTTGCGACGTCGGAGCGGCACCGCTCAGTGGCCCTACCGCGGTTGTTTGACAGCTACAATGTCACGATCGCAATCATCTCTGATTGGTTAATGCTCGCTCACTATTGGCCACAATGCATTGTTGCAACAAGAATCGCACAAATTCAGCCAATCAGAACAATTGAGATTGTAATAATGATTGATGCAGGTTTTAGACAATCGCCCTATTGTTTATGCGTGACAAGGACTGTCCAACGCTGCTACGGCGCCACTGCGACATATTAACGTTGCGGCGCCGCACCGCTCGTGTGCCCGCTGATACGGTGAAATCTTTGCGGTGCGGCGCCGCAACGTATCGTGTGCCCCCAGTCTAACCTGGTATCAATTGGGTATCACAGAACGGGACAACTTTCTTTAGACTAGAAATTAAACTAGAAAGGAAATGTGTAATCTATTTGTCATTAGTAAGAGCAACCAAAACATTATGTATAATGTATATATACCTTAGTATATATATATATATATATATATATATATATATATATATATATATATATATATATATATTTTTTCTATATATTATACTAGAATAATTTTATTAATGATGTTTGCGACTACGTCCATGTGGATTTAGGTGTTTGAAAATCTTGTGGAAATTGTGTTTAAAAACAAACAAGGTCAACCCTGGGGATATTAACTTAGACCATTTTAGATTTAGACCATCGATACATCGATCATTTCGATCAACCAGACAAATAGAGTACGCGGCAGAAAATAATGTACATCGGCATTTAGAATGACATTTCGGCATTGTAGAACGTTGTCTCTGTCACTCATACCTATATAACGTTTTGTCTGTCTCAACGACAGAGACAATGCTGTACAAATCCGCTATCGATGTACAATTTAGAGTTGCCTATCGATAGCTAGGGCAAAACCGATAGTAACTGCAACCTATCGATAGTGTCGTGGCGTCACAATACTATCGATAGTATCGATAGCGCAAAACAACTCAAAGGAGACTCGTCCTTAGTATTGTACAGATAAATGATGATGTATGTAAGTAGATCAAAAAAATCAATAAAATTAGAATTTGTGAAAGTTGATTAGCTGATGACATCTATGTATAAAATCTGAAATTCAAATGCGCAGACATTTAGATATTCTAATGTGTGTCAGGTAGGTACCTACTTAGTTTTTATCGTTATTCTAAATATTGGCTCTAACTAATGAAAGTAGAATCTACCAAAAAAAATCTCATAAGTCTCCTTGGTTTAGTTCGCATTGGTTTACAAATTGTGAAAAACCAAATTAAATTTGCCAGACCTGTGTCTTGGGCCTTAAATTGTGACTTTTAGCGGTAGCGCACCGTCGCCGCACTGCATGCGCCTAAAAAGTTGTGAAATGCGCCTAAATCGGGGGCATCTCAAGTAATGTTGTAGGGTTTCAGGTTTATGAATACTATCCACTGATATGACAGCAAAAATATGTCTGAAATGAACGTAATTTTATTGTTTAGGACTTGACTGAGCCACATTTGTTAAAAGTGTACAAGCACTGAATCTTTCACAATGGTTGAAAATGTCAGAATGTGTGAGAGAGAAGGAAACTTCGGTATTTACAGTGCCTTAAGGTGACGCAGGACGCTCGACCGAAATTGGCAGCGCACGTGGGTAATGTTTGCTTTTCACTTGACATTGTATGAGAAAGTTGAGAGGCACGATGATTTTCACTGAAATCAAGCGCGCGCGTAAAGTTATTTCAACTAATGAATAAATAAACAACGTCTAATGATAAATTGTTTTAGAATTTTCATATCCCTAATCTTATTTATTTACGCCCAAAGTTGTCATTAATTTAGTGTTAAAATAGGAATCTTTTGAGCCTCGTAACTTTTAAATCAATATTTTTTCAATATTTTATATATCAATAAACCTAGATAATGACGAGATAAATCGATATAATTCTTAAGTTAGTGCCGTACATTGTACAATATCGAATATTGTTGTATTTTACCTCCTACGTTTGTATGGAGAAAGCACCGAACTGAGCTACCTTAAGTCCTGGAATTCGTTGTAACTTGTAAGCCCTAAAGTATCGCCTTTCATACACGCGAGTCACGCCACTGAACGATCACGATGTTCAACCGAGCTGAACAAGTCAAATGTCAACTCCTATTACATCGATGTCAATGTAACACATCGTGGAATGCGAACGTTCAATATCTTACCTGTACCCGTAGTACAATATTTTACGTCTCACCAAACCAAACCAAATTCGAGAGTCGAAATACTTCCGCGTTACAGTAAAAATGGACCTAAACAGCCTTGAATTGAAGTCAAATATTCAATGCCACTGATTTTAATTTCGCAATGTTTCCGCTTGGAGCGCTGGCTGTAGAAGTGTAGACAAACTTGAACTTTAACACAAGGCTTTTAAGATCCAGTTTACTGTAACGCGGAAGTATTTGGCCTCTCGAATTTGGTTTGGTTTGGTGAGACGTAAAATCTTGTACTACAGGTACTGAACAATATAGGTACGTATATGGTATGGACTAACAGCCTGCCAGGCCCAGACCTTCGTTAATTTATAAAAGCTAAAATTTTCTCTGCGAATTGTACCCAACACTAGGAGGAACGATCAGCGACTGTGAAATTTGGATCATGGTGGCTTTGGGAGATAACAGGTAACAAAGGTGTAAGAAATCTTGTCTAATCAGCATACCCATAAAAGCTGAAAGTTTTTTTTTTTTTTTTTAAAGTATATTAGCCATGTTAAATGACTAATATTCCCCTTTCCTCTCCAGCTAAGCGTCAGGCTTGTGCTACGAGTAGGTACGACAATAGTGCAACAGGCGGGGTTTGAACCGTCGACCTTTCGGTTTTCAGTCCACTCCATTACCGGTTGAGCTATTGAGGCTTTAAAGTTTATCTGCGTATTATCCCCAACACAGGGAGGAACGATCAGTGACTATGAAATTTGGATCATGATGCCTTTGGGAGGTACAACAGGTAACAAAGGTGTAAGAAATCTTGTCTAAACGGTAGCCATGGTATAAATGTGAAAGTGTGTTTGTTTGTTGGTTTGTCCTTCAATCACGTCGTAACAGAGCAACGGATCGACGTGATTTTTTGCGTGGGTATAGTTAAAGACCTGGAGAGTGACATAGGCAATTTTTTGTCCCGGGAAATCTAAGAATTCCCACGGAATTTTTAAAAATATAAATCCACGCGTACGAAGTCGCGGGCATCAGCTAGTTTTTGTTATATTTTCTTCCTGAATAGTATTAGACAACACGTCATGAACTGCCAGACACGTCGTGTCGTGGCAAACCCCTGCCAGACGCCCTGAAAGTTTAAAAGTTTATCCCTTAGGGGTTCCATTTTCAAAAATCCTTTCTTAGTGGATGTCTACGTCATAATAGGCTATCTGCATGCTTGAGCCCGATCCGTTCAGTAGTTTGAGCTGTGCGTTAATAGATCAGTCAGTCATTCTGTCAGTCATCTTTTGTTTTCATATAAGTACCTATTTAGAAGAAGGACTACTAAGTGTTTCTTAGCTAGGCACGTTTGGGATTCTACCACCGCGTTCTGAAAGAAATTTCTACTGAGAAAAGCCGGCAAGAAACTCAGCAGCTATTCTTCAAGCCGGTGTATAAATGTCCGCTATTTCTATCAGCGTGCACCGACACGTACGGAATCTACCCGTATTGTGTTAAATGGCGATTTGGTACGGTCAGTGAGAACGGGAAACGCTGTACATTTGGAATTACATCACGATATATACCCGTTAAATTGATATCATGAGAAAAGTCCGGCCGCCACGTCTAGGCATTTGTCTGGTTGATACATCGATGGTCTAAATGGTCTAAATATCCAGTTTTGTTGTTATGTTTTAAACATGTATATCTCAAAAGGAAAAATGGAACCCTTTTTCCATTATTTAAGAAAAGAAAAGACGTTTATTTATACAAATTGTGCCACACACCACAACTTAAAGCTAAGACCTGAGAGCCATTGAGACAATAAGATCACTTTGTTGTCTGTCTGTCTGTCTATCTATCAATCAATCTATCAAGAAACCAGGAAAAATGGAACCCTTATACTTAGGATCACTTTGTTGTCTGTCTGTCTGTCGATCTATCAAGAAACCTATAGGGTACCTGGGTACTTGACTATGACTTAGAATCATGAAATTTGGCAGGTAGGTAGGTCTTATAGGAAATATAAGGGAAAAATCTGAAAACCGTTAATTTATGGTTACATCACACAAAAAATTAATTTAACTGTGGTCATGAACAAATAATAAGTATTTTCAATTTTCAAAATTAGATAACTATACCAAGTGGGGTATTATAATAAGAAAGGGCTTTACCTAATACATTCTAAAACAGATTTATATTTGTTTTTTATGCATAATAGTTTTTAATTTATCGTGCAAAATGTCGAAAAACATACGACTGTACTACGGGACCCTCGGTGTGCAAGTCTGACTCGCACTTGGCCGGTTTACAAATTCAACGCACCTAGGTACCTTCTGAACTAGGTATACCTATAAGGATGGAGGGTCATTGCCAAGATTTGGAATATAATTCATCAGGATTCAGGACAGAATATTGAAGTCAATAATTTAAGTAAGTATACCTACAGATACATCTATTCTAGATTCTAGATCTATTTTCGTCCGATTTCAATAAAAGGCTGAAAAAATACAAAATCACTGTTGGTAATTGCTTCTTTTGAGCGAGGGAGTTAACAAATCCAATTTACATAATTATTGTAAATCTACTAAATTGCGTGCCATTTAATAGGTACGCAATTAAAAATATTTCGTTCTAAAAAAAAGTTATTCCACATAGCTCCGAAAAGTTAGAGGTGCGTGCCCGATCGAACCCCCGACCCCCGATTAGAAGACGGGCGTCCTAATCACTAGGCTATCACAGCTTCAGAATTCAGTAGTATTCTAAATTTAAAAGTTACATTCCATTTACAGTCCAATGTTTTTTAATCGGTACTTTTATTATTTTTCGTAGGCAAGAGCAGTTAGGTATGTATCGATAAAAATAACTGGATAGGCCGCTGATAGAAAAAATAGGTAGGAAACTAGGTCTATAAATTATTACTAGTTTTACGACTGTCTGGCTAATTTATTAATTATTATTTATTACTAGCTAATGCTCGCGACTTCGTCCGCGTGGACTTCACAAATTTCAAACCCCTTGAACCAAACCAATTGAATTTTCAAAAAAACTTTCTTAGCGGATGCCTATGTCATAATACCTATATGCATGCCAAATTTCAGCCCGATCCGATTTTAGTGTTGTTAGATCAGTCAGTCGGTCACTCACTCAGTCAGTCAGTCAGTCAGTCACCTTTTCGTTTTATATATTTAGATTATAGGTCATTACACCTTGGAAGGTATTGAATATTAATCCTACTAATATTATAAATGTGAAAGTGTAGTGGATGTTTCTATGTTTGAATGTTTGGATGTTTGGATGTTGGATGTTTGGATGTTTGTTACTCAATCACGCAAAAACGGCTGAACGGATTTGGATGAAATTTGGAATGGACATAGATTATACCCTGGATTAACACATAGGCTACTTTTTTATACCGAAAAATCCCGAGTTCCCGAGGGATTTTGAAAACGTAAATCCACGCGGACGAAGTCGCGGGCACCAGCAAGTTAATTATAAAGAGGTCAAATACCTCTGAGACTGAGGGATTAGCGTGTAACATGTACTTAATTCGGAAACCGCGCAAATGCGGGAACTAATGAACACTTGCTATCAACTTACGTCTAGTCTAGACGTTAGAATACCTACCTTTATCACTAAACTTAACTTGAAAAGCTTAAGTTTTATGACTTCATGTAGGCCTCTGCCACAGAGACGAGAAATGATCAAATCATTTCATCATCATCATCATGATCAACCCATCACCGGCTCACTACAGAGCGCGGGTCTCCTCTCAGAGTGAGAATGTTTTGGCCATAGTCTACCACGCTGGCCATGTGCGGATTCATCGTCATGATCAACGAACCGCCGCCGCCGGCTCACTACCGAACATGGATCTTGTCTCAGAATGACATAATAAATTTCGTCAATAAATCATACAACAAACAAAACTTAAATAAGTACAAGTATTATAAAAAATTACGTATTTACGTAATTTTGCAATTTTGCAATTCATTTTGCTCGGAAGCCGGCATCAAGAAAGTAGTTTAATTATTATGCATTCACCTCCAATCTGTTCGCATTCCTTTCCGAGTTGCACCTTGCAATTATCGGAACACCATTTCACTTGAAATATCGATATTTTTAACAATCGATAAAACTAACAATTAACAGCACTGCACTAAAAATCACACCGAACCGAATTCCTCGATTCAAAAGTTTATTTTACATTTCTGATGAAATCACTCGTATTTTTGTCAATTAATATTTCACAAATATTTCTTTTAAATATCGAACTAATTGCCTTATGTTTATATTTTCTCAAGTGATCGATCTTTTTTTATCGTTTGTTTTTGTTTTCGCGGGAAGATAAAGAAATGGTACAAAAGCGCGCGCTCGAAAGGAAACTGTCTATTGAACTGAATGATAGATTCTCGGCGCACGCGCATGGGCGGTTTAATGGTTATCGTACACTACCTCATGACCGCGACTTTGTCCGCGTGGGCTAGTCAAATTTCAAACCCCTATTTGATCCCCGAACTACCGAACCAAATTAACCGACGCGTTGGGGTCCTAAGGTGCTGAAATGGCGACCTCCCATCGGAAAGCGCAGCGTTGTAAGACTCCCCACTAGATGGACGGACATTATCAGATGAGTCGCAGGGAGCCGCTGGATTCAGGTGACGCAAGACGGTGGCGTGTCCCGTGCGGAGTTGCTGGGTCTCCCATCGGGCGCGTCCCCTGGGTGGTGGATAGGGGAATGCCTCCCAGATATGGGTGGTACCGGGGAAATCAAATACCCGGCGTGAACCAAAACCAGTAGGCATGGGCGTGCCTTTAATCTTGTAAGATGCGGCCTAAGGGACTTTACCCCGACAGAAAAAGCAAGCTGTAGTTCAGCCAAAAAATGGAAGCGAATGGTAAAGTTAATGTACCCCAGGTGGGTACCGCAGCTGGTTTACCCTGCGGAGAATCCCACACTGAACCTAGTTCAGTCAGCCCTACCGTATCTGGGGAGGGCAACTATCGCTTTTCAGAAGAAATTGACAATTTAAACACTGAGCACGACAGACAGGAAAAACTGGAACAGTTAATAAACCCATTTGTGAGGAGGGATTCCATTAAAAGAACGCCACCGGCAACTGAAAAGCTGCAAAGCTATCAGCCGCCAGAGGAAAATCAACTTAAGGATACTGAAGAACTAGAAAGTATGAATAAAGAAGAGATTCCAACGTCGGATGATCGTCCGAAGAAAAGGAAAAAAATGTCGAGCCCTATTGCACTAAAACTAGAAGAAATTCAACCATCGATAGAACTGATTAAACTAAAATCAAGGACTGAAGAACTAAATAACTTTATAAAAGGCAACAAAAATGTACACAAGGAAGTAAAGAAGTTTGCAATGGAAATAACAAGCTTGGTCAAACAGGTGACCACGAGATATAAACATGACACACTTAAAATTCAAGAGGTACAGAAGGAGTTAAAAGAGTATAGAGAGGCGCAAGAGTGCAGATATACTAAGTTGGAAAACGAATTAAAAGAACTAAGGATGTCATATGAGAAAAGATTTAAAGACATGGAACATAGCAAAGAACAGTGTTGCACAGGTACTGAAAGGAAAGACAATTTCAACCTTACAGGGTCAACAATAAATACTTATGAGGAGTTTGTACGGGTTGTTGACCAAGACTGGACTGAAGATAGTTTTAAAAATGTTCAGATAAATCGTGGAGACCCGTTCAGAGACTTGCCTGATAACGTAGTATACTTCTGCGATGAAATCAAAGAAAGGCAGACGAGGATGGGAAAAAGGATCCTTAACAGGCATCCAGAACTTACAGAGGGAGAAAAGATAGAATGTAAAGGAGGAAAATATACGACTGTCACGCAGCGCAATATATACAAAACAAATGATGGCAACCACACGAAAGAAAAAAATATCACTGGTTTTTTCTATGACCCTACACAAAAAGATGGCAAAACTCAATGCGATGTTTTTCACCTGTGTCAGGAACTAAGAAAAATCTGTGAAAACTATGAAAAACGGGAGATAACTATAGTTTCCCCCCAATCAATCGGAGCAGAAAATATGAGGAAAATTTTGGAAGTTACCTTCTTTGAAACAAATCTCAAAGTATATCTGAGAACAAATAAGGTAAAGAATAGCTACAAAGAAAGGAAGAAAAATGACATTGAAAATAATATTATAGTGATAGAAGACAAAGCAGCCACTTATGCAGACACAGTTAGAAAACTTAAAGAAGGTTTGAAGGACAACAACGCTCTCGAGTATATAACAGGAGTTAGAAAAACAAACTCAGGGAAAGTTTTGGTAAAGATTTCGGAGAAGGTGGATAAAGATAAGGTCATAAAGGAACTTAAGGAGAGTTGCGATATTGCGGTGCATAATAAGATCAAAAGAAAATGTTTGCATATTAAGGATGTAGATGCAACTGCTGAAGAAGAAGACATAAGACAAGCAATAATAAATACAAACTTAATCTGTAACCTAGAACATCTAGAAGTTAAAGGGCTACGCCCAATGAAGAATGGAAATAAAATAGCTACTATATGGATGGAAGAGAGAGACGGTATGAGAATATTGGACAAGCAGAAATTAAGATGTGGTCTGAATATATGTTACGTAGAGGAAAGGATAGAAATACTAAGATGTTACCGCTGCTGGGGCTATGACCATAAAGCCACCCAATGCAAGGAAGAAGACAGGAGCAAAAAGTGCCGTAAATGCACTGGAAACGAACATATAGCAAAAAACTGCAATGAGGAACCATTCTGTCCACACTGCAATGAGCATGGTCACGCAGCTGGAAGTAGCAAATGTCAATCTTTTCAAAAGGTTCTTAGATTAGCGAGGAAAGAGACAGGCCGCAGGAACAAAGAATCAGTGCGTTCACGGTCCTCCAAATAAATACAAACAGGAGCGTAAGCGCACATGATATGGCTAACGTAGTTGCAGCCGAGAGGAAATGCGACTTTGTTGCTATCAGTGAACCAAATACATCTATGTATAATGCGAAAGGAAAACACAGGTATATTGACTCAACCGGAAATACAATGATCATAAACTTTAGCAATAAATATCATGTTAGAACCTACCGCTCATCTGATTGCTACGTCTGTATAGAAACTGCAGATATTGCACTATACAGTATATATATGAGCCCAAACAAATGCACGCTAGAGGATTTTAAAAATAATCTAAATAGGATCCAACAGGATATAATAGAGGTGCAGACAAAAGATAAAAAAATTATAATTACAGGAGACCTGAATGCTAAACACCCCAGCTGGGGTGGAACACAAACAAACAAGAAAGGGGAAGAGCTTCTAGAATGGATTAACAGCCTAGATTTGGTTATTTTAAATGACGGCAAACTACCCACATGTGTTCGGCATAATGGAAAATCGTTCATAGACGTAACGATTATCAGTGGAAACGCAAAAAAGGGAAAGGTAACATGGTCGATTATAGACGATGAATCAATGAGTGATCATAAATTTATTCTAACAACAATACAAAAGATGACAACAGAGAATAGCTCTAAGTATATTTATGGAAAAACAAACCTGGATATATTTAACTCAGTTTTTAGAAGGGAGATAGAAAACAGAGAAGTTGATAGTGAACATTGCGAAAGAGCTTTCGACAAGGCATTTAAGGAAAGTTCACCTCGTGTAAGATGCGACAATAACTACAAGCTACCATACTGGTGGAATGAAACAGTACAAAGGAAGATTAAGGAAACAAGACAAAAAAGAAGAAAATTTCAAAAATCCAAAGAACCAACTGAAAGAGAGAGACTGAAAGAAGAGCATAAAATCTCCAAAAAAGAGCTTAAGAAAATCATAGCAGCATCTAAAACCAAAGCATGGGACGATCTCTGCAAAGGCCTTGAATGTGACATATATGGCGATGCATATAAAATCGTTAAAAGCCAAATGCAAATCCCAAATCCAAAGACCTGCTTACCGCTAGAGCAAAAACAAAATATATTTAAGAGCTTGTTCATAACCTCAGCGAATTCAGATGTTTTATGTAAAGAAATGACCGATGACATTTATTTCGAAAATATTGCTTTTACTTTGGAAGAAACAAAGGACAGTGCCAAGAAAATTAAAGTAAAAAAGGCGCCCGGCCCAGATATGATACCTCCGGAAGTTGTGAAGGCTGCAATATGCAATAATGTGGATTACTTCACAGGCATGTTTAACGAATTAATGAAACAAGGAAGTTTCCCCGATAATTGGAAAGTTGCAAAGCTTGTTCTGATAGATAAGCCCAAAAAATCCCATAACGAGCAAACAAAGTACAGGCCCATATGTTTAATAAATGTCATTGCTAAAACCTACGAAAGCCTGCTAAATACCCGATTGACACAGGAATTAGAGAAAAGTGGAGGGCTAAATAAAAACCAGCACGGTTTCATACCCGGGAGAACAACTATTGATGCTATTGGTGAGGTAGTCCTCGCAGCAAAAAAAGCCAAAGCAGATAACAAATGGAACTCCCTAATTCTGGTTGACGTTCGGAATGCTTTTAACACAGCTACTTGGTCTATTATTATAAAGAAGCTAAAATCTCGCAACATCAATGAGTACGTACTCAATGTAATCATAGATTATTTGACGAACCGGTACATTCAACTAGAACGCAACGTTAGGGTAGAGGTGACTGGTGGGGTTCCACAAGGTTCGGTATTAGGGCCCACCTTGTGGAACGTCCTATACGACGATGTGATGGACACTGAAGCGCCCGAAGGAGTCAAGCTGGTTTGCTACGCGGACGATTTAGCGATCTCGGTAACTGCATCAGACGCTCACGAGATGATGGTCAAGGCAAATGAGACGTTGCATGCTGTAGTCCTATGGATGCGGCAGAACAAACTTGAAATTGCACCAGAGAAAACTGAGGCAGTCATATTTCACAGAAAGAAAAATGCTCACCGCATATATTTTGACTGTGGTGGAATTATGGTAGCCCCATCAACTAGTGTAACTTATCTAGGAGTCAAGCTAGACTCACAACTAAATTACGGCCCCCATATAAAAACAGTTTGTGATAAAGCTTCTAGGACCGCAGGAGCCCTGTGTAAGTTACTCCTCAACACAAAGGGCCCAAGCGATAAGAAGAGAAGAACGCTTGCTATGGCTACTCAGTCTATAGTTCTGTATGCTGCACCTGTCTGGGAACCTGCAATGAGTTTTACTGTACATAAAAAACGAGTCCTCAAAGCCCAACGTATGTTGGCAATGCGGGTCTGCTCTGCCTACAAAACCGTATCCACGGATGCAGTGCTGGTATTAGCAAACTTAACGCCCATGCACCTACTCGCGCTAGAAAGAAAGGAAAAAAGAAATAGAAAGAACCCCGGAATGACAGGACTCGCTGAGGACCTAACGATCGCGAGATGGCAAGATGAGTGGAACAAATCAACGAAAGGCCGATGGACATACCAGCTCATTCCCAACCTGGAAAAGTGGACCAGAAGAAAGCATGGCCGCATGACCTACCGTCTGACGCAATGCTTTTCAGGAGACGGAGTATTTATGGATTTTCTTGCAGGCATCGGAAAGCGACAGGTTCCCACGTGCATGTACTGCGACGAAATTGACAATGCAGAACACACAGTATTTTACTGCGTAAAGTGGGTCAAAGAGAGGAAGGAACTTATCTCGAAAATAGGTGATATATGTGTCAAAAATTTAGTGAACAAAATGTTACAACATGAAGACACATGGATGCTTGTTGCAAGCTTTATGGAAAAAATAATAAGCTCTAAAGAGGAAGAAGAAAGGCGAAGAGAAGAACAAGTTAAATAGGAATTATATTATAGACAATAATGTTACTGTGTTTAGGCTGAAAGGCGGGCACACGGCAAACAGGGCGACAGAAGGGGTTTTTAGCCGGTAAGAGTCCGGCTCTACCTTCGGGTGTCCATGAGGATTTTCCCCTTCTGTATTTAAAAAAAAAAAAAAAAAAAAAAAAAAAAAAAAAAAAAAAAAAAAAAAAAAAAAAAAAAAAAAAAAAAAAAAAAAAGACGGTGGCGTGTGGAAGTCCCTACAAGAGACCTATGTTCACCAGTGGATATATATCGGTGATGATGATAATGATGATGATGCTGATTTTAACCATTAATAATGGATAGGGGTTGAATTTTCAAAAATCCTTTCTTAGCCGTTAGTTTTTTTACGCATCATACTGAAGATTTTCGTAGTTTCGTTCGGCCAAAAGGGATGAACATCGATCTTTAGAAGGAGACAGCAGATTTGTAGAGCACTGTCTCGGTCGTTGAGAATGACAAAGCGTCATATGGGTATGAGTGACAGACAACACTCTACAAAGATGAAATGTCATTCTACTATATGTTTTGCAGCACGAACCACGCCTGCAGTTCATCCGTAATGTGCGATCAGCACTAAGATACCGATTGTTTGTAGACATTAGACAGCCTATGATTAATGATATTAATTATTTAATAAAAAGTGAACAAATTAGCCATTATTAGTTTTTATTTGGGCATCACTCATCTTTATTATTTGCTAAGTTTAATCTAGTCACGTCTGTGGACTGTGGTGCAGCTTGAGATTCTTGCCTTGAAAATAAGAGGTTTAAGATTTGTTAGAAATGGAAATATTTTTATTAGGATACCGTACCTCAAAAGGAAAAAGGAACTCTTAATATCATCATCATCATGTTCAACCCATCGCCGGCTCACTACTGAGAACGGGTCTCCTCTCAGAGTGAGAAGGGTTTTGGCCATAGTCTACCACGCAGGCCATGTATGGATTGGTAGACTTGACACACCTTTGTGAACATTATGGAGAACTCTCAGGCATGCACGTTTGCTCACGACGTTTTACATCACCGTTAAAGTGATATTTAATTAATTAAAAACGCACCCTTAATATTGGAACACTTTATTGTCTGTCTGTCCGTGATGTCTGTCAAGAAAACCTATAGGGTATACTTCCCTTTGACCTAGAATCATGAAATTGGCAGGTAGGTAGGTAGTTATTACACCATAAGTAAAGGAAAAAATGTGAATTACATCACAAAAAAAAACGGAACGTATTTATGGAAAAAATAATTTACTAAATCACATATAGATGGCGCAGTCTGTCATTAACTTGCAGTGTTCTGCTCTAAAAGTTAGGTTTATCTTCTACGACAGCTTCTACGATGTCCGATGGTACAGAACCCTTCATATGAGATTTTTTTATAAAATCATCATCAACATTTTAAGCCATCACCAGCCCACTACTGAGAACGGATCTCCTCCCAGAATGAGAAGGGTTTAGGCCATAGCCCACCACGCAGTGGCGTGCAGGTCATAGAGGCATAAATGCACTTTACCCCAGTTGTAATAGCTCAATGCATATTTTTCATTATGACCTGCCAGTAAACAGGTTCCTACCTAACTAATGCCTACCCTGGCTTCAAACCCTGTGCACGCCACTGGGCCACTACGCCATCCAAGATAGAACATTAAGAAGAACTCAGTGTACAGGTGGTCTTGTACCTACTTTACCGTTATACTTTATAATATCGTTTAATTGTTTACTAAGACAACCTAGTTTGGTGAAAGGATTAGGCTAACCAGAGCGCGGGATGGTGCAAGAAGTTAAAATAAAAATATTCAACTTATTATCTAAGTAATATACTCATATTGATATTATAAAAGACTAGCTGATGCCCGCGACTTCGAATGCGTGGATTTAGGTTTTTAAATATCCCGTAGGAACTCTATGATTTTCCGGGACAAAAAGTGGCCTATGTCGTTCCACGGGATGTAAGCTAACTCTGTACCAAGTTGCATAACTGTTAGGCCGTGAAAAGCTTTTTTTTTATTTTTTATTCAGATACAAGTTAGCCCTTGACTGCAATCTCACCTGGTGGTAAGTGATGATGCAGTCTAAGATGATAGCGGGCTAACCTGGAAGGGGTATGGCAGTTTTTATTAAACCCATACCCCTTTGGTTTCTACACGGCATCGTACCGGAACGCTAAATCGTTTGGCGGCATGGCTTTGCCGGTAGGGTGGTAACTAGCAACGGCCGAAGCCTCCCACCAGACCAGACCAGAAATTTAGAAATTATAAAATTCCAAACCCCTGCCAGGAATCGAACCCGGGACCTCCCACTATTAAGACCACAGCGCTCACCACTGCGCCAGGGAGGTCTGTCGGCTTGCAGACAGACAGGTGCTATGTCCACTCCTTGGTAAGTATCTAGTATTTCTGGGTCCACTGCTGTATGCCACTGTCTTGCGCCGCCTGAATCCAACCGCTCCCTACAATTAGTCCCTCCCTATTAGAAGCACCGTATTCGTTTATTAGATAAACAAGATTTAGTTAGTACTTAGTAAGTAATAAGATCCGAACCCGTGAATTTAAATTATATTTGAGTACTAGGATATCATGACTAAACGGGGTGCTAATTCGACGCCGTTGAGTGATCATAGAATTTCCTGAAAGTTGGCCAAGCGTAGCTAACGCCTTCCACTCTTCCGTAACTTCGTTGTTCACTCGCTTACCAAATAGTTTAAAACCACTCAATGTCAAATGTTTTACTATCAATTTGCTAATAAAAAAATGTCCTATCAATAGCAAAATAATTTCAGTTAGCACAGCAAAATTATTAAGAAACTAGATAATGCCTGCGACTTCATCCGCGTTGATTCCGGTTTTTAAATAATCCCGTGGGAACTTTTTGATTTTCCAGGATAAAAAGCCTATGCCATTCTCCAAGTCTATCCCATACCCATACCATACCCATATCCCATATCTATACCCATGCAAAAAATCACGTCGATCCGTTGCTCCGTTGCGACGTGAATGAAGGACAAATCAACAAACAAACACACTTTCGCATTTATAATAAGGGTACCTACTGATTTTTTTATCCCGGAGACCAAAATGACGTTTCGTGTGTTGCCTGTTTTTTACGGTTCTTTAAAAGCTCTCGATACTTATACCGATAATTAATTTAGGTATTCTTGTTAGATGTGTAAGAGACAACAAAATGTGTTGAAAATAATTCCAAGTATGGGCTGATTCTCAATTTATGAGTTTTACACACTGTAGATAGGTAAATCTTATAGCACAAGTAGGTACAGGAATAAATCCGAAAACCGTGAATTTGTAGTTACATCATATAAAAAAACAAGATGATGGCCGCAACTTCCTCCGCGTGGATTGAGGTTTTTAAAAATCCCGTGGGAACTCTTTGACTTTTCGGGATAAAAAGTAGCCTATGGCCTTCCAAATTTTGTCAAAATCGGCTGAACGGCTGAGCCGTGAAAAGCTATAGCAGCGCTTGCAGACAGAAAGACAGACAGACACACTCTCGCATTTATAATATTAGTATGAATTAAAATTGAAAGAATCATTTGTATTTTTAACTTTCAAAGTAAAATTACTGTACGTAATAGGTATGTTATTTTAATAGAGACTTCCTGAACTGAAAAATATTTTCATGACTGCGTTCAAGTTCCTAAGAACTTGAACGCAGTCATGAAAATATTTTTTAGTTGTTAAAACATGTTGTTAATTCCTAAGAATTAACAACATGTTTTTGTTATCCAGTTTTATCGTAATTTGTAATATTATATTCAAATATCACACGTTATGCTCTTAAAAGCAAATAAGAGCTCCTAATAAGGACTAGGTATGCAAAACGAGACATTATCTAATGTTGACCTACCTATTAGGTAATTTCGTGAAAATAGTAATTTCCTTGTTTGATGTCGATTAAAACTTGAAAGTAAGAATAAATTGTTATTATACAAGGCAATTTGAAACGGGACAGCAAATGCAAAAGTCAGTTCCTATCTTTTTTTAGGGTTCCGTACCTGAAAATGAAAAACGGAACCCTTATAGGATCACTTTGTTGTCTGTCTGTCAAGAAACCTACAGGGTACTTCCCGTTGACCTAGAATCATAAAATTTGGCAGGTAGGTAGATGTTATAGCTGACATTTGGGGAAAAATCTGAAAACCGTGAATTTGTGGTTCCATCACACAAAAAAAATTTAATTGTGGTCATGAACTAAAAATTTGTATTTTCCATTTCGAAGTAAGATAACTATATCAAGTGGGGTATCATATTATGAAAGGTCTTCACCTTTGCATTTCAAAACAGTTTTATTTATTTTTATGCATCATAGTTTTAAATTATCGTGCAAAATGTCGAAAAAATACGACTGTAGTACGGAACCCTCGTTGCGCGAGCCGGACTCGCACTTGGCCGTTTTTTTTAAATTAAAAACATCGGCCAAGTGCGCACCGAGGGTTCTGTTTTACAGTCGTATTTTTTCGTCATTTTGCACGGTAAATCAAAAACTATTATGTATAAAAATATGTAAAAATCTGTTTTAGAATGTACAAGTAAAGACCTTTCATAATAATATGATACCTGACTTGGTACCTATTATCTAACTTTGAAAATTGAAAATACTAATACTATTTTTTATCGCATGAAATAATAATAAAATGGAAACCGGTCCCAGCTTTTACTGTATTTCGATAAGAATTTCTATTTACCTTGACAGACTTATCTCATGCATTAATACAAGCACGTCACCCGGCTATGATCAGATTAAACCAGGTCCATAGAATTCTTATAATACCTACTATCTAATAGAAATAGTATTTGCTATTTTTTTAAATAAAGACAACGTTTCACCGATTTCTAGATGAACGAATGAATGACGACTAGCATACCTAGAATATCTGATTGCCATATATAGGCTGTACCTAATTAGGACGCTAGCAAAAACTTGGCGCTATAATTATACTACCTAAACACAATCCAATACCAGCACCACTACCTTACCACCATTTGCTTGTAGTTTTAGTGATTTAGTATTTTTCAAACACGCAATGTATAGCGTGCAAAACTCTGGGTCAATAGCCTACATTGCATCAACCCGGCGGTACCTATCTACGCAACGTTGGTTGACCTCTAGCGTCAGTCAGATGTTTTATTTGCAATACATTGCGAACTTTTAAAATATACAGGTTTTTTTCGCGTCTTTTTTGTGGTAGGTATCTTATCAGTAATCATCAGTAGATACTTGTCTTCGTTTTTGCTAGCGTCCTAATTACATGCTGTATTACGGTAATTTCAGCCATTACAACGCTGTTTGTAGGGACTTCACACTTCGTGGTCTTGCGTTACTTCTATCCAGATTCCAGTGGCCCCCTGCGACTCTTTTGATGTCATTGGTCTAACTAGTCTAACTAATGTAAATTAAACTGTAATGCTATTAATAATACGTCTTTTTTTACAATAACCCGCAGTGATGCTTAGGTCATCTGCGCGACGACAATTTTGCGGTCCTTTACCACTTCTATAACTATTTCGAACTCTGTGACCATACCATACATGTAATAGAATGGAATTTACTGATTCCATATACGTCTTAGTATGTGAGGAGTTTGAAGCTTGGCGATTTTTTATCCAATGATACTGAGTTATCATCGAATAAAAAAATCTGCAAGCTTTCGCTAATTGTTTCATACTTAGATATTATTTTTATTTTATTTTTATTTTATTTGACTAACCAGCAAAATTTACACATACACAAGTATTTACATATCTGAGGCCTTAGTATATACATCGATGCCTTAGTACGAGTATGTAATTAAGACCACGCGATTCCCTTCGAGAGAAATTTAAGGAAATAGATATCCTTACTGTAGCCTCTCAATATATTTATAATAACATAATTTTTGTAAGACAAAATATTCTTAGTTACAAGAAAATTGGTGATCTACACAATAGGCTAACTAGAAACAGAAACAAACTTGCAGCTCCTGCCTTCCGCCTCAGGAAAGTCCAAAAGTCATTTGTGGGTAGGGGTATTACCTTTTATAATAAAATCCCGCAAACTATTTTGGACTTACCTGTACTTGTACCAGTTTAAAAAATCTATTAAAAATATTATGCTCCTGAAAAAAGCATATTACACAATTGAAGATTATCTAAATGATAAAAGAGCGTGGATTTGACCTGCAGCTCGTTCAAGCAACGCACAAGACTGCAAATACTATTTTATACATGGCATAATGTACCTATATCAAATATTTGAAAAGAGCAACCGCCGAGTTTCTTGCTGGTTCTTCTCGGTAGGAAAGGCATTCCGAACCAGTGGTAGATGCATCCGACTATTCGTAAGTACTTGTAAAAGTTTATTCGAATAAAAAAGATTTTTATTTTTATTTTTTTATTAGCCCCAATTTTGACAGAGAATAATGTCCATAAAAACATAAATAAATTAAAAAAAGTGACTGTCATAATGTAAATATTAGAAATAAAAATAAACTTGTAATGCCCTCCTCTAGGCTAGGTAAAGTTAGCAATTCATTTGTTGGCGATTCTATACGCTTTTATGATAAGCTTCCAGAATACATAATATTGGAGAAGTCTCTCAACAAGTTCAAAGTTTTCATAAAACGTAAACTTATTGAAAAATCCTATTATGATGTAAAGGATTATTTCAATGATAAGAAAGCTAGGAAAAATTGAAGACTAGCTTTACAAAATATACATTTAACAATAGAGACAGGTAGGTAATTCGCGAGCAATTTTCCACCGAAGCTCGTTGCACTATGAACAACTTGCAGCGATTAAATATAGTTTCATGTTCAGCCAAGATTAATGAGTGTTCGCTAGAAGTTCCATGTAGCTATCCTAACAACAACCAACAACTTAAGACAATCCATAACATGCACGTACAAATAACTTTTGCTCTAATGTTTAAAACGTTTTGTCATTCTAGGTCATCATCATCATGATAAACCCATCGCCGGCTCACCACAGAGCACGGGTCTCCTCTCGGAGTGAGAAGGGTTTTCGCCATAGTCTACCACGCTGACCATGTGCGGATTGGTAGACTGTGACACCTTTGAGAACATTACGGAGAACTCTCAGGCATGCCGGTTTCCTTCACCGCTAAAGCAAGTGATATTTAATTACTTACAACGCACATAGTTAACTCTGAAAAGTTAGACGTGCGTGCCCGGGACCACGATTTTTTTTTTTTTTGTGTGATGTGACCACAAATTCACGGTTTTTAGATTTTTCCCCTAAAGCCAGCTATAAGACCTACCTACCTGCCAAATTTTATGATTCTAGGTCAACGGGAAGTATCCTGTAGGTTTCTTGACAGACAGACGGACAGACAGACAGACAACAAAGTGATCCTATAAGGATTCCGTTTTTCCTTTTGAGGTACGGAACCCTAAATACACTTTGACGTAAGATTTTATACGTCATTTTTACCTGTTATCTACCAAAGCCACCATAATCTATACTTCATAGTTCCTCCTTGTGTTGGAAACAATACGCTTTCAGCTTTTATAAAATAACGAAGGTCTAGCCCTCGCGGGCTCTTAGTTCATTAGATGATAGAATTTCAAATGACTCTGTTCCAAGTAACATACGGGAAAGCGATGGAGGCTCCAATTTGTAGCGAGGAACAAAACATAACACGTTTAATGATCTCCGGCACGCGAACAGAGCTGCGAACGGGCGGTCTGTCCATCCAGTATGCTGTGTTTATTATAAGTATTTGTATAATTATACCCTCAATAATTAGAGCCTCAATAGCTCAACGGTTAAGGCGCGGACTGAAGTCCGAAAGGTCGGCGGTTCAAACGCCACCCGTTGCACTATTGTCGTACCCTAGCACAAGCTTTATGCTTAGTTGGAGGGGAAGCGGGAATATTATTCATGATTAGAATGGCTATTCTTTGAAAAAAAATACTAATTATTATTATGCCTAGTACAGTACGCGGCCGAAAGTAATGTACATCGGCCTTTAGCATGACATTTCGGCTTTGTAGGGCGTTGTCTCTGATATGACGTTTTGTCGGTCTCAACGACAGACACAGTGCTCTACAAATCCGCTATCTCTTCTAGAGGTCTGTTACGCCCTGTATACTTAGACATAGTACAAATCCCACAAATTGCTAATGCGCGTGGCCGCCATTTTAGTGACGTCAGCACTAGAGTTAGACTGAAGTTTCGAGCTGATGGTATATTTTTTCTTCTGACGTCTTAATGACGTCATTTCGATGTTAAGTTAATGAGACATGTTCCAGCGCAATAGCAATTTGCGGGACTTTATACATTAATACAAGCTTCTGTCACCATTTCTAAGCTTCGGGAGTCAAGAGTAACGCATGAGAGTCTCAAAGACAATACGTTAAAGCAGTTATCGCCTGTAAGCTACTCTACACAAGTCCCAGGGCAGTGTGTCAACTATACCATAAAAGGCTGGCTGTAGACTAATCGACATTGTAACGACAAAAACGTACTATGTAAAAATTACATAAAAGGATCATCTTTTATGTAAGTATTAAAAAAGATTTGTCCTGAGTAAGGAATATTCATCTAACACACAGCTTATTATCTGTTGGCATAAATAAATACATGTAGCTACAGTTCTATAAATTACTAATTAAATGTTTATTTCTAAATAACTGGATGGGCAGGTAATATTTGTAGATTGTGAATACTAAATTCTGGTTAAATGTGTTCATTATTCCAAACAAAGTAACCAAATAAAGAAAACTATTGAGTCAATCTGAACAGAAACCAATTTTGTTTTGTGCGTGCGAAACCAAGTGAGTTTTTTGGAGAAATTTTGATATAGGTATACTATGCCTTTTATGATGTAGGCGCTCACTAAGAAAGGATTTTTGAAAATTGTACTTATTAAGGGATAGTGTTTCACGATTTTCGGGACTTCCTCCTCCAAGGTATTAAATAAAGTGTGGAAGTTTGTACAAAAGTCATATCTATGAAAATAATATTAGTACCTATTACTTAATATGCTTTCAGTTAAAAATTAAGAAATACATGTTTGAGGATTTGGGAATTCCTTTCTCTCAATAAAAAAATCCACTCTAGAGAAGCCGGGTTTGGTCAGCTATCATAAAACTGCTATTAGTTGAGTGAATAAAATCGTTTTGTTAGCAATCGGCCTTAGAGCCTATGCATAATATATTAAGATAGTAGCTGGAAGTAGCGGGATCGCAGCATTACCGCCGCTTGTGTGCTAATGACTATGATTAGTTTGTAATGTCATTGTGCTCTAATACGATACTTGATAGAAAGTTTATGTGCATAAATTAGCCTTAGGTAAAGTATGCAACCTTCGTGAAAAGATACGTATGGTATGCGAAAGGTCGAGATGGCAATCGGGGTGGGGATGACACCCTAGGGGGGTTACACTAGAGGTGTCAAATATGGTTGGATTTGTATTTCTCTATCTCTATATACTATAAAATAAAGTCGCTTCCCGCTGTCTGTATGTATGTATGTATGAACGCGTAGGTCTTTTAAACTACGCAACGGATTTTAATGCGGTTTTCACCAACAGATAGAGTGATTCAAGAGGAAGGTTTATAGCTATAGTTTAATTCTCAAAAAATTAGAGATCCCTAGAGAAATTGAAATAATGTGAATTAGGTCGGAAAAAAATCCTCTCATTTGAGAGTTTCCGAGGCAACACCTCAATGACACCACATTAGTATCTACATTGCACTCATGCGAAGCCGGGGCGGGTCGCTAGTATTATATAAAATTCAAAGTCCTGACTGACTTATATATCAACGCACAGCCTAAACTGCTAGTCCTAGAGACATGAAATTTGGAGAGTGTAGTCTTTGTAAAGAGTAGGTAGGTATCCATTAAGAAAAGATTTTTCGAAATTTCACCAGTGTGGGTTAAATCGGGATTTGAAATTTATGAAGTCCACGCGGACGAAGTCGCGGGTATAAGCTAGTAATATTATTATATTGTGTTACAGAAAAATATTAAATTTTTTTACGTTTTTTAAGACCTCTACCGCACACCCCAAAATCCCCCGCGCTAATCTAGATGCAGGATAGCGCGGGTGATGTGGGGGCGTCCCCTCGCCTCATACCCCGATTGCCATCTTCTCCTGTCGCGTACTTACCTACTTATAATTTTCAATAGGTAATTATTTTTTTACAAAGGTTGTAAGTACTTAATAGAGCAAGTATCATGATCAGCAACAACCCATCGCTGGCTCACTACTGAGCACGGGTGTCCTCTCAGAATGGGAAGGGTTTGGCCATAGTCTACCGTTAAACCCTCAACGATTTATTTTCTACGCGGCATCGTACCGGGAAGCAAAATTGTTTGAAGTCGCGTCTTTACTGATAGGGTACCTAGTAACTAGCCATATCAGTACCCGTAGTACAAGATTTTACGTCTCACCAAACGAAACCAAATTCGAGAGTCGAAATATTTACGCGTTACAGTAAAATGGACCTAAACAGCCTTGAATTGAAGTCAAATATTCAATGCCACTGATTTTAATTTCGCAATGTTTCCGCTTGGAGCGCTGGCTGTAGAAGTGTAGACAAACTTGAGCTTTAAAACAAGGCATTTAAGATCCAGTTTACTGTAACGCGGAAGTATTTCGACTCTCGAATTTGGTTTGGTTTGGTGAGACGTAAAATCTTGTACTACGGGTACCGAAGTCTTCCACGACGAAGGTAATTAATAAACTCAAAATACCCTCACCGGAAAATGAATCCCGATCCTCGCACTTATTTCACCACTGCGCCAGGGCGGTCGTCACTTTTTTTTATTTTTTTATTCAGATAGGTATAAGTTAACGCTTGACTGCAATCTCCGGTGGTAATTGACGATGCAGAGTTTTTAATAAGCCCATGCCCCTTTGGTTTCTATACATCATCGTACTGGAAGGCTAAATCGTTTGGCAGCACGGCTTTGCCGGAAGGGTGATAACTAGCTACAGCAGAAGCCTCCCACCAGACCTGACCAGAAATTTAGAAATTATAAAATTCCAAATCCCTGCCAGGAATCGAACCTGGGACTTCCCACTAATAAGACCACAGTGCTTACCACTGCGCCAGGGAGGTCGTCATCTAACTCAAGTAAGGAATAGTTGTAACTTGTCATAGAATGCAACGTATCTCATGCATCCCAGTCGTATCACGTCGCGAGTACGGCAATGCACGTGTTCTGTATACAGAATCCTCTCTTTTAAGGGTGCTCTCTATGGTCACTTTAAGTCGAGCGTGAAGGTCTCCATAGTAGAGATTAGACAAATGATTCGTGATTCGTGAAAACGAGCCCCCAGGCCCCACGGTCCCAAGGTCTCCACACAAAAAGGCACGAATACGAAGCTCCCGTCGAGGTTTTCATAGTTTGCGCCTTGGCCTGTTAGGCGCAATTTTACTATATTTATTGTTTTAAGGCATACATAAATGAGAGATTTCTCATACCTATAGGTCAGACCTATACGCCTAGAACAATAAATAATCGAATAATAGGCATAATACACTACTAAATCACTAAATAGTGATAAGGTCATTTTTTAAGTGTATCATGTATTTTCTCCGTAATTTTGCTAACTTTATTTTGAATAGTTAAAAATTAAGTCAAGAATAAGCGTATTTTGTTTTAATATTTCTATAGTAGGTAAATGAACTTTGTAAATCTATTTTAATTAAGGAATAATTAATAAAAGCTTTTTTTATTATTTTATTTTTTATTTATTTATGGAGGAACGCGTGAGAAGTGTTCCCTTAAGAACGGGCTTCCCTTCTGGGAATCTCTTTTTAGAGCAAGGTTTTTTAAAATGTTCCTAAAAGTAAAGCTTGGATGAAATTAGATCTTTTCAGTCACGTTCTAGCTTGAAAGAACTATTTGAACTGGAGAAATATAATCATCCTCATCATCATCAAACCATCGCCGGCACACTACTGAGCACGGGTCTCCTCTCTAGACTAGGCCATAGTAAAATGCAGATTGGCAGACTTCACATACCTTTGAGAACATTATGGAGAACTCCCAAAAGAGCAAATTTCAATTGCTTTTTATCACTCACATTATAATGAGCCTCAATAGCTCAACGGTTAAAGGTGCGGACTGAAATCCGAAAGGTCGCCGGTTCTAATCCCACCAGTTGTACTATTGTCGTAGCTACTCCTAGCACAAAGGGGAATGTTAGTCAAGGGCCATGGCTAATATTCTTTAAAAAAAACGGTTTTCTCACGATGTTTTTCTTTACAGCTAAAGCAAGTGATAGCTAGAACACATAAAGCTCTTGAAATGTAAAAATGTTATTAACAAGACTGAAATTTCCTTTTTCATTGAAAAAGTAAAACGTTCAGATCAAATCTCAGTTCAATCACTAGGTACACGTAAATCAAAAATAATTGATGTTTATGTTGCAAAACCAAGTTTTCTCATTAAACTTCGTTTAGGTAGCAAATTTTTTATGTACTTACCTATCTACTTGAATTTTTTTTTCCATGTCAGTATTACTAAAGTGAAAGTCATCATGATCAACCCATCGCCGGCTCACTACAGAGCACGGGTCTCCTCTCAGAGTGAGAAGGGTTTTGGCCATAGTCTACCACGCTGGCCAAGTGCGGATTGGTAGACTTCACACACCTTTGAGAACATTATGGAGAACTCTCAGGCATGCAGGTTTCCTCACGATGTTTTCCTTCACCGTTAAAGCAAGTGATATTTTACTTACTTAAAAACGCACATAACTTTGAAAAGTTAGAGGTGCGTGCCCGGGATCGAACCCCCGACCTGCGATTGGAAGGCGGACGTCCTAACCACTAGGCTACCCCAGCTACGTGCAAGTACTTATACTTATTCAAAAACTAGCTTATGCTTGCGACTTCGTCCGATGTGGACTACACCAAACCCCTTTTTTAACCCTGACTAAGTTGTTTACTAGAGAATGTTTAATTATAATTTACATATTTTATGCCATGCCATGTTGCACTTTAGTTCGTTGTTTTATAAAAATATCGAACATAGTATTAAGTTGCTCCATAATAATTATCATAACGAGCCGTTACAGTTGTTTTCTTCAATTGTGTAGTGTTCCAGCAGATGCAGCCTATCTAATTTTTATGTTAAAAGATTACTTATTGAATTTTAACGTAGAGATAACTCTTTACCAGCACAGGCAAAGACAATAAAAAATACTTTAAGGTTGGACTTTTTAATGCTGGATCGTTAGGAACACGACATGACGAGTTTGTGGCGGCTCTGGACAGTCTAGATATAGATATTTTAGCTATAAATGAAACATGGCTTCGGAAGGGGCAGGACGACCGGGCACCTGTCGTACCTGGTTACCGATTACGGCATATACCACGACCTGAAAGTGTACGCGGAGGTAGAGGCGGTGGAGTGGGCTTTTATATTCGACAAGGTGTGAGTGTGCGAGCTTATCAGCATCCTATTTCAAGCAACGTTGAACAAATGTGGCTAGGAACAACCGTCAATAAACGTCGTTTAATTATTGGAACTGCCTACAGGCCCCCGTGGCTTGACGTTAATGAATTCTTTGACGCTATTACACAATCAGTTACTTCGTTTAGTAACGCTGATTGTGTGATATTATTAGGCGATTTCAATATTAATTTATTAAAAAAAGATGACAATAAGACAAAATTGTTTCACGAATTCCTACACTGTACAAATCTAACACAGCTAGTAACTGAGCCAACGCACTTCACAGATCAAAGCAGCACACTTATTGATGTGATCTGTACGGACTCTCGTATACATGATGTTAAAGTTACTCACATACCAGAACTTGGAAATCATGCGATAGTTTCATCCACCCTCAGTTTAAAAAAGGATAAGGTCTCACCGCGCTGGATTACTATTAGACCCTTAAAAAATATAAATATCGATAATTTTAACAAAGACTTAAATAGCATATCGTGGAATTTTGTAAATAGTAATAATAATGTAAATGATATTGTGCTAGAATTTAATAGAATAATTTTAGATTTATTTAATTTGCATGCACCTTTACAAAAACTGATGCTGAAGGAACAACATCCATGGATTACTGACGTTGTAAAATTAATGATAAAACTCAGGAATAAAAGTCACGAACGGGCAAAGGCCACTGGGATTGAATCTCATAAAAAATATTATAAAGACATGAAGCTTCTAGTTAAACACGCATTGGAATCTGAAAAGAAAGCCTTTCATGAAACTTACATCAATGCTTATATTGATTCTCCAACTTTATTATGGCGAAATTTAAAAAAATCATCTTTGATAACGGACAAGAAAAAATCGAAAGAACTGCCAGCCATGTTAAATGACCCCAATATGATTAATAAACACTTTCTCGATGTACCAGGCGAAAAGGCGGTAGCGTTGTCGGACCTTTCCTATTTTGAATATCACCGGTATGGACATGGTCAGTTTACGCTGAAACCAGTGGATGAGATTACCGTTGCCAAGATTATTCGGAATCTGAAGTCAAATGCACAGGGTGTAGATGACATATCTCTTCAGATGCTCTTACTAACCTTACCACAGACATTACATGTTATC
This sequence comes from Maniola hyperantus, assembly GCF_902806685.2. NCBI lineage: Eukaryota > Metazoa > Arthropoda > Insecta > Lepidoptera > Nymphalidae > Maniola > Maniola hyperantus. The sequence goes on along the minus strand of NC_048548.1, from coordinate 1,630,854 downwards.
ACTGCAATAGTTAATAAATCCTTATCTACGTCTACATTTCCTGATGTGTGGAAAGTAGCTAAAATAAAACCATTGCCAAAATGTAATAATCCCCTTAGTTTTAAAGACTTGAGGCCAATCAGTATCCTGCCCTGCATCTCAAAAATTTTAGAAAAGGTCGTGGCTCTGCAGTTAACAGAATACGCGGAAGAAAATAAGATAATACCAAGTTTCCAGTCAGGCTTTAGAAAAGGACACAGCACCACTACCGCTCTTGCAACCGTGGTAGATGACATCCTGACGGCACAAGATCAGGGTATGGGTACGTTGCTTGTTCTTTTAGATTTCTCAAGAGCTTTTGACTCTTTGAATACAACTCTTCTTCTTTCCAAGCTATCATATTACGGATTCGACAACCCAACTGTAAAATGGTTTGATAGCTACCTAAGCGATAGAGTGCAGTTTGTTGAAGTAATTAAAAATGATAGCACACTCTCAGTCTCAAATTTATCTCCTGTGATCAGAGGAGTTCCTCAAGGATCCATTCTTGGCCCCCTATTGTTTGCAATTTATACAGCTGACATTACAAATTGCATTAATCATTGCTTGTACCATCTTTATGCTGATGATACACAACTGTACATCTCTTTTGGTGACATAGACACAGCGGCAGCTGAATCCAAACTTAATTCCGACTTAGAGCAAATACATATGTGGTCAAAAAGGAACTGTTTAGTACTAAATCCTGGTAAGTCTCAATGTATGGTATTGGGTTCCAAAAGTGTTGTTGCTAAAATAAACTCGCTCAATCCTATAATAAAAATTAATAATAATATAATTGAAAAGGTACGAGAAGCTCGAAATTTGGGAGTAGTTTTTGACACCACACTACATTTCGAGACTCACATCCTTAACGCTGTCCGTAATAGCTTATATCGCCTAAAGTTGCTTTATAAAATGAGGCCCTATATTAGTGTAAAGCTAAGAATACGTTTGTGCGAATCACTTGTTCTGTCAAGGTTAAATTATGCTGACACGGTGTATGGACCTCGTCTCCTTAGTAGGACTAAAAAGATTATTCAGCGTGTTCAAAACGCCTGTGCTAGGTTTTGCTTCAATATTCCACCACGCTCACATGTCACTCCTTACATTAACGAAGTAAATCTCTTGAAGATGGAAGCACGTAGAAAGCTACATCTTGCCACGCTACTTTTTGGGGTACTTAAACACGGAATTCCAGAATACCTGCGTAAGAAACTAATGTGGTTTGGTGATAAGTCAGCACGCGTTACACGAAATTCCCACCTCTTTCTATCTACACCAAGGCATAGAACAGCGGCATTTAAGGGAAGCTTTAAATTTGCAGCTACTAAGTGCTGGAACGATCTACCACCGCCGTTAAAATCGTCAATATCTCTTGGAACTTTTAAAACTAAATTAAAAACTTATCTTCTTATACAACAAAAAATTACAAGTTAAAATTAATTACTTAATCATTTCATACTATTCGGATCAGCACCTATCGTTTCAGCACTTATGTCACATATTATATTGCACTTATTGTTTTTACAATCATCATTTATAATAATTCCGTTATACCTCTTCTCATATTTATTTTATTTATTTTTTTATTTTTTTATGTACGGTCTTAGTTTTCTTATATTGTTTGTCTTTTTTTTTTTTAGTTACTTGTTCAGACCTTAGTTTAGTTGTTTGCGTATTTTATTTTTATAATATACTGTACTAGGTAAATCGTCCGTGACTTCACTTGTTAAGGCTCCCACTGAAAACCAGCGCTGCAGCTTGCTGCAGCATGATGCTGAGTGGGAGACCTATATTTGGTCACACGTACTTGTATATATATAGGTATTATTTTTTATTATTATATTTTTTTGTTATTAGTTTAATTATGTAGATTAACTTAATTAGCTTTTAAGGTTTATTGTAGTAGGTATTGTGATCAAATAAAAGTTTTCTTTCTTTCTTTCTTTCTTTCTTTTTCACCCGCTTGGATTTTCAAAAACCCTTTCTTAGTGGATGCTTACGTCATTATCCGTATGCCAAACAGCCCGATCCGTTCAATAGTTTGAGCTGTGCGTTGATAGATCAGTCAGTCAGTTAGTCAGTCAGTCACCTTTACCTTTTATATATTTAGATAAATACAATAAAAATAAACTTTTTTAATAAACTCCTACCAATGAAATTCTACGGTCGGATATTTTTTTACTGACTAGAGTCCAACATTATGTGGTACGTAAAAATAAAGGTGCAGCCACACTATTACATGTTATGAAATTCAATCCTAATAATATTCAATCCTAATCATAATCCTATAATATTATAAATGTGAAAGTGTGGATGTTTGGATGTTTGGATGGCTGGACGTTTGTTACTCAATCACGCAAAAACTACTTTACGGATTTGACTGAAATTTGGCATGGAGATAGATTAAGACATATGCTACTTTTTATTCCGGAAAATCAAAGCGTTCCCGCTTGATTTTGAAAAACATAAATCTACGCGGCCAAAGTCGCGGGCATCAGCCATATTTGCTAAGTCTCTCTTGAGAACGCAGATGCAAACTCGTTCGTTAGTCCTTCATTCACGCCACAACGGAGTAACGGATCGTCCTGATTTTGCGATCATATTAGCTATAGTTAAAGACCTAGAAATTTTTTATTCCGGGAAATCAAACAGTTCCCATGGGGTTTTCATAAACCTAAATCCATGTGGACGAAATCACGAGCATCATCAAGTAATGTTATTTATTATTTTAATTTATCATCATCGATATAAATGACAAGGTATGGTCAAGCGAACATATTAATTTTTTCACGGTTTAGAAAGCAAATAAATCAGCGCCACCTCTTAGATACTAATGAACTACCCGTTTGAAATCCAGACGTCACTGAGGTTGCATTGGTGCATAATTAACATTTGTACGCACCAATGAGTAGATGCCATTTTATTTGTTCAATAACCCTTTAATAATTTGAAAATGACTAATTCTGACTGATGTTTTTATGGGTCCCCTGACCTGCAATAAAATGTTTTTTTTTTTTAAAATATATAAGTCAATGTTTATCATTTAGTATGGACTCACCTTTATTTCAAATTGGATTTTGCTGGTCGGTCGGATTCCCAAAAAAACTCAATTTGGGCTATTTCAGACATAGTAAGGATGAAAAAGTCGATTAAACGAACAAATTGACTATTAAGTATTATATTATTGAAGATATAGAATGGGAACCCGACCAACTGTTGTGATTCTTATCTTCATTTTACCGTAGTTCCGTAATTAGATTCTTTTTCTTTTTAGAGTCCCTTGCCTTATATATTTTTTGGGTTCCGTACCTCTAAAGGAAAAACGGAACCCTTATAGGATTGCTTGTCTGTCTGTCGGTCTGTCAAGAAACCTACAGGGTACTTCCCGTTGATCTAGAATCATGAAATTTGGCAGGTAGGTAGGTCTTATAGCAGACATTAGGGGAAAAATCTGAAAACCGTGAATTTGTGGTTACATCACACAAAAAAAATTAAATTGAGGTCATGAAATAAAAATTAGTATTTTCAATTTTCGAACTATGATAACTATATCAAGTGGGGTATTATATGAAAGGGCTTCATCTGTGCATTCTAAAACAGATTTTTATTTATTTTTATACATCATAGTTTTTGAATTATCGTGAAAAATGTTGAAAAAATACTGTAGTACCTACGGAATATAATACGTTGCGCGAGCCTGACTCGCACTTGGCCGGTTTTTTTGCATGGGTAATTTTTACATAGGGTAATTTTTATTCCGGAAAATCAAAGAGTTCCCACGGGATTTTTAAAAAACCTGATTCCACGTGTACGAAATCGCGGGCATCAGCTAGTCAAATATAAATAAGTCACCAACAATGTCATCTACTTACAACACCATATACCTAATAAAGTATTAACTCTTGAGAATCAATTTTTCATGGCTGTAACAGGAAAACTTTAGCGATTTCCAATGTCGCAGGAAATTGATGGGGCCGTTTTATTCCGTTAACCTCCTTAGGACTGATCGACCTAATAATTCGGGAAATTTAAAATTTGTGATAAGGGGCCAGAACCAATCAAAAAATTGCCAGTCAATGGAGATGTAGGTACTAATTCTATATCTATGAAGGATGCAGTATCCTTCATAGATCCCCAGTAGTAGTGGAAGTTTCATATATCCACTGTTATATGAAATAACAGTGGATTTTTTGGATTTTAAAATTAATTATAGTGTCAAAATGGTTACTACAGTCGTATTTTTCGTCATTTTGCACGATAAATCAAAAACTATGATTCATAAAAATAAATAAAAATCTGTTTTAGAATGCACAGGTGAAGCCCTTTCATATGATACACTTTGAAAATTGAAAACACTAACTATTAGTTCATGACAACAATTTAATTTTTTTTTTGTGTGATGTAACCACAAATTCACGGCTTTCAGATTTTTCCCCAAATGTCAGCTATAAGATCTACATACCTGCCAATTTTCATGATTCTAGATCAACGGGAAACCCTGTAGGTTTCTTGACAAACCGGCAGACAGACAGACAAAGGGAAAAATCGCTCAACGCGCTTTTGAGATGGGTAAGTTTTAAAATTGTTTTTCTATGTGAATAGCGCAAAATTATAGACTCGCTACCTCGCTATTAAAGAACAACAGACCATTTCTATCACCGTATTTAAAATTCTATGGAATTTTAAGGTTATCTAAAAAATTCCAAATTAGATTATTTTTATGGATCTCTATACTAACCAGAGAAGTCCAATTCGGAGTAATATTATTTTTATGTGCCGCAGTAAACGTCGGACCAAGTCTGAAACGCCGGACCTTCGGGGTTTTATTGAACTGTTTTATTAAAAACGTTATTTCAAAAGTTTTCTCATTAACTTGATTTTCCTTTGGGAACTCACTTGAGCGCACGACATCATTCTTTCGGTGTTGAAAAGTTTTAACATCGAGTTTCTTTATTACTTACTTAAAAATATTTTTAAACGCTTGCTACCTAATCCACTTTTATTTTTTGACGACTTCGTTCGCGTGGGTTTAGCTTTTCAATAATCCCGTGGGAACTCTTTGATTTTCAGAGACAAAAAGTAGCATATCACTCTCTAGGTCCTTAATCTATACCCATGCAAAAATCATGTCAATCCGTTGCCCTGTTGCGGCGTGATTGAAGGACAAGTACACTGTCGCATTTATACTTATTTAATAGAGAATATGATGTATTTAATCAGACGCCGCCGCCAAGACGAGCCAAACTAAAAGACAGGGCACTACGTACCTTTTCTCGAAGTTTCGTCGTATTTTCGAGTCATAGCTTCGGTCTTGATGATGGTAGAAAGCTGAAATTTTCAGGATAAGGTGTTCTCAGCAAACTTATTAAACGCACTAAGTATCAATTATCTAGCTTTTATGGTTTAGATTTATTGATACCTGAAATACGTTGATTTCCTGACTATGATCATCATAATTCATAGTAAAATAGGAGGTACCTAACTAAACAAGGTGTAAATGGCATTTAAGAGCACAATTTAATAACAAGTTTTTATTATAAAATTTCTTTGTTAAAAAGAATCTCAAAGAATTTCAAGCATAGTCTAGTCCATTGTAAAAGAGCGAATAGCTAAAAGTTTGCTTAGGAAATTGCACAATCACAAGATGATATCGCGTTGGAGACTCTTTTGTATGTATATTTGTAAGTTTGTTGTTTCGCTCCCCACAAACGACCAAACTTTGAATCACTTGCTAAAAACTTTAAAGTGAAACTCACTACGACAAACTGTTCCGACTTGTATCTCAAACAAAGAATAAATCATTTTATTATTTTAGCTTATGTGTTTTAGCTATTTTGACGAAATTCTAAAACTATTATCCGTGATTATTCATGCGCGAAGTACGGAAAAGAAGGTCGAAATTCCGTTTTGAAGTTTTAATTTTTTACTAGACGATGCTGCGACTTTGTCCGCGTGGATTTAGGATTTTAAAATCCCGTGAGAGCTCTTTGGTTTTCCGGGATAAAAGTAGACTTTGTCCTACCCCGGTATGCGAGATATCTCTGTACCAAATTTCGTCAAAATCGTTTGAACGGATAGGCCGTGAAAGGCTTGCATACAGACAGACAGACACACTTTCGCATTTATAATATTAGTATGGATTGTTGAGCTTAGGTGATGAAAATAAATTTAACAATGTAATTTTATAAAAGTTTTTAATAATACTCTTACATCTCTTTTTTTGTATCTAGATACAATATTTACAAAAACCTAAAATTATTTTTCCTACTTACAAACAAAAATATAAAGTTTACTTAAATATACAATTATTGCCACAAATTTTGTAACTGTCGATCTATTTGATACTAATCGATACAGTAAAATAGAGACGGCTTTAGGCAGTGTTGTTGCTGATTTGAGTAGGTATTGATTATTATAAAAAGCTTGGAGACATTAAATTTACAACTAATAAATACTATAACTATCACAAAGGCACACAAATATGATAAACTTGATAAAAGGGTACCAGAAGTGAGTTAAAAACTTTGTCAGAAAAGCAGGGCATTATAAGCTATTTTTGGATTGGTTTATTGGAATGTCCTCTCTTCTAAACTTGCGCGCAGACATAGTCACACGCGCAGAGCTTACCTAGAGGTTTAATCTTTATACTAACCTAACTAAAACATTAACCTGATCAGGGCACAAAATTACTATTACAACCAAAGAGTAAAAGACAAGAATGTTGCTGTGTTGTAGGCTGAAAGGCGGGTACACGGTCAACAAGAAGACAGCAGGGGTTTTTAGCCGGTAAGAGTCCGGCTCTACCTACGGGTGTCCATGAGGATTTTCCCCCTGCTGTATAAAAAAAAAAAAAAAACCAATGTATTAAAATAGCGACCTAAACACAAAAGCATTTAATAGTCGGTTGAGTCTAGCGTCGGAACTAGACTGGCTTAAAATTCATCAACCGCTCGTATTTATACTTTCGACACAAGATGTTGACGCGACGGAATCAGGTGACTTCTGTCAAAGATAATAAATTATAAGTGCGATAACATTGCTGATCTAAATGAGAAGAAAACTTTCGTATAGGCCTTGTATTGAATAATAACAATTCACTGTGGCATTATCAATATTTTCCCATTGGATATCAGTCATCTTCTATTGGGTTAAAACAGTAAGAGTAAACTGAATTCAGCTAATGCCTAACAACAATTTGAACACAATATAATAACCACGGTCTTGTTTCTGGAAATTATACTACCCACTTAATTCAAATTGAATGACGTTTTTTACCACCAAATATCAATGAAATCATATTTTGTGTACCTTTGGGAGAAGAATCTAAATACAAGCCAATAACCATAATTTAGACAATAATTTATACTAGACTACAACCCATAGAAAACATTATTAATTGTTTTGTAATTAATAAAGTAATAATTTAGGACGTAGGTACATAAAAATATTCCAACAGTTCCCAGATCGGTAATTTTTGATGTTGAGAATGTTTTTGAGCACATAGAAATAAACCATTGGAATAATATAAGGGATTATTTTTAATGAAAATATCAACTTGAAAAAAAATTAAATGTAAATAAAAATATATTGCTGAAATTATAAATTTGAGGTTCCGCAAAGTTCTTGCTAAATTATCGCATTGGCTTGTGACCGTAAATCTACATAAAAGTAATAATTATTATATTCACCAATAATGTTATAAAATTTACATTATATCACACGAACCCTTTCATTCGCAACCCTAGTACCAAACTTCGATGCAAGCTTTGTGACAACCAGGATTCTGCTGAGTGGCTGACGAAGATTTACAACGGGCCATTTTGAAATAATAGCTGCAGATCGTAATTACCTACTTCAAATTGGCTGAAAGTTTTCTGTTTGCGCTAAAATCCAGTTGTAGAAGATACCACAAATATAGACAATTGCGATGTGACCCATAGCTTTGATGCCTCCTGGTCAAAATACACTCTTATAACATAGGTATACACAACTATTGCAATTATTGGTTTGGTGCTAAGGGCATCTGATATCTAAGAATGATATTAGATATTAGACCAATAAATATAATAATATTCATTCTGGCCCGACTTACGTCGATAAGGTGGTTTAATTTAAAAATTATTTAATAGATAATGGATGGAATATAGAAAATGAGTATTCTAGAATTAAAATCAATCATGAAACTATGATAGGTTATTGTATTATAGATTGTGAATTAAATTTAAGAACAGTAATGTGACAATGCAAGTAAAGAGAAAAATATATTATGGGCATCAAAAACTAATGATCCACGAATACTAAAATCTTGCTGTTAAAGTTAACAACTGCATAACTTAAAAATGTATGAACAAGCATTTCGAATAGTGCAGTTGTCAAAAAATCTGATAGTCTGACAAAGTTGTGCTGAGCTTTTGAAATATCTAAAATTCGCAGTACAAATCAAAAATGTGTGCGCAAGCATTTTTTAGTTATGCAGTTCGTGACAAGGTAACCAATTTTCAAAAATCTGATAGTTTGATAAAATTGTGCTGAGCTCTTGAAAAATTATTTAACATTCTCGGTTCAAATACAATTGAGATTTTTAAAAAATTATGTGCAAAAAGCTAGAAGGTTATATTATAGTTAAATCAATAGATATTCACGATTATGGTACTTCTTCATAGTCTTATAGAAATCCACAAAATATAACAGTTCAAATAACCTTAGCCAAAGTAACATTAATAATAATAATTATTATTGATGGTCTTAACACGAATGTCAAGGGAGGATTAGATACTAAAAACTAGTCTAAGCTATCCTTATCTCCTAGCGGCAGGTGCCTGAGTGTGGTGCTGGCAACCTTCAACATTTTCTGGCCAATCGCAGACGTTCTCATTGTAGTTGAAGACCAGGTTCTGGGGACAGGGCATGTGATGTTTCCTCTCTCCTTCGCACATGTAGTACATGGTGCAGTCGGCTTTGTCGGGGTGGTAGGATATGTGGCCGTCTTCTTCCTCGCATGTTACTTCGTTGGCTGTGAAATAATGACAAATTGAAAAAAAAAAGTTTTTTTTTTCAAAATAATGAAGATAGACAATGCTACACATACGTAATCACAGAAGTGAGAAGAAGAAGTGTTCCAATTTTTTTTTGATAACCGAACACTAAATAGCACTGCAAGATATGAATGATGAAGACAACTAGAGGCATACAGGATATGTTGAAAAAATGCAATTAAGATCTGAGTCTGTTGTAGTTATTGGTATTGCATTGTGTTTAGGTAGTATAACAATAACGCTAAGTTTTTGCTAGGGTTCTGGTTACTGCATATGCTAGAATTAAAGGACACTTACGATCTTTAGTAGTATATTGTCCATTGGGGTTAGAAGATTCATAAGGTCCATCGTACTCCAGCTTGACCTTATAGTCACCCAGTTCTTGCTTCATGGCGGTGATGAGAGGGTATTTGCCAGTACCGCATGAGCCTCTGAAGTCGTCCATGTCCACTGACCATACCATGATGCCTCCGAAACCTTCTTCTTTGAGCCAGGTCATCTGTAAGTAAAACATTATTATTTTTAGGGTTCCGTACCTCAAAAGGAAAAACGGAACCCTTATAGGATCACTTTGTTGTCCGTCTGTCTGCCCGTTTGTCAAGAAACCTACAGGGTACTTCCCGTTGACCTAGAATCATGAAATTTGGAAGATAGGTAGATCTTATAGCTGGCTTTAGGGACAAAATCTGAAAACTGTAAATTTGTGGTCACATCACACAAAAAAAATTAAATTGTGGCCATAAACTAATAATTAGTATTTTCAATTTTCGAACTAAGATAACTATATCAAGTGGTGTATCATGTGAAAGGGCTTCACCTGTGGATTCTAAAACAGATTTTTATTTATTTTTATGAATCATAGTTTTTGATTTATCGTGCCAAATGTCGAAAAATATGACTGTAGTAACCCTTTTTGACCCGTGAGCGAGCCTGAGTCGTACTTGGCCGGTTTTTTTGAGATTAATAAGAGAGCACTTCTGCTGTATATGGGCGTGCGATGTGGGCGTTTTTTGTTTATCCACGATATATTAATAAAATGATTGCAGATCGGAAGGCTCAGACTATAATTTATCCTATCTATCCAGGCTTCAAAATTTTTGTAATGCAGCAAACAAAAGTGCTTTGAGTTCAGCAGAGCGAAATGGATATCGATTACTTGAGTAGTGATTAATTATTTTACTTTAAAGTTTTTTTTTTTTGGATAGGGCGAATTAAATTTGATTTGTCTCTTGGAGATTCAAAGGTATATAAGGCAGACTTGGATGAGGAATAGTGTTAGTACAATAGAGGGATTAAAAATACGAAATGTTTTAGCCAGTTTTATCTATCAAAGATCACTACCTATATCACTACCTATATTATAAATGCGAAAGTGTGTTTGTTTGTTGTAATAAACATTGGTTTGTTGGTTTGTCCTTCAATCACGTCGCAACGGAGCAACGGATCGACGTGAGTTTTTGCATGGGTATAGTTTAAGACCTTGAGAGTGACATAGGATACTTTTTATCCCGGAAAATCAAAGAGTTCCCACGGGATTTTTAAAACCTAAATCCACGCGTACGAAGTTGCGGGCATCACGTCACGTCAATCACGTCAATTTGTTGCACCGCGTCGACGTGATTGTAGGACAAACCAACAAACAAACACACTTTCGCATTTCTAATAAGGGTACTGTACTGATTGTTTACCTTAGTCTTCAGCGATCTTTCGTCATCGAATCCAACCCACTGGTCTCCTCTGTACGCGAAGGGCACCATTTGTTCGTTATCCCACACCAGTGTAGTGTTGTCCTCTCTGAGGAAGTCGCAGATTTCGTAGTAAGACATAAAACCGGCTTCGTTTGTGAATCGACCAGCTTTACCTGTAGAGTGAGATGAAATGTTACAAATTATTCATGGTTCACTGCCAGTTATAAAGAGATAAGGAATACAACTACGCTAACTATGGGCCTCATAAGAAAGCTCAGATTCACTCAGCGGGCGATGGAGAGAGCTATGCTTGGAGTTTCTCTACGTGATCAAATCAGAAATGAAGAGATCCGTAGGAGAACTAGAGTAACCGACATAGCTCAACGGGTTGCGAAGCTGAAGTGGCAATGGGCAGGGCACATAGTTCGTAGAACCGATAGACGTTGGGGTCCCAAGGTGCTGGAATGGCGACCTCGCACCGGAAGACGCAGCGTTGGAAGACCCCCCACTAGGTGGACGGACGACATCAGACGAGTCGCAGGGAGCCGCTGGATCCAGGCGGCGCAAGACCGTGGCGTGTGGAAGTCCCTACAAGAGACCTATGTCCAGCAGTGGACGTCTATTGGTTGATGATGATGATGATGATGAAGGAATACAACAAAGGAGATCGCCCGTGAACGGGCCCTCTTTTGTGGCGTCGTGTCAAAACTTAATTTTTTTTTTTTTTAAATGTGTTATTTTTTTACGATTATGTTTTATAACGACTTTTTTTCACTCTATTATTGAAAATATCCACAATTACAGTTAGAATCGTAGACATGCATTTATTTTGAAGAAGTATTAATTAAATATAACCTCAATAACAGCAATATAAAAAATAAGATTTCTTTATAACCTGGGTGAATAAATAGAAATCGTTTGCAGAATATAAAGAGTTAATTATTTGTCTACAAAATAAAATTAAAACCATGGTGACATAACAATTATATTAGGGGGGGGCCCAAAGCTCCTAAGAAAATGGGCAATCTCCTTTACTTTATTTATTAAGGTTGTAAACTCACCACCGCCAGAAGCAGGAGCGCCGATGTCGAACTGGGTCTCGTTGATGAGAGTGAAGGATCGTCCGTAGGTCGGCATACCGATCAGCAGTTTCTCTTTAGGAGCGCCTTGGCGTACCCACTCGCGAGCTGAATAATCCTGTAAGAGAAAAGATACTTTAAATAAAATATTATATAGGGAGTCGACTATGAAGTTTAATTATCTTTAATTTCAGGAGTTTTTTCCTATTGGAATATGCCACTCCGTAAGGCCTCACATATATTAATTACTTACTTACGTAATGCCTTCTTGTACAACTGTAACAGAGCCCCAGCCTGATCCGACAGAGGTTGTGATAGGGCGCTGTTACAGCCGCCAATCTGGCGAAGCATAGGAAATCGAGTAAATGCCTCCCATCTCTCCGCCTCGTTACGAACACATTCCATTAATAAGTGGTGTACGTCCTCGATAACAACTTATAAATCAATTCATCGGCTCAGAATTTGGACAAACTGTAAGGTTTTGTAAGCGAAAGTAGATCTTGTTATTTTATAACGTAGTACTTTAGAAAAAACTTTTCAGAAAAAAATTTAAAATGGAAGAAAAAAACTTTAATTTAAATCCAAAGTATCGGTAGGTACAAGCCTTAGTTAAAGTTTGTTCATAAAATATAAACTTAAGCTAACTTTGTTAAAAATTTAATCATAGTGTTTATGTTTACCACCTGCGAGAAACCTATTTCAATATTTCAAGTATAATATATCTGTTTCGGAAACACAATTTGTTTTTCCTGCAGAATTTACTGCTCAGTAAACTGCAGGCGCTGAGTAACAGAGAAAAACAACTAGGAAGCAACTGATAGAAAAACTTTAACGCGCAGAGCTATTAAAAACTATGGTGTTCCCACATTTGTATGGGTATACAAGGTAAAAGAAAAGTAAAGTAAAATATTCTTTACTGTACCCCAAAACCAAAACAATAGAAATATAACAAAGATGGAAGATGGATGGAATATATTTTTTTTTATGCTAAGTTTTTTCCACATGTAAATATTCCTTTTTCTACATATTGTATTCCTTTGCATAAAAAAATATTACAAAGATGTTTGCTACTAAAATAGGCAGCCTTATCGCTAAAATAGCGATCTCTTCCAGGCAATCTTATGGTAGAGGATAATAATTATTATAATAAAAATGAAAGAAAGCGGAAAGGGTGTTAATAAAATAAAGTAAATACACATGATGTACGAATGTGTATGTAATACAACAGAAAATAAGAGAGGAATAAATAGTAATTTTCTTTCAGGCAAGTTTAATAAGAACAATTTTTTTAAATAATTAAGTTCTTATTGTTGTTTATTTGGCAAAGTACCTGAGCCAGTACCTACTACCTTAGCGAAAAGAAAAGCTAACTGAAGCCTATAGAACAGTTTTTGACCCCATGTCGAGAGAAATGGTAAAAAAGAACTAAATTCGGAAACTTCTTACACTAAATGTGGTTCAACCCTAGCTTCGAAGTTCTTTTTTATAACAAAGTAAAGCAAAATTGTTCTTTACTTACCACGGTGAGTTTCTTCTGGTAACTGGTCGCACTCTCGAGGGGGAACAGGGGGCTGTTGTGGCCGACCTGCCGCTCCCACTGCCCGTGGAAGTCGTACGTCATCACGTTTATGTAGTCCTGGAAATTATGACGTCATTATATACTACAATCTGTGGTAATTTGTGACGAAGGCTGAAGTCCGGGTTTCGTGGCGCTCATTATCAGGTAAAGCTTATATACATATGCCCAATATAATAGCCGGACGGTTAAGACGTCAGCCTACAATTCGGGAGGTCCGGGTTTCGATCCCGGGCCCGCACCTCTAACTTTCCGGAGTTATTTGCGTTTTAAGCTATTAAGTATCAAGTGCTTTAACGTGGGAAAACATCGTGAGGAAACCTGCATGCCTGAGAGTTCTCCATAATGTTCTCAAAAGTGTGTGAAGTCTGCCAATCCGCACTTGGCCAGCGTGGTAGACTAGAGCTAAACCCTTCTCATTCTGAGAGATTCAATGGGTTGATGAAAATGATGAATCCCACCAAAAACATTTCATGTAAAGGTTGCCAAGACTCACAAGTTCATAATGCTTTCACTGTTAAAAAGTTATGAGATCTCTAGTAGAGCCAAGCCCCTAGCTGAGCTTCGATTTGTGCTGCATGGGGCTTGTCGCAAGTCCAAAGTATATAGCTCTTAAGTGCTCTTGACTGTATCACATTAATTATAATATTAAATGACAAATAACTCTTCTTATAAGCCCTGATTCTACAATTCCTACATCTTGGTAAAAAAAGTATGGCTTGGCCTTGGCTTGGAGAAGATAGGTACGTAGTGCCCCGTCCTTTAGTTTGGCTCGTCTTGGCGGGGGCACTGCCGTGCCACCTAATGGTGAGATAAAAATACATACCAAGTATTTAGAGATCTCAGGAACGTCGTATCCGGCGGCGATGGCTTCAAACGACGCTGGTACAGCAGCAGAGAGCAGCAGACGAGGTTGTCCGGATGTTTTGGCTTCACCTTCGAAGGCAAGGCGCAGTTCTTTGAGTAGAGAGACGAACGCCGCGCGGTCGTCGGCACCACTATTCAAATAAATAAATAAATTAGATTTAAGGCGATATACCAAAAGACATATTTCGGATGTTCAAAGAATCAAATTTATTTTTAATGTTATAAAAATTAAAGATATTCTTCAGTGAATTACGAGAGCCAAATGCACGATTGGCACAATTTGGCTCGATACAAAAAAAACTCTATGGACTGGACACTAATATAAAATCTAGATTATAGTATTAAGGTAACATTAATTTAGCATCAATAGTATTGTAACTTAGATAAGATAGTTAACTAAAGGCCTTCGTGTTCCAGCGTCGACACGAATGTCCTAATTAAATCATTTTCACAACCAAAAGGGAGTCTACTTTCAACCCCAGCTCCATAATGTCATACTTTTCACAATAATAATATTTTGCTCTACACTCTACAGAAACACCTTTAGATATTCCGAGATGGGAGAAACTTGTACACATTTTCCAGTAAAATACCTTTTACTAAAGAGATTCTAAAACCCAGAAGTATGCCCGTATTACTTACGGAGAAAGGTCCTTTGCCTTTATCTTTAGAGATTACGTCTTAACTTCTTGCGTCACTTAGCATTCTTAGTAGTTGAGTTTTCGTAACTTAGTTCCAGTAGCGTGATTTGCTCAGTGTTCAATGATGAACCTTAGTAGTAGGGGAGCCCAAAGGGGATTCTGGGATTTACTCGAGCGCGTCAGATTAAGACAAGGTAAGTTAATTAAATGTCCCTAACCGTGGGTACTCCCAGTCGATATCAAGGCCGTTGAACTGGTAGTCTCTGAGGAACTCGATGGCTTCGTATACGAACTGGTTCATACGGAACACGTTGGATGTCAGCTCTTTGAAGGGAGTGGAGCCGAACGCCCAGCCGCCGATGGCAAGTAGTACCTGAGAAAATGAACAATCTATATGTATAAAAGGAAAAGCTGACTGACTGACTGACTGTACTATCGTACAGGTAATAACACGTTTTAAATATTTTTTTAATATTTATGGCAGCCATTCTGAAATTTTTATTATATTTTGCTGTTATAGCGGCAATAGAAAAATACACTACACATTCTGCGAAATCTTCAACTTTTTATCTATTACGGTTCACCATATACAGCCCGCTGACAGACGGACGGACGGGCGGACGGACGGACGTACGGACAGCGGAGTCTTAGTAACAGGGTCCCATATTGGTACCATTCGGGTACGGAACCTTGGGAATAAAAAAGTACTATTTCTTGTACAATACCCTTCATGTGCGACTCCGACTAGACTATCACCACTCTATCATCATCATCATGATCAACCCATCACCGGCTCACTACAGAGCACGGGTCTCCTCTCAGAGTGAGAAGGGTTGAGTATATAATTAATATAACGAATACAAATGGAATGGTTCTTCTTTATGTCGGTCTGTCTGGCTTTCTAGTGATCGTTCAAATGTCTAATTACTTTGTCTGTGCTTAGTATCATCATCATCATTATCAACCAATAGACGTCCACTGCTGGACATAGGACTCTTGTAGGGACTTCCACACGCCACGGTCTTGCGTCGCCTTCCATCCTTCCATTCCAGCACCTTGGGACTCCAACGTCTATCGGTTGAACTATGTGCCCTGCCAATTGCCACTTCAGCTTCGCAACCCGTTGAGCTATGTCGGTTACTCTAGTTCTCCTATGGAACTCCTTATTTCTGGTTTGATCACGTAGAGAAACTCCGCACATAGCTCTCTCCATCGCCCGCTGAGTGACTCTGAGCTTTCTTATGAGGCCCATAGTTAGCGACCATGTCTCGGATCCATATGTCATCACCGGCAACACGCACTGTGCTTAGTATAGGAGAGGCATAATAAATATCGTGGTTTCCTAGTCTTACCTTCAAGTTAGGGTTTTTCTCCCTCAAAGCGACAACCTTATCATACATATCAGCGTCCTTTTCGTCACCTTCAGCTAGTTTATGGTCTTTAAGAGTGGCGAAGGCGTATATAACGTGGGTGCAGAGTGTGGGGTCTATGTTTTCTGGCGTGAACCGACCAGCGCTGGGCCTCTTCGCTGACCAGGAGGTCAGGTAGCAGAGGATGTAGGGGTCGCGTCCTATAATAAGATAAAAGGTTTTAGTTTTTTGATAATCTCTAGTGTATCCACATTTGTTCCATAGAACTTCATGTTATAAGTCCCGCAAAATGCTAATGCCCGTGGCCGCCATTTTAGTGACGTCAGCACTAGACTAAAGTTTCGAGCTGATGGTATATTTTTACTTAAATATAGTCAAATGATGTCATTTCGATGTTAATGAGACATGGTTCCAGCGCAATAGCAATTGGCGGGATTTATATCGGACAAAATGAGACAATTTTACAGTACGCTGCAGAAAGTAATGTACATCGACCTTTAGAATGAGATTTCGGCTTTGTAGAGTGTCGTCTCTGTCACTCATACATATGTGACATTTCGTCGGTCTTAAGGACAAATCAACACTGTTGTGTTGTGGGTGTGTCAACAAACATACAAATTAAAGAGTTCCCACGGGATTTTTAATAAACTTATATCCAAGCGGACGAAGTCGCGGGCATCCTCTAGCTGAAAATATATCTACAAAACATTATTTTCATTCGGTACTAACATCTCTTTAAGAGGGAATAAAACATGGTAGCACTTGTAAGGATAACACTTTATGTCAGATACCTGTATGCTTAGTACGAGATTTTATGTCTCACCAACGTTGATAGTATTCGAGTGTCGAAACACTTCAGCGTTATAGTAAACTGGATCTTTTTTGGCTTTAAAAAGCTCAAGTTTGTCTATACATCTACAGCCAGCGCTCCAAGCGGAAACGTTGCGAAATTAAAATCAGTGGCATTAAATTTTTTAAATTCAATTCAAGGCTCATTAGGTCCATTTACTTTGACGGTATTGTGTTTCGACTCTCGAATTCTTGCAGCGTTTGGTGAGACGTAAAATCTTATTCTAAGCGTACTGGTCCTAAACCTCGAGTCTCGTAAACTTTGTACCAAAATGTACCAAATACTTGAGAGCCTTCTTTACCCGCAAAAAGCCGGCCAAGTGGGAGGTGGACTCACGTACCGAGGGTTCCATATCTTGAAAGGGTACGTGTAATAATTTGTTGCTTAAATTATCTCCAACTACAAAATGTAGCTCATGGCAAAAATATTTTTTTTAATATGATTTATCTATTACTAGCTGATGCCGGCGACTTCGTCCGCGTGGATTTACATTTTTCAAAATCCCGCGGGAACTCTTTGATTTTCCGGGATAAAAAGTAGCCTATGTGGTTCCTGAGAAAAAGGATCTTGATAGACACAGGCAGAGAGACTTGTTTCACGTTTTGAAATACGGAATCCTAAAAAAATGCCAAAATGTGTGGCATAGATGTATTTTTTAAATGATTTTTATTTATTTACGGTCCAAGAGACCGTAGATTTTATGTAACTTCATACCACGCTTTTCTGAGAAAAAAGGGTATTGACAGAAACACAGACAGATTGACAACAAAGTTATCCTATAAGGGATAGTTTTTTCCTTTTAATATACGGAACCCTAAAAAAAAAGAAAGTTGCTCTACAAATTCATGGGTCTTAGTGTTCTGGCTGTTAAGGGCTTCAACTTGAAAGCACTCGATGTCTAAAACTTTCAGCAACTATGTCGCGAGCGGTCGTTGTTCGCAGCCATTCCTGGCAGTTGGGAAAACCTGAGCACCTCAAAGTGACCCTTGTAACACCCCTTTTTAAGATCGGTCGCTTTTAATGTCACGTACGTACGATGCTTAAGTTTTGACTATCAAAATATATAGCATAAATTGCCGTATTTTTTGATTACGTAGACTTAGAAGCCATATATTTTTTTTTTAATTTAAAAGGTCGTAGAAAGCACTTGATGTCTAAAAGTTTTAGTTACTATGTCTCGAGTTGTCGTTGTTCGCAGCCATTCTTGGCAGTTGGGAGTACCTGAGGACCTAAAAGTTACCTTTGTAACACCCCTTTTAAAGATCGGTCCCTTTTAGTGTCACGTACGTACGATGCTTAAGTTTTGAGTGTCAAAATATGTAGCATAAATAAATTGCCGTCTATTTGATTACGTTGACTTAGAAGCTATATTTTTTTTAATCCAAAAGGTCGTAGAAAGCACTCGATGTCTAAAACTTTTAGTAACTATGTCGCGAGTTGTCGTTGTTTGCAGCCATTCTTAACAGTTGGGAGTACCTGAGGACCTAAAAGTGATCCTTGTAACACCCCTTTTAAATCGGTCGGGCAAATGTAAATTTATGAAAACAGAGCCGTGTAGCATGTGTTATTTATTATTATGCACGCCAGTGGTTTAACGGGACATGGCTGTGATAGTGTTAAACATGGATTCTGTCACTATGTTACAGATTTATTGCAGTTTGAAGTTTAGCTGTTTATTTTGTGGAGTGTTGTTTCATCTGTTTAAATGTCAGCCAGTTTAATATACTATTGGTAAATACCGTAAATACTGTTGTGGCGATATTAAATAAACTGATAGGTCAATCTAGGATTTATAGTCCGAGATTAAAAGATCAGTACACATGCAGGGCTTCTGTCAGTCAATCACAGTATTGATTTATATGTAGGATCTAGATAAAAATCCTTATAATATTATATGTATTGAATATAATTCACTTTTTAGGGTTCCGTACTTCAAAAGGAAAAACGGAACTCTTATAAGATCACTTCGTCGTTGTCTGTCTGTATGTCTGTCGTCGTGCCTGTCAAGAAATCTAGAGGGTACTTCCCGTTGACCCCATAAACTACCGCTGTATAAAAAATCACATCATTTTATCCAAGACACTATTAGTTAGAATGGTTACAACAAATTGTATAGAAAGTTTTCATTGATTTTTTTTGGAATACCATCCTACTGGCAAAGACGCTATTTATTTTAGAGTTCAGGTACAGTGCCGTATATGTATAATGGGGCCGATTCTCTTGTACGCAAGCTCTAAAATAAACTAAATTAACAGGTCTAAATCAAGTGCTATCCTTTTCCGCAAGTAACATTATAAAAGGGATAGCAATAGATTTAGACGTGTCATTTTAGTTTAGTTTAGAGATTGTGTACAACGGAATTAGTCACATTGGGGCTAATTCTAAGCACAACCTAATTTTCGCATTTCGCATGCTCTTCTTACTAATGTAATATGAAAAGGACAGACACAGTTTGACAGTTTTAAATTTAATTTTTAGATGGTAAAACCCGTGATTTTAGCACGCACTCGCGAACCTACTGTTTAAATTTGTATTGTGCACTAAAATTTAGAGTCTTTAAATGTGAAAGTCATGTTCCGTTCCTTTTTTAGCATTAGTAAAAAGAAAAGGATGCAGATACTCTAAATTTAGTTTAGAGAGCCACTAGAGAATCGGGGCCATCATTCTAAAGGCCGATAACATTCTTTTCTGCGCGTACTGTAAGAAACTTCGCTTCAAAAAATACTTACTGGATTTGTCGAGAGCTGCATTGTTGTGCTTGATGATTCGATTCTTGGTCGGTTTCTTGATTTTACCGAGCACTTCGGACAGGCTGATCTTGATGGGTTCAGGCTTCTCTGTCTCTTCCTCGAACTCAATTGTGGCTGCCACGGACGCCCAGTCGATGTCTTTCGCGTCCTTACCACGGGAAATACCGCGAAGCTCTTCCCTGTGGAAGGAAATCATATTTTAGAATCAGTACCCTTATTATAAATGCGAATGTGTGTTTGTTTCTTGGTTTGTTGGTTTGTCCTTCAATCACGTCGCAACGGTGCAGCGGATTGACGTGATTTTTTCCATGGGTATAGATAAAGACCTGGAGACTGACATAGGCTACTTTTGATCCCGTAAAATCAAAGAGTTCCCACTGGATTTTAAAAAACCTAATTCTACGCGGACGAAGTTGCAGGCATCAGCTAGTTGATAATAAATTTAAACGTAGGTACATTTTATGCAAAAAGGATTCAACCCACATAGAGTTAGATTTAGATATTCAACTTATAAAGTTCAAAATTAAAAAGTTGAATATTAAAAATAGCTCTATGTGGGTTGGATTCTTTGTATACCTACGACTGCCCAGAAAAAACTGAAAAAACTGTAACACATTTTAACGCGTGGCAACGGGAAAAAACTTCAAACCGCGCGTCACCGCTCTGGTAAACGTCTCCTCCAGAATACTCCATATCCACATGCTATGCTCAACCAAATTAATGATATTCGCGCGCACTGCGCGTTGCCACTCAACGCGCGTCAAGACGCGACGAGTGCTTGTCCATCTATAGTTACTTAGCCTTAGGAAACCTTTAAATAATAAAATCGGCCAAGTGCGTGGCGGGCCACGCGGAGTGTAGGGTTCCGTAGTCACAATTCTCGAAAAACAGATGTAACTTCTTAACCTGTGAACCCTACTTAGCCATGATAGTTTTCCTTTCAAATTTATTATATATACTACTGCTGTGAATTTTTTCATTTGGCTACCATTTGGCTGATAGAGGGACACACACACACACACTTGATTCTAATAAAAACTGGGGTAGATGAGAAAAAAAAAGTTCATCACTACTTTACATGTAGGGGAGCTACCCTAAAAAAATATTTATCAAAATTTTATTTCACCACTGTCGGCGTGATTAATATTTATAGGTACCCATACCAAATTACAGATTTCTAGCACTAATAGTCTCTGAGATTAACCGAGGACGGACGGACGGACGGACGGACGGACAGACAGACGGACGGACATGACGAAACTATAAGGGTTCCTTGTTTACTACGGAACCCTAAAAAAGGTTTATTAAAAGTCACACACAATATAGAATATCGCAAATAAAAGCCCGTGAAAATATAAATTTTGCAATTATGAAAAATGAAATCCAACGTTATTGTATCAACAACATATTATTTGAAGTTGGGAACAGTTCAGTGCGCCCTGGCCCCTGAGGGAAATTCTCGTGATAAAAGTAAATTTTGATTCGCTCACTCCATTAACTTTCCAGACGAAATGTTTACGAACCATTTCGTTCTTTCTCTTCACTGTGCTTAGTATGAGATATTATATATCACCAACGTTGATTGAATTCGAGCATCGAAACACTACAGCGTTTGAGTAAAATGGACCGTAACTGTCTTTTTTTTATAATTTTTTAGTGTTTTACCTACACTTCAAGGAAATTACTAAATAATTTTAAATACCACATATCAAAAATTGCGGTACTGGCGGTAAGCGAAACCATGGTCGAGTTGGTCAAGGCATCGGGCGTAACTGTCTTGTTTTAAAGCTCAAGTTAATCCTAACCTTCGACAACGACCTTCCTGGCGCAGTGGTGGTGAGCGCTAATATTTTACATATAAAATTCAAAGTCCTGACTCACTGACTGACTCATATATCAACGCGCAGGCTAAACCGCCGCTCCTAGAGACATGAAGTTTTGAGGGTGTATTCTTTGTAAAGCGTAGATATCCACTAAAACGGATTTTTTTAAATTCCATCTCTAAGTGGGTTAAGTGGGGGATGGAAGTTTGTATGAAAGCCTATTCACTCTTGACTAGAATCTGCAGTCATTGCTCCAAGCGGAAATGAAATTCAAATATGTGGTAAGTACTTACTGAATTCATCAAAATATTATATCAAAATTTTATACACAAGCTGATGCCCGCGACTTCGTTCACGTGGAATTAGGTTTTTTATAAATCCCGTGGGAACTCTTTGATTTTCCGGGATAAAAAGTAGCGTGTGTCACTTTCCAGGTCTTTATTTATACCTACCCATGCAAAAAATCACGCCAATCTGTTGCACCGTTGCGACGTGATTGAAGGACAAACCAACAAACAAACACACTTTCGCATTTATAATAAGGGTACTGATTTAAGTCTTTTCTCTCTAACGTTTAGTATTCGTTGGTGAGATGTAAAATCTCATACTAAGCACGCAAAATGTAGATTAGGGTGAAATTCTTTTCTGAATCCACTTAAATGACAGAAAATTGCTTGAACCTCGTAAAATGAGAGGGTTTATTGTAACTATTCAGTACTAAAGATTTGGTGAAAATTTTAATAAAAACTATTGTAGTTTTAGCGCAATTTCGTACATCATATTTTATTATCTAAATTCATAATTCATAATTCTTTATTGCAAAAAATACACGTGAAGTGGTGTTACAATATTTTTTGGAAGCAGTTTTTAAAGGAAAAGGTGACTGACTGACTGACTGATCTATCAACGCACAGCTCAAACTAATGGACGGATTGGACTGGAATTTGGCATGCAGATAGCTATTATGACGTAGGCATCCGCTAGAAGAGGATTTTTGAAAATTCAACTCCTAAAGGGGTGAAATAGGGGTTTGAAATTTGTGCAGTCCACGCGGACGAAGTCAAGAGGATAAGCTAGTTTTTTCTATATATAGGACTAGCTTATGCCCGCGACTTCGTCCGCGTGGACTACACAAATTTCAAACCCCAATTTCACCCCCTTAGGGGTTGAATTTTCAAAAATCCTTTCTTAGCGGATGCCTAAGTCATAATAGCTATCTGCATGCCAAATTTCAGCCCGATCCGTCCAGTAGTTTGAGCTGTGCGTTGATAGATCAGTCAGTCAGTCAGTCAGTCACCTTTTCCTTTTATATATTTAGATTAGGTATTGTACGGGAGCGGTGTGCAGGCTCGACCGTACCAAAGGGGAGATCTCCCACCGAGCGGTTGGTTGTGCTCGGTAGCGCCAGCTGGGCCGACGGTTATGTCTTGAAACTTCTATATATAGTCATTGCAGAAAACTCTGTTATTGCGAGTACTGTCGGCGGTACATTTGTTCGGGACTATGTCATCGATTGAACAGCGCCATCTAGTTTCTATTGTGGCAACCGCCACAGTGTCAATATGGATTATGGATATAGATAGACTAGCCGTACCTCATAGCTCCAATGAGGGGATATTTGACGTTTCCTCCACACACGTTGCCGGAGAAGTCATCCATGTCCACGGTCCACACCATCGCGCCCCCGAACCCGTTGTCTTTTATCCATCTAGAAAAATAAAAATTAAATATAGTAAATAAAAAGCAAATGGAGACCTTTCATAATGATACGCCATTCGATCTAATAACTGCACGTTTCGAAGCAGAGGGGGGGGGGAGGGGGGGGGGGGGGGGTTTATTTCATGTTTTCAGGTTTTTTTTTTTTTTAATACAATAAAACTTAAAGCTAGCCTTATCTAATTACTATATAAATCATGACCGCGTGGAATGGTGCCAAGAATACTGGCTGCATATTTCCGCGCTGGACAGCCAGGCTGATCCGTTGCGCAAAAAATGAGCCAGCCCCTCTGTCACCAGTTGAGGCTATTAATCGCGGTGAAATGTCTCGTAAAAAATTTTTAGCACTAAGACTCCATGGCCCCAGGGTCTCCACGGCAAACGGCACAAAAATGTAACTCTCTATAAGAGAGGCATACTTGCGCCGCTTGCCGTTTTCAGCTGTTTCTGCTGCGGCTCCCGGTCTTGATGCTGTCCTCCTGATATGACACGGGGCCAATGTGTCATATCAGGAAGTGTGTGTGTTTTCAGGGGTCATATTGTGTGTATCTATGTATAGAAAAACGTACCTCATCTTATTCCTAATAGACTTTTCGTCGTCAAATCCGACCCACTGGTCGCCGTGGACTGCGTAGGGTACTTTCATCTCGTCGTCCCAAACGTAGGCTCCACCGTTTCTTAGAATGTCGCATACCTTGGGAAGGACAAAAATAACTAATTAATTTTCATAGGTATTTCGTTCGACATTAATAATTTAGAGCCTCGATAGCTCAACGGTTAAAAGAGCGGACTGAAATCCGAAAGGTCGCCGGTTCAAACCTCACCCGTTGCACTATTGTCGTACCTACTCCTAGCACAAGCTTTAAGCTTTATTAGAGGGGAAATGGGAATATTAGTCAGAATGTTAAACTTGGCTAGTATTCTTTAAAAAAAAATTGAGATCAATGGAATACATATGCTGAAATGCGAAAGTAAAGATGGATGTATGGAGTGACAAGATTGGATAAGATAATTATGAATATAGGGTATACAGGGTGTAATCAGAACGCTATCAAAAACTTAGCGTTACTGTTATACTACCTAAACACAATCCAATACTAATAACCACTTGCTTCATTTTGTAGTTCTAGTCATTTAGTATTTTTCAACCCCGCAATGTATAGCGTGCGAAACTGGGGTCAGTGCCCCGCCTACGACGTGGCATTGACTCTCTAACGTCAGTCAGATGTTTTGTTAGCAATATATCGTGAACTTTTACAAAATATAGGATTTATTTTTTATTTTTTTGCGTTTGTTTTTGGTGTTATCATATCAGTAGTCATCAGTAGTATCACCTGTCTTCGTCTTTGCTAGCGTTCTAGTTACATCCTGTATAAGTGCCAGTGGTAAAAAAGGCTGGTATGATATGGGCATGTAATTGGAGTGATTTTATATACATTTTTTATAGACTTTACTTCGTTCTTCGAAAATCGTTAGCATTTTATAGCTGTGTTATTTTCAGTTAAACACTTACTACAGGTAAAAATCGGTCAAGTGCGAGTCGGACTCGCACACGAAGGGTTCCACACCATAGTACAAGACATGAGACCTTTTTTATTTTCATTTTGAAATTTTTATTACCTATATTTTGTTGTTATAGCGGCAATATAAATACATATTCTGTGAAAATTTCAACTTCGATATACAGCACACTGACAGACAGACAGATAGACGGACGGATGGAGTGATAAGCAAGCTTGGGAATGAGTTGCTTAACGGATTGTGATAGTTCTAATAAGTTTCAATAATTTTGTAAAGTGGCGATAATAAAAAGAATACCCGGCTGAGTTTGTTGTGGGCTCTTCTCAGACCTCGGCGCGTTTGGAACCCTCGTAGCTTTAGTTTTAAGTTTGCGTAATAATTATCGCCACTATATCTTAGAAATCCAACATCTGACCATCAAAAAGAGTTATTAATTACCTATTTTGAATAAATCATTTGACTTTGACTTTGACAGCGGAGGCTTAGTAATAGGGTCCCGTTGGCACCCTTTCGGGTACGGAACCCTAAAAACCCATTTCGCAAATAGCGTTCACTGAGGTTTAAAGGCAGATCGTAAAACGTGTCATAAATTTAACTACTCATTAAGTGGCCCGTAAATTGCGAATAAGAAAAAGCTCAGCGCTTTTATCCGGTCTTTAACCTTGAAATTACAGATCTTGTCAGTTAGTCAGTTTGTTATGAGGCAGGGCTGTAATCCCTTAAAGATGGTACATGACATGTTTACACTAAGGGTTTACGATATATTTTTTAATTTTAAGTGAAGATGATTTTAGATTGAAGAGCATGTATCTGCGCAAAGAGCTTATCTATCTATCTATCTATCTATATTATATAAAAAGAAAAGGTGACTGACTGACTGACTGATCTATCAACGCACAGCTCAAACTACTGGACGGATCGCGCTTAAATTCGGCATGCAGATAGATATTATGACGTAGGCATCCGCTAAGAGAGGATTTTTCGAAATTCAACCCCTAAGGGGGTGAAATAGGGGTTTGAAATTTGTGTAGCCCACGCGGACGTAGTCGCGAACAAAAGCTAGTTATCTACTAAATCCTTACAATGTTTACAAATTATTATCCGGTGACATGCGCTTAAGCTTAGGGAAATTATTCTAAATTTGAATTTATCTTCAATGTTTGCTATAATATGCTAATATTAAATCATTTGGATAAGACCTTGAACAATGACATTCTAACGCTAAACCTTGTTATAACTCGACACACAACTACACTAAAAATGACATAACGGTGAAATATGGTGAACGCGACTAAACTGCAAACTGTCTCATTTCAAACCTAAACATACACGAAGGAACAATAAAAGCTGCCTTAGAGCTGTAAAAGTGATCGCATACCAAAATATCGCAATAAATACCCGCACTCATATCAATATCAATAACCATTTGCCTCAACTTGTAGTTGTGATTTAGTATTTTTCTAACCCGCAATGTGTAGCGTACAAAATGGCCTACTTATGCAACGTTCGTTGACCTTTAGTGTTCAGTCAGATGTTTGATCTGTAATATATCGTGAACTTTTCCAAATATAGGATTATTTTTAGTTTTATCGCGTTTTTTTTTTGAGGTATCATATCAGTAGGTAATCATCAGTACTATCACCCTGCCTTCATTTTTACCCGCGTTCTGGTTTAGACCCTATATTTGCATACGGCCGTCAGACACGTCACGTGTACGCCTCTGCTAACATCATCAGTATATTTTCTTCAATGCAATCGATGCAGCCGAATCCGTCACTTTTTGTGAGCCAAAAATTCAATGTGTTCGTTTATTGCGGCTCTGACTTCTTTTGCAGAGGACTGCATTCTTTGTTAATTGTCTGCGTCATAAAAGCATTGATAGTCAGATCAGTCAGTCAGTCAGTCAGCTTTTCCTTTTATATAATTAGACTAGCTTACTCCCGAGACTTCATCCGCGTGGACTACACAAATTTCAAACCCCTAATATATTTTACCCTGTAGTTTTTCCCATTTGCGATCTCCTTATATTGTGTGTATCTCTATATTATCTACCTATGAAGCTCTTAGCTATTTATCGAGACAATACTTGAAAGTCAATGAAGTTTCTGAGAGAAAAATGGTAGTTTAGGCATTTTCCAGGTACATCCCGTTTTCTCTTTTTACGAGGTATTTACCGATTAAATAACTGGAAGTACAGTATGTGGCCGAAAGTGACAACATCGGCCTTTAGAATGGCATTTCATATTTGTAGCGCGTTGTATTTGTCACTCATACCCATATAACGCTTTGTCGGTGTCAACGACAGAGACAGTGCTCTACAAATCTGTTGTCTCCTTCTAAAGATCGATGTTCATAACTTTTGGCCGCGAACTGTACCTTTATTTAAATGGCTGAAAATGTTTTTAGCAGACGTAGTTAAAAACCATTAATTCATCTAAAAACCATATATTCATCACTGGCTGAAGATTAATTTACTAACACTAAATACTGAAAAAACTAATTTTACTTGTTTCTCGATCTCCAATAAAACTCAGCCGGAGGCCGACTATAGCATAATTTTGCACGCTCCTAACTGCTGTAATAAATGCTCCAGTATCAACAGGGTAAACTACACTAAATATTTGGGCGTTGGCGATCATAGACTATCATGGCAGAGACAAATAGAAGTAATTAGTGGTAGAATACGAAAACTAATTTGGATTTTTAAAATGCTTTAACATATAGCCTCTAAAGTTCTGTTAAACAAAATTTACATCGCTTTAGCTCAATCAACCTACTAGGTTATTGCATCCCCGTTTGGGGTGGTGCAGTCAAAGCTAACTTCATTGATATAGAGAGAGCACAAAGATCTTAACGGCGAAGTGTAAACGTGCTACCAAATGAACGTGGTAATAATTTTTAATTAAAATCACCTGGTAATACGCGAGGAAAACGACCTTCTTTGT
Organism: Maniola hyperantus; assembly: GCF_902806685.2. Taxonomy (NCBI): domain Eukaryota; kingdom Metazoa; phylum Arthropoda; class Insecta; order Lepidoptera; family Nymphalidae; genus Maniola; species Maniola hyperantus. The sequence continues at coordinate 1,602,969 of NC_048548.1, read as the reverse complement.
GTACTGCCTTGCTTCCCTGGCGGGGAATTTAGTTTAAATCGTTGTTGTTGGGCCACTGACCTCTACTAATACAAGTACGCTGAACTTGCCGCCGATTTGTTTTTGACTCAGAATAAATACCTTTAGAAGTAGCCCTATTGTGACACTTACTGTTAGAGCGAGATAGCTAAATGCATTTAAGTTCTTATTAGAACGTGACAAAATGATTATGTTTTGTCCTTATCACCGTGACCACTTTTTTTGTTTGCCAAAATGTGTTTGTACGTGAGATTTTGGCAAACAACGTGAAGTGAGGCAAACACCGTGAACAACGTGAAGGGGAGTGCTCTGAAGAGCTTTTTGACCTCATTCCACCCTTCTTTTTCTACCACCGCACCGCACGCCACCGCAAATAATTTCACCCTCACCACCTGGGTGTCTGGTGTACTTCCACCACCCGTTGTGCCAGATCCTTTTTTCCACGCACATGCAAACTGTGGAATCAACTCCCTTCGGCGGTGTTCCCTTTAGATTGCAACATGGGGTTATTCAAGGAGCGGACCAGCAAATTCCTGAAAGGCCGGAAACGCATCGGCGGTTCCTCTGGTACTGCAAATGTTCATGTGCGGCAGTAATCACTTAACATCTGGTGACCCGCCTGCTCGTTTGCTCGCCATTTTTGTTATTTAAAAAAAGGCTTACCTCATAATACGCAAGGAAGCCAGCCTCCTTTGTATATTCCCCAGCCTTGCCGCCCCCGCTGGCCGGGGAATTCGGCTTGAATCTGTTCATATTGGACAGGGTAAAGGTTCGTCCGTACGTCGGCATACCTGAAATACACATCATTCTTGGAATGTTTCATATAACTTTACATATACCTTAACATATAACTTCATATAAAAATCCTATCACAATGGAAATTATTTAAATGATAAGAGAGCGTGGGAATGAGTGAGTTGCTTGATCTAATAAGTTTAAGTGATTTTAAAAAGTGTTAATAGTATAAAGAATACCCGGTTGAGTTCGTTGTAGGCTCTTTACAGCCCCTGGGCGCGTTTGGAACCCTCATAGTTTTAGTTTTTAAGTGCGCGTAAAAATTATAACCACTATAATTATCTTATAAATCCAACAACCGACCATCAAAAATTTGAATTTTGAATTTTAAGGACACACAGACTTTCGCAAACTAGTAGAAGATAATGGATTCGAGATCTACTAACCAATGATAAGTTTTTCTTTCGGAGCTCCAAGTTTGGCCCACAGGTGGGCAGCGTGGTCCACTGAGAGCTGTTTCCTCCACTCTGAGTCAGAGGAGGGTGCGTAGAGGGGTGCATTGTGACCGGTTTCTCTCTCCCATTTGCCGTGGAAATCGTATGCCATCACGTTGATGAAGTCTAGGTAGCTGTTGGGAAAAATAATAATCATTAGGAAAAATCAACAAATTAAAATGAACTATTGCTAATATTAAATAGGGTCTTGGACTGTAGTAATAAAACGATGTGGTTTTTGTTAATTGTGGTTTTGCTTATGGGGCTAAAATTCATTACTAAGGGAATTACATTTGTAAATGACGTTTAGCGTTTCACCTTGAAACTAGCAATTTTTGTTTTTGCGCCATTTATTGACATTTAATCAGATAGGTACTAATACGCAGTCTTTGAGTACTTTTACGTACTAGGGTAAAGGATCCAGTAAATGAACGAATAAGGACTAGCCTGGCTTTGACCTAAAATTAAGGTATCATATGAGAATGGTTCTACACTTTTTTTTTGTGGTTCTAACCTATATAGTATAAATTATTCAATCGGTAATCAAAAAGAACAAAAATAATGCATGGAATTAATTATTATTATGTTATCAGGTCCCACTGGCACTGCGGCGGTAAGAAGAAGACGCGGCTTCTTGACTTCTTGAGCTTCTGCTTCGAGCAGTAGTAGTGTAACAGCTTACCTAGCCACAGCTGGTACATCGTATCCACTCTTGATGTTATCAGGTCCCACTGGCACTGCAGCGGTAAGGAGAAGACGCGGCTTCTTGACTTCTTGCGCTTCTGCTTCGAGCAGTAGTAGTGTAACAGCTTACCTAGCCACAGCTGGTACATCGTATCCACTCTTGATGTTATCAGGTCCCACTGGCACTGCAGCGGTAAGGAGAAGACGCGGCTTCTTGACTTCTTGCGCTTCTGCTTCGAGCAGTAGTAGTGTAACAGCTTACCTAGCCACAGCTGGTACATCGTATCCACTCTTGATGTTATCAGGTCCCACTGGCACTGCAGCGGTAAGGAGAAGACGCGGCTTCTTGACTTCTTGCGCTTCTGCTTCGAACGCTTCACGGAGTTCTGTGGACAAAAAGTGATAATATAGTTTATTATGTTTGTAAATCCAAAGTATAGGTTTATCTATCTAAATATATAAAAGTAAAAGCAGACTGACTGACTGACTGATATATTAACGCACATCTCAAACAACTAGACGGATCAGTCTGAAATTTGGCATGCAGATAGCTATTATGTCGAAAACATCCGCAAAGAAAGGATTTTTGAAAATTAAACCCCTAAGGGGGTAAAATAGGGGTTTGAAATTTGTGTAGTTCACGAAGTCGCGAGCATAAGTGAAGTGAAAGTAAAAGTACCTAATTTTATTACGTTTAGTAGGTACATCTAATATAAATATATGAAAGGAAAAGGTGACTGACTGACTGACTGACTGACTGACTGACTGACTGACTGACTGATCTATCCCTACCCCTTTGGGGGTTGCATTTTGAAGAATCCTTTCTTAGCGGACGCCTACGTTATAATAGCTATCTGCATGCCGAATTTCAGCGTGATCCGTCCAGTAGTTTGAGCTGTGCGTTGATAGATCAGTCATTCAGTCAGTCAGTCAGTCAGTCAGTCACCTTTTCCTTTTATATATATAGATAGAAGTAGTCAGTAACTAGCTAGAGGTTAATGGTTACACTGAACAATGATTTATAGGTCCTACAAAGGTCCGAGCGAACAAGACTTTGAACTAATGCGATAATAATTGCAGTCCAACGAGCTGGGACATTATTATTTGTGAAGGAATTTTAGAAAGGCCCCTCTAAATGTAGCAAGGACAGAGTGGTTCGGTTAATGCCTAGGTTACTTACATAGGTACCTACTTGCTTTATTCGTGATGCTTTTGTCACTAAAAATTGTGATCAAGTATTTTTAAGAGGAACAAGGTTGAAGACAATGGTACTGATTCTGATGATGCAACTTAATTTTAGAGAATTCGCGTTTGTAGGGTTCCGTTACATCACACAAAAAAAAATTAAATTGTGGTCATGAACAAAATATTGCTATTTTCAACTTTCAAAGTAAGATTACCAAGTGGGGTATCATATGATAGGGGTGATTTGGATACCCCTTAATATAACGTATTTAAATTTTTCTTTTGGACGTCACATCCCCGGCCAACCTGTATATTTAGATAAGTATAGATTTACAAGCAATCGCGACAATTTTTTTCTCTGTAGGAATTTAAATAGAGCCTCAATAGCTCAACCGGTATAGGAGTGGACTGAAAACCGAAAGGTCGACGGGTCAAACCCCGCCCGTTGCACTATTGTCAGACCTACTCCTAGCACAAGCCTGACGCTTAATTGGAGAGGAAAGGAGAATATTAGTCATTTAACATGGCTAATATTCTTAAAAAAAAAAATGTAGTCAATATGAATGTCTTCTTAGTTTATGGCAGATCTTCTATCCCACATCAATACAGATAACATAACTAGAATTATAGGCCCTCAAGAATTTAGGCAAAGGCAAATAAGAATTTATTGTTGTATATTATCACAACATCAACGGAGTAGGTTTACAGCCAAAGCGTACATTCTCGAGGGAAGAAAGGCTTTGTTTTCGGAAACACATTAAAGCTAGATGAGCGACATTCAAGGACTCTGGGGGTGTTCGGAATTAAACATTCAAATCCTACAATAAATCTGTTTCCACGAATGATTTCTCAATTCGGAATTTATTAGTAAAAAAAGAAACATTTTTATCGCAGATCTCAGATCAAATACCTCTGAGTCGCAAACAGTTTATGACTTTGACTTTTTTTAAATTCAGATACAAGTTAGCCCTTGACTGCAATCTCACCAGAAATTTAGAAATTATAAAATTACAAACCCCTGCTGGGAATCGAACCCAGGACCTCCCACTAACAAGACAACAGCGCTTACCACTGCGCCAGGGAGGTCCTCATAAAGTAAGTAGGTAATTCGTGCCTGCAGAATATCGTGAAGGCGATAAATCATTCAGATTATGAAGAAACAAGCTTATGCCCGCGACTTTGTCCGCGTGGACTACACAAATTTTCAACCCTTATTTTACACCCTTAGATTTTAACATTTGTCTTTGTCTTTAACATTAATAAAATATGTCATACTGCTAATTGCAAAAATATTAACTACAAAACTTCTTTATAGACACTTCAAAACTGACAGACTTTCATACAAACTTCAAACCCCTATTTTACCAAATAGCTTATGCGACTTCGTCCACGTGGACTACATAAATAATTTTAAACCCCTATTTCACCCCCTTAGGAGTAGAATTTTTTAAAAATCCTTTCTTAGTGGACGCCTACGTCATAATAGCTATCTGCATGCCAAATTTCAGCCCAATCCGTCCAGTAGTTTGAGCTGTGCGTTGATAGATCAGTCAGTCAGTCAGTCAGTCAGTCACCTTTTCCTTTTATATATTTAGATAATGCCAGCAGGCTCGAGTAATAGCATAATATGCTTTTAAATGAGATTTCTATAATAGAATTTCAAAATATTTTGACTAGATCTTTAAATGCGGACAGGTTTATTAAGGAGGTACTAGATGATGCCCGCGACTTCGTCTACATGGATTTAGGTTTTTGAAAATCCCGTAGGAACTGTTTGATTTTCCGGGATATGAAAGTAGCCTGTGACCTTCTACAGGTTTTTAACTACATATAACACATGGAAGAAATGACGTTGACCCGTTGCTCCGTTGCGGCGTGATTGAAGAACAAACCCATCAATCAAACAAACATACTTTCGCGTTTATAATATGGGTAGTGATACAATATCTGTCAGTTACTTTACTCAAATCGATGGTTAGATAGGTATTATGTAAAAATTCTTAGTGTCAAAAACGCATATTTTCATAAAACAAAATACTTAGTATAAAAACGCGAGTATTGTCTGGATAGCATTGTCACAAAAGACAATCACAGTTGGCCATGGAGTCACAAGAAACCGCAGTAGTCTATCAGCTAGGCACCTCTGGAGTTTCCTTTGAAAAACTTATGTGCTTTGCCCAGCTGTGGGATATGTTGTACAAGTAAGTTGTTACTGAAGCAGGAGATGAAGGTTTTAGGATACCTATAAAAGTTTTCGGATATTGAATGCATAGGTTAAATGTGTAAGCTACATGCCTTTGCTCAGTATTTGGTTTTAAAAAAAAAGATGATTGCTTTGGAACAGTCAAATTATGTGAAGTGAAAGAAGAAAGAAAGAATCTCTTAGTGGCAGATCAAATTGATGAATCCAGAGATGTACCTAATATGGATTATTAAAAAAACCAGCCAAGTGCGAGTCGCACAATGAGGGTTCCGTACTACAGTCGTATTTTTTTGGACATTTTGCACGATAATTCAAAAACTATGATGCATAAAAATAAATAAAAATCTGTTTTAGAATGTACAGGTGAAGACCTTTCATATGATACCCCACTTGATATAGTCACTCACTTCGAAAGTTGAAAATACTAATTATTAGTTCATGACCACAATTCAATTTTTTTGTGTGATCTAACCCTAAATTCACGGTTTTCAGATTTTTCCCCAAATGTCAGCTATAAGATCTACCTACCTGCCAAATTTCATGATTCTAGGTCAACGGGAAGTACCCTGTAGGTACCTCTTGACAGACAGACGGACAGACAGACAGACAGACAGACAGACAGACAACAAAGTGATCCTATAAGGGTTCCGTTTTTCCTTTTGAGGTACGGAACCCTAAAAACATCAAAAAGGCGCTGTTGAAGAACCTTTTTAATTCGAATGGGTGAAAGTCCTGCTCCCTCAGAGAGATATCCTACATAGCACGACTTTGTGGGAGGCCTTATTGTGCTGATATCCCATGATATCCACGTTTCAGCGCCATACATCATAACATGTACAAAATATTATGTTAGAAAAAATTGTTTATTTCCAAACGCATGACCTTACAAATCTGTGTAGCCTACCTCAATAATTCTCATAATATTTTATTTATCATCTTAATTCTAAAGTAAACGCACCTCTCAAATAAAATCAAAACAACAAAAGTTACGAAATCCAAGCTCTAACCCTTTTTAATAATTCACAGAACGAAGGCGAACAAACAAAATATCTGGTATACCGTTTATAAAACAAACACAAATTCGTCGAAATAAACCCCTATAACGCAATTCTATCTATGAATGGTCTTCTATACTAATAAATAAAATTGAAGTGTCTGTCTGTAATTTCAAAATACCTGAACTGTACCACAACTGAATCACACGTTTTTAAATTTTTTGTCTATATGTCTGTCTGTATGTTTGAACGGGCTAATCTTCGGAACGACTGAACTTATTTTGACGGGACTTTCACAGGCAAGTAGAGGATTAACCAGAGAGTAACATAGGCTACTTTTTTAACCAACTTTCAAAAAAGGAGGAGTTATGTTTTTCTACACTGAAATACACTGAAATCTCCGAGATTAGTAATAGTATTAGTGACTCGGAATCAACCTCAACTCTGAGTCAGTCCAGTCAGTCAGTTCATCGAGCCTATTTGTGTGTAATGTGAGCGCTACATAGAGTAACGCGTTAGTGTACAACTGTACATCTCAAGTACCTAATTAAACCGTACGTGTGATATACTGTAACTAAGTGAAGATAGTATGGACAGAGACTTTTCATTTTATTATAATAACTAGCTGATGACTACGATTTAAGTGTACGTAAAAAATTCTCACTTTTCTTAAAAAAGTATAAAGTGCTGATTTTTATGTAAGTATGTTTTACACACAATATCACAGAATGTGTGTTTGTTTGTTGGTTTGTCCTTCAATCATGTCGCAACGGAGCAACCGATTGACGTGATTTTTTGCATGGGTAGGTATAGTTCAAGACCTGGAGAGTGACATAGGGTACTTTTTATCTCAGAAAGTCAAAGAGTTCCCACGGAATTTTTAAAAAACTAAATCCACGCGTACAAAGTCGCGGGCATCAGCTATTTGTTAATAAAAAATAATGTTCAATACTGCCAGTCACTTTCCGTCTGTGGTAAATAATTTCCGCCAGATGATTTTTTAAAGCTCGCTAAATAGCGTTTAAGCTTATTTTTAGGGTTCCGTACCTCAAAAGGAAAAACGGAACCCTTATAGGATCACTTTGTTGTCTGTCTGTCTGTCTGTCCGTCTGTCTGTCAAGAAACCTACAGGGTACTTCCCGTTGACCTAGAATCATGAAATTTGGCAGGTAGGTAGATTTTATAGCTGACATTTGGGGAAAAATCTGAAAACCGTGAATTTAGGGTTAGATCACACAAAAAAAATTAAATTGTGGTCATGATAAAGTATTTTCAACTTTCGAAGTGAGTGACTATATCAAGTGGGGTATCATATGAAAGGTCTTCACCTCTACATTCTAAAACAGATTTTTATTTATTTTATGCATCATAGTTTTTGAATTATTCTGCAAAATGTCGAAAAAATACGACTGTAGTACGGAGCCCTCATTGCGCGAGCCTGACTCGCACTTGGCCGGTTTTTTGTGATAACTCAGAGAACAAAGGCTGAGATCTATAGAGCGCTAAACTTTGCTCAGACTGAAGAATGAGTTGAAACGAGACAGATTTATGAGAGAGATATACCGATGTCTCGTTTTAACTCTGTCTTAAGTCTAAGTTAAATCGGAGTGCGCTCTATAGATCTCACCCTAAGTATTTGAATACTTTTTGCACGCAGCCAAACCAATATTGTAGGCACCCTTCAGACACAGTTTAAATGTTAACATTCTGAACTTTTTTCGAAAAAAAAATTGAGGCGTATTTACGTATAAACAAAAGATCTTTTAATTACGAACTTGATAACATTTTATATTACAAAAAGTAGGTAATTATTTATAAGACTAACCAAGGCAAAACTTAATTCCAAATATAAAAGGTAAATAATAGAGTCCGAAATACAAAAGAAAGACTGTTGTTACTACAATTTCAGCCTACCCTCTTATTAGCGCCTTTATTAAAGACCCAGTCGCTGGGAACATTAATAAGGGTGGAAACATACTTATAACATGCTACGCGACCAGTAAAACGCAACTCGTGTGAGGCAAGTCATGTCATAATAATGTTTAACTAGCAACCCGCCGCTTTGCACGGGTAGCTTATTGCAATTTTCGTATGGATCTATAATTTTTTTGAAAATAAAATACAGCCTATATTACTCAGGAAAAATCTAGCTTTCTAGTTTAAAAAAAACTCCTTGGCTGTGAAGTAAAATAAAAAATATTACAAAATAATACTACCAACTGAAATATTTCTGTCACTGTTCAAAGTAAACTTCAGACGAAGTACCCAATATTATTTTGGTTGACTATTTATAGTCGAGTAATGCTGGGTTTAGAAACGTGAGTTTATCCATGTACCTAGTTTTATCTTATAACGTAGACTTCGGCATTTCATGCCGTCTCCTATCGAAGGTTGGCAATCATTAGGGCTATCTGCACCTTGGACACTGCTGCTAGGAAAAGAGATCGGGTACTCTTCCAGTACCATTGCTTGGCGTAAATTCTTTAGCCACGATGTTCTTCTTCAGCCGAGTGATCTTCTGCCGGCTATTTTCCTATGAATAATGAGCTGAAGTAGGTCGTATATATGTTATTTCTCATAGTGTGGCTGAAGTACTCCAACTTCCGTACTTTTATGGTCTTCAGGATTTCTAGATCTTTGCTTAGCCTTTATAGTACAGTAACGTAGACTCCTACTAAAAGGAATTTCAGAAACCCCGAGTGAATTTATACCTACCAAGGAAAATTACTGTTATAGCGTGCTATAAGGTGCTCTAAAAATTTTGAATTTTTTAATAGTATCTTTTAGGAGTTAAAGTATTTCATAGCGCTGCGTCGCATTTTAAAAGTATGCTTCCGACGTAAAGTTGTAAATTTAATTAGACGAAAACATTTTGTTTTCTTTTGTTTACACAAAATGGCGATTACTTGATTTCGTCGGCCCCGATGTTCGGTGTAATCTTATTTTGGACTTGAGAGCTAGTCTAGGTCCTTTTTTTCCACTTTGTGTTTTGTCTCTTTTTTGACGGTGAATACAAGTGCCTTCGAGGCAACGCACTCCAACCTAGACCTTATCATTGCTTTCCATCATAGTAAGTTGTTTTTTGTTTCTGTGTGTGTTAGTGTGTAAGTCATGTAGTAAATGTAAAATATGTGTATTGTAAGTGTTCCTAATAATAAAATAAAATAAACTTAATATTCTAAAATGTTTCTAAATCTACCAGAATTTTACTCGAGCTTTTATTTTAGGTTCTGACATAGTACCATCAATGTACCTATAAGTCCCACAAATTGCTAATGCGCGTGTCTACCATTTCAGTGAAGTCGGCACTAGACTGAAGTTTCGAACTGATGGTATATTTTTACTTAAATATACGTCAAATGACGTCAAAATGACGTCATTTCGATGTTAATGAGACATGGTTCCAGCGCAATGAGATTTGCGGGACAAGGTAAATTAAACTGGTTAACCATTCAAAAGCACTTGTAATAAGTCTACTTGAATAAAATATATATTCATACTAACATTAAGTGGCCAGCGAATGTTTTCCATATTGACTTATCATTTCAAACAAGTTTCAAAGTGCAAAGCTATGAGCAATCTACCACTTTCGCACACACTTCTTTAATTCCCCTATAAAACACGCACTAGGGATGCAAAAACGACTTTAACTCGTTTTGAATAGAGTCTAAAATCATCTAAATTTAATTCTACAAAGTAAAGAGTAAATAATGCCGAGATAAATTGTAATCAAGCAGCAGAATTTGTTTAATGTCGCAAATTTGTTGACTGTCTCGAGTTGGTTCTATGTACACGCGCCCTAGAAACGCTTTGAAGGTTTTTTTATATGCAGATAGGGCAATACTTTGATGAGGATTCTAAAGGAGCATGTACATTGCACAATGCCATCATCATCATAATCAACCCATCACCGGCTCACTACAGAGCACGAGTCTCCTCTCAGAGAGAGAAGGGTTTTGGCCATAGTCTACCACGCTGGCCATGTGCGGATTAGTAGACTTTGCACACCTTTGAGAACATTATGGAGAACTCTCAGGCATGCAGGTTTCACCGTTAAAGGAAGTGATATTTAATTACTTAAAACGCACATGACTCCGGAAAGTTAGAGGTGCGTGCCCGGGATCGAACCCGCGACCACCGATTAGAAGGCGGACGTCCTAACCACTAGGCTATCACAGCTGTATATATATTTATGCTATATTATGTTCTTTATAAATTTATATGGTACTAGATGATGCCCGCGACTTCGTCCGCGTGGATTTAGGTTTTTAAAAATCCCGTGGGAACTCTTTGATTTTCCGGGATAAAAATTAGCCTATGTCCTTCCCCGGGATGCAAGCTATATCTTTACCAAATTTTGTCAAAATCGGTTGAACGGATGGGCCGTGAAAGGCTAGCAGACAAACAGACAGACAGACAGACGCACTTTCGCATAACGCATTTATAATATTAGTATGGATAATGTTATTTAAAAAATTATTATAATACTAGCTTATTCTCGCGACTTCGTCCGCGTGGACTACAAAATTTCAAACCCTTATTTCACTCCCTTAGGTGTTGAATTTTCAAAAATCCTTTCTTAGCGGATGCCTACGTCATAATAGCTACCTGCATGCCGAATTTCAGCCCGATCCGTCCAGTAGTTTGAGCTGTGCGTATAGATCAGTCAGTCAGTCAGTCAGTCAGTCAGTCAGTCAGTCAGTCAGTCAGTCAGTCAGTCAGTCAGTCAGTCAGTCAGTCAGTCAGTCAGTCAGTCAGTCACCTTTTCCTTTTATATATATAGATGTTGTTTAAAAAAAGTTTATAACATTTAGGAGGTGAACACAGGTCTTTATACAAATTGAAGGTTTGTTATATAGGAGTTTCCGCGAAATTTATTACGGAAATCCATATCCAGCGTTTGGCAATAAATATAACGCGACATCGGTATGGGCAGACTATTTGATAATATGTGCATGGTATTTGAATGCTATGGTAACATCCCATTTATATTGCAAATAACTGGGCGATAAAGTAGTTAATGTGGCTAATTCCGTTGTGCACAATCTCTAAACTAAACTAAAATGGCACGTCTAAATCTATTGCTATCCCTTTCATAATGTTGCTTGCGGAAAAGGATAGCACTAGATTTAGACTTGTTAATTTAGTTTAGTTTAGAGATTGTGTACAAGAGAATCGGCCCAATTATATGCCTAAGAATGTGCCTAGATACTAGCTCTTACACCAACTTTATCGTATACTAGGTGATGCTTGCGACTTCGTCCGCGTGTATGTAGGTTTTAAGAATCCCGTGGGAACTTTTAGAGCCTCAATAGCTCAACCGGCAAAGGAGTGGACTGAAAACCGAAAGGTAGACGGTTCAAACCCCGCCCGTTGCACTATTGTCGTACCTACTCCTAGCACAAGCCTGACGCTTAGTTGGAGAGGAAAGGGGAATATTAGTCATTTAACATGGCTAATATTCTTTTTAACAAAAAAAAAAAAAACTTTGATTTTCCGGGATAAAAAGGAGCATATTATGTCAGTCTCGGTTTTTAATTACTATATCGATGCAAAAAGTTACAGCGATCCGTTGCTCCATTGCAACGTGATTGAAAGACCAACCAATAAACCTATAAACCAACCGAAGCTGTGATAGCCTAGTGGTTAGGACGTCCGCCTTCTAATCGGAGGTCTGGGGGTTCGATCCCGGGCAGGCACCTCTAACTTTTCAGAGTTATGTGCGTTTTAATTAATTAAATATCACTTGCTTTATTGACGACTAGCTTATGCCCGCGACTTCGTCCGCGTGGACTACACAAATTTCAAACCCCAATTTCACCCCCTTAGGGGTTGAATTTTCAAAAATCCTTTCTTAGCGGATGCCTACGTCATAATAGCTATCTGCATGCCAAATTTCAGCCCGATCCGTCCAGTAGTTTGAGCTGTGCGTTGATAGATCAGTCAGTCAGTCAGTCAGTCACCCCTTCCGTTTCTATTTAGATTACGCACTGCATTATCTGTACCAAATTTAATCAAAATTGGCTAGAAAAAGAGGCAATAATCAAACAAACAATCGCATTTATAATATTTATACGGATTTAAACATGGTTATTTATCTGATAATGTAGTTATTTATTGTGCATAGGAATTTACTATAAGTAGTCATGTGCATATTTAGAAATAACTTGTAATAATAATATTATAATGGGCACATACACTCAATTAACGATACTTGTTTTGTATTATGTACTAGCTTCTGCCCGCGGCTTCGCCCGCGTGGCCTACAGGAAACAAATGGCATTTTTTTTATTCAGAAACAAACATTATAACATCAGGTCGCGCACCCTGCACCTGCACATAAAACCTTCCAACCCCCATTTCATCAAAATCAAAAACCTACTTTCCAAATTTCAAGTCACTAATATCAATAATTACAACTATCTCATACAAACTTTCATCCCCTATTTTACACGTATTTCTTCATTTGTGATAGAAAACCCAAATACCAATTTTCATGCAAATAACTTGACAAACGACGGACTTTCATACAAACTTCCATCCCCCATTTAACCCACTTAGGGGTGGAATTTCAAAAAATCCTTTCTTAGTGGATACCTACTCTTTACAAAGAATAGACCCTCCAAATTTCTTGTCTTTAGGACCAACGGTTTAGGCTGTGCGTTGATATATATGTCAGTCAGTCAGTCAGTCAGTCAGTCAGTCAGGGCTTTGAATTTTATATATATAGATATAAGTATTATCATATCTACATGCTTATGTTCTACGTTTTTGGTTTCGAAATAAACTTGATTTTAGTTGTGCCAGATTAAAATATATTTTTGATGCCAGATCTAGTGGTTGCTTACTTTTTATCCTTGAATCTGATTTTCAAAACTTTGATGACTGGTCTTTAACTCTTTTTGTCCCTTTTATATAGGGTGTTACCAGAACGCTAGCAAAAACTTAGCGCTGTTGTTATACTACTTACACTTACACAATCCAATAACAATAACCATTTGCCTCAATTTGTAGTTTTAGTAATTTGGTATTTTTCAAACCCGCAATGTATAGCGTGCAAAACTCGGGTCAATGCCCCGTCTACGACGCGGCATTGGCCACTCCGAGTGGCCTACTTATGCAACGTTCGTTAGCCTCTAGCGTCAGTCAGATGTTTTATTTGCAATATATCGTAAACTTTTACAAAATTATAGGATTTCATCTTCTTTTCTTTTAGGACAATTAGGGAATTTGTAACAAAACGTCGTGGCTTTGACGTCACTGAAGGCGTCAAATGTTCCTACATTTGACGCTAAGAATCGTCTATTTTTCTTTGATTTCACGTCACCCCATAGCCTAGCCCTAATATTTGACATATCGTCGATTCGATTCGTCAAACCGAGAGTTCTTTCACTCTAGTTAACTCTGGCATTATTCAGCTGGGTGATTCGCTTACTCAGTTTCTAACACTGAATGATAGCCACGGAGCTAATTTTTTTATCCGTTGAAAGTTTTCTACGAAAAAATATTTTAATATCACCCAGTGAAGCAGCAATGTAGAACCAACCAACCTCGGTGACTATCATTTAGTGTTACACACTGAGTAAGAGCATCACCTAGCTGTTAGGTCAATCCAATCCATCAAAGTGTCCACTGTCCTACGTCTAATTACTATAGTCAGACAAAAGGACGTGTGTTGCTCAATGTCGCAAACTGAATACATACATCATCTATTGTGGTAGAAATCGAATACACATTGCGCTAGTGGCGTTCGTAATTTGTCGGCCGGCACGACAAATTGCGCAAACTAGACTTTTGGTCAGGGTTTTCAGAATTAGCATATGAAAACGTTTCATAGTTACAACTTTGGTTTAAACAATTAAATAATTTTGGTAATCAAAATAAAGCTTGCTTAAATAAATAAAACTAGCTTATGCACGCGACTTCGTCCGCGTGGGCTATTATAACATATAATTTCAAACCATCTAACCCACTTAGGGGTGGAATTTCGAAACAACCTTTCTTAGTGGATACCTACTCTTTACAAAGAACACACCCTCCAAATTTTATGTCTCAAGGAGCAGCGGTTTATGCTGTGCGTTGATATATGTATATGTCAGTCGGTCAATCAGTCAGGATTTTGAATTCATAAGGTCGGTTTTGTTTAAGGAGTTTTTATTTTGATGTAGAATGCAATTGAATTTAGATGTTAAAATCTTCTAATCGCTAGTGAATATACCTAGCTATGTTTTACAAATCATCACGATCCCTATTGTAAATGCGAAAGTGTGTTTGTTTGTTGTTTTGTCCTTCAATCAGGTCGCGACGGAGCAACGGACTGACGTGATTTTTTTAAATCAAAGATTTCCCACGGGATTTTTAAAACCTAAATCCACGCGTACAAAGTCTCGGGCATCAGCTAGTTAACTATAAAACCATAGTTAACCATAAATCAGTACCCTCATTATAAATGCGAAAGTGTGTTTGTTTGTTTTGAACCCCAATATTAAGGTATTGCGTTACTCAATTACAGTAGATAGGTAAGTACTTGTATTCATCACGATTTGTTACTAAACCTCGCAACGTTAGGGCACGGCCATACTGATGACTACCATGACTCATGAGTCATGTGAAACGAGGTCGTGTGCCAAAGCGACTAAACAGCGCTACCAAAACGGAAAACTAATTGCGAAAAAATGTTTCCAAGTGTTTCCAATTAATACGTGATGACTGATGTGACTAATATCACTGATGATTGGTAGGTAGACCCAGATTTGTGAGATATGTGAGAAAAGGTGACGGATTTTCCTTAAAAGTTTTTTATGATTACCTACCTATGTTGATATTGGGTATTTTTTTACAAGAATATTAGCCATGTTTATCATGACTAATATTCCCCTTTCCCCTCCAACTAAGCGTAAAGCTTTTAAGGAGTAGGTACGACAATAGTGCAACGGGTGGGGTTTGAACCGGCAACGTTTCGGATTTCAGTCTGTTCCTATAACCGTTGAGCTATTGAGGCTCTTGTTTTTTTTTAGTTACCTATTGAAAACTCATACTAAACTGAAACGATACCCGCGACTTCATCTGCGTGGTGTAAAGTTTCTTAAAAATCTCTAGGAAACTCCTCGCTGTTCCGGAATCAAAAGTAGCCCGTGTCCTTCCCCGGGATGGAAGCTATCGCTGTATCAAATTTCATCAAAATCGGTTAAACGGATGAGCCGCGAAAACCTAGCAAAGACACAGACAATAATTTAGTTTAAGGACGATGCCGTAATATAAACCGTCAACCGTTGATATTCCATTTACCATATTTATTAAATTCCAAACTTGTTAGGTAAAAAATTGCGATTTTATCGATAAATCCTTATTTAATATCGGGTCATCACTAAACTAGAGTGGTGACAGAATATGTGGGCTTGCGATCGGCCGCTCCATCGATACTGTGGTAAATTGTGTTTAGATAGACCATAGACTAAGAATAGAATAGAATGTTTTTTTATTCATGTAAACTTTTTAAAAGTACTTATGAATAGTCAGGTAGTTTTAATTTACCACTGGTTCGGAATGCCGTTCCTACCGAGAAGAACCAGCAAGAAACTCGGCGGTTGCTCTTTTTAATTTTTCAATTTACAATGTTATTATACCGTACTATACAAGCCATTGCAGCCCCGTGCATTGCTGGAGCGAGTCAAATCCAAGCTTTTTTATCGTTTACATAGTCTGCGACTGTATAATATGCTTTTTTTAGGAGCATACTTTTAACAATAATAAGAAGAATAAGTATAGATACACTCTACGTGATAATAGAGGAGATCCGTAGGTTGACCAGAGTGACCGACATAGCTCAAAGGGTTGCAAAGCTGAAGTGGAAATGGGCAGGGCACACGATTCCAAAAATCGATAGACGTTGGAGTCCCGAGGTGCTGGAACGGCGACCTCGCACCGAAAAGCACAGCGTTAGAAGACCTCATGGAAATGTGTACTGTGTTTTGTTGCAATAAAGCTACTACTACTACCTCTCAGTAGGTGACAGACACAGACCACCACTTATAGTACACTACACCACTACGCCTAATACACCGGACACCCCCAATCGCCAAGCTTAGGCAGTTGCTTAGCATAAAGTCGGACCACGCCCGTTCGGTACCCTCATTCGGCACATTGTCTTGATTACGTGACTTTTAAGGTTCGTCCGCACCTGAGCGGCGCGGCGCGGCGCTTCAGCGAGCTGCACGTCGCGGCACAGAGCTTCAAAATATCATTTCTATCATTTTGTATGGCGTATATCGCACTAGAGCGGTGCTGCACAGCGCTTCACCGCGCGTTGCCGCGCGGCACGGCTGGATATTTTGAAGCGAAGCGAAGCGACGCGCAGTGCAGTGACGCTAGTGCGACATACCCAGCGGCGCGGCACGGCGCTTCGCGCTCGTACGCGAACGGGTATAAAAGTGACGCGCAAGTGACGCGAGGTGCCGCGTACTGAAGTTGTAGTGCGGTAGGCACCGTCGAGCGGCCTGTGGTGACGCGTTCTGCAGTCGGACTGAAGCGCCGCGCCGCGCCGCGCCGCTCAGGTGCGTACGAACCTTTAAGTTCACCAATCACAGCAAACCATTCTCCCCTGTCCCCCGCCAATAAATCGAAAAGCTTCGGTAAGCTACGGGAGTTCGCGCACCAATGGCACAAGAGGCGGAACAGCTCGGACCGTGATCGTGGACCAGCGGGTGTGCATCAATCGAGTCGCAGGGAGCCGCTGGATTCAGGCGGTACAAAACCATGGCATGTGGCTTGTATGGGACTTCTCTCTACAATAAACTTATGTCCTGCAGTGGATGTCTATCAGAACCCATATTATAAATGCGAAAGTGTGTTTGTTTGTTGGTTTATTGGTTTGTTGGTTTGTTCTTCACGTCGCAACGGAGCAACGGATCGACATGATTTTTTTCATGGGTATATTAATTAAAGACCTGGACAAGTGACATAGGCTACCTACTTTTTATCCCAGGAAATCAAAGAGTTCCCACGTGATTTTTAAAAATCTAAAACCACGCGAACGAAGTCGCGGGTATCAGCTAGTGGGTTGATAATAATGATTTTAGGTTAACAGTTCTAAATGTAATATGGTCTACGGTACCAGGGCACAGGTCGCGTCGGATATATGCCGATATTTAACCTGGTACGCCGATATTGGACCGGCCATCGCTCTCTATAGCTTACGGATACAGCTTATAGGGCCTTTCTTTTGCTTATTTTTTTAAGAGAAGGTATTTTAATGGAGATCGTTGGATGCCACTTGAATAAAGCCTTTTTAGGGTTCCGTAACTCTAGAAAAAAAGATTGCCGAAGAATAAAACGAGGCCCGATGCATGGTTACCTTCTTTAAGCAGGTATAATATAATTACACTACATAGGTACCCTTATAGGATCACTTCGTTGTCTGTCTGTCTATCTGCCAGCTAGCTTTACACGGTTCATCAGTTTAACTGATTTTGAAGAAATTTAGCAACGAGATTGCTTACATCCCGGGGACGGACATAGGCTACTTTTGGTCCCGGAAAATCAAAGAGTTCCCACGGGCTTTTTAAAGGTCTTTCCTTTGACTGATTTTGACCGAAAATATGTAGTTTGTATCTTGAAGAAAATTTTAAGTTACTATTTAGGTACACCGAAAAATCAAAGAGTTCTCACGGGATTTTTAAAAACTCAAATCCAGGCGGACGAACGACGAACTTCCCCCCCCCCCTTCCCCCTTAGGGGTTGAATTTTCGAAAATACTGTCTTAGCGGATGCTTAAGTCATAATAGCAATCTGCAAGCCAAATTTCAAGATCCAAGATCAGTCAGTCAATCAGTCACCTTTTCCTTTTATATATTTCGAGTTATCGGTTGATTTATTTACATCCTATACCTATAACCTAAAAAAATAAATGAGTGTTTTAAATTTTAAATAATTTTACCGGTATATTAGAAAGCATTTTGCCGTGAGTCGACAGAATCTAGTCACTCAGATGCTAAAATAAACTTTTTGAAAGTGACTTTCGTTTGCATGATTCATAAATAATGGATTTGTTTTCATGTTGTCCTGGTTCATTTACAATGAAAGTGTATGCAAAACTGGAATCCATACTAATATTATATTAAACGCGTAAGTTTGTCTGTCTGTCTGTCTGCTAGCTTTTCACGGCCCATCCGTTTAACCGATTCTGATGAAATTTGGTACAGAGATAGCTTGCATCCCGGGGACGGGCTACTACAGATAGGTTACTTTTTATCCTGGAAAATCTAAAGTTCCCACGGGATTTTGTAAAAATGTTAATCAGGGATCAGCTAGTCTATATATATATATATATATATATATATATATATATATATATATATATATATATAAAAAAAAGGAAAAGGTGACTGACTGACTGAATGACTGACTGACTGACTGACTGACTGACTGATCTATCAACGCACAGCTCAAACTACTGGACGGATCGGGCTGAAATTTGGCATGCAGATAGCTATTATGACGTAGGCATCCGCTAAGAAAGGATTTTTGAAAATTCAACTCCTAAGGGGGTGAAATAGGGTTTTGAAATTTTGTAGTCCACGCGGACGAAGTCGCGAGCATAAGCTAGTCTTAAATAAAAGGTCTATGCTCTATCTATATGGGCTGGGCCTTACTCGCACTCCATCTATTTGCACTGGGCCTTACTCATGCACTAATCTTACCTTTGAGTAGCAGCACGAAGTTCTTCTTATCCTCTCCGCCCTTGGGGTACTCCCAATCGATGTCCAGTCCATCAAAGTTCCTGTCCCTCAAGTAAGGGATGGCGGAGTAGATGAACGTCTGTCTGGAGTACCGGGATGAGGACATCTCCTTGAATTTCTGCGTGCCGAATGACCAGCCACCTGGAGAACATCATCTTTAATTAAATACAGGGTGTAACCAGAATCTGGCAATGGGTATAGTCAAAGACATGCAGAGTGACATAGGCTACTTTTATCCCGGAAAGTCAAAGAGTTCCCACGGGATTTTTAAAAAACCTAATTTCAAGCGAACGAATTCGCGGGCATCAGCTAGTATAATATATTATTACGCTAGCGGAACTGCAGGAAAAAACTAGTGCACCATCAAAAGAATGTTTATTTCCAACAGAACCCTAAAAAAAACTTTACAATACCGCAAGGAAAACCTAACCTACATTTACCCACCAATTGTCTCAAAATTCCATTGTGCGAAAATCAATTAAAACTCACTGCATACCAGTGTGCATAGTATGAGATTTTCTATCTTACCAAACGTTGATCGAATTCGAGCGTCGAAATACTTTAGCGTTAAGTAAAATTAACTTTTAGTTGTGATAGCCTAGTGGTTAAGACGTCGCGCACGCACCTCTTACTTTTCAGAGCTATGTGCGTTTTAAGTAATTAAATATCACTTGCTTTAACGGTGAAGTAAACATCGTGAGGAAACCTGCATGGGTGAGAGTTCTGCATAATGTTCTCAAAGGTGTGTGAAGTCTACCAATCCGCACATGGCCAGCGTGGTATGGCCAAAAACCCTTCTCACTTTGAGAAGAGACCCGTGCTCTGTAGTGAGCCGGCGATGGGTTGATCGTGATGATGACGAAAATTAACTTTCATAAAGATTATCATCATTATCAACCGATAGACGTCCACCTGTTGAACATAGGTCTTTGAATCCAGAGGCTCCTGGGACTCGTTTTATGTCGTCTGGCCATCTAGTTGAAGGTCTTTCAACACTGCGCTTTCCGTCACAAGGTCATCATTCTAGTACCTTGGGACCCCGGTTTTTCAAACTATTTGTTCTGCGCATTGCCACTTCAGCTTCACAACCCGTTGAGCGAAGTCGGTTACTCTGCTGCGCGATTGCGGTAGAATGATAGCTACATGTCACGCGCTCGCTCACAATTGGCTACAATTTATTGTTGCAACAAGAGTACCATAAATTCAGCCAATCACAACAATTGCGGTTGTAACAATGATTGATGCAGGTTTTACAGAATCGACCAGCTGGTTCTCTTACAGATCTCTTCTGATTTGATAACGTAGAGAAACTCCAACACGTTTTTCGTACGGGCACGCTAAATCGCTTGGCGGCACGGCTTTGCTGGTAGATTGGTAACTAGTCACTGCCGAAGCCTTTCACCAGACCAGACCAGAAGTTCTAAATTACCAAACCCCTGTTAGGATTTAACCCGTGACCTCCCACTAATAAGACCTCAGTGCTTACCACTGTGCCAGGAAGGTCGTCAAAACTCACTCAAGTCGTTTCGACACTTGAACAGTATTAACGTTGCCGAGATGTATAATCTCATACTAAGCACATACACAATACGACTGAATAGTGAGGGGAACGTAGCAAAAACCCGATGTCGATAGTCGATTACATTAAGCGCCTTTGTTGCGTTTCGTTTCGCTTCGAACTGTAGTTTTTGTGTCGCCGTGAAAATAGGTGAAAATATCTAACATTCCGAGGCCGTGAGAAGGGCGGTGTGTGAACTCGTTATACTTAGTGATGGTTTCGATCACGGAATTCGAAATTAAGTTATAGAAATGATATCACTGGGGTAACTTTTTAAGTTAAAGCTATTAATTTATCTAAGGGCCAGTTTCACAATCTGCAGATAAACTTTATCTAACGAATAAATTTGACGTTATGACAGTTATGGTATTGGGAATCTGTCAAAATATCAAATTTATCCGTTAGATAAATTTTATCTGGTGATTGTGAAATAGGCCCTAAATATATAAAATTCAAGGTCCTGACTGACTAACTTATATTATATCGACGCACAGCCTAAACCACTGGTCCTAGAGACATGTTTAGAGGGTGTGTTCTTTGTAAAGAGTAGGTATCCACTAAGAAAGGATTTTTCAAAATTTCACCCCTAAGTGGGTTAAATGGGGGTTGGAAGGTTATATGAAAGTCCTATGTTTTTGAAGTTATGAGATAATATATAAAATCGACTTTTAGGTATTCTGGGTTCCGTACTTCGTGAGACTGAGTGAGTATGTAAGTGAGGCCTTTTTCAGCGGGGGTTACGAAATTTTTACAGTTGGTTCCTGTTATTTATGACCTACGCGTTTGCTAAGAAAGGATTTTAGGAAATTCTACCCCTAACGGGGTTACATAGGAGAAGTTTTTATGAACGTCTGTAATTTTTTCAAATAAAGCAGTAGATAGGTATATGAAAATTAGTAAGTATTTAGGTTTTCGGCATTTGGACTGATTTGGTATTTAACTGTCCGGCACAACGGCATTTCTGATTCATTATTTTACACCATTTAATTTCTTAATTTAACTTAAATACCAACCGGAATATATTGTAAGCAAATATTTATATTATAAAGGGCCACATGAACAATCATAGTCATAGTCATAGTCATAGTCATTTATTCATAAATACACATTATACGTCAATTACAATAATTAAAAATTCTTTTTCTTAATATTTAATAACATATTCTTTTTTCAAGAATAGATTTTGTTTAAAATATAAAATAAAATAAATGTTAAGTAAACAATTTAGTCTTGGATCTTCCCAAGTAGAAATTCATTATAACTATAGAAAGACTCCTCGACAAGCCAGCTTTTCATTTTTCTTCAATCATTTCCATGTAGGCAATATGATATAGATAAAACGATAGTATTCAAGGAAGTGTCACGCGCATGCGTTAGAAAGCACTTACATACATTTTACATAAGACGTCATAATGTGTAACTTATGTAATCCCTTTGTGCCTATACCAGATTGTCACATAAGATCGTTTAGCATATTCATAATATGTTGGCTCAACCTACCTTGACGCGACAGCACGCGTAAGTATGACATACTCGTACTAACAATTGGGTACTTATTTTACCCTTTTTAGGGTTAGGCTGTACATTCTAAAACAGATTTTTATTTATTTTTATGCATCATAGTTTTTGAATTATCGTGCAAAATGTCGAAAAAATACGACTGTAGTACGGAACCCACATTGCGCGAGCCTGACTCGCAGTTGGCCGGTTTTTTTTTTGAAAAGTTTCTTAATTTGATCCTAAAGTGATAATAAACTACCGAAAAATTACAAAAAAATTATTCAATCTATCAGTGCAATAATAATTTAAATTTGGATTTCGCCGCGAAAACGCTACCCGTGATCTTTTTAGGTTCATGAGCTGTCATGACGTCACACGGATTGGCACGCAACAGTGTTTTCTTAATAAAATATATTACAATGTCAATCCATGTGACGTCACATTAAAATTAACATGGCGGCTACATGGCGGCTACGGTATCATGCGTTTTGGATATTTGTAGAACAGATAAAAAAAGTGAAATCTTTAAAATGAATTATAAAATTCATTTGTATAATTTTATAAACTGAACTGAACATTTTTTCTACATATACTAATTATACTACAGTAACTTTTTATCAAACGTCAAAACGCGCACTTAGTATGCGATATTCTATGAAATATTGAAATGTGACATCACATCATAATGACGTAATTTTTTAGTTTAATCGATAATTTAAAATGGTTATTACACTTAAAACTAACAAAGGACGTGGATTTTACGTATTTTGGAAGACCCTCTATTTAATAATCACTGAGATTTTTTTTTTCGTGTAGTCATTCATACCCAATTCATAATATTAATCTAGTCATGCAACTTTGTGTATAATTATCAGTTTAACATCGTAATCAATGAAATATGTACTAAATAATAAATTCATTTGCTATATACGGTCATAAGAACGCCGGAAACTGACCGGAAAGAATATCTTTTAGTTCCAATTAAAGACCAATTATACATTGTATAAACATCTGATTGATGTATTGTACAATTTGAAATAAATTACTACCGGTGGACATGCAACTCTATGTGCATACTGTTTTTATTGTTGAAATTAATATTATTGATACTTAACTACTAAGAAAGTATTAAGTTTTATTTACTTATTATAACGTAATATTGGTACTGATTTTTTGCACACCTAAATTTTTGAGTAGACGCATCCTCTTCTTACTAATGCATTTAGAAAAGGACAGATACAGTTTGACAGTTTTAAATTTAATTTGGAATTCGCAAAGATACATACCAATAGCTAAAAGCGTCTTCAACTTGGGGTTAGCCTTCTTCAACGCGTTGATTCTGTCGTACAACCCCGTCTTCCCGTCTTTGGTCTCATCGTTGGACTCGAAGGAGCTGAGCTTGCCCTTCTTCATCCACCCGAAGGAGAAAATGATGTGGGTGCAGAGGTCGGGGGAGATGTCCTCTGGGACGAACTTCCCGACCTTGACACGGTATTGCGACCAGTTGGTGTAGTAACAGACGATCTGGAAAGGAGAAAAGAGTGTTAGAATTATAATGATGGTCATAAAAAGTTATACAAGAATATTTTTCGGTTTAACGGCTATTGAACGGGCAATTACTTACAGCCGTACTCAGAGTCGCTTAATCGTTACTTAAGATTGAGATAAACGAGACAGAGCTATATCTCTCACATAAATCTGTCTCGGTTTAACTCAATCTTAAGTAACGATTAGCGACTCTGAGTGCGGCGGTTAGTGGTTAAAAATAAGCGCTAATTTAGGTGTTCAAACTACATTTTGTCAAAAATACAGGGTGTAACAGAACGCTAGCAAAAACTTAGCATTATTGTTATACCTATAACTATCTAAACACAATCCAATACCAAAAACCATTTGCTTCATTTTGTATTTTTAGTGATTTAGAATTTTTCAAACCAGCGTGCAAAACTTGGGTCCAATGCCTGTCAATAGGACTTGCGTAAAGGTTTTTGACCATCACTGCACAATTATTAGGTTTTGTGCATTGCAAATCATTTCTCATTTCTTATCTGGGTGTCTGGTGCACTCCGACCGTCCGCTGCGCCAGATCCTTCTTTCCACGCACGTGCAAACTGTGAAACCAACTCCCATCGGCGGTGTTCCCACTAGATTATAACATGGGGTTATTCAAGGGGCGGACCAACAAATTCCTAAAAGGCCGGCAACGCATCGGTGGCTCCTCTGGTGCTGCAAATGTTCATGGGCAGCGGTAATCACTTAACATCAGGTGACCGGCCTGCTCGTTTGCTCGCTATATCTATTAAAAAAAATAAAAAAAAAATTTAGTCTACACTCACACACAGTCTACTCAGTTTGGATGTAGGAGTTATCTCGGAAATTAATGATCCGATTCTGAAAATTGTTTCAATTTTCAATTTTCAATTTTCATTTATTGCATTTCCATAAATAATTACATCATATTAAGTATGTACAAAGTATTATGGATACCCAGTTTGGGTGTCGCAATTTGGTCCATAGACCTTAGTAGGGAGACCGATATTATTATTTATTTTTATGTTCGTCGTTTAGGAAATCATTTACGGCATAGTAGCCCTTTTCTAATAAAAAGTTTTTTAATATTTTGTTGAATTTATTTTCATTGTTTATGTTACGAATTTTGTCTGGTAAATTATTTCACTGAGAGATAGCTACACTATCCCAGAGTGCTACACTTAGATTAAATGTATCACGTGGCGAAGTCGCGAAAATAAGCTAGTCAAGGATAAAATTATCGCAAACGAGGAATTGTGGTCAACACCACAAAACTATATCGAGCACTTACAAGTTACAATATACGCATTTTTAAAATAGTATGTCCTTACATCTATATTGACCTAGCTCCGACCGCAGGGGAATCTAATCTCTACACCTATATACATAGATACCTTTATAGCACCAAACTGTACTTGAACATTAAACATACTCATTCTGAAGGCTAACAACTTTACTTTTATAATACATTCGAAAAGCTTTGTCGACATCCGCGTTAAGTTCTGGGGACAACTTTAAACGTGCGCTCAAATATTGTTCCTTTGCATTTATTAACATAGCATTAAGATTCATTTTTGAATGGATTATTTGTAAATATAAGTTTGTGGCAGGCATTCGCAAGGTTTAATTTATGCCCGGTGTCGTTTCCTGACAGGCCTGTCTAAGGGAAATTCTTTTTCCTTTCTAAATGCAGACATTCCATTAATTTATGCAGTTTTTTATATTATGATTATAATGCGTAAAAAATGACTTCTCACGCGCCATTTTAACTCTATGGATCAACTGTCATGTCAAAAGTACGGTTCACCTTTAAAATAAGGACTAACATCGTATTATACTGACATTATATGTAAAGGAGATGGACTAAAATTGTATGGACGTGTGCTCCAGAATGTACAGAGATGATTTATGTGCCATTTAATAGTAAAAATCTTCTATTTTAAGAAAAAAAAAGTCGCATGTTGTTTTGCAGTCGTAGCATTAAGTTTGTTATAGGCATAAAAAGGCTTCCATCCAGGGCTGTAAAGTAAAACAAGGGAAAATCTTGGACAAAATCGATTTGAATTCTTATTTTTAACCGACTTCAAAAAAAGGAGGAGGTTCTCAATTCGTCGGAATCTTTTTTTTTTTATTTTTTTTTATTTTTTATGTATGTTCCCCGATTACTCGAAAACGCCTAGACCGATTTTGAAAATTATTTTTTTGTTTGAAAGGGTATACTTCAAAGTTGGTCCCATTTCAATTTGGTGAAGATCTGATGAACATCTTCGAAGATAGATACTGGAACTCCTCAACGGATAAGAGTAAATTGCTCGCGATCAGTGTAATAGCTTAGTAAACAATAGATTTTTAACCAGTCATAGCATAATTCCATGGGGCCACTAAAAATTGTGAAATAAATTTTTTTTACAAAAAAAAAAAAAAACCGACTTCGTTACACAAACACTAAAAATTGAAAAATAATTTAATTTATTACCGAATATATTATGTATACAAGAGTTAATATAGTTCCATAATAATATTTTTTGGGGTCGGTGCCAATGAGGTGCCATTGTGGAGTCCCATAAAAATATGAAGTCAAGACGATTCGCGCAGCTAAAGCTAATTGGCACCGGCACCAAAAAGTATTATTATGGAACTATATTAACTCTTGTATACATAATATATTCGGTAATAAATTAAATTATTTTTCAATTTTTAGTGTTTGTGTAACGAAGTCGGTTTTTTTTTTTTTTTTTCAATAATTTTTAGCGAATGCTGTTAAATGTAAATAGTTATTCAAAATTCATTGTATATTTTATCTGAATCCATACTAATATTATAAATGCGAAAGTGTGTCTGTCTGTCTGTCTGTCTGCTAGCTTTTCACGGCTCAACTGCTTAACCGATTTTGACGAAATTTACAGGCTAAGGCTATTGCTTGCATCCCGGGGAAGGACATAGGCTACTTTTTATCCCGGAAAATTGAAGAGTTCCCCCAGGATTTTTAAAAACCTAAATCCACGCGTACGAAGTCGCGGGCATCAGCTAGTTTATTATACTGCCTTAATATTCGTTCAGCCTGGGACAAATTTTGTCCATCTCGTTTATATGTAAGTATATGATTAATGACCAATCACCAATCATGTCGCGCTCACATCCGTCGTCCTTGTTTCATATAAGGTTACTTATAATATACTGATTACATTAAAATTATCTTGAAATAATGAATTTTTACTTAAAAAGGATATCCGTTGTATATAGTTACCTATATAAATTGTCTTAAGTATTAATTAGTTAAGTATGCAATATTGACAAAATTTTACACTATCATTTTATTAGGGACTAGCTTATGCCCGCGACTTCGTTCGCGTGGACTACACAAATTTCAAACCCCTTTTTCACCCCCTTAGGGGTTGAATTTTCAAAAATCCTTTCTTAGCGGATGCCTACGTTATAATCCTGCATGCCAAATTTCAGCCCGATCCGTCCAGTAGTTTGAGCTGTGCGTTGATAGATCAGTCAGTCAGTCAGTCAGTCAGTCAGTCAGTCAGTCACCTTTTCCTTTTATTTTATTAGGGATATCCGCTGTATGTATATTTTATTTGCAATATGTCGTAAACTTTTACAAAATGATATGATTTTTTTTGCGTTTTTTTGATCTACTTATCAGTAATCATCAGTACTATCACCTGTCTTCGTTTTGCCGGCGTTCTGGTTACATCCTGTATATTTAAGAGTTCCATGTATCTTTTTCTTCCTTACCTTATCCCACGCTACGTGTGGTCGGCACAACATGTCTTCTTCTTCCACTCACTTCTGTCATTCGTCAACGTTTTATCCACTCCTTTTTCACGCATATCCTCGTTCACGCAATCCATCCACCTTTTCTTTGGTCGTCCTCTCCTCTTTTTTCCTTCCACATCCATACTTAACATCTAGAAGTATCTAGAAGTAATAACCAACCTTATATCCATCCTTGTCTTTATGATCATCAGTGCCAACAGAGTTGTCTATCGCTGCAGAGGACTTGCGGCTGGCGATGGTTGGCCGTCCACGGATCTTTGGCCTATTCACGCTAGCCGATATCACCTGGTCTGTAGACCTTGATACACTGGTTGTGACTGATGTTGAGGTCTTGTTGGGCTTCCGTAGTCTTCTGCGTACACCTGGAAAGTACCATATCATTAACAATTATCATATTTTTAGGGTTCCGTACCTAAAAAGGAAAAACGAAACCCTTATATCGTCACTGGCAGCAAGCGAACCGTAGATTAATGGTAAGAGCGTCGGGCGTGATCTCAGGAGACGCGGGTTCGATTCCTGCCGGTCCGCAATTTTTGATATGCATTTAAAATTATTTAGAAATTTCCTTGAAGTGTAGGTAAAACACTCAGGTAAAACACTATAAAAATTATAAATAATGGGTAGCTTATATTGTGTATTTTACACATTTACATAGAAGTAAGAACAGATAGAATAAAAAGTTAACTTATAGCTTTTAGCCAAATTTATGTAGTACAAAGGAAAATAAAAATGAAATATATGCTTTTAAATTTCTTCCAGTAAATCAGCATTAACATGCATACAGATCTAAAATTTAGCGCATAAAACCAACTTACGAAGCCTTCAAATATAACGAAGTAACAACCACATAACAAAATAAACCCTAAAGTTAATAACTAGAAAGTTGATTTTAGATTAAACGTGAACGATATCAGATATGCGAAGCGTTGTTCCCATGAGCTTTTGGATACAAAATAAAGAAAATTCATTACTCGGAACGGATCGGAAAACAGTAACCTCTGGTCTCCTGTGAAAATATTTTTAAAGTCACCGCTTCCATCGATATTTTTTGCCACAAGGTCTCATAAATAAAACATTAAGCTTCCTTATCAGGTACTAGCTTATGCCCGCGACTTCGTCCGCGTGGACTATTCAAATTTCGAACCTCTATTTTACCCCATTAGGAGTTGAATTTTCAAAAATCCTCAAGGTTCTGGAATGGCAACCTCGCACCGGAAGACGCGGTGTTGGAAGACCCCCCACTAGGTGGACGGACGACATTAGACGAGTCGCAGGGAGCCGCTGGATTCAGGCAGCGCAAGACCGTGGCGTGTGGAAGTCCCTACAAGAGACTTATGTTTAGCAGTGGACGTCTATCGGTTAATGATGATGATGATTTATACTTACTAGTGGAATCTGAGGTGGGTGTGATGACAGCAATGACCAGCACAATGGTGACCATGCACCGTAAGAGTCTTGGTGGCCACTGAAACAATACAGACACAAATTAATGCTATATTATAGTATAAACTAGCTGACCCGCCCGCCCGCCCCGGCCTCGCTCGGGTAGAATTTAGAAAATCGGCGTGGCAAACTTATTTATAATTAGAAAGCGGTTAAATTATAAAGTCAAAATGATGCTGTACAATGCTCTTGCCGACTCCATAATAGCTTATGGGTTGAGCAGCTATGGCCGAACGGACAAGTCACACCTGCAGCACATTTATCAGTTGCAACTAAGGATTTTAAAAGCTATTGTACCTTTAAATATCAAACTTAAAGCAAAAACAAATGAAAATCTTATATTTAAATTTTGCAAGGTTATTAATATTCATGACAAGGTCCAATTTACACTTCTGAAGGAACAATTTTTTAAGTTAGACATCCAAAATGCAGTTCAAAACAAAATGCAGACGCGCAAAGTTACGCAAAACAAACTAATAACCGTACCTTCATAAAACAAATACGGTGAGCGCACCAGCGCACTTTAGATAACAAATTTAGAAATGAACTAACTAGATTTAATTTAAAATATAAGCTAAAATCCTATTATATTAACAAATTGTAATGATCCCCATTTTTGTATGAAATGTAATGTAATGAGGGTTTCTATAAACAATTTATATTGTTTATAGAAACACTATTATTATTATTATTATGAATTAAGAAGTAGACGGAATGACACACTTTTTAAACCTTCGTGGTTTTTTGCTGTGTCTAAATTGGATTTGTTAAACATTCTTTATGTTAGTAATAAATAAATAAAACAAAAAAAAATGTAGAGTTTTAAAAACCTCGAAATAAGTACCCTGGAAGCCAGCCATCCCAACCAGCCAGCCAACTGGAGGAAGGTATGTGGGACTCGCCGGCCGATAGGCGACCGGAATACCCACTAAAACCCAACGTCACGGGAACACCGAAGCAATCAACCGAGACCCAGCCAGCGACCTCCGCCGAGGCGGACCAACGATGTGCGCCTCCCCGCCCACCTGGGGACCCAACGGGCGACAACGCGATCCCGCGCACGTCCACTGTGCCCTCTGCTAGTCAGAGGGACACGCGGAGAAACCTCCCCCTGCCACAGGTCATAGCCAACAATATCCCGAAGAGAAATTGTTATCCATGTTACCGGGGTGCACCGGCCCGAATACTGCTCTTCCCCTCGGACGTATCTAAATGGGACCAGCAGCACCCAGGCACACTGGGAGGTTACCTGGCTGGCACCCCAAGCGAACGAGCACCTGATGTTAAATGATTACTAACCGCGGCCCATGAACATTTGCAATACCAGAGGACCACCAAAAATATTAAAAAAAAAAATTGTAGTAATGAACTAATAATTAGTATTTTCAAATTTCGAAGTAATATAACTATATCAAGTGGGGTATCATATGAAAGGTCTTCACCTGTGCATTCTAAAACAGATTTTTATTTATTTTGAGGCATAATAGTTTTTAATTATTTATTATCGTGCAAAACGTCGTTGAAATGCGATTTTAGTACGGAACCTTCAGTGCGCGAGTTTGACTAGCACTTGGCTGGTTTTTCTTACACCACTAAGTACCTAGTAGAAAACCGTGGTTAGTTAGTGCACATTGCAACTGTAACTGGCGCAAAAAAAAGAAAAGTGTAAACCACCACACACTAACTTTACCGTGAGAAGTTGTCCAATGTTTACAGTTTTCCCGCTTTTTCAGGCTTTTCCACTCCCGCAAGTATGCTACAGCTGCCTGCGCTTGCATGAAAGAAGGTTTGAACACACTTTACATGCTTGAACTTTTTACTGTAACTTCCCTGCATTCAAGGAGTTTTTTCGAGTATGTTAGTGCAGTATTGAGAGCCTTAAACTTATAAATGTATGGTATGGTATTTATAAACTCCAACTCAAACTCAAATTAGGTATGATGGTCAAAATTGTTAATTTGTAAGGTGATAATATAGTGGTGATAATTAATACGTACTTAAAAACTAAAGCTACGAGGGTTCCAAACGCGCCCAGGTCTGAGAAGAGCCCACAGCAAACTCAGCCGGGTTGCAGTTTTTTATTAGTAAGTCTATAGAAAAGTTAAGCCCACCCGTGCGAAATTGGGCTAAGTCAGCTATTAGCAGATAATTTAAAGTGAATTTAAAAATCTACAATTTTTTATTATTTTCAAACTTACTACTTCCTCGTACTAAATTAAATAACTAACCAGTTTATACTGGATTTTTCAGCATTAATCCGGACTCGTAGAACGGAAATGACGTCATAAGAATTCAAAATGGAGTCACTTCAGCGGACTAAGTAGAATTTTATTATTATTTTACCTATGTTCTCACGGATTTGAATCGCGTGCAATTTCATAAGTATAGAGTTTATGGAAAATTATATTATTACGATAAAAATGAAGCGCAAAAATTTAAAAATTTCCTTTAACTAGGATTAGATACTCAATAATTTTTTTTTTTATCCCGAATACCGAAATACGAAGTCTTCAAACATTGCGATTTACTTTAACTCTGCGTCAATATGAATTGATCCTTAGAATGACTACTTACCTAAATGAATCTCATTAAAAATTTATGCTAACGGTCGGTGGTTATGTGATAGAATTTAGGCCTTTTGTTCTAAGCTAATGCGTACGTAGGTACTTAGTGCTTACTCCGGCTACCAATTAATCCCTAGCCCTAGCTTTAATCTAGATTTTATTGTACCGTCAACAAAAAGTTACTATTATTTTTAATTATATTAATATTATTATTTATATATTAATATTATTATTTTTATATTAGGATTGTATTTTTTTATTCATTATAGGCACGTACTTGATCACGATCACGCTTTTGCATAGAAGGTGCCTATTCACATTATTGTATTAAAGACATATATAATTGGTAGGAAACACTGATCACGCAAGAGTTTTCCAAACCCTAGTAAAGTATTAAAATTATAAGGGCTTATTGAATATCAGCTCGACTTTAGTTTTATAATTAACTAGCTGCCCCGGCGAACTTCGTACCGCCTAACAGTCGATTCAAATTTTTAAAATTTTTTTTTCCGTAAGAACCATCTTCGTATTTCAAGGAATATTATAAAAATTAAATTAGAATTAGCGAAATCGGATCAGCTGTTCTCGAGATTTACGATCAGCAACACACTCAGCTATTCATTTTTATATATAGTAATAATTTGAGAGCCTCAATAGCTCAACGGGTAAAGGAGTGGACTGAAAACCGAAAGGTTGACGGATCAAACCCTGCCCATTGCATTATTGTCGTACCTACTCCTAGCACAAGCTTGATGCTTAGTTGGAGAGGAAAGGGGAATATACGTCACTTAACATGGCTAATATTCTTTAAAAAAAAATTGAAAAACTAGCTTTTTTGGTTATTTTTATGTTGACAGTACACCATTATGTTTTATGATGAAGTAGTAAAGGATCAGTCTGAACTAAGTATCGACCATTAAAATGTAAATTCAAGTGGTATTGTACGGGCCTATGGAATTAAGGACCCCTCCCTTGTTATATTTTAAGCCTAGGTTTAAAACAATTAATTACCTAAATTATCGGAGCTTATTGTAATGAATGATTTATTTTAGCTATTAAAAGCCATAAATTACAAGATTTAAATAAACTAAACCCCCAGTAGATACATACCTTATAAAACATACATTTTACATTTTTTCAACATTATGCACGATAAATCAAAAACTATTAGATATATTTTTAAAAAACCTGTTTTAGAATGTACAGGTAAAGCCCTTTCATAATATGATATCCCACTATCAATATTATCTATTATTTGTTCATGAATTTATTTTTTGTGACGTGACCACAAATTAACGGTTTTTGGATTTTTCCACTTACGCCTGCCAAAGAACTAACTACTTGCCAAATTTCATGATTCTAGGTCAACGGGAAGTACCTACCCTGTAGGTTCCTGAGAGAGAGAGAGACAACGAAGTGATCCTATAAGGGTTCCTTTTTTCCTTTTGAGGTACGGAACCCTAAAAATGATATCTGTTGACCTGTTTCAGCGATATACAGAGGAATAAGGACAAGCCCGAGGCAGTTTTAATTTAAAAATCACTACTACAATAGGGCGGTGGGACAAAAAAGTAATTAAAGCGAATGCAAAAGGTCCGCGAATAATTTCTCTTAAGATTAAAATTTCTCAAGCCTTTTAATGGCGCGGCTTAATGAAACACTACCCGAATACTTGCGCTAACAGTGGTACCGATTCCGTTGTCTTTCTCTAATTTAAATTTAGAGTATCTGCATCCTTTTCTTTTTAACAACGCTAAAAAGGGACAGAACATGAACTTTACATTTAAAGACTCTAAGTTTTAGTGCACGCTATAAATTTTAACAGTAGGCTCGCGACTGTACGCTAAAATCACGGGTTTGATCATCTAAAAATAAAATTTAAAACTGTCAAACTGCGTCTGTCCTTTTCATATTACATTAGTAAGAAGAGTATGCGAATACTCTAAAATTAGGTTGTGCTCAGAATTAGTACCATTATTATTGGATATCTTCTCTTTTAGAAGAGTTGATCCCGAACATAAGTTTACTCGCGACTTCGTCCGCGTGGACTACACAAATTTCAAACCCCTATTTCACCCCCTTAGGACTTGAATTTTCAAAAATCCTTTCTTAGCGGATGCCTAATGTTTGTAGTAGTATTAATTTTCATCTTTAGTGGTGGTAGTATTCAGCGCCATCTATGAAAAATTTCTCGAAAGTTGCCTGGAAACCTCATTGCTCTGTGTAGACGGCTTGGTCGAACCTCTGTATGTACTAGTAATAATCTTTACTCTATGGCCGTGGTCCAGCGCTAGTTAACGTTATTGTAGCGCGGCGCAGACGCAAGGCCAAATGAAAGGAAAAGAGCGGAGCGGACGGCAAAAACCGCACAGACCAGCCACAGTTCAGAGAACTTTGCTGTTTTTGAATAGCACTGCACCTGAATTTGTTTACATATTAAAAAACTAAAAGATCTTTATTTTTAACTAGCTGATACCCGCGACTTCATCCTCGTGGATTCAGGTTTGTCAATCCCGTGGGAACTCCTTGATTTTCCGGGATATAAAGTAGCCTATGTCACTCTTCAGGTCTTTATCTATATCCATGCAAAAAGTCACGTCAATCCGTTGTACCGTTGCGACGTGATTGAAGGACAAACCAACAAACCAACAAACAAACACACTTTCACTTTACCCATGCAATGAAATGAATGAAAAAATCACATCGATCCGTTCTCCGTTGCGCATTTATAGTAATACTAGCTTATGCTCGCGACTTCGTCCGCGTGGACTACAAAAATTTCAAACCCCTATTTCACCCCCTTACGGGTGAAATAGGGGTATTATATGTACAATTTTGATAAGACCAGCAAAATCCACTAGACCGATTATAAAATGAGACTTTTACAAGTCAAAAACAATTAAAATTTTCACGCTTTTATGTTGTTTAATGTCTTAATTAAATAATGTTTTAAAAAATCGGTTAGCTGAAAAGTAAAAATCTAGTTCTTTTTCCTATAAATGATCAGTTCTATAAATCTATTACACAAGAAGTTCTCAGTTGTACGCGGTACAATCAATGCTTGTTTCTAAGAGCTTATATAGTTTTAAGCGTCCTTATACAACCACCGCCCCGATCTGATGCAATTAGAACTATTGTTTCAGTATTAATTGAACGAAATACCAAGAACTAAGCGTAGAAAATAGTTCCGTAGTTTAATCTTTTGTAGGAACTTAGTGTAAGTATAGTTAGTTAAATGTAGGGATTAATATACTTCTTTGTTATGTTAGAAGTTTGGTAGTAGTTTTTGACATAGTAGAGTGCACTGTCTGTTTGTTGCCAGAAAAAGCTGAAGTATTCCAGATTCGATTCCTTGCCGAGTCTACATAGGCATCTAAATTTTTTCTATGGATAATGCAGTGTCCACAAACATGTGGAACATTTTGCAGAATGGTAAGGTAGAAAGCTAAGAAAAGATTTTTGAAAATTCAACCCCTAATGGGGTGAATTAGGGGTTTGAAATTTGTGTAGTCGACGCGGACGAAGTTGCGAGCTAACTAACTTAACTATTACTAGTTATTATATAGAAGCAGGCGTTACTTTGCGGAAGTCCATGATATAAGTTGAACCAAAAGCTTAATTTGCTGTAATCCGCTGAAACAGGTCGAATCTGTATGATTTAAACACACAAATTCTAAAACACACTCGACGCACGTTTCGCCCCGACACCAGAGCATCCTCAGGAGATGTAGACCTTACAACGCACAATTGCAAAGACTAGTTAACAATGATAATTTACAATCAAATTATCGTAACAATCTATACTAATATCCCATCCGCTAACAAAAAATTTTCACCCTGAAATCGTACATAGGCTACTTTTATTAAAATACTAGCTAACAGTCGATTCTTTAATTTTTTTAATGCTTTAAAATTTTCCCTCCGTAAGAACCATCCTTGTACTTCAAGGAATATTATAAAAAAAGAATTAGCGAAATCGGTTTAGCTGTTCTCGAGATTTGCGATCAGCAATACATTCAGCGATTCATTTTTTAAATATAGAAAGATAGATAATGACTAAATCCACATGAGTAAAGTTTTCTTTAAAATTTCGCAGGAACTCTTTGATTTTCCGGGGTTAATATTAATTTAATAAGAATAATATTCAAAGCTCTGTGTTACGCTACTCTGCGCTTGCGCATGGTATAAGCTCACTCACTACCGATAGGTTAAACCTTTGAGATTGTTCCATCGCTGGACACATGGTTAAATAAATTAACTTATCGTTATACTGCCTTCAATAAATACAAAGCAGGTAGCTATTTATTACACAATTAGCTTATGCTCGCGACTTCATCCCCGTGGTACACAAATTTCAAGCCCCTAATTCACCCCCGTAGGGGTTGAATTTTCAAAAATCCTTTCTTAGCGGATGCCAGCGTAGTAATAGCTATCTGTATGCCAAATTTCAGCCCGATCCGTCCAGTAGTTTGAGCTGTGCGTTGATAGATCAGTCAGTCAGTCAGTCAGTCACCTTTTCCTTTTATATATTTAGATAGAAGACTAGCTGATGCCCGCGACTTCATACCCGTGGATTTAGATTTTTAAAAATCCCGTGGTAACTCTTTGATTATCCGGAATAAAAAGTAGCCTATGTCACTCTGCAGGTCTTTATCTATATCCATGCAAAAATTCACGTCAATCCGTTGCACCGTTGCGACGTGATTGAAGGACAAACCAACAAACCAACAAACAAACACACTTTCGCATTTATAATAAGGGTACTGATAACGAACCATTGTTAGATTTCATTAAACTTGTTGCTCTGATGGGTATATCATGCAGCGCGTGTGATCTAATTATTTGATGTGTCACGCTCTGACACTAAATGATGATGAATGAACTGTTGTAGCGGTTCAGGATATTTGTTTAGCGATATTATTTTCAGACTTCATAGACCTGAGTGATACGGTGATTTATGAAGGACTCACTTTCAGTGTGGTTGTACCTTTATTAGAACTGTCGGGTTTCCTTTAATTCGATGCCTGAGAGCTCTACATAATGGCCTCGAAGATGTCTGAAGTCTGCCAATCCACACTTGGCCAGTGTGGTGGGCTATGGAGTAAACCCTTGTCATTCTGAGAGGTCAGTGTTCAGTCGTGGGATGGCTACGGGTTGAGATGAACAGATTAAATGCAGACTTTGAATAAAAAAATCGGCGAATTGAGAACCACCTCCTTCTTGGAAATCGGTTAAAAATAATAGATACATTCATAATAATTACAAATGCGAAATATGATTATTATTAAGTATTATAAATGTGGCAGTGTGTCGGTCTGTCTGTCTGCTAGCTTTTCATAGCCCATTTGGTACAGAGATATCTTGCATCTCAGGGACAGTCATAGAATTTTGTCCCAGAAAACTAAAGAAAGAAGAAAAGACGCACCGACTTACTCACGGAACTAGAAACCTTTGGATTTAGAATACTGAAATTTTGCACTGAGGTTCAAAAGGCCAGATTTACCAAAATTCCTACGGGATAGGGAATAAAGAGGATTTATATTTACGCCGAGCTGATTGCTAGTAGAAAATAAATTCAAAAGTATATTTTTTTCAAAATAAAGAACTACAAGGCAAAACAAATCTCGCAAAACTTACAAAGAGTTGGCATCTCGTTAAATTTTTATCTGGAGAGAGTTGGATGCTGGATGCAGTCAAAGTGCAGAAACAACATTAGGCTACCGGATAAATATCCAATGAGGCACCTTTTTTGTGCAGCTTGACCTGAAATCGGAACTAGGGATGTGGCAAATAAAAGTTACTAGGTAGTAGATTTTATCGATAAAATTTTAGTTGCATTAATTCATTAAAAATGTTAAAGTGAATTTAATCTTCACTTTTATGGGACTGATAAATAAAATTTTGTTTAAGTTAATTCATTCAAAATGTTAAAGTGAATTTAATTCTCACTTAAATGGGTTCGAAAAACGATAAAACATGGTGCAAATCAATATTTGAAATAAAATAAAATTACAAGTACGTAGTACCATAAAATTTGATGAATCCTGTATGCTTAAAACTTAAACTATGCAGTAACAGCTCACCTTGGTTACTTCTTCATTTAGCCATAAAAGTAATACTTTGTTAACTGGTTTGTTGTAGATGTTTTTAATATAAACAACTTGTGAACACTTCGATGGATGTGTTAATAAATACAATGAAATACAACCGAACTTGATTATGAATAATAAAATGATTTTTGACCATGTATTGATCTTGTTGGGCCAGTTTTTAGTTATTTTTATATCATGCACCTAATAATTATAGGTTCGATGAACGTCTGTAACTTGTTCGTAATTTAAAAAGTGTTCGTTCATTTATTTTTTATCTGCAAATCATCAGATATATCGACTAAATTATTTTTGAAGTAAGATTTTTTTAAATTTATTAATACAAGGGCATTAAATATTATTATGTACGTACATCGAACTTGATGATTTTGTCAGCAAGTGCAATCCTATAATATCAAGACTATGTATAGACAATTTATACTCGTATACTGATAACCTAGCTATTTTAAGTAAATTTTTTTGATGATATAAATGAGTTCAGAAAAAAATCTAATAATTAGGCATTTAGCTTAATATGAATATTAATTAATCAATGAATAATTAATGAATGAATAAATAAGTAAATTAATATAAATTAAAAACATTGAAAACCTATGTTTTGTTTCTTGTAATGTTTAATTAAAATAGACCGTCTATTAGGTCATAAATTATTATGGCAATTTTATTACGTATTAAGTCGTAAAAAACGCGTTTGTTAACGATAACTTGATAAAAAATCGTATCAATCAACCAAAGTTTTTTATTAACACGATTACTGTGTTCGCCTGTTAAATATCATTTACGTCGAATCCAAGGTTCATAACATTTTATAAAAAGGTCACGACATTTTTTTAAGTTGTACATTTATTATACATTGTTAGAATAGGTCGATTACATTCAACAGATGTTACGTAAGTTTCCCGTTTCAAATAATATCTATTGTATAATGTAAATAATTAAATATCCGACTAGTTCTATAATTATTTATTTTATAACTTGCAAAACTAGATGTTTGAAGTAGAAGCTCTTATTCAATATTAAAGTTTATATACCAGTATATCGTAGACTGCTTAGATATACATATAATCCATACTATCCTTACTAATCCACACTAATATTGTACATGCGAAAGTATGTTTGTCTGTCTGTCTATAGCTTTGCACGACTCAACAGTTAAACTAATTGTGATGAAATTTAGTACAGAGTTAGCTTACATCTCGGGGATGAACATAGGCTACTTTTTATCCCGGAAAATCAACGAGTTCCCACGGGGTTCTTAAAGGACCATCTATTTAACGGATTTACATGAAAAATTTGGTATAGAGGTAGCTTACGTTTCGGAATTTTGAGAGAGATAACTTTTTATCCCGGAAAAGCAAAGAGTTCCCATGGGATATTAAAAAAACCTAAATCCACGCGGAGGAAGACGCGGGCATCATGTAGTAATACTTTATATTTATCAATTTTATTAGGTACTTCAAAAATGTCGATATTTTTAAAACACAAAGTCTTGCACTTCACTACGTCATGTCACGTTAGCCAAATGGCACCGCAGAAGGCGGCCGTATCGAGATAATTCGGAATTAGCACAGTTCAGCCAGTATAAAATATGCATAGATCATAATGGACTTATTTTAGGTCAAATGCGAAATTACGAAGTGTAGTTTGTAGGTAGCTTTTACTTTTAAAACTTGGGAATTGGGTCAGTTAGGGTTGTGACAAAGTTTTAATGTCTATTGTAATATTTAATACCACTTAGATTATTTCGGCATTTTACATGATTTGATAATGACAGTAGAGCCGTGATAGCCTAGTGGATAAAATATTCCTATTCGAGAGGTCGGGGGTTCAATCCTGGGCACGCACCTCTAACTTTTCGAAGTGCGTTCGAAACGTTTCTCATTTTGAGAAGGGACCTGTTCTCTGTAATGGGCCAGCAAAGGAGGAGGTTCTCAATTCGTCGGAATCTTTTTAGGGTTCCGTACCTCAAAAGGAAAAACGGAACCCTTATAGGATCACTTTGTTGTCTGTCTGTCCGTCTGTCTGTCAAGAAACCTACAGGGTACTTCCCGTTGACCTAGAATCATGAAATTTGGCAGGTAGGTAGATCTTATAGCTGACATTTGGGGAAAAATCTGAAAACCGTGAATTTAGGGTAAGATCACCCAAAAAAAAAAATTGTGGTCATGAACTAATAATTAATATTTTCAACTTACGAAATGAGTGACTATATCAAGTGGGGTATCATATGAAAGGTCTGCACCTGTACATTCTAAAACAGATTTTTATTTATTTTTATGCATCATAGTTTTTGAATTATCGTGCAAAATGTCGAAAAAATACGACTAGTACGGAACCCTCATTGCGCGAGCCTGACTCGCACTTGGCCGGTTTTTTTAGTTATTAAGTTATAATATCCATATACATACTCCTCTCAGAATCGTATACCTACGAATAGTTTAATACAAATAATATTATTTCTATAGGAAATAATAAAGGGCTAAACGTAATAAGCTCTATCGGACCTTTAGTAATAACATCATAACGATATTTCGGTGAAGCAATTTTCTGAAAGGATTGCATTAAGCACCTACTCTTTCTCGTTATAAGTGAATTAGATTCGTGATAAGACCCGAAATAGGGATTCGAATGTATCAAATTAGATTCATATCGATAACGTTTATAGTTATCGATATCGATCTAATACTTATTACTTGCCTTTGCTATGACAAATACTATAAATAATTATAATAGTTTAGCCAAACAATGTGGCTAATTCCGTTGTACACAAACTCTAAACTGAACTAAAATGACACGTCTAAATCTATTGCTATCCCTTTCATAATGTTGCTTGCGGAAAAGGATAGCACTAGAGTTAGACCTGTTAATTTAGTTTAGTTTAGAGATTATGTACAAGAGAATCGGCCCCATTATGATAGCTAACTATGGGCCTCATAAGAAAGCTCAGAGTCACTCAATGGAGAGGGCTATGCTTGGAGTTTCTCTACGTGATCAAATCAGAAATGAGGAGATCCGTAGGAGAACTAGAGTAACCGACGTAGCTCAACGGGTTGCGATGCTGAAGTGTCAATGGGCAGGGCATATAGTTCGGAAAACCGATAGACGTTGGAATCCCAAGGTGCTGGAATGGCGACCTCACACCGGAAGACGCAGTGTTGGAAGACCCGCCACTAGGTGGACGGATGACATCAGACGTGTCGAAGTTAGCCTCTGGATTCAGGTGGCGCAAGACCGTGAAGATTTCATATTTCCGCAAACGAATTCCGCAAAAATACGCATCGAATCACTACGTATTTGTATGACGGCCACTTCGAAGAATCACGGATACGAACCGAATACGAATGAGTGCACAAACGCCCAGATGCTGCGATTTCCGCACTAAGCCGACACGTATGTCACATCCCTATTCTGAACTTTGATAGAACATAATATCGTTTTAAACAAGGTCTGAGAGTCCCTTTATTATTTAAAGTCGTGAAAATGTTCTCATCGGGAAGTTAATATAGAATTAATTTCACACACGCCACGGGTGAGCATTACTGCAAAGTTTATGAGGGTCGTGGGTTCAATTATTACTGTAAGTTGGCGATAAGCTTTCCCGGAACTAAAAGCCTGTCAGAAATTTATTACGTCTATTATTTACGCTATAATTATGGTGGATGCAACTTTAATGATTATAATGATTGCGCTTGCTTAGCAAAACGTTCATTTTCAATCATTTTGCTGACTTCCAAAAAATCGGCCAAGTGCGAGACAGACTCGCGCACCGAGGGTTCTGTGCCTACTCAAGTATTTTTTTTCGATATTTTGCACGATAAATCAAAAATTATTATAAATAAAAAGAAATAAAAATCTGTTTTAGAATGTATGAAGTACGAAGTAAAGCCCATACGATAGCCCACGTAGTATAGTTATCTTACTTCGAAAATTGAAAATACTACCTAATTATTTGTTCATGAACACATTTTAATTCTTTTTTGAGATATTGTAACCACAAATGCACGGTTTTCGGATTTATTCCTTTACTTGTGCTATAAGATCTACCCACTGGCCAAATTTCATGGTTATAGGTCAACGGGAAGTACCCTATAGGTTTTCTTAACAGACACGATAGACAGACAGACAACAAACTGATCCTGTAAAGGTTCCGTTTTTCCTTTTAAGGTACGGAACCCTAAAAGGGAGGAGGTTCACAATTCACTGTCTTTAAGGTTTCGAATCTTCAGAGAAAACTAGGAACCCTTCTCTTAATAAGGATCCCTAAAAGGAAACCTATAGATGCGTGCCCGGTGTTGAAACCCCGGACCGTTGACTAGAAGCCTGAAGTCTTAACCACTAGGCTATCACCGCTCTCATATAGACTTTTTTATCAGTACCCTTATTATAAATGCGAAAGTGTGTTTGTTTGTTGGTTTGTCCTTCAATCACGTCGCAACGGTGCAACGGATTGACGAGATTTTTTGCATGGGTATAGATAAAGACCTGGAGAGTGACATAGGCAGTGGCGTGCAATTCATAGAGGCATACAAGTACTGCTTACCCTAGTTAAAAGGACATTTTTCTTTATGACCTGCCATTCCATAGGTCTAATAAGGTGTATCTAAGGCATAT
Organism: Maniola hyperantus; assembly: GCF_902806685.2. Lineage (NCBI taxonomy): Eukaryota > Metazoa > Arthropoda > Insecta > Lepidoptera > Nymphalidae > Maniola > Maniola hyperantus. The sequence goes on along the minus strand of NC_048548.1, from coordinate 1,560,816 downwards.
CTTACTAATGCTTACCCTGGCTTCGGACTCTGTGCACGCCACTGGACATAGGCTACTTTTTATCCCGGAAAATCAAAGAAAAAAAATCAAATTCCACGCGGACGAAGTCGCGGGCATCAAATATCAGTAGAAAAATAATGAAATGATGAATCATCATCAGTAGAAAAATAATGCTAAAAGATTAAAATCTAGTAATACGCATTAGAAATATTTGCTTAGAAATTGACAAATATACTACAATAGTAGGAATCAGAGCGCGACGGATGCCGACACGCAGCCGTGGTACAAGAAACTTAACTAGGTACAACTAACTTCACGTAAACTGTTGATAATAATAATATGTATAATTTGCCTAAATAATAGCCTTTTTAAGTACTTAGTTAAATATCACTCGCTTTAACGGTACAGGAAAACACCGTCAGGAAACCTGCATGCCTGAGAGTTCTCCATAATGTTCGCAAAGATGTGTGTGTTATGTTTGGTGGGAGACTTCGGCCGTGGCTAGTTACCATCCTACCAGCAAAGCCGTGCCGCCAAGCGATTTAGCGTTCCGGTACGATGCCGTGTAGAAACCAAAGAAGCATGGGTTTAATACAAACTGCCATACCCCTTCCAGGTTCCACTTACCATCAGGTGAGATTGCAGTCAAGGGCTAACTTGTGTCGAAATAAAAAAAAAGTCTGCCAATCCGCACTTGACCAGCGTGGCAGATAAGGCTAAAACTCAGAGTTTGAGCTGTGCGTTGATAGATCAGTCAGTCAGTCAGTCACCTATTCCTTTTATATATTTAGATTTTTATGAAAAATTTGGCAATTCTATATTACAGGTCAGATTTAAAAAAATGCCTTGTTAAGATACAAAGTCTGCGATAACCATGTTGGAGGATTGCCAGCGAAACATACATAAAAAAGTCAGATTTTGACCCCCTAGTGATGAATTTCTGCCTGGAAAATGGATGAAAAAACCTTGCATACATACCCAAGGTTCTATAGTCTCTATAACTAAATTTTTACGAAATTATTTGTGTTACCATACGTTTAGAAACTAAGCTCCGGCGTGAAATCATCGCGCCGGACTATTTAACACTCCGCTTAATTTGTATGTCTCTTACATTTTTAGATTTTCACCCGCGATATGTGAATGTGGAAAAAATTAAGGGAAATTAAAGTAAAAAAATGTAAAGAAAAATATAATAATAGGTACTAACTTATATTCGCGACTTCGTCCGCGTGGACTATATAAATTTCAAATCCCGATTTAACCCACTTAGGGGTGGAATTTCAAAAAATCCTTTCTTAGTGGATATAGGTTTCTTGACAGACAGACAGACAACTAAGTGATCCTAAAAGGATTCCGTTTTTACTTTTTAGGTACGGAGCCATAAAAAAATTCGAGATCAAAATCTAAAAGAAGAATAACAAGTCTGAAAAGTTTTAAAACCTCATAGACGCTAAATCTGTGGTCGTAACAGATATCAGTAACTAGGGCGTTGTTACGCAAATCGCTCCCACAACTGTCGTGGAACTTTACAGTGCAATCACGGGATTGTAAAACGATTACGATCTGTACTTTATCCGCTATCTATACTATATATAAAATTCAAAGTCCTGACTGACTGACATAGATATCAACGCACAGCCTAAACCGCTGGTCCAAAAGACATGAAATTTGGAGGGTCTATTCTTTGTGAACAATAGGTATCCACTAAGAAAGGATTTTTCGAAATTCCACCCCTAAGTGGGTTAAATGGGGGATGGAAGTTTGTATGAAAGTCGGTCATTTTTCAAGTTATTTGCATGAAAATTGGTATTTGGGTTCTCGGTCGCAAATGAAGAAATACGTGTTTCAAGATTTTTTGTAAAATTTTCCCATAAGGGTGGTAAAATAGGGGATGTAAGTTTGTATGGGAAAGTTTTAAGTATTGATATTATTAACTTGAAATTTGGAAAGTAGGTTTTTTCTTGAGGTTAGGTGTCAGCTAAGAAACGACTATGAGAAAATCTCCCCCTAAAGGGATGAAATAGGGGTTGGAAGGTTATATGTGTTATTCGGTGTTGTTCAGGGTGCGCGTCCTGATGTTATAATGTTTTTTTCTAAAAAAAAATCCATTTGTTTCCTGTAGGCCACGCGGGCGAAGCCGCGAGCAGAAGCTAGTCCGCTATAGGTTCCATCTTACAAGTTTCTGTTGCAGATTATTATATATTCATTTATTTTAGAAAAAAATCGGTCAAGTGCGAGTCAGACTCGCGCACTGAGGGTTCCGTACTACAATCGTATTTTTTCGACATTTTGTAGGATAATTCAAAAACTATGATACATAAAAATAAATAAAAATCTGTTTTAGAATTTACTAATGTAAGGCAACGTGTAGGCATTGTACACGACAGCGGTGCGCGGGGGTGCCGCCAAGCATTTCCCCGTGACCGCCGCAGGCGCGTCCCGGCCCTGCGTTTGCCCCTCAGTACTCCCATGTTCGACAACGTGCACGCACGCAAGACAGCGAGCTCGTTACGAGCCCTGCCGCGTTAACATTATTTACCTCGTGCCTATGTAATTCAAATGATTGTTATTTGCAATATACTTTTATTTTATGTGAGCCAAGCATTTTATTAGCTCATAGTGGCGCCTAAACGTGGAGCACGAGGAAAGAACATTCAATCGGGAGTACATACATACCTACCTTTGTGTGGTTTCGTGGAATCGCGTTCGTTCGATTTTTTCCGTCGCGCTACTTGTGGCCAACGTCAACGGACATTTTTGTTACGATCCATGAACACTGCCGTGCTAAAGTGAGGTCAACTCAATAGACGTTTTACGTAACGAACGGGGATACCTATCGCGTCGAGTTAATTACATCGCGTACGAGAGGTCCGTCGCGCTTCTGGGAAGCCAACGGCCATTTTGGGTGATTGTGAAGCGACACATCGCTACCTAACCCTACTACGACGCGATGACGACGCGCAGCAAGACCCGGACGGAGTCGGAAAACGAAGGGATGGCCAGCCCGGATGACCGGGAGCAAGAAGTAGAAGATCTCATCGGAAGCGCGACCCGGGAGTCGCCTTCTGCACTGATGATAACGGAGAGCCAGCTCGCCGCACTCATCCGAGGGATCTCGGGTGGAAATATCAGCACGCCGCCCGCGCCGCCGCCATGCGGGACGTTCGCGAAGTGTTCGGCTCGCTTCGCGGGGAGTTTGCCGCGCGATCCCGACGTGCTAGAAGCTTTCATCGATGCAGTCGAGGTGTATAAGGACTGCACTAACGTCTCCGATGAACACGCTCTGCGAGGCCTACCCATGCTTCTCACTGGTGAGGCAGCTGTCTGGTGGCAAGGCGTGAAGGCAACAACGACCACGTGGGCCGCTGCGATAGAGTGTCTACGAGGCATGTTCGGCGCACCACGAGCTCCATACAAGATCTTCCGTGACGTTTTCGCCGCCGAGCAACAGGACAGCGAGCGTGCCGACGTGTTCGTCGCGCGCACTCGTGCGGCGCTTTCGAAACTTCCGTACAACCTCGAGGACCACATCCAAGTAGACATGTGTTTTGGACTTTTACATAAACGCGTGCGTAAACGGTTGAAGCGTGAGGAATGCGTAAGTACTGAGGGGTTGTTACGTAGGGCTAGGGAAGTCGAAGAAAACATAGAAGAATTAGTAAACGTAAGTAGTAAACCTGTTTCAAAGAACTCTTCTCATAATAATAATATGGAAAGTTTGCCTAGTACTAGTCACGCTGACAAGGTAACTATTAAACCACGGCAAAGTCGCCCCAAGTGCAGCTTTTGTCATATTTTTGGGCATGTAGTGTCAGAATGCCGTAGGTTAAAAGACAAAGAGAAAGAAAAATCTGAATCAAGCTCTAAGAGCGACAGTAGTAGTGCGTTGCGGTGTTATGGATGTGGCCAGCTAGGGGTAGTGAGATCTCGGTGCACTACCTGCAGGGCTGCCAGTAACAATAATAAAGCAGGCGATAAACAAGTGGATTTTCACAGCTTTTCAGAAGTCAACGAACCTACTTCTGCACCGGCTCGCCCCGTGGTGCGGGTGAGCGCCGCGGGCCGAGCAGGCGTCGCCATGCTGGATACCGGAGCGACGCACTGCATCGCCAGCCCGGGACTGCATCACATCCTGCTGGATGCAGGGGTGCAGTTCTACGAGTCGCAACGATCAGTGAGACTCGCTGATGGGACTCGCCGGGTGAGTAGAATTTTCACCGGTGACACAGAACTCGAATTGGGAGGCCGCGATTTGCCCATTACCTTTATGGTACTACCTGATGCTGCCGATGCTAGAACTTTACTCGGCCTTGACTTTATTACTCAGGCAGGCATAATAGTTGATGCGCCTCAACAAGTCTGGTACTTTAGTGACTCTCCGAGTACCAAGTATGATTTTGTTACATACCACTTACCATCTAAAAACGATGACCACTCACCATCGCAAAATGATGAACTTCTCGCTTTAAATAATGATCAGTCTGTCTACCTTAGAGATGAAGAGGGTACTAAGCTTACTAGTGACCAGAGGTCCCAGCTGGATCAGCTGCTGTCCAAGTATGCCGACGTGTTCGCAGCTGACGGCCCGCCTACCGAGTACGCTATGCACTGCATTAAGGTGAAGAAGGGTCAACAACCTATTGCGTCACCACCCTATAGAATGTCTGCAGGTAAGAAGGAGATATTAGAAAAGGAGCTGCAAAAGTTACTCGAGCAGGACATAATAGAAGAATGCGAATCACCATGGGCTGCAAACGTTGTTTTAGTAGGAAAGAAAGATGGAGGAGTGCGCTTATGCGTAGACTATAGGAAGCTTAATTCAGTCACCGAACCCGACCGGTATCCACTTCCTCGGATGGAAGATATCCTTCACGAGGCAAAGGCGAGCAACTACATGTCAACTCTTGACCTTCGCTCGGGATACTTTCAGGCTTTAGTACAGCCTGAAGATCGGGATAAGACTGCGTTTGTCACGCCGTTAGGGACTTATAGGTTCAAACGAATGCCGATGGGTCTGAGGAACTCGGGCGCTACCTTTCAAAGGTTGATGGACCGTTTTAAATCCAACCTACAGGATATCAATATATGGGCTTACCTTGATGATTTGTGCTTACTTTCAGACTCATACGAGAAGCACCTGGAAGACCTGGAGGCTGTTTTTCAACGCCTGCGGATGTTCAAGCTGCGCGTCCATCGAGGGAAAAGCTGTTTCGCTAGAGACTCCATAAGATTTTTGGGGCATGTGATAGTGCCAGGCGGCTTGTCCACGGACTGCCAGAAAGTGACCGCCATCGCAGCCATGACCCCACCACTAAATCTTAAGCATCTCAAGAGCTTCATTCAAGCCGCAAGTTGGTTCCGGCGTTTCATCCCTAACTTTGCTGCTACAGCAAAACCGCTGACGGATCTGCTGAAGAAGGCCAGCACCTGGCGATGGGAGCAACCCCAGCAAGATGCATTCGAACAGTTAAAGGTAAAACTTACATCTGCACCTATATTACGACAAGCTGATGGCACAAAACCCTACTCGCTGTACACTGATAGTAGTGGCTACGCCCTCGGGGCTGCTTTGATGCAAGGGGAGGGGCCTGACGAACGTCCAATCGAATACGCCAGCCGCATACTCAATAGCGCCGAGAAAAACTACACGACGACGGAGAGAGAAGCGCTCGCGGTCGTATGGGCGGTGCAGAAATTTAGAGGATATATAGAAGGATCGACAGTACGTGTGATGACCGACCACCAACCGCTGAAATGGCTCATGAGCTTGAAATCGCCGAGTGGTCGTCTAGCACGCTGGGCGCTGTCGCTACAAGAGTATAATCTTGAGATAAATTATACACCAGGTAAAAAGAACGTTATCGCCGATGCACTATCGCGTCCATCGTGCGCTAACGATGATGCGTGCGATTTCTGTTATACTATCGTGGATATGCCCACGCGAAACCCGGCAGATATCAGAGAGAACCAGATGAAAGATCTTGAAGTCAAGAAAGTTATAGACGACATGGAATCGAACGATCCCTTTAAAGCGCGAATGTGGTCCGATAAAGGCTACGTCATGTCAGACGGCATTCTGTACAGGTGCTCAGCCGACGACGAGGACGTCGAGCAGCCCTGCCTCGTGGTGCCGCAGCACGAGCGCGCGCGCGCCCTCGCCGACCTGCACGACGCACCGACCGCTGGTCACTTTGGTGTCGAGCGCACCTTGGAACGTCTGAGAGCCAGATACTACTGGCCAGGCATGAGAGCCCAAGTAGCTGACTACATCAAGCGATGCGTTCCCTGTCAGAGATATAAAGTGGATACCCGGAAACCAGCTGGCCTAGTACAGACGCCAGCTACGGCGAGAAGGTTCGAAGTCATATCTATCGACTTGTTTGGTCCTCTCCCTGAGACCCAAGAAGGGAATCGCTGGATCTTTATAGTAGAAGATGTATGTAGTCGGTGGGTCGAGCTGTTCGCACTTAAAGCTGCTACGAGCGCAGAGTGTGCTAAAATTCTCATCAACGAAATTTACTTTAGGTACGGGACGAGCCGCCGGGTGATTTCCGATAACGGAGTCCAATTCATCAGTGACGTGATGCAGCAGGCGTGCCACGCCATGGGAGTCACCCAGGCACTCACCCCACTCTATCACCCGCAAAGTAACCCAATTGAGAGGAAGAATCGAGACCTCAAGCCACAGCTCGCTATATTAGTCGGCCGAGATCACACCTCGTGGGATACTCACCTCGCCGCTATCCGCTTTGCGATGAACTCAGCTGTGACTGCCAGTACCGGATTCTCACCTGCTTATCTCACCTTCGGGCGGGAACTCCGAGCTCCTAGCGATGCCACCACCGACGTCCGCGCCATTTTAGAAGAAGACAATTTCGTCCCTAGCTTTACGCCTTACCTGAAAAAGATGGCTAATGTACTAGCCCAAGCCAGAGATGTGCATGAACGCGCGCAAGCGGAATCAAAGAAGTACGCAGATGATGGGCGACGGCCGGCGCCTTTGTATAAGGAGGGTGATTTGGTCCTGCTGAAGACCCACGGCTCCAACGACGCTGCCAGAGGGCAAACGCCGAAACTACTGCCGCGTCGCGACGGCCCGTACCGCGTGCGCCAGGTGTGCGGTCCTGCTACTTTCCAGCTGGAGAAAATCAGCGATCAGGAGGTTATTGGTAAGTACCACTCGTCTGATCTTACTCCCTTCGTTGGTCACATCCAAGCGCCGCTTCAGGAAAAGCGTAAACGGGGCCGACCCCGTAAGTTAGGTGCTAGTCCTATTGGTACCACGCTACCACCAGGACTATAGGGGGGAGATGTAAGGCAACGTGTAGGCATTGTACACGACAGCGGTGCGCGGGGGTGCCGCCAAGCATTTCCCCGTGACCGCCGCAGGCGCGTCCCGGCCCTGCGTTTGCCCCTCAGTACTCCCATGTTCGACAACGTGCACGCACGCAAGACAGCGAGCTCGTTACGAGCCCTGCCGCGTTAACATTATTTACCTCGTGCCTATGTAATTCAAATGATTGTTATTTGCAATATACTTTTATTTTATGTGAGCCAAGCATTTTATTAGCTCATACTAAATATAATGTACCCCACTTGATATAGTTATCTTACTTAGAAAATTGTAAATATACTAATTATTAGTTCATGACCACAATTTAATTATTTTTGTGTGGTGTAACCACAAATTCACGGGTTTCAGATTTTTTCCCTCATGTCTGCTATAAGACCCACCTTCCTGCCAAATTTCATGATTCTAGGTCAACAGGAAGTACCCTGTAAGGTTTCTTTACAGACCGACAGACAGATAACAAAGTGATCCTATAAGAGTTCCGTTTTTCCTTTTGAGGTACGGAACCCGAAAAACGAGTAATTTAAATACAAACACATATGCATCCAGCATAAAGCAGAGTCCCAATAAGAATGCAATACCAGAACTCGAGTATACCTAGATATTGCTCGTAGCTGAAGCTAGCGGGGACCAATTTCCACTATTTCACACTATATTTCAACCTTTAGGGACTGTAAGATGCAGATGCTCTTAAATTTTCCCAACACGTCCCGCCCATAAATCAGAGAGCTCGTTACAGAGCTAATGCAAATTTTGTTGCTATTTTAAAGACACCATGTATGGCTTTCTTTCTCGGACATACATCATCATCTTTACCCATCTCACTATTGTACGCGCCAGATCGAGATATGAGGTATGAGGCGGGGGACTGCCCGCACGTCACCCGTGCTCGCCCGCGCCGGTTTAGCGTGGGGGCTGTGCGGGTATGCAGGGCGTCCCCACCTCGATCTGTCGCGTATTAACTAAGCACGACTCTCCATTCAGAATGAGAAGGATTTGATGGCTACCCAAGCTGGGATTGTTAGACTTATTATTTTATTTTATTTTATTCATTATAGGTGTACGCTTGACCACAATCACACCTGATGGGAAGTGATGATGTGGCCTAAGATGGGACGCGTTTACCTAGAAGATGCCTATTCACTCTTGTTTTAAAGATACCCGGGTTGTAATTGGTAGGAAACACATATCGCGGAAGAGTATTCCAAACCTTAGCCATACGTATGAGGAATGATGACGCAAAACGTTTCGTGCGTGTAGATGCCACTTGTGGCGGTTGCCACTGATACAACTAGATGGCGCTTTTCAATCGATAACATTTCATGACGTAGTCCCGAACAATAATGTACCGCCGACAGTACTCGCACTAACGGAGTTTCCTGCAATCTGGATTGTATAGAAGTTTCAAGATACAACCGTCGGCCCAGCTGGCGCTACCGAGCGCAACCAACCGCTCGGTGGGAGATCTCCTTTTGGTACGGTCGAGCCTACACATCGCTCCCGTACAGACTTCACAAACCTTAAGAAGAAGTTTTTTCAATTCCATTAAAAGCTAGCTAGCCCTTGACTGTAATTTCACCTGATGGTAAATGGTGTAAGATATAAATGGGCTAACTTGGAAGGGTATATCGATTTAATTAAACCGAGACCTCTTATCAATTTCTACACGGCATCGTACTGGAACGCTAAATCGCTTGGCGGCACGGCTTTGCCAGTAACTAATGACTCGCTAGAGCTAAATTCTGCAAGTTTTATCACTAGTGGAGTAGCTTTATTTCATGAGTTTATGATGAATGTTATATTTTTGTTTTGCTCTGTATATGTTTTTCTGTACTAATTTGGTGGTGTACAGTAAAAGCATATTCATTAATTCATTCATTCATGAATGTACTTCTCTTATTCCGTGTACTTTAAAACTTATGTAAGAAAACTAATAATAATTAATTAATACCATCAACTAAGAAAAACGGCCATTATTTTCCATCCTTATTTTTAGTTTGTAATAAAGGACTGATCCCAGTAAAAAGAAAATAAGGACCACCCTACCCCATTTTAAACACGCTTTATGTTTGGTGAAAATCGAATTTCTTGAAGCATAATACTCGTAAATAAACCCCCATTGTTGTTGGGATATTTGAGTTCATTTCGAAAGAATACGTCGTAAAATCGCTCGAATAGCTTTTTTATGGTGGGATACAGTTCAAATGGATTTAATTTTACAATATAAATACATATTATTAAGGAAAAGGTGACTAACTGACTGATCTATCAATGCACTGAAGCTCCGCGTTAATTGATGCGGAGGCGGATGTCTGTGTGAATGATTTAACTTGAATGTTCCGCATTTGCGGATGCGGATGCAAATTTCATTTGGATCATTTATTTTCTAGACTTTGTTTTTTTTTAAAGTTTCATCTCTATTTTTATTGTTTGGTTTATCATTTTCTTGTTTTGGTTTCATTAATTTATAATTTTAATTTATTTTTAATATTAAGTAGGTATAAGTCCCGCAAATTGCTATTGCGCTGGAACCATGTCTCATTAACATCGAAATGACGTCATATTTTTGGAACAAATAAAGATTTATTTATTTATTTATTTTGACGTCAGCCGAAATAAAAATATTTCCATCAGCTCGAAACTTCAGTCTAGTGTTGACGTCACTAAAATGACGGCCACGCGCATTAGCAGCTTGCGGGACTTATATCAAAAGTAGGTAAAAATATATTATTTCAATCGTTCATTATGTCATTACCTACTCATTAACTTTGTAAACTCATGGGCAAGTAATCATGCAATTCGAGTATTGCCCAAATCCAGGGTACTGGTTGTTAGTAGTTAGTACTGTTATCCAACCGGTCGCTCGACCTGTTCGTTGACGAGTTTATCTTTTCATTGGAAAGTAAAAGTTCTTACAGGTTCTATTTACTGTAATTACGTAATTGTGTCATGTACTAGTATTGTGATAATTGAGAGCAATGTATTTATTTTAACCACTAGGATTCTACTCTGAATCTGGTCTCCTATTCTACTCGTATTTTGGGCACGCACCTTCAATGATTTATGTGCGTATTTAAACAATTGAATGTCACTCACTTTATAACGGTGATCGAAACCTGCATTGTTGAAAGTTCTGCGCAATGTTCTTAAAGTTCTCCTTCCGCCTCAGGAAAGTCCAAAAGTCATTTGTGGGTATGGGTATTACCTTTTATAATAAAATCCCGCAAACTATTTTGGACTTACCTTTGCACAAGTTTAAAAAATCTATTAAAAATATGCTCCTGAAAAAAGCATATTACACAATTGAAGATTATCTAAATGATAAAAGAGCGTGGATTTGACCTGCAGCTCGTTCCACCAACGCACAAGACTGCAAATACTATTTTATACATGGCATAATCTTGTACCTATATCAAATATTTGAAAAGAGCAACCGCCGAGTTTCTTGCTGGTTCTTCTCGGTAGGAAAGGCATTCCGAACCAGTGGTAGATGCATCCGACTATTCGTAAGTGCTTGTAAAAGTTTATACGAATAAAAAAGATTTTTATTTAATTTTTTATTATTTTAAAGGTGTGTGAATGCTGCCAATCTGCACTTGGCCAGCGTAGTGGACTATGGCTAAAACCTTTCTTATTCTCTCTAACCTTTACAAATACAAATACAAATACAAATTTCTTTATTGGGAATCTGGGTAAACAGTGGAGATGTTACAAAAACGAAAAAGGTACAGCCGAATTCTGCCCATTAGCATGCAATATGGTTATGATATATAATATACCTAACAACGTGTACATAGTTTTGATCCTTCCTCAGAGTTCTTTGAGAGCATTATGGAGAACTCTCAGGCGTCAAGCAGGTTTCGTCACGTATTCGTTCACGAGACTTAAGAGCTGTTTGAGCTGTACATTGATAGATATGTCAGTCAGTTAGTCAGTCAGTCTCTGTTATTTTTGAACAAGTTAATGAATTATTGAGAATTGAAATTCCAAAAATCTCTATAATTATTGCTATAACTAGCTTATGCCCGCGACTTCGTCTGCGTGGACTACACAAATTTCAAACGCCTATTTTACCCCTTTAGGGTGTGAATTTTTAAAAATCCTTTCTTAGCGGATGCCTACGTCATAATAGCTATCTGCATGCCCGATCCGTCGAGTAGTTTGAGCTGTGCGTTGATAGATCAGTCAGTCAGTCAGTCACCTTTTCCTTTTATCTAAATATATAAAACGAAAAGGTGCTATCTTAAAAGTTCGCAGTAGGTACAGTACGCGGCAGAAAATATTGTACATCGGCCTTTAGAATGACATTTCGGCTTTGTAAAGCGTTGTCTCTGTCACTCATACCTATGTGATGTTTTGTCGGTCTCAACGACAGAGACAATAATACTCTACAAAACCGCTCTTAAGCAGTGGTCCGACCGCTGACGATGAAAGAGAAACGAGTAGAACTAGAAACCTTAACGAGTTGGCGATCAGCGGGAAGCGAGTATGTAGTTTCGATAGTTTTGTCGCCGGGCTATAAGCGAGTGTGCAAGTGCGACGAGCGATTAATCGCGCCATTCGCTCTCAATCCTGTGCAAACCTGCGCGCGCGATACACGTGTTCAAGCGAACGAGCATTTGTCGCTGAGCGATCAGATTTCAAAAATAAACTCGCGCAGCGACAAAACTAGTAAAGCGAGTCGTCGCCGGCTGTGTGAACAGTCAGAGAGCAACTTTTGATACATATGCATCTCTTTCGTTTATACGGAATGTACACATTTATTGTGCGTTTCTTGAGAGAGAGAATCGCCGATAGTTAGTCGTTTTCTCGCTGGCGCGGTCGGTCCACTGCCGGGTTGATGTACATTATTTTCTGCTGCGTACTGTATATAGGTAGTCCTTCTGACGCAAGGCTCTGCAGTCGAGGTAAATGTCAATAAGATCACTCGACTGGTCGTCAAACCAGTTTGAGTTTGTTTAATGATCGTTTACCAACCGCTCACTTTAATATTCACCAAAATGTTACCTACTTGGTGAGACGATATATTATTATTGTTTTCGGAATATCTCAAATCATCATCATCATCATCATCATCATCATCATCATCATCATCATCATCATCATCATCATCATCATCATCATCATCATCATCATCATCATCATCATCATCATCATCATCATCATCATCATCATCATCATCATCATCATCATCATCATCATTTTAATCCATCACCGGCACGCTACTGGGAACGGGTCATCTTCCAGAATTAGAAGGATTCCGGCCGTAATCCACCACGCTGACCAAGTGCGGATAGTTTCGGAATTTATTATTTCTTAAGTTATCTCTAGTCTGGTCCGTTGGGAGGCTTCTGCCGTGGTTAGTAACCACCCTACCGGCAAAGTCGATGCCGTGTAAAAACCGAAGGGGTATTCATCATGATCAATCCATCGCCGGCTCACTACAGAGCACGGGTCTCCTCTCAGAGTGAGAAGGGTTTCGGCCATAGTCTACCACGCTGGCCAAGTGCGGATTGGCAGATTTCACACACCTTTGACAACAACATTATGGAGAACTCTCAGGCATGCAGGTTTCCTCACGATGTTTTCCTTCAACGTTAAAGCAAGTGATATTTTAATTACTTAAAAACGCACATAACTCTGAAAAGTTAGAGGTGCGTGCCCGGGATCGAACCCCCGACCTCCGATTGGAAGGCGGACGTCCTAACCACTAGGCTACCACAGCTTAATTAAACAAAATATAAAAGAAATCAAACGTATGAAGATTAATTAAAAAAGGTTTCATCGTGATATGCAAACAAAATTGAATTACATTTACCTTACAATAATTAAATGAAAAACCTATGCAAGCTCAAACCCCGATCGCTTTTATTTTTGGGTAAATGTAAGGGAATAAATTATTTTCTGCCCGCATTTAATATTCCGGCCTTCGCATGCCCACATCTGACACCCCTGGCATTAATCTACCAAATAAGGTTGACTACAGACTAGATACAAAAACGCTGCGTGCGGTATTAATTAACACAAGCGCACAAGCTGAATGTTATAATTGCTAATCAATTTGTAGCTAGAAAATAATATGAATTATAGAAAAAAAAACCGGCCAAGTGCGCAACAGTTTCGCGCACCGAGTGTTTCGTATTACAGTGGTATTTTTTTCGACATTTTGCACGATAATTCAAAAACTCGCAATAAAGAAATTTGAATTTGAATTTGAAACTATGATGCATAAAAATAAATAGAAATCTGTTTTAGAATGCACAAGTAAAGCCCTTTCATATGATACCCCAGTTGATATAGTTATCTTAGTTTGCAAATTGAAGGTATTACCTAATTATTAGTTTCATCATCATCATCATGATGAACCCATCGCCAGTTCACTGCAGAGCATGGATCTCCTCTCAGAGGTTGAAGGGTTTGGCCATAGTCTACCGCGCTGGCTATGTGCGATGTGCGGATTGTTAGACTTCACACACCTTTGCAAACATTATGGAGAACTCTCAGGCATGCACAGGTTTTCTCACGATGTTTTCCTTCACCTTTAAAGCAAGTGATAATTAATTACTTTAAAAAATGCACATAACTCCGAAAAGTTAGAGGTGCGTGCCCGGGATCGAACCCCCGACCGCCGATTAGAAGGCGGACGTCCTAATCACTAGGCGATCACAGCTTGTTATAAAATACTATATCTCAAAAAAATAAACCGACACTTACTGATTCTGAGCACAACCTAATTTTAGAGTATTTGCATCCTCTTCTTACTAATGTAATATGAAAAGGACAGACGCAGTTTGACAGTTTTAAGTTTAATTTTTAGGTGGTAAACCCGTGATTTTAGTGCACAGTTGCGAGCCTACCTACTGTTTAAATTTGTAGCGTGCACTAAAAGTTAGTCTTTAAATGTAAAGTTCATGTTCTGTCCCTTTTTAGCATTGTTAAAAAGAAAAGGATGCAGATACCTACTCTAAATTTAGTTTAGAGAAAGACAACGGATTCGGTGCCAGTGACTCTTTGATAGACGATGCACTCTATACCTACTTTAACAATGAGAAAGGAAAATAATTATAATATCGCCTAGTTCACAGAAGCCCTAACAAACAAGTCGAGGCGCCCACTTATTATTGCTTGACCATTTCCGCATTCAGCATGAGTTTGCCAAATTAGTTCATACCAACACGCTGCCTCAGCAACGGTTGAAAAACATACAAAACATATAACATACATATAGAGGAAAGATATTAATGACATTGCAACAAACGGCTGTCTTAGCACGAAAATTGTGATTATAATACTGCTACAATCTCAAAAGAGTCTTGGTTTGTAGTAATAAAATGATGGTGATTTTTTGTATAGTGGTAGTATATGGGGCTAGCGAAAAAAAAAACGGCCAAGTGCGAGTCAGGCTTGCGCAATGACGGTTCCGTACATAGTCTTATTTTTTCGACATTTTGCACGATTTTTTTTTTTGTTGTGCCTTATCATGCGATCAGTCGATGGACTATGAGCAGATTGGTTGGAGGACAGGTTGGCGTGATTGCAGACAACTTCCCCAGCGGGAAAACTCCATGGGTCTCAGCTAATTATCCAGTATATGCTTTTTCTTTAGTCGACGAATCGCCTGCGGCATTGTCAACTGCACTGCCAGACGATTTGGATGGTTAGTAAGTCTTGTTTTGTAGTTGCAACTATAGCTTCTAATTTTGCACGATAATTCAAAAAGTATGATGCATAAAAATAAATCAAAATCTGTTTTAGAATGCACAGGTAAAGACCTTTCAAATGATACCCCACTTGATATACATAGTTATCTTACTTCGAAAATTGAAAATCCTAATTATTAGTTTATGACCACAATTAAATTTTTTTTGTGTGATATAACCACAAATTCACGGTTTTCTGATTTTTCCCCTAATGTCAGCTACAAGACCTACCTACATGCCAAATTTGTGCAAAACATGATTCTAGGTCAACGGGAAGTACCCTGTAGGTTTCTTGACAGACAGACAGACAGACAACAAAGTGATCCTATAAGGGTTCCGGTTTTCCTTTTGAGGTACGGAACCCTAAAAACATATAATATACATAATTATATAGAGGAAAGATATTAATGACATTGCAACAAACGGCTGCCTTAGCACGAAAATTGTGATTATAATACTGCTACAATCTCAAAAGGGTCTTGGACTATAGTAAGAAAATGATGTGATTTTTTGTATTGTGGTAGTATATGGGGCTAGCGAAAAAAAAACCGACCAAGTGCGAGTCAGGCTCGCGCAATGAGGGTTCCGTACTGCAGTCTTATTTTTTCGACATTTTGCACGATAATTCAAAAAGTATGATGCATAAAAATAAATCAAAATCTGTTTTAGAATGCACAGGTAAATACCTTTCAAATGATACCCCACTTGATATAGTTATCTTACTTCGAAAATTGAAAATCCTAATTATTAGTTTATGACCACAATTAAATTTTTTTTGTGTGATATAACCACAAATTCACGGTTTTCAGATTTTTCCCCTAATGTCAGCTACAAGACCTACCTACATGCCAAATTTGTGCAAAACATGATTCTAGGTCAACGGGAAGTACCCTGTAGGTTTCTTGACAGACAGACAGACATACAACAAAGTGATCCTATAAGGGTTCCGGTTTTCCTTTTGAGGTACGGAACCCTAAAAACATATAATATACATAATTATATAGAGGAAAGATATTAATGACATTGCAACAAACGGCTGCCTTAGCACGAAAATTGTGATTATAATACTGCTACAATCTCAAAAGGGTCTTGGACTATAGTAAGAAAATGATGTGATTTTTTGTATAGTGGTAGTTTAATATAACTTACGCTGTGTCTTATGGACGAATAGGACGCGACGCGACGCGACACGACGCGACGTAATGCGCAAGCACGATATGCCGTTGAGTTGATCGCATTCGTCGCGGACATCGCGTTATTCGCTAATTATAATTAAACTAGCTGAACCGGCGAACTTCGTACCGCCTAACAGTCGATTCTTTAATTTTTTTTTAATACTTTAAACTTTTCTCTCCGTTAGAACCATCCTCGTACTTCAAGGAATAATATAAAAAAAGAATTAGCGAAATCGGTTCAGCCGTTCGCGAGATTTGCGATCAGCAACACATTCAGCGATTCATTTTTATATATACTTAGAGATAATTATTATTTATTATCGCCTTAATATACCTACCTTTTGACGACCTCCCTGGCGCAGTGGTGAGCGCTGTGGTCTTAATACTGGAGGTCCCGGGTTCGATTCCTGGCAGGGGTTTGGAATTTTATAATTTCTAAATTTCTGGTCTGGTCTGGTGGGAGGCTACGGCCGTGGCTAGTTACCACCCTACCGGCAAAGCCGTGCCGCCAAGCGATTTAGCGTTCCGGTACGATGCCGTGTAGAAACCAAAGGGGTATGGGTTTAATAAAAACTGCCATACCCCTTCCAGGTTAGCCCGCTATCATCTTAGACCGCATCATCACTTACCACCAGGTGAGATTGCAGTCAAGGGCTAACTTGTATCTGAATAAATAAAATAAAAAAAACCTAATTAAATAATTATTATGAAACACCGCCTTTCAAATACTTAAGTGGCACTACCATAATAACAGAGTTTAGTCATTTATTATACATTTTTCGCCGGACGCTCCGAAATAGTATAGTTCAAGGTAGTTTGCCTATAATGACTCACGATACTTGGACGTGGGCTGGATTCGTTCTTACCTGAAAAAAACATAAAAAGAATTCGTTATTTTCAACATCAACATCTCTAATAGTTAAATTCACCCATACTCTACCCAAAACCATGCTAAAGTAGGTATTTTTTTAAGTAGAGATAGCGAGCAAACAAGCAGGCGGGTCACCTGATGTTAAGTGATTATCGCCGCGCCATGAACATTTGCAGCACCAGAGGAACCGCCGCTGCGTTGCCGGCCTTTTAGGACTTTGTTGGTCCGCCCATTGGTAAGTAGATTTCAAACTATATGAAGACAATTTAATCTTGCATTCCGGGGATGGACCTAGGCTACTTTTCGTCCCGGAAAATTAAAAAAATCCCACGGGATCCTTAAAAGCCTAAATCTCCATGGACGAAGTTCGATCGTCTACTAGATACAGAGATAACTTGCATGCCGGGTAGGTATAAATAGTGTTAAAATAATTTAACATACATTTTAATCACTGTTTCTTATTTAATTAATTTATAAGTCGATCCAATACACTATTCATCGTCCAAGCCTTACCATAGAGTGTAGAGTCTACTCAAAACCATAGACTCTCCGACAATGTCAGAGGGTGCTAGGCAGTGTGCAGACTATCAACATTATTCTAACACTACAATCCGCCTAACAATAGGCTACTTACTTTCTATCCCGGAAAATCAAACTTTCCACAGGATTTTACTAAACCTAAATCCACGTAGACGCGTCCGGGGCATCATCTAGTAAAATTTATGTAAATAATTATAAATACAATAGGTACCAATGTCAGTATTTGGAAGACTACCTACCTACCTACTCGTAAAGTTCAAGTTCATCATGCTTCTTTATATTTAACCGACTTCCAAATAAGGACGAGTTTCTCAAATCGGTACTTTTTTTTCACGAAATAAAACAGGGCTTGATTATTTTAAACTTATGCTCGCGACTTCGTTCGCGTGGATTACACAAATTTCAAACCTCTATTTCACCCCCTTAGGGGTTGAATTTCCAAAAAACCCTTTCTTAGCGGATGCCTACATCATAATAGCTATATGCATGCCAAATTTGAGCCCGATCCGTCCAGTAGTTTGAGCTGTGCGTTGATAGATCAGTCAGTCAGTCACCTTTTCCTTTTATATATTTAGATTTAGGTAAACTACTAGTTCATTGGGCTACATTTTGTAACTTTATTTAATTTCACAATTACACAGCCATGCCTAGAAATAAAAACCTGTACATTAACATAACAATAAAATGATTGTTAACAAATTAACATTTTTCCAATTGTTAAACATTAATAAACAGTTAACAAAGTATAATTTTGTTTTGACAAATCGCTATTAACAATACAAATACCAACAATAACACTGTTTTAAGTAAGGTTATTTTTGTTACATTATAGTCCGAGACCTGGTGAATAATTTATTGAGCGCTTTATACACCATATTTTATAATTTACTATTAAAGTGAAAACTTTATTATGCGTGTTGGGCGATTTGGGGATCCTTTTCACTTCAAGGACGCGCCGCTGGGTATGTCGCACTAGCGTCGCTGCACTGCGCGTCGCTTCGCTGCGCTTCACAATATTCTGCCAGCCGCGACGCGCGGGAACGCGCGGTGAAGCGCTGTGCGGCGCCGCTCTAGTGCGATATGCGCCATACAAAATGATAGAAATAATATTTTGACGATCTGTGCCGCGACGTGCAGTGACGCGCAGCGCAGCTTAGGTGCATACAGACCTTTAGGTACCTACTTCACTTACGTGAAGTAAGGTGCGTACTTATTTTATTGTTACTGAAGCACAATATATATGGACTTTTGACATGTAGAATCGATATAAAAATAATTGAAAAAGTACATAAAATAAATAAATAAAAATTTATTTTATGTACTTTTACAATTATTTTTATAATTTGAAAAAGTACATAGATAGGTATTATTATCCATCAGTACTTAGTTTGTAAAAGATGGTATCTTATCGATATTATATTATATTATTGATACAAATTCGTATTTTTACAAACTTGTTACAAGCAAAATCTTAATCTTAATTGTTTTATGTAATAAATCATAATTCCTGTTTCTGATATTAAAAGACGTTAAATAATTTGCTTGCAACTCTTGGCCCATACTGAGGTCAATTCATTTATAATTACTAATATAAAAACGCCATTATAGCCTCTATCTCGAACAAAATAAGATTTATTAGCTCTACTTATTTCACAGAGCAAAACAGCCATAGGGATTTGGACTCTACGACTTTTAAATAGGGTTCTTATTCCAACGAATTAGAATGAGACTTTCAAAGCTCTGTTTACAAAGATAATTTGCATATAATTAAGATAAATTTCAACTTTACTACACTAGTAATAAGAGTGAATAAGCATGCAATGAAAATGTAAGTTCCGTTCCATTCGAAACAATAGTGAAGGTTGATATATTGAACGTATAAGATAAATGGTTAGAGTTGCTATTTATTTCTTGAAATTGCTACTAAACTCTTTAGATTTTGCTTAAGAATTAATTCTAAACCATTGACATTTTATTTGTAAACAGAGGCACGTCAAAATGATAGACAAAATACTACAGACGTAACAGATAATATATAGCAGCTAATCCAAAGGTCTTACATGGTGAAATTGATTTTATTATATTTTAGAAGTAAAGTAATTGTAGATTTAAATAGAGTATAATGTGGAATTTTGAAGTGTATAAATTTAAAACTAAAGTTTAATCTCTATTGTCGACTCTATTGAATTTGAGTTTTATATGGTATCATTATACTTATGGAAAGGGTAGCCAAAGGGCTATAAATGGCTCTGCTTTGACGGTAGACATCATTAATTTTCCTATTTTTAAGAAGAAGCTGTGACATACCTACAGGTACGAATATTGTTGATTTTATATTTCTTTTGTTGTACTATGTATGTTGATTTATGTATTGTTCAAATGTGTAATTGGTATTTCAAAATAGACACCACCGAGTTTTTTCTTGCCAGTTCTTTCTCTCGGTAGATAATATGCTTTTTACGAACTGGCGGTAGATTTTTCTTAAAGGAAATAATAAATTATTTAATGATAAAGCAATAAGTAATGGTAAAGATAAACTTTGATATGGAGGGATTTTTCCCTGAATAAAACAGTTTATTTCCTTATACAATCTTTTATTTTGTTTTCTACCTTCAACCACGCCCTAGCTTATTGATAACGAATTAAGGTTTAGGCTCTCAGTAGGTGATTCCTGACTCTATTGTCTCTATACTGTTGAGGCTAATCTAGCATCAGAAGTGGGATACGATATGGCTGAATTGTGCCTTTTCTAATGCAGTTTGTACAAGTTTCAGAAATACCGGCGAATTCGGATGGCTTTGTGAAAAGCCATCAAAGATGTTCCAACAGGCGTTGTGATGACTGACGTCCACGAGAGGTACCACAATGGACATTGGATACCCTAAATCTGGAAATCTTAATATGAAAATATGGTATGAAAAAAAAAGTGAAAGTGAATTAAAACTTTTTTGCAAGACAATTTTTCAGGCAGGTAGGCCTTAGAAAGTTTTATTGCGTAATCATGGACCTATTAATACTCTGTGTAATGTAGTAACACAGTTTCATAGTACCTGTCGTCATTTTATTTGTTTTAAAACTAATTGTATTATAGAAATAAAGATGTGGGTACTAAATAAATAAAATTTTTGCGGGTAATTTTGTGTTCAGTATAGATGTTCTGTTTCAATGACTCAGATTATGTTTGAAGGTGTTTAATCGCATGATGTCCCAGCTAGTAACACAAATCGATATTACGTAAATTAATGTTAAAAATTTGCAGGTAGTTAGTTGGTATGAAATTTTTATTAAATGATCATACGATAAAATGTGGTTAAATGTCAGACTGACCGAGCGGTGAAAAACTAAAGCAAGTTTGTCAGTAAATATTTACTGATGATTAATTTGTGTTCTATTTTAATTTACGTCTGACGTCTAGCCGTATATTCGTAATTTATATGATAGTGATGTTGACATTGAATCATTGAATATTGTTTTACGAGTGATGAGTCATCTTACTTTTTTTTTAGTTATGTTCTTGAGGCATTTCCTATGTAAGTACTTCGAGAACGAAGTACTTTTCAGGTTGGCCGAATATATGTATATAATTTATTTATGTGTTACATAATGACAGAGAGAAAAGAAGAAAAAAAAAAAGAACAAAAAAAAAAAAAGAAAAAAAAAAATTTTTTTTTTGTTGTAATTTTGTTTCAAATTAAGAACAATACAGAAATACATATTGCATCATTCGTTAAATATTGATGATTCATTGATCAGAAACGCGATTAGCGTGGCCATTTTTGTAAATTTGCTATTGACTTTGCATCGGAGTTCTCACTCGCGAAACGTAGAGATGAAAGATTTGTGATACCTACCTACAATAATTAAGAAATTTTGTTGGAGTTTATTTTTGTAGTTTTTATATAAGGATAGGTTAGGCTGCTGATGTCTTATCCTGTTGCTATGCCGCTAAGTCCCATTCAGCAGGGGAATAGGTACCTTGTAATAAAGGCCGGAGGCAATTGTCAGATTATAGAATAGTAGCTACTGATTGTTTGATGTCATTGTTTTTTTATAAATACCCACCGTTATGTAATGTGATGTAATGGATCTGCCAAACCACACTTGGCCAGCGTGGTGGACTATGGTCAAACCTGAAACCTAAATTTAGAATATTGGAGTTTAGAGATTCTTGACTACCCACTTGTGTTTGATATTTTTTAATTCCGTAGGTTTTTGTTTTGAATAATACTTTTTATTTTCTGACGTTTTTGATGTTTGAAATGTTTTAATTTTTAAACATGGATTTTCTTGTATTTAACTATTTTTGATATTGATTACTTCTTTGACGATCTTTTTAATGTAAATTATTTTTGTGTGATATTTTTTGACATTTTAATTTTTGGTACCTACCTTCATATGTTTTTATTTACTACCTTTTTGGATTTTATATTTTATTTATGAAAAATTGTATAGTGGTAGGTATATGGATCAAAACCAATGGTGTTAAGGGACAATTTTATGATGTTTACGATGTTGCCTTAAAACCAATGGTGTTGAAGGATATTTTGTAGATGATACTTTAAAACGTTGGAACCAACGGTGCTGAAAAGTATTTTTATAATATCGCTTTAATACCAGTGGTGTTAAAAATATTTTTTGATATTGGTTTAAAACCAATGGGGTTAAAGGATATCTTGTTTGGAAACATTTATGTGCTGTGGCGAGAAAAATATTTCTTGTATTTTTGAGAGTAAACTGTGTGGTAATTTTGTATGTCACACACATGTTTAAAATGTTTTTTTAAATTTTGTTGGAAGCCACAGACATGTTGTTTGAAAAAAAAAAAAAAAATGTTTTGATGTTGTTAAAAATTTACTTTACGAATTGTTTGTTTTTATTTTGTTGCTTCGAGAACGAAGCAATTGTCAGTTTGGCCGTATAAGATAAATGGTTAGAGTTGCTATTTATTTCTTGAAATTGCTACTAAACTCTTTAGATTTTGCTTAAGAATTAATTCTAAACCATTGACATTTTATTTGTAAACAGAGGCACGTCAAAATGATAGACAAAATACTACAGACGTAACAGATAATATATAGCAGCTAATCCAAAGGTCTTACATGGTGAAATTGATTTTATTATATTTTAGAAGTAAAGTAATTGTAGATTTAAATAGAGTATAATGTGGAATTTTGAAGTGTATAAATTTAAAACTAAAGTTTAATCTCTATTGTCGACTCTATTGAATTTGAGTTTTATATGGTATCATTATACTTATGGAAAGGGTAGCCAAAGGGCTATAAATGGCTCTGCTTTGACGGTAGACATCATTAATTTTCCTATTTTTAAGAAGAAGCTGTGACATACCTACAGGTACGAATATTGTTGATTTTATATTTCTTTTGTTGTACTATGTATGTTGATTTATGTATTGTTCAAATGTGTAATTGGTATTTCAAAATAGACACCACCGAGTTTTTTCTTGCCAGTTCTTTCTCTCGGTAGATAATATGCTTTTTACGAACTGGCGGTAGATTTTTCTTAAAGGAAATAATAAATTATTTAATGATAAAGCAATAAGTAATGGTAAAGATAAACTTTGATATGGAGGGATTTTTCCCTGAATAAAACAGTTTATTTCCTTATACAATCTTTTATTTTGTTTTCTACCTTCAACCACGCCCTAGCTTATTGATAACGAATTAAGGTTTAGGCTCTCAGTAGGTGATTCCTGACTCTATTGTCTCTATACTTCTGAGGCTAATCTAGCAAACGCATTTCATAGCGTTTCGGAAGTAGGTAGTTAGGTATACGAGCTAAGAAGTTAAGAACACAACATGTACGAAATTCCACGCTAAGTATTCCGTTGTTTTTATTTGAACAAACAGTACTGTAGATAGGTACATTTACCTACAAGAAATATGTGATGTAAAATGTTTAAAACTTGAATTAATTTTTTTTAAAGTAACTACCTAACTCAAGCTTAGAGAACGCGTAGAAAATTATGTAACACTCCTATTAAGTATTTCATTTTATTATTATTAAATCACACTTTTTCATTCAAAATTATTTATAGGGGTTTGATCCATTGATTTATTAATGATCACATGAACATGAACGTGTCAGTCACCCCTGTTCATGGGCCCTGTAGAATCTAAACCGTAGGTATACAAAAATATCTTACTCTCTATAACGCCTAAGCTCTCTTAATACTAATTTGAACGGGATCGGCATACTTATCGGGATCGGTATCGGGATTATTGACTAAACAACACTGATTAGACCGAAATCAAACCTTGCAATTAATACATTGTAAAGCATAGGCTACACTAAATGTAACTACAAAAACTTTAATTAAAAGACATTACTTTTACAATTTTAAGCTTTTCATTTGGAATATAATGATATCCAAAAAGATACTAACTAATTTTGTCTTAATATTAGATAATTTTTTAAAGAATAAATCTAAATTTTTGTCATTTAAAATTATTATTTGTAAGCCTCAAAAATTTTTAATTTAAGACTTTAAAATTGATACTTACACTTACATAAATTATAACATTCTACGACATAGGTACGTAAAGTATATTATATTCCCTAATTATAAAATAGCATAAAATTTGAATAAAGTTAATAAGCGAAACGTCAGTTAAAACAAAATTAAAACTTTTACTCATAACTCTAATTGATGAGCTTAGCCGAGACTGAGATTTTGATTTATCACACCGTTAATGAAATCTAAAAATAATTATCTACCGAGCGGCGGAAAGTTCTAAAGTTAGAAGCTACCTGTCTTCACCTTTCATTTTAACTTTTCACTACCTGTTTGCAGAATTTCATTTAGCTGTCTGTTTGATAAATGTGGAAATACTTGGGTAATATCAAAGAAATTATAACTAAGGCATTATTTTTAATCTGTATGAAATATTATACTTCAGATAAAATTAGTATTTTGTTATTAATTTCCAGGTCATGCAATTTTTTTTTTTAGTTTTTTACTTACAGTACCCGGCAGAAAATACTGAAGATAATTAGCAGCTTTGGCTTCGTAGAGTGCCGTTTCTGTCACTCATAACTGTCTGACATTTTGTCGCTGATTTATCAGTATCAACGACAGAGACGATGCCCTGCGAAGATTAAGCTACCAATTTATTTTTTACTCGATGTGTAGTATTTCTTAGTAGTATTACTGCAATAGAGTCCTTAAACAAATTCTCAGTTTAATGTAAAGTTAATGTCACAAAGAAGGACAAACTTCTCTCGATTTTATTTTGCTTAAAGTTGCGACAAGAAAGTGGAGTAATTTTCCGCACATTTATATGCGAACTCTGTCCCGAAGACTTATATGTTGTATGCTCAGTCGAAATTGTTCAGACAATGCTGTATATTTCTGGCTTTTCTGGCAATATATTATTAAAGCTGATGATCACGACTTCCTTCGCGTGGATTTAAGGATACTCTTTAATTTATAAATATGATAATATATGATAAAAAACTGATGTCACTCTTCATATCTTTAACTGCATCCATGCAGTAAATCACTGTTTCGTTGCTCCATTGCGGCGTGATTGAAGAAAAACTAGCAAACAAACACACTTTCGCATGGGTTAAACTGACTGACTAACTGACAAATCAACATATAGTCTAAATCTGAATAAACATAAAGAAAAAGTGTTTGTTTGGAGCCACAGATAGTATAGCTAAAAATATAATCGTTCAAAATAAGATGCACACAAAATATATATTTTATTCCATTCAAGTAAATCCGGGGTGGTACAGCTCGTTGTCGCATCTCGAGAACAGCTGAACCTCGAGAACAGCTCAACCGATTTCGCTAATTCTTTTTTTATAATATTCCTTGAAATAGGTACGAGGATGGTTCTTACGGAGAGAATTTTTTTTTAAAATCCTGCAGTGCAGTGATAGCCTAGTGGTTAGGACGTCCGCCTTCTAATCGGAGGTCGGGGGTTCGATCCCGGGCACGCACCTCTAACTTTTCGGAATTATGTGCGTTTTAATTAATTAAATATCACTTGCTTTAACGGCGAAGGAAAACATCGTGAGGAAACCTGCATGCCTGAGAGTTCTCCATAATGTTCTCAAAGGTGTGTGAAGTCTACCAATCCGCACATGGCCAGCGTGGTAGACTATGGCCAAAACCCTTCTCACTCTGAGAGGAGACCCGCGCTCTGTAGTGAGCCGGCGATGGGTTGATCATGATGACAGCTCGTTGTGTTTATGATTATTTCGCAGACTATATTATTCAGATTAGATTATGCTATCAGTACAAACTCAGTCTTACATCAATATGTATGATGCAGCATTGTAACAGAAGCATATTAATGCTGTAGTAGATTGGTCACACTTTGTGCATTAAGGATACACTGCATAATGCCACTATCACATGACAAGCCTGGCGAATTTGACTTCCATATTCCATAATAATACTTATGTAGATTTTTACTGTGACTTCGTCCAGCTTATTAAATATTTAGGTATAATTATAAAATAAAATAGATTCTTAGCAGGTGTCTAGGTCTACGTTAAAGAAAGTACCGATGCTAGTGCCGTAGGATATAATTAAATAGATCGATTCCAAATATGTATTTCATCACAAAATAATATTTTATATATTTGGCCTGCTTTTTAAAAATCGGAAATCATTTTATATGCTATCAACGTACTTCCCTTGATTCTGACCTATTCAATCTCAATTTATTGCATATTTTGCTATTCAAAATGATATTTTTGACGATTATTAATTCGGTTAATAAATTAAATTTAGTTCCCGCGGATATATTTTAGAAACTAAGTTTAGAATCTTAAGGCATAGAAAATTTAGAACATTCGACAATGTAAGGCTGTGTAAACCCAGCCTAATATCAATATTATAGTACGTCTTAACAATGAGACTATGCAAACACATCGTACAAGGCACTACATTTCAAGAAGCTATGTGTATAACCAGTGGCGTGCACAGGATTTCAAGCCAGGGTATGCATTTAGGTATGAACTTATTTTCCGGCAGGTTTTAATGAAAAATAAGCATTGATTTTTTACAACGCGGGTAAGCAGTGCGTTTATGCCTCTATGAGCTGCACGCCACTGTGTATAACATAGTCCTACCTACTATCTACTATCCGTGCTAATATCGAGTTAGCTTACTATGATATTATAGACTGAGAGGTTGTGAATGAACTGTTTCAATGACATTATAATAATATGTCGTCCGTCATTATCTTCCTGCGTCGCTCCCTCAATTTTGAGGATCGTGGCTCCCTTTTGATATAATCTTTGCTACGATGTTTTTCCATTTTCCTCTGTTTTGCGCCGCGTGGAATGCATTGCAGATAGGTGTGTCGACCGCCTCTTTTATTTGGTCTACCCAACGTCTCGGGCTATTTCGGCGGTCCTTTCTTGCGATGTGACCGAAGTACTCGAGGGTCCTCCGCAGACAGATGTTAGATAGCCTCATTTTTATTTTTAGCTTGTTGAGTATTGAGACGTTGGTTCTATGTTCAGTCCACGATATGTTGAGCATGCTTCGCCAACACCACATCTCGAAAGCATCAATTCTTTTCCTATCAGCGGCTTTAAGAGTCCACGTCTCAGCTCCGTAAAGAAATATGGAAAACACAAGAGTTCTTACTAAGCGCATTTTTGTCCATTGTGATATGTTCTTGTCCGTCCATATTCTAGAGAGCTGAGACATAGAGCTCTTTGCCATGCCGATGCGACGGCGGACTTCCTGTTCGCAGCCACCCTTGTTGCTAATATTCGTCCGTCATTATATTACAACCGAAGTCAGGGCGAGTCAGTTATGTCTGGCATGGAACATCATCTGATTTCAAACGTCGCGTCGCATCGTATGGGGAACACGTTAGCTCGTTGGACGGGGAATCCAATAAAAGCACATAATCGCATGAGATGTCAAAGGGAACGGGTCAGAGCTAAGTTACAGAGGTCGTTGCTCTGTACACGTACCCGGACCTTTATAAAATCTAATTTTTAAGGATTCGTCCCTGAGAGACGTTTAGGCTTGACGATATTTCGTAATAATTGAAATCTCTCGCAGTTTAAAAAAACGCTCTGGGTATATCAGTAGGACGATTCTACTATCTATCTATTTATACCACAATAATTTAAACATAAAAAACAGTGATTCAGTTACAAACAACGTACAAAATAAACCGAAAATGAAAATGTAAAAAACCGGCCAAGTGCGAGTAATTTGTGAGTAGCTCACGTCAAGCTTATTATTTTGACTAATTTCTTAAACTGGACACTTTCAAGTAATTTTTTTTATAAAATCCTGTGAAGATGATACTGCTAGGGGCTCAATTTGAATGCCATAAGCCTACTTTATCGTATTAGTTTACAAATTGCGAAAAACCAAAGTAAATTTGATCGCGGGCAGACCGTGTCCTTCCACCTTGCCCCATAAACTACCGCTATACAAAAAATCACGTCATTTTATTACTACAGTCTAAGACCCTTTTTCTGGACCCAACGATGTATGAGAGATGTAGCTCTGTAGTTCAGAAAAAGATTCCAACGAATTGAGAACCTCCTCCTTTTTTTGAAGTCGGTTAAAAAATCTTTAGTATAGACGCCACTGCGCGTATGTCGTGTCGCAATCAGAAAACTACCTCAGGCTTGTAAGATCTTTACGTGGTTTATTTCGTGAAAGAAAAAAGGCTACTCCGGTCTCCTGTTACTCCATGTTATTGAATACGAGATGAAATTTTGAGCCCGCTGATCTCTTTGTGATATCCTTTCTTTGCCTTAAATATTAATATCATAACTGAAGCAAACTTTTTTCTTAGGTCTTGTTGGTATAGGAAAATTAATAAAAAATTAAGCTTTCGACAAACATAACTAAAGGTTTCATCGTAATAATGTTAAGGAAATATATTAGTTACTAGATGATGCTCGTGACTTCCTCTGCGTGGATTTAGGTTTTAAAAATCCCGTGGGAATGTCCTTTCCTGGGATGTAAGCTAACTCTGTACCAAATTTTATCCAAATCGGTTTAACTGTTGGGCCGTGAAAAGCTTGCAGACAGACTGACACACTTTTGTTTTTATGATATTAGTATAGATTTCGAAGCTCAACTCGAGGTTACAAAAGTTTTTTTTACTTAATAGGTAGGTATAAATTGAAGAAGGTAGATAAAAAGAACAAATGAAATGATACAATCAAAAATAAAAACCAACCTGTCCGTCTGTCCGTTGTATAAAAATAACTATTATGTCTTACAAAGACTATTTCGGCCGATTCTTTGTGTCTGGCAATTTTTTTGTTATAGTTTTTTTAGGGTTCCGTGCCACAAAAGGAAAAAGACCCCTTGTAGGGTCACTTCGTTGTCTGTCTGTCTGACCGTCTGACACGTCTGTCAAGGTTCGTCAAGGGTACTTTCCGTTAATCTAGACTCTAGAGTCTTTGGCAGAGTAGTAGTAAAGTAGCAAAAGTAAAGGGAAAAATCCGAAAACTGTGAATTTGTAGTTATTTCACAAAAAAAATTAAAGTGTTATTTGTTGAACGATGTTACGGAACACTTCGTGTGATAGTCCGAGTCGCACTTGACCGATTTTTTTATTATGGATTGCTGTCATTTATTTTTTAAACTTATTTAACGAGTTTTTGTTAATAATAACAAACATAAGTAACCTTTTAATCGGTTGTCAGGGCAACCTTGCAACTTGGTGGGTCTACATTTTGCTACGTTTTTTAAAGCTTTACGACTTAGCCACTACCTACACTTAATTTCATATAATGATATATATATATATATATATATTATATATCTAGTAGGTAGATACAGTAAAGCAAATAATTATCATTAACTAATAACTAAACTCACTAATTAATATCGTACTTATGACAATTAAGTTCAAGCAGAAGAAGCGCTGGAATAAACTTTATACATAAGTATAACTACATGATGCCCGCGACTTCGTCCGCGTGGATTTCGGTTTTCGAAAATCCCGTGGAAACTCTTTGATTTTCCAGGATAAAGAGTAGCCTATGTCCTTCCCCGGGATGCAAGCTATCTCTGTACTCATCAAAATCGGTTGAACGGATGGGCCGTGAAAAGCTAGCAGACAGACAGACACACTTTCGCATTCATAATATTAGTATGGAGTATGGATATGGATTAGTATGGATGGATGATATTGATGAAGCAGCATGTGAGTATGGATTAATTCCTCTGTTGATAAGAGAAGACACCAAGAGCATCTACTTATTCAACTGGAAACTGAATCCAAACTGAAATGTACTCTATGTATATAAACTTACGGTTTGAATTGGAACGACGCGATGGATCCCGTTTAACGAACGTCCTTGAAATGGAATCGTCTCGTTGAACCACCCAGCATCACTAGTTACCGACTTACCGTGTCAGTGGGTCGTGAGTTATGTGTAGGTTCATTGACATCGGGTAATAACAATCGGCATAGAGACGTAGGTAGGATTCCGTACCTCAAAAGGAAAAAGGAAGCCTTAATGGATCACTTCGTTGTCTGTCTGTCTGTCGTGTCGGTTAAGAAACCTACAGAGTACTTCCCGTTGACCTAGAATCGTGAAATTTATCAGGTAGATAGGTCTTATAGCAAACATAAGGGTAAAGATCTGAAAACCGTGAATTTGTGGTAACATCACAAAAAAAACTAAAATGTGTTCATGAACAAATTTTTTAAACTTTACTATTTTCAACTTTAAAGCAAGATTACTATACCAAGTGGAGTATCATATTATGAAAGGATTTTACTTGTACATTCTAAAACAGATTTTTATTTATTTCTATGACACTTCGCACTTGGCTTTTTTTTACAAGGTTTAGGTTTAAAATGAGTGAAAGAGAACAAGAAAAAGTGAAAGCAGGATATTTTGGCGCAAAAATAGTGTAAAATAATATTATTATTTGTTTTCCCGTTAGGTTTCTCCACAGGTGATTAAAAATGAAGGAACTCGTTTTATGCGGAAAACGAAAACAGTTTTTTCAACAACGATGGATGCCTTTTAAAGCTTAAAACATTTTATTGGAAAATCAGTAGGTATATATTCTTCATAATATCAGTGTTATTTTATTTTTAACCGACTTCAAAAAAAGGAGGAGGTTCTCAATTCGTCGGAATCTTTTTTTTTTATGTACCTATGTTCCCCGATTACTCGAAGACGCCTAAACCGATTTTGAAAATTCTTTTTTTTTTTGAAAGGGTATAAAGTTTCAATTTCAAAGTGGATCCCATTTAAATTTGGTGAAGATCTGATGAACATCTTCGAAGATAGATACTGGAACTCCTCAACGGATAAGAGTAAATTGCTCGCGATCAGTGTAATAGCTTAGTAAACTGTAGATTTTTAACCAGTCATAGCATAATTCCATGGGGCCACTAAAAATTGTGAAATAAAATTTTTTACATAAAAAATAAAAACCGACTTCGATACACAAACACTAAAAATTGAAAAATAATTTAATTTATTACCGAATATATTATGTATACAAGAGTTAATATAGTTCCATAATAATATTTTTTGGGGTCGGTGCCAATGAGGTGCCATTGCGGAGTCTCATAAAAATAAGTCTAGACGATTCGCGCAGCTAAAGCTAATTGGCACCGGCACCAAAAAGTATTATTATGGAACTATATTAACTCTTGTATACATAATATATTCGGTAATAAATTAAATTATTTTTCAATTTTTAGTGTTTGTGTATCGAAGTCGGTTTTTATTTTTTTTTGTATTTTATTTGTTTGGGACGGACTGTATCGTGAAAATTGCGTGCAAATATAATTTCGTATTCATATTTCGATGCATATCATAGCGACATAGCGAGCCAAAACAAAATGTAACAAAACAAAATTTTAAAAATATTTTGTTACTTTTTACACCCGACTTAGCCTGCTTAAAAGGTCAAGTTGTATAACTCAATAATAATAATAAATAGTAGGTAATAATAATTAATAACACTTACGCGAGTAATTTTACTCGACTAATTTTAATATAAGTTAATGCACGATGTGAAAGTATGCTGTAAAACACTCCATCTTAATTGATTCAATAGTAATAATAATAATTGTTACGTGATGCACATACCTACAAACAAATTAAATTAAATAAAACCTTTATTTATTCTCTTTAGTAGAGAAGAGATTGTGGTGAATATGATGAATATTAAATTTGCATTTATTTGCATATAAACTTGCATCTATAGAAGTTTATTAAATTATAAAAACAATGACTTTGAACCTAACGTCTCAAAACAAAATGTGACATTATTTTTAAACATTCAAGTTTTTGATAAATAAACGAGTTTATTTCTTTATCTGATATTGAGTATGACGATTGAATTTCAACCGTGTTTCTCACACTGTAAGAGTCAATTTAACTTGATATTTAAATTGCTTGCACAACAGTGGCTTATTATAAACTATTGAAAGGTGTTATTGCATGTCTCGCGGTTTAGAACAACTTTATATTTTGTGGTCAAGTATTGACGATTACATTACAAAGGGCCTAGTTTCTTTGAAGTAACTGCTGCACATTTAGAATCTACATGATAATTTATGAATGACTAGCTGATGTCCGCGACTTCGTCCGTGTGGAATTAGGCTTTTCAAAAATCCCGTGGGAACTCTTTGATTTTCCGGGATAAAAAGTAGCCTATGTCACTCTCCAGGTTTTTATCTATACCCATGCATGATGCAAAAAATCACATCAATCCGTTGCACCGTTGCGACGTGATTGAGGGACAAACCAACAAACCAACAAACCAATAAACCAACAAACCAACAAACAAACATACTTTCGCGTTTATAATAAGGGTTTTCCGAGATAAAAAGTAGCTTAGGCCACTCTCCAGGTCTTTATCTATACCCATGCAAAAAAAAAAGATTCCGACGAATTGAGAACCTCCTCCTTTTTTTGAAGTCGGTTAAAAATCGCATCAATCCGTTGCATCGCTGCGACGTGATTAAGGGACTAACCAACAAACCAACAAACCATTCTGATATAGACGGGTAAATATTGTAGTCTGAAGTTTCAAAATGGTCTAAGAAGAAGACGTATAATGACTTACTGCCGTACTCAGAGTCGCTGAATCGTTACTTAAGTTTAGTTAAAACGAGACAGAGCTATATCTCTCACATAAATCAGTCTCATCCGCGTGGATTTAGGTTTTAAAAAATCCCTTGGGGACTCTTTGATTTTCCGGGATAAAAGTAGCCTATATCCTTCCCCAGGATGCACAAGCTATCGTTGTACCAAATTTCGTCAAAATCGGTTGAACGGATGGGCCGTGAAAGGCTAGCAGACAGACAGACGGACAGACAGACACACTTTCGCATTTATATTATTAGTATGGAAGTTTGGTCCCAAAAAACCTTGATAATTTTGCTTAAATGATTATAAATCTTGATAAAATCGTTTTAATTCAATCTTAAGTAAAGATTAGCGACTCTGAGTACGGCAGTTAGTCGTCGTCTCAACCGATCGAAGTCCACTGGTGGCCATAGTCTAAGACCGCTTGTGTCCAGATTTGTGCTTGTATTCATACGACTGAATATATTATTATTATCATCTACTAACTATTTATGTACCTTTTCTAAGAATCTTTTGAATTTAGAATAAAAAAACACGTTTAAAACCGGTCCAATATATTCTGATCAAATAAATTATTTATTTGTTCCAAGTAGATTAGTCTGATTTCTACTATTATATTAAATATTATTTTACAAAAGCAAAAAATAACCCAAAAATTGACGGTGTAAATATAAAAATCTAGTTTTCAACACCATAAATAACTAAGACAAGTTTTTTAAGGATATATTCGAATAGATACGTCGCAAAATTAAAGTCACACGTTTTTTCGTTTACTGGTGACTAATCGACTGTAGGATTAGTTTTGTATGTTTTTAAATGTCAAATCAGATAAAAGTAGATTTATATATTCCAATTTTTTCATACTATATTAAAGCTTTTATGTTTATCATGTAGGCATATATGGCATATTTATTTTATACTTATTTAAATTGGACGCTGCCCGCAACTTTATCCGCGTGGATTTAAGTTTTTTTTAATTCCGTAACTTTTTTATTTTGAGTCTTTATCCATCTCCGGGATGCTCTTTATTCTTTATTTGCATTCGTATCTTATATCATAACATTTAATGCACCTTAACAACTTAACAATGCTCTATTATCTTACTTGTCAAAAACGGTTAAGCAGCTGCGCGATTGCGGTAGAATGACAGCTACAATGTCACGATCGCAATCACCTCTGATTGGTTAACATTCGATCGCTATTGGCTACAATGCATTGTTGCAACAAGAATCGCACAAATTCAGCCAATCAGAACAATTGAGATTGTAATAATGATTGATGCAGGTTTAAGACAATCGCCCTACTGATCCGCCATGAAAAGTTGACAGACAGAGATGGAAACACACCTTCGCATTTAGATTACGTAGATTATTATTCTGAATGGTTAAGTTAAAACATATCTAATTTTCGAAAGATTAATTATTATTAACCCTGAAACATGAATATCAAGGGGGTTTCTCGGTAAAACAAAACTATGAATGTATAATATTTGTGGATAAAATAACTGTTCAACTAAACGTTAATAATAATCGTAAACAGTTATTTGTAACGTGTTTTGAATAAATTACAATTTGGTATTCATAGCTATTATTATAAAATTATTTAGTTCAAGTGCTTAACCCACAGTGTATACGTACTATTGATGTAACGAATATTCGCATTCGCATTCCGCGAAATTACTGCGAATGTTTTGCGAATACTAATTTTTTTTGATGTAATAGTTGGTTAATAAAACAAAATCCATTAATTTCTTGTTTTTTAATGTAATAAAAAGTAACTTAACCTCGTAATCACATTATCAGTCTACTATCGTCATACTAATGGCGCCAAATTTAAACAAAAACTGCATATTCGCAATCTCATTCGCATTCGCGAATGTTGGTCGCAGATATTTGCATTCGCATTCGCGTCCGCGAATGTCCAAAATATGACATTCGTTACATCTCTAATACGTAGATATCCTATCCCATTTCATTCAATTCTATTTAATTCTACATGTTAAGTTAGGTTCACATTAAATTCCATTAGCGCATCATGTTTGGCTGTGAATAACAATTACGTCTACGGAGCAGTTATATGCAGGAATGCCAGCATTCTAGATAATATCCTAGTCTTGAAATCCACTTATACAATTATACTAGAGCCTAACTAGAGTATAAAACTTTGAAGAGTTTTTAATCAAATTTAAATAAGGAGGTTCTATATTATTTGACTCGTATTTATAAATTTACTAGCTGATGCCCGCGTCCGCGTAGATTTACGTTTTTCAAAATCCCGCGGGAACTCTTTGAGTTTCCGGGATAAAAAGTAGCCTACGTCTTAATCCAGGGTATAATCCATCTCCATACCAAATTTCATCCAAATCCGTTCAGCCGTTTTTGCGTGATTGAGTAACAAACATCCAAACATCCACACTTTCACATTTATAATATTATTAGGATTAGGATGAATGCTTATTCTCGATTTTTTTCACCAACGAACCAACGAGCGAAACGAATGCACCCAGTAGTTTGATCTGTGCGTTGATAGATCAGTCGGTCAGTCAGTCATCTTTTCCTTTTATATATTTAGATTAGTCAAGGTTTCACTTTTGAACAATTTAAAACCCGAATAAACAGTAGTCCAGTAATTTTATTAACATATTAAATCAGGCATACAACAAAAGTATAATAATATTACTCGGTATAATATATTCAGTCTCTAAGTACGTGTTTATTTTGACAATAAGCCTGCACAACTAAGTACAAACAAAAAAGTGAACCATGAAAAGAAAGCATAAGACTCTCTACTCGATCCTTTCGACTTTATAAAATAACGTGCGTATGGTATCACTTATAATATTATAATAATAACACATACGACTTTGATATTCGAAAGTGATGTCTCGCTAATTGCTATTGCGCTGGAACTCCTTATTAACATCGAAATGACGTCATTTTGACGTCATTTTACGTATATTGAAGTAAAAATATACTATCAGCTCGAAACTTCAGTCTGGTGCTGACGTCCCTAAAATGGCGGTCACGCGCGTTAGAAATTTGCGGGATTTATATGGAATGGGAAGTAATTTGTCTACCTACACTTAATTATTCCTAAAGGAAATATATATATCTTTAAATTAATAAAATAATTGTAAGTATGCCTATCTTCTTCTCTATATATAAAAATGAATCGCTGAATGTGTTGCTGATCGCAAATCTCGAGAACAGCTGAACCGATTTCGCTAATTCTTTTTTACAATATTCCTTGAAGTACGTTCTAAGAAGTCTAAGTAAGATGGTTCTTTAGGGAGAGAAAAATTAAAAAAATAAAAAATAAATAGATTAAAGAATCGACTGTTGGGTCTGCTAGTTTTTAACCGACTTCAAAAAAAGGAGGAGGTTCTCAATTCGTCGGAATCTTTTTTATATATATTTTTACTTGTCCATGTTTTAGAAAATTCAGTAAATTGGAAACAACCTTACCGACCGGCCGGCCTTGCGCGGTTTCGACACAGCGCTTACCCAACTTGACTCTTGAATACAAATATAACACAACTGTATGCATATATTCACCATACAAAGAATTAAAAAAATTGCAAAATTTACTTTTACAAAAGTAACAGCCGCACTTAATCGTTCCTTAATCGCTTCTCGAGTCGCTTAATCGTTCCTTATCCATACTAATTATTGCCTTAAGTAGTAACGATTAAGCGACTCTGAGTGCGGCTGTAAGAACTAAAATAAATTGTATTTGGAATGCCCTGCAGGGCCTCATATACATATGTGTAGCTTTAAGTTATGTAGCTCTAAGCATCCACCATCCAATGTACATGAAAGCAAATGAATAAATGAAATGAAATTAACTTATGCCGTGAAATTCCAGTAGGAGCAATCTAACCCTTTAAGTGTTATTAATTTAAATTAGCATGTGTAGTTAGAAACTCTAAGCATAGCTCTCTCCATCGCCCGCTGAGTGACTCTGAGAAGGAGAACTAGAGTAACCGACATAGCTCAACGGGTTGCGAAGCTGAAGTGGCAATGGGCAGGGCTGAGGGCACATAGTTCGTATAACCGGTAGACGTTGGGGTCCCAAGGTGCTGGAATCGCGACCTCGAACCGACGCAGCGTTTGAAGACCCCCCACTAGGTGGACCGCGGACATCAGAGGAATCAGAGGATTCAAGCGGCGCAAGACCGTGGCGTGTGAAAATGCCTACAAGAGACCTATGTCAAGCAGTGGACGTCGATCAGTTGCTCCGTTGTGACGTGCTTGAAGGACAAACCAACAAACAAACCAACAAACTAAAAAACAAACACACTTTCGCATTTATAATAGAGCTACCTCTATTATAAATGCGAAAGTGTGATTCTAATTATTTTAAACCATAAAATAAGTAGGTATTCAATTTTATTCGAATTAGGGAACTAATAATAAACTCGCAATATTATTTTAATCTAATAACTGGTATTCCGAATCCCATTAAAAATAAATAACGAGTAGAAATATCGTTATGCAACCGTGGTAACAATGACAGAATCGAAACGAAATAGGTAACCGAATCGTTTGCGGTCACAACTGGTTAAGTGAGTATTGCAAAAATGTTTTTGTAATTTTTCAAATCTGTCACTGTGACAAAACGTAACAGCCCTGTTATGTGCCTTTTATTGATGTTATAGTTATTGACTAGTACATTTCAGAGTTACGCGACCATCGATATAAATGACAAGATATGCCCAAGCGAACAAAAATTTTCACGGTTTTGGAACCAAATAAATCAATGCCACCTCTTAGATACTAATGACCGACGCGTTTGAAATTCAGATGTCACTGAGGTTGCATTGGTGCTAAAGCACAACTGAGTCGGTGTCATTTTGTTTGTTCAATGGCCCTGTCCATACGAAGTAATATATAAGTCAAAGACAATTACAGAATTAAAACGAAGTAGGTAGGTACCTAACCAAATCGTTTGCGGTTACTACCGGTTAAGTGAGTATTGCAAAAATGTTTTTGTAATTTTTCAAATCTGTCACTGTGACAAAACGTAACAGCCCTGTTATTGATGTAATAATTGTTGCAATAAATATTGATGTAATAACTAGTGCGTTTCAGAGTTACATGACTGTTTGTTACCTTTTCAAGGCTCAACCACTGAATCGATCTGAAGAAAAGATTCCCAGCGCTCTCGATACAAACGTAGTTTTTGGTTCGCAATTGAATATCTAAATTCTAAATATATAAAAGGAAAAGGTGACTGACTGACTGACTGACTGACTGACTGACCGACTGATCTATCAACGCACAGCTCAAACTATTGGTCGGATCGGGCTGAAATTTGGCATGCAGATAGCTATTATGACGTAGACATCCGCTAAGAAAGGATTTTTGAAAATTCAACCCTAAGGAAACCCAAACCCTATTTCAAACCCTATTTCACCCTAAGGGGGTGAAATAGGGTTTGAAATTTGTGTAGTCCACGCGGACGAAGTCGCGAGCATAAGCTAGTTAAACAATCAAACTCGATTACAATTAGACACGCTTTACATAAAAAAAACTATTTTTGAGGTTGAAAGATTTGTATGTAAATCATTAAATCCTTTGAAACTACACCTTTTAACGGAAATGCGACAAACCTCAGAGACATTATTAGTTTTTAGAACGTTTCTATGTACATTTCATTCACATACATCATCACCAAATTGGTCCTTCGAACCGGATCTGAACCTGTGACAGTACTACTATTATATGTGGGATAGATATACTATTTATTCCGTAAAATCATAAAATTCTCACGAGACTTAGCGCAATCTAACACACAGGCATCTGTACAATTTTCATTTTTTCTGTTTGGCTTAAATGCGTATGCGAGAACGCAACACATTTTCTACGAAACGCGTAACGTACTTGAACAAATCTCGTAATATTGACAAGAACTGTGTGAAACATATTTGCACGGAACCATTTATGTTGGTATCTATTTCACCATCAATAATTATATTATGCTATAGTATTATGGGTTTTTTGATAAACAGATTGTACCCTCATTCCTCAACCATACTCCATAATATAAATAAATGCGGAAATATATCATTGTGTCTGTGTCTGTTTGTTTGTAAGCTGAGATAGCCTAGTGGTTAGGACGTCCACCTCCTAATCGGAGGTCGGGGGAGAACGGTGAAGGAAAACATCGTGAGGAAACCTGCATGCCTGAGAGTTCTCCATAATGTTCTTAAAGGTGTATGCAGTCTACCAATCCGCACATAGCCAGCGTAGTAGACTATGGCCAAAAACCCTTCTCACTCTGAGAGGAGACCCGTGCTCTGTAGTGAGCCGGCGATGGGTTAATCATGATGTGTCTGTTTGTTATCTTTTACGGACAATCCGCTCAACGGATTTTAATAATTGGTAAAGAGATAGCTTGCGCTCTGGAAACAGATCAGATACAGTTTACTTTTTATTCCAGATTTTAAAAAAAACCTAAATCAACGCGGACCAAGTCGCGGGCGAATAAAATATAGTTATCAAAACAAACGTGCTAATAACGAAATTTATACAATACGTACATTAATTGAGCATTTTAGCGTTTAAACTATCGTGATTCGTGAGTAATTTCCATATTATACATATCTTACACCCGGCTATACTCGCGTGTTTAGTCAACAATCAATTACATTAGCCCGACTAGTTTCGAACCCATCCGGGGTCCTTTTTCGAGCCGGGTGTAAGATATGTAGGTATAATTGAGCATTTTTAGTCAATGTTCATTTTACGTGTAGTCAATATGCTCGCGACTTCGTCCGCGTGGACTACACAAATTTTGAACCTCTATTTTACCCCCTTAGGGGTTGAATTTTCAAAAATCGTTTCTTAGCGGATGCATAATAGCTATCTGCATGCCAAATTTCAGCCTGATCCGTCCAGTAGTTTGAGCTGTGCGTTGATAGATCAGTTAGTCAGTCAGCTCAGCCACCTTTTCCTTTTATAAATTTATATTTTTGTTAAAAGCTTTAAAAAAACGTGGAAAATCACTACTAAATCTAAGTATGGAGATTAAATTGGTATTTATTTCAAATGTCACGGCATTCAAGATTTAGACAAATATGATTCCTACATAAAATCTTATGTTACCAACAGGTAAATAAAATCATAGAAATGATCACTTGTTTTGATTAAACTATTACAAGTTGAAGAGCATAATTGCATATAAGTAACTAATAGGTATATTAATTGCTGATTACCTTAAGACCACCATAATAGTGCTTAGTGCTATCAAAATAACTAAACAAGAACTGAAAGACCTAGGTGGACAGACTAGGAGTACCTAGGCACTAGTAAGTGATGTAAATGTCATATTGAGGACATTCGCAGATGCGAATACGAATGCGAATATCTGCTGCCAACATTCGCGAATGTGAATGCGAATGCGAATATTCAGTTTTTGTTTAAATTTGGCGCCATTTGTCTATGGCTTGGTGATCTTGCCGGCAGTCCCGTTACCAAATGATAAAGAGAAGACCGAATTGTGATATCGAGGTTAAGTTTGGCGAGATAGAAATGTAAGAGACCTGTACCTACAGTTAATAAGAATAAATAAATTCTAAAAAAAGTTACTTTTTATTACATTAAAATATACAAGAAATTAATAGATTTTGTTTTATTAACTAACTATTACACCAAAGAAATGTTTTTTATATTCGCAAAAAATTCGCAGTAGTTTCGCGAATGCGAATATGCGAATATCCGCGAATACGAATATTCGTTACATCACTACTAGGTACGCAACGAGGCGCAGGGAGCGCTGGACTCAAGAGGCGCAAGACCAGCACGATACAAGTGACCCATGTCCAGCTGTGGACGTCTATCCGTTGCTAAAATTGACTTATATAATATTACTTCGTAATTCATATGGACAGGGTTATTGAACAAACAAAATGGCACCGACTCATTGGTGCTTTTGCACCAATGCAACCTCAGTGACGTCTGGATTTCAAACGGGTCGTTCATTAGTATCTAAGAGGTGGCGCTGATTTATTTGGTTTACTAAACCCTGAAAAATTTTGTTCGCTTGACCATATCTTGTCATTTATATCGATGGTTGCTAATGATGTTGATATTTAAATCGATAAAGCTGTTCTTTACAGCTGTTTGCCATTGAATATCAACAAAACTTTGATTAAAGTGTTCGGTTTCGCTAATTGAAACGCCGTTTCATTTGCCCAGTGAATGAAAATCAGTAACAACAGCAATAATTACAATAAATACGAGCAAACGATGAAAACAATCGCGATGATTCCCGCTCCAGTAATTAACAATGAAATCATGGAATAGCTTTATTTGTTTTGTTGGCTGGGAACAAAAGTTAACCATTTCATTATGATTTTAAATTGCATGATTTATGTTTTAATTTAAAAATTAATCCATACTAATATTATAAATGCGAAAGTGTGTCTGTCTGTCTGCTAGCCTTTCACGGCCCATCCATTCAACCGATTTTGACGAAATTTGGTACAGAAGATAGCTTGCATCCTGGGGAAGGACATGGGCTACTTTTTATGTCGGAAAATCAATGAGTTCCTACGGGACTTTTAAAAACTTAAATCCACGCGGACGAAGTCGCGGGCATCATCTAGTTAGTGATATGCTGACAAATTGAAAAAAAAAACCGGTCAAGTGCGAGTCAGACTAACGCACCGAGCGAGGGTTTCGTACTCAGGTTTTCGACATTTTGTGCGATAAATCAAAAACTATTATGCATAAAAATAAATAAAAATCTATTTTATAATATACAGGTAAAGCCCTTTCTTATAATACCCCATTTGATATATTTATCTTAATATAGTCATCCCATGGTGCTGGAAGACTCCGTCCCATAGAAAGACGACGTCAAACGAGTTGCATGGCGCCTCTGGATAGCGGCAGTTTGGAAGTTTCTACAAGAGACCTATGTCCAGCACTGGACGTCTATCGATTGACGATGATGGTGATTATGATGATTATAATAATATAATAGTCGTAATTTTGTTGCAATCCACGCATGCAAACAAAATTATGTTTGTTAACATCATGAAATTGTCACCACATCGTAAAATAGCTACAAAGTACGAAGCCAAATGAGTTATGAGTAATATTAATCAAAACCACCAATTTAATATTCTAATAATTAGGTAGGATGTTTTCTATGATTAATATTTTAACGTTGTAATTGGTTAGGCATAAATGTTGGATGATTAATGGGAATATTATTATTGATAGTAATTTTTAACCGACTTCAATAACGAAGACTGATCTTAATTCAACGCTTATTTTTTTGCGATATTTCTCGTGGGATCCGAGGTTCGATCGCGGGAACATATTTCTGACTTTTCGGTGTTTTTCACTAAAAATCCCGCCGATCAGTTGCTGAGTTGCAGCGTGATTGAAGGACAAACTAACAAACCAATAAACCACCATACTTTCGCATTTAGATATAATATGGATAGATAGTTTGATATGGTTAGTTAGTTTGGTTTGGTACACACTGACACAGGACTGTACAAACGTGTCGAGGCCAACTTTTTTCAGAAGTTCATTGAAAAGGAACCATTTTGCATGATGTGAAAAGCGTTTTATTAACAAAAGGCAATTGGAGCGTATCGCCTTACCCAGTAATTGCTGGCATGCATAAGTTTTTGCTTGTTTACTCAATTGTGCGCTGAAGGAAGCAAGTATCGGGTAAGTAGTAACCGCATGAGTAAGTACATTTTTTCTTTGAAACTACCGGATAATTTAGAAGATTATATTTAAGGGGAAGTAAGGGGAAGTCTGAAAGTAGCGCCAGTGGTAGAAAAGATGAGGGATAATAGGCTGGCGTGGTATGGGCATATAATGCGGAGGGAAGAAGGCCATGTCACTAGAACAATGTTAAATATGCATGTGGAAGGAAAAAGAGGAGAGGACGACCAAAGAAAAGGTGGATGGATTGCGTGAAAGAGGATATGCGTGAAAAAGGGGTGGATAATACGTTGACGAATGACAGAAGCGAGTGGAAGAATAAGACATGTTGTGCCGACCCCACGTAGCGTGGGATAAGGTAATACATGTTGTGCCGACCCCACGTAGCGTGGGATAAGGTAAGACATGTTGTGCCGACCCCACGTAGCGTGGGATAAGGTAAGGAAGAAGAAGAAGATATTTAAGACGTTCCTGAACGCCAGCAATATTTAACTTACACTGTTAGAAAGATTTGACAGGTAACTGACGTGGTAACTGCAATAATTGTATATTTTGTCTATTTCCACAGTATTATGTCTTACGGAATTTTGCTGTGGGGTAAAGCGGCAGATATAGGGAAAATTTTCGTATTACAAAAAAAGCAATATGTGCAATATAATATAATAATTTATAACCACGCGATTCCCTACGAGACTAATTTAATGAAAAAGGTATTCTTACAGTAGCTTCTCAATATATTTAATAATAGGTGTAATTTTTGTTCGACAAAACATTCACAGTTACAAAAAAATCGGTGTTTTCCACGACAGGCAATCTAGGAACCGTACTAAGCTCGCAACTCCTGCGCTCCGCCTCGGAAAAGTGGAAAATACCTACTAGAGACCTAGGGATGTATGTCCAGCAATGGAAGTCTATCGGTTGACAATGATGATGATGACATAAAAATCTATTTTTTTTGAAAGAATAATAACCATGCTAATCATGACTAATATTCCCGTTTCCCCTCCAACTAAGCGTAAAGCTTGTGTTAGGAGTAGGTACGACAATAGTGCAACGGGTGGGGTTTGAACCGCCGACCTTTCGGAATTCAGCCCGCTCCTCAACCGTTGAGCTATTGAAGCTCTAAATAATTTACACAATTCTTAACGTGTTATACACTAAATTGTAATTATATAACATGATAAAGTGATGTGTAACATTGTTCATTGTTGGAATTATCTCACGACACCTGTCGGCGGTACACCGCGTAACATCTTACGTGACATACTCTTTTATAAGACAAGGAAGCTTCGGAGTGAACTGCCTATCTGAATAAAGTGTAAATGGGTAACCAGATCAATCTTGTTACGTAGTCAATTAGAAAAACGAAGACACCTTTTACCAGCTACAAATAATTAGGCAGGTATCAGGTACCAGTCATCGTACCACTCTCCTCATTGATCTAGATTCTAGCTCTCAGTGTTTTCCAAACATTG
Organism: Maniola hyperantus; assembly: GCF_902806685.2. Classification (NCBI taxonomy): domain Eukaryota; kingdom Metazoa; phylum Arthropoda; class Insecta; order Lepidoptera; family Nymphalidae; genus Maniola; species Maniola hyperantus. The sequence goes on along the minus strand of NC_048548.1, from coordinate 1,516,928 downwards.
TTCTGCCATGGCCCGGCAATTTTCACATTGTCCCTTCGTGACGCACTTAACACTTTTAGACCCAAGTTGGTTCCATTAGGTAAAATAATACACATTTATTAATAACTAGCTTATGCTCGCGACTTCGTCCGCGTGGACTACAAAATTTCAAAACCCTATTTCACCCCCTTGGGAGTTGAATTTTCAAAAATCCTTTCTTAGCGGATGCCTACGTCATAATAGCTATCTGCATGCCAAATTTCAGCTCGATCCGTCCAGTAGTTTGAGCTGTGCGTTGATAGATCAGTCAGTCAGTCAGTCAGTCAGTCACCTTTTCCTTTTATATATTCAGACTAGCTGACCCGGCGAACTTCGTACCGCCTAACCGTAGATTCTAATTTTTTAAAAATTTTCCCTCAGTAAGAACCATCCTCGTAGGTACTTCAAGGAATACCTATTATAAAAAAAGAATTAGCGTAATCGGTTCAGCTGTTCTCGAGATTTGCAATCAGCAACACATTTAGCGATTCATTTTTATATATAGAGAAGATAATATTATCGATAGTTGGTAATATTTTTAAAGCAATGCGGGAATATTGCGACCCGCGATTTTATTTTAATGGCCCGGTACCGGGTCGCGACCCGGCAAATGGGAAACGCTGACCTAGAGCATTGATCACGCTAAAATAAAATCGACTAATACTATAAAAGTGAGAGTGACTCCATTGAGCGTCTTGTCGTGCAGGGCAAGGTCCGGCACCAGAGGGCGAGGAAGATCGTCCAAGCGATGGACCGACCTAATTGAGGTCCTTTGCACGAGTGAACCAAGTTTTATTTATTTTTATGCATCATAGTTTTTGAATTATCGTGCAAAATGTCGAAAAAATACGACTGTAGTAAGGAACCCTCATTGCGCGAGCCTGACTCGCACTTGGCCGGTTTTTTTTTGTAGAATTGCACGCCACAAAGTGGCAAACTTTTAGGACTACTAAAACTTAGTATAACACCTGAACAAGATATATATTTTACTAGCTGATGCCCGCGACTTCTTACGCGTGGATTTAGGTTTTTAAAAATCCCGTGGGAACTCTTTGATTTCCCGGGATAAAGAGTAGCCTATGTCACTTTCCAGGTCTTTAACTATACCCATGCAAAAAATCACGTCGATCCGTTGCTCCGTTGCGACGTGATTGAAGGACAAACCAACAAACCAACAAACAATCAGACTTTCACATTTATAATATGAGTACTGATTCTTTTCTATACATAACGTCTCTAAAATATTATACTACTTTTCTCGTACAAAATGCCAATTTTTTACTTTTTTATTAGGTACTGCAAGGTGGTAGTAATAAACAGCTTTCAAAAACAAGGTCGCGCAAGTCGATGTATAAATCATGTTAACATTGAGCAATTTCCATTAGGTAGGTATATCTCGAGCGTGTGTGCGTGCTACTAATTAGTACAGTATTATATTAATTAGTGCTACAGAAAATTGTACACGCGTAGGCTCTTGACCAAATATTGGACTGGTATTAATATTATGTGTTGCTACAAGAGATGAAGTTTTATTATCAATTTATAAAATCAATATACAAATAAACTATTAATAAACTTAAATCTAAAAAAAAAACAACATTAAATTAAAACTAAAATAGATTAAATTAAATCTAAAACCTCATCGCCGGATGCTACGGATTCCGTGGACTGCCAAGCGCACAAACGTGTCTATCCTTTCGCAACTCGGAATCACTGCTCGACTCTCCTCCATATGTTACCAACGATTACTCTCATATTTCGGCCACATCATACGGCGGGGGGACGACAGCTTAGAAAAGCTCATAGTGACGGGCAACACTGAGGGCAAAAGACCGAGAGGCCGCTCACCAACTAGGTGGTCCGACCAGCTAAAGGAGTCCAGCAGGTGTGGATTTCATCACATTGTAAAAATGGCCACCGACAGAAGCCGATGGAAACAGATAAGCCATTCGAGGGCAGTTTGCCAGGACCACGATCTTCAGCAATGAAGGAACGACCGGAGACAGAAAACCTCATCGAGACCACCGCAGCGAGGCATTGTACCCAAGATGCTGGCAGCATTACCCCTTTGGAAGGCCAAACTGATTCTTTGAAAAAGGTAGCTTAAACTTTTTATGGTATATGTTGTAACACCCCTTCTTTGCACGGTGGAGTTTCTGAAAAATTCTAAAAATCTACATTATAGAAAGAATCTTCACGCACATAATACGAACTACTTACCCGTGGTTTGAGTTGCACGTTTTTTTACTAGCCAGTAAGTTTAGCCTTCCTATTTAAAAAATAAAGTTTCTTGGCCTTAATTTTATTCACGTTCTCGTGTATAATACAAACCTATTAAATTCCGCTGATTTCGATTAAGTCGATTCAATTTTGCAACGAACTCTGCATCCACATCTGCTGGGACCAGTGTTTCCATATGTTTAAGTGTACCAACTGTCACAAACTGTAAATAGTGAAAATATACGTTTTTCGTCAAGCTCCTCGTCTTTTCTTCATCGCCTGAGAAACCCCCTCTATAATTTCTATTTTTTAAATTTTAGAGATGATTTTCCATAAATGTATCTACCAGAGAGAAAATACAAGGTAGTTAACTCCTACTTTAGATACGAATATCTTTAGATACAAATGCAACAGATTTTATCGGTATTGAATAAACTACGAATCAGCTTGATGCAATCAGAAGGTAGCCAAGAAAACCCGTTATATTGTCCCAGGGACGGGTGCATTCAGCTGAATGTAACCTAACGGTGTTAGGATCTTGCGAGGGGCTGTTTGCATTTATACGCAGTACCTACTTGAAATTTCAGCTTTCCCCGCGAAGCGTTATTCAAGAGGAACGAGGTCACAAAACAAATTATTAAATATTTACAATACATATTTATTTTGTTTATGAAATACTAGCTATGGCCGCGACTTTCTCTGCCTGGATTTAGGTTTTTAAAAATCCTGCGAGAACTCTTTGATTTTCCAGAATAAAAAGTAGCTTTTATTGTGACATTCTGTGTGTGTGAATTCTGAAATAAAAACATTTTAAAACATATTTTATTTTTAAAAATCTGTAACGAAAATCTGACTGAGTAATTTAATATTTTAAACATTCTAAATGCATAACTGGGAAGTTGACTGACTGGTTTAAATATAATATTAAAAGCCTGAATGAATAATGAATAAATTATTTAAATAATTATAAACACATCAAATTGTTTACGTCTCAGTTTGAATATTCATATCCGTCAAATTAATATTCATACGGGCCGGGTGCGTAAAGCTTTACAGATTTAAACAAAATGTTACGTACAAGTGTGTGAAGACCCTAGGGAAACGGTTTGACTTTCAATATCTTTTAACGGTAAATGATACAGTTAACCTATATAAGAGACCCTTTATTGGAGTTAGATGAAATGTTTAAGTATAGAGATAAAACATGCTAAATTACCTTTAGATATTTACCTAGAGTACGCGACAGGTCGAGATAGCAATCGGGGAGGGAACGCCCCGCACACCCAGACAGCTCCCGCGCTAATCCGGTGCGGGCGAGCGCGGGTGACGTGCGGGTGTGCGGGGCGTCCCCCCCCCCCCGCCTCTTGCTATCAATCGACTGCGTTTCTTAAGCAACGTTAGCTCAAGTCGGTAACTAGATGGGTGACCGGATTTTGAAGGCCCAAAAAACATTGTATTGTAGTTGAATAAGGCTTTTGTGTTTTCTCGCATATTGATCAGTTACGACTAAGTAAATATGCCTGATTTAGCGCTATCAGAAATCATTAGGGCAGATGAAATTAGAAGAAATGGTCAATCCTACAATCGATTGCTATAAGTATAGAATTACTAGCTGACCCGCCCTGGCTTCACTGGGGTGGAATTTAGAAAATCGGCGTAAGAGTAGAATTTTTTTAAAAATCCTAATAAGGTAGGTACCTACGTATTTTTCTTTTGTAACCGAAAACCCAAATATAAGTTTTCATGGAAATAACTTACAAAATGACGGACTTTCATACTAACTTTCATCCCCTATTTAACCCACAGGGATGGAATTTCGAATAATCCTTTCTTAGAGGACGTCACCTACTCTTTACAAAGAACACATGCTCCAAATTTCATGTCTCTAGTTTAGGCTGTGCGTTGATATAATATATAAGTCAGTCAGTCAATCAGTCATTCAGGACTTTGAATTATATATATATAGATTATGTCATCATCATCATGATCAAACCATCACCAGCTCACTACAGAGCACAGGTCTCCTCTCAGAGTGAGAAGGGTTTTGGCCATAGACTTCACACACCTTTGAGAACATTATGGAGAACTCTCAGGCATGAAGGTTTCCTCACGATGTTTTCCTTCACAGTTAAAGCAAGTGATATTTTAATTACTTAAAAAGGCATATAACTCCGAATAGTTAGAGGTGCGTACCCGGAATCGAACCCCCGACCTCCGATTGGAAGGCGGACGTCGTAACCACTAGGCTACCACAGCTATAGATTATGTCCAAATAAATTATTATCAAAGTCAATGATACAACATACGTGTTTATATTTTTGTCGACCTAATGTTACCTGACGATAAAATATAAATTATCAAGGAAGTTGACCGACTGCACCCGGGAAAAGTGAAGTGTGTCTATGTAACAACAACGGATATTTCGTAATAGTTACAAACACAAAACCTTATTTTCAAATGTATTTCGGTTAAGGTCAACCTCTGATTTTAATACTTCAATTGGAATTAAGTACTCTCGAAATTAACGCTATTAACGTGATTAAATGCTCTAATAAGAATTTGTATTAATTAGATAGTGAGTTGGTGGTTTTAGTTTGATTATCCAATCCAATATTTTAAAAGTTATCGGCCGAAATCGGTTCATTCAATCGGTCATAAATCGTAAACGGTAAGATTCACAAAAAAGTTTACAGGAAACAAAAGATGCAAAATTTTACTCTCTACAATAATGGTTTCGATAATTTTTGCCCTAAAGTGGATAGTTTTTGAGATATCAGCCAAAAACTTTCCTTCAAGATTGCGATCGAAGCTCCACCTGGGTCTGCCAGCATTTTGAAATTTTATGGTCAGTAAAGTGACCCTTAACCTAAAAAATAAATAAATTGGATCGGACATTTTGTGCGAGGTTGACCAAAAAAACGGCTTTATTTACTGTACTAATAGGCACATAATATAAATATATCCGATTCCTAATGATTTAATAATTTAAATTATTATTAACTAGCTGACCCGCCCCGGCTTCGCTCGGGTGGAGTTTAGAAAATTGAGGGGGAGGTTGAATTAAATTTTTCTCTCCGTAAGAACCATCCTCGTACTTCAAGGAATATTATAAAAAAAGATTTAGCGAAATCGGTTCAGCGGTTCTCGATATTTGCGATGAGCAACACAATTAGTGATTCATTTTTATATTATAGATTTTACTATAGGTAGGTACCTACTATAATTAATGACTTTGTCAATATTGCCGTAACCGCTTTTATAATATAAAGTACAGATATATTATATATTTGAAAACAGTAGCAAAGTCACTAGATCTAGATTCAAAATAAGTATTAATTAGTCCTAAATTTTTCTGTTCAAAAAATTTAAAAGGTTCACGTGCAACCTAACATGAGACTTTTAAATTCTACTTAGTGGGTCAGTACCCAATTTTCCAGCTTATTCCATTTATCCACCCTAAAAACACCACCCTAGGGTGTATTTGGACACGTGTTCTATCCACCTCGGACGGGCTGGATTAACGGAATTTGTATAGATTGTTCGGGATTTTCAGGTGTTCCTGAAACACTCCATTCCTTCGGCTTCTGCAGGTTTAGTAAGGACACTCACCGACCATTATTTCCTGGTTCACGAAGTTTACCCAGGATTTATTAATTAAATTAAAATCACAGCAGCGTCAAAAATCGTCCATTTTATTTAAGTTCCGGTAGGGAGAGAGCGAGAAATGTATATAATTTACAGATTAAATCGCAATATAGATACAGATTAGATATATAATCATGTAGGTACAAAGTTTAGGATTATAGAATACTAAACATAGGTATTATTATTTTAGTCCGGGGTGGATTGACACACGTTTACGAGTATACACCCTAGGGTTGCGGTTTTAGGGTGGATAAGCGGAATAAACCAATTTCCCTGAACTAACTAATTACAAAAACTTTCATAGAAACAGCCATTTTCATAAACCTTTAGAATTTACAAACAAAAGTAAGAAAAACCTAACATATTCATACCGTCAAAGCTTCACAAAAAACGACCATAAACAATACGTTAAAACAATATTCACATGAGCTAAGTTTCCACAGCAATTCTGCACTAAATTAAACTCTAAATTATTTACAAATAAAGTCTAATTTTGTGTACGCATAAATCCGCGTACGTTCGCTCGCGATTTCTACGGGTTAGCTACTTTCTCTTAGTGAAACTGTGTTTTTATCCATTGTACGCTAGATGCTCGTTGGCAAATAGATTTCGAATTTTTAAACTGTGTTCTAGCCACAGATTATCATATTAAAATTATTATCTTTTGTTTACGTCGACCACAGAATATAATATCTATATTATACTAGCTTAAGCTGTGATAGCCTAGTGGTTTGGACGTCCGCCTTCTAATCGGAGCTCGGGGCTTCGATCCCGGGCACGCACCTCTAACTTTTCGGAGTTATGTGCGTTTTATGTAATTAAATATCACTTGCTTTAACGGTGAAGGAAAACATCGTGAGAAACCTGCATGCCTGAGAGTTCTCCATAATGTTCTCAAAGGTATGTGAAGTCTACCCATCCGCACATGGCCAGCGTGGTAAACTATGGCCAAACCCCTTCTCTCTGAGACCCGTGCTCTGTAGTGAGCCGGCGATTGGTTGATCATGATGACGATGATGATGCTCGTGACTTCGTCCGCGTGGACTACACAAACTTCAAACCCCTATTTCACCTCCTTAGGGGTTGAATTTTCAAAAATCCTTTCTTAGCGGATGCCTACGTCATCAGCCCGATCCGTCCAGTAGCTTAAGCTGTGTGTTGATAGATCAGTCAGTCAGTCAGTCGTCACCGCACCCACCGCAGAGACATATGTGTTCTATCGCTTTAATAATGGGGAGTGCTTTGAGAAGCTTTTTGACCTCATTCCACCCTCCTTTTTCCACAACCGCACCAAGCGCCACTGTAAGCAATTTCACCCTCACCACCTGGGCGTCTGGTGCCAGATCCTTCTTTTCACGCACATGCAAACTGTGGAATCAACGCCCATCGGCGATGTTCCCACTAGATTACAACATGGGCTTATTCAATGGGCAGACCAACAAATTCCTGAAAGGCCGGCAACGCATCGACATTTCCTCTGGTGCTGAAAAATGTTCATGGGCGGCGGTAGGTATAATCACTTAACATCAGGTGACCCGCCTGATCGTTTGCTCGCTTTAATCTCTTTAGTAGTACCTACTTTTTATCCCGGAAATCAAGAATTCCTGCGGGATTTTCAAAAAACCTTAATCCATGCGGGTTAATTCGTGGGCATAATCTAGTATTTTAATGAATGTTAGAAATCATAACCTGTCTGTTATTAAGTCCATTATTTATTGTTTTAAATTATAATTACATTTGTTACCATTAATGTGGGCATCATTTAAAATTGATTAATAGTTAATACCCAGTTTGGTATTCTAATGTATTTTAATTAATTTTAAAATGTCAATTTTTGTTCAATATGCAAGGTCAATGTGGCTTTATAAATTTTGCATAATTTTGCATTTTTAAATTTAGAAATCTATAAAAAGTAACGAATCGAATGTATTGAGCTAGGTTAGAGTTACCATATACCTACCGAAAATCCAGGAAAATCCTTTTTTTTTATCAAAAATCCGGACATCTTTAGTTCCAGAAATCAATGTTGAAAGTATTTTTTGTGATTTTCCCAAGTTTGGAAATTCGAAAATTCTAGGTTTCGGAAATCTCTGAAAACAGATTCTGGGATGCTTGGTAAGGCAGGTTTACTTAGACACGAAAATCTATGATTAATGATCCTGGTATAGGTAATATCTTGAATCTTGATCTATAATAGTACGGTATAATAACATTGTAAATTGAAAAATTAAAAAGAGCAACCGCCGAGTTTCTTGCTGGTTCTTCTCGGTAGGAACGGCATTCCGAACCAGTGGTAAATTAAAACTACCTGACTATTCATAAGCACTTTTAAAAAGTTTACATGAATAAAAAAACATTCTATTCTATTCTAATATAATTTGTTAATAACAACGCAAATATACTAACGCTAGTCAGCACTCTTTATTCAATTAAGATTTTATAATAATAATATTATGTATTAATACGTTTAATTTATTTTTTACTAGATGATGCCCGCGACTTCGTCCGCGTGGATTTAGGTTTTTTAAAAATCCCCTGGGAACTCTTTGATTTTCCGGGATAAAAAGTCTATGTCACTCTCCAGGCCCTTATCTATACACATGCGAAAAATCACGTCAATCCGTTGCACTGTTGCGACGTGATTGAAGGACAAACCAACAAACCAATAAATCAACAAACCAACAAACAAACACACTTTCACATTTATATTAAGGGTATACTGAGGTACTGATTTAAGTATTTGTAAAAATAACGCACATTATATCCTGGTTCTAACTAGTCCTATTAGATTAAAAAAACACGCAGATATGAGCGAAAATCTTTGTTACGTAAAATCGATAGAGCTTTTGCGTTGCGTATTCCAACGTGCGTATTAACTTATCAGTATTATTTACCATGCTAATTACTAGTAAAATACGTAAACCCAATACTAACAAAGGAATAACATTTTAATCTTTTTGTAAATCAATATTTCCGGAAACGCATTCACACAAAAAATACGCAATTCTTCCTTAAAAAAAAAATACTCGAAATCAGCGCTGAAAAAAATTTAAAGTCCAAAAAAAATTACTCACCATTTTACTGATTCCACACACAAAAATACACGAAACAAACAAAATAATCCACCACTAAACAAACACTAAAATACCGCAAGTAGGTACAGTCTGCCACAGAAATCACGAAGAAAAACACCAAGAACAGTTCATATAAGACACTTCATATAAGAAAATAAAACCTTATCTCTATATAGAAACCATGACTGTCTGTCCTGTAGTCTGTCACTGTAGAGAGGCGGTTATGGACTGAACGCGGGCCGAAAGTTTCGCCCCGTTTGTCGATTCCAAAGGTGTGCGTACGCGCAGGGTATAACTGTCTTGATACTTGGGCGTGAATATTGATAAAATAAAAATGAAAGTGATTCGATTGTTGTGGTTTGATGGCCTTTTGACTTTCAATTGATGGTGTCGATAGATGAGTGAACTTTGGCCATACATTTCTTTTTAGGGTTCCCTAGCCGAATGGCAAAAAACGGAACCCTTATAGATTCGTCATGTCTGTCTATCTGTCTGTGTGTGTGAGCTATATTGTTGAAACTTGGTAAGTTGATGTATTCTGTGAACCGCATTAAGATTTTTACACAAAAATAGAAAAAAAAGCAATAAATTTTGGGGTTCACCATACTTAGAACTGAAACTCAAAAATTTTTTTTTCATCCAACCCAAATATGTGTGGGGTATTTATGGATAGGTCTTCAAAAATGATATTGAGGTTTCTAATATCATTTTTTTCTATTAAAAACTTATCGGTTAAAAACGCACATTAGCTCCGAAAAGTTAGAGGTGCAGGCCCAGGATCGAAGCCCGGCCCCACCCAATAGTCTTTAATCACTATCACTGTAGAGTACCTACTATTTTGCAGAATTTGAATAGTTACAAAGTTAATTAGAAAAACGTATACCTATCGTTTTTCATATAAAACATTGTGAAAATTCTTTAATCTAAACTTTTCAACTTGAAAAGTACTTATAAGTTTTAAGGTTCTGAAATACTTCAGCTCCTAGAAAATGCTTAAATTTGTATGAACTACTTTGGACTTTTTAAATATTTAATTCGAAATTCATTTATAAGAATAATGTTAGGTTTTAAACTCTGTACATGGGTACCTACTTGAACTTTGAAAAAAAAGAAGCATAAGATTAAAAATAAGTTATGAAAAATTTTGCCCACAACTTTGTCCGTGTGGATAAATACGACTCAAAAATCTGCTGCTAATTTTCAACGCATTTTCTTTCTAAATAACGAATTTCAATACATCATTCTCTTTTTAACACCCTTAGGGATGGGATTTCTAAAAAATATGGTTTGGGTAAGTAGATAGGTACCTTTAAAAAGAGAGTTCGGCTTCGTAGGGCGTTGTCTCTGTCACTCATGCCTATGCGACGTTATGTCGGTCTCAACGACAGAGACAATGCTCTACGAAACCGCTATCTCTTTCTAAAGAGATGAACAATATTTCCTGCCGGGTAATATACTCTATTTTACAGAGAAAACATAGCTGGTACCATTGAGTAGGTATCTATGGGAGGTACATAATATGAAATCTCAAGTTTTTATATTAAGACTAGCTTATGCTCGCGACTTCGTCCGCATGGACTACTCAAATTTCAAACCCCTGTTTCACCCCTTTAGGGGTTGAATTTTCAAAAATCCTTTCTTAGCGGATGTCTACATCATAATAGCTATCTGCATGCCAAATTTCAGCCCGATCCGTCCAGTAGTTTGAGCTGATAGATCAGTCGGTAGTTTGTGCGTTGATAGATCGATCAGTCAGTCAGTCAGCCAGTCAGTCACCTTTTCCTTTTATATATTTAGAAGTATAATTTAAAGCAATATTATATAAAACACTAAGTATCAAGACCGATCGATCAACAGTCAAATCACACAAAGTTTTTGTAAACTTTAATATTTTTACGCACGTTTCCTTTCACCCCGCGTGAATGTCACCGTGTGTGTGCAAGCGAGACGGCTGCACTACGTCCTTCTCAACCGGTCACAATAGTTCATTATGCTGACTTCCTCATAATTAAGCTTCCAAAAGTTTGTATGTAAAATATATAATGATGGTCGTACATTATACCCACCCTCGCCTCTCGAATCGCAAACAATGCATTTTTCAGAACTTTTTTTGTTAATTTAGAGACTAGCGCTTGACTGCAATCAGACCTGCTAGGCGTTTCACTAACTCAGTGTCTATGACGTGATTTTTTGCATATTTATAGATAAACACCTGGAGAGTGACATAGGCTACTTTTTATCCCGGAAAATCAAAGAGTTCCCACGGGATTTTTAAAAAAAAAATTCCACGCGGACGAAGTCGCGGGCATCATCTAGTACTATCAATATTTGATTCTTTTGGTGCGTCTCATGCGGTCGACCCTTGTTGTCATAAATAACAGAATGTTATCTATGCTTGCTGTCATCAAATTAAATACTGAAAAGTACGTTGTTTGCTGCGCATATCACTACTCATTTTATATTATGTGCGATTAGTTTTATATGCTGAATAGAATAACAATTAAATTCGCCAAAATTATGAATAGGTCACACAGACAGGACACGGACAGACAACAAAGTGATCCTATAAGGGTTCCGTTTTTCCTTTTTAGGTACGGAACCCTAAAAACACTCATTGATTTCACTCAATGAAGCAGCAATGTACAGCCAACCAATGTCAAATGTGCTCGGTGGCTATCATTCAGTGTTAGACACTGAGTAAGCGAATCAGTGGGCTGGTCAGTACGCACCCTAATCACAATAATTTATGTACAAATTCTTTCATTTTTAGGGTTCCGTACCTCAAAGGAAAAACGGAACCCTTATAGGATCACTTTGTTGTCTGTCTCTCTGTCTGTCTGTCTGTCTGTCGGTCTGTCAAGAAACCTACAGGGTACTTCCCGTTGACCTAGAATCAGTAAAATTGGTAGGTAGGAAAGTCTTATAGCAGACATTCGGGGAAAAATCTGAAAACCGTGAATTTGTGGTTACATCACACAAAAAAAATTGTGGTCATGAACTAATAACTAGTTATTTTCAATTTTCTAAGTAAGATAACTATATTATCAAGTGGGATATCATATGAAAGGTCTAAAACAGATTTTTATGCATCATAGTATTTGAATTATCATGCAAAATGTCGAAGAAATACGACTTTAGTACGGAACTCTCGTTGCGCGAGCCTGACTCGCGCTTGGCCGGTTTTTTGGGTGTCGCATTTCGTCTTAAGAAAGTAAAGATTTCGGAACTGAACTCTGAAGTCAATACCCCGATCTTTAATTACACCATCGTATACATGAGGTGACATTGCGAAACGCTCAATCACACGCCTGTCGAAAAGTGAAAGTTTTTTTTTTTTTTTTTTTTTTAAAAGAATATTAGCCATTTTTTTAAATGACTAATATTCCCCTTTCCTCTCCAATTAAGCGTCAAGCTTGTGCTAGGAGTAGGTACGACAATAGTGCAACGGGCGGGGTTTGAACCGTCGACCTTTCGGTTTTCAGTCCACTCCTATACCGGTTGAGCTATTGAGGCTCTAACGTTAATACTTACCTACTTGTACTATTGAAATGAAATGAAATGAAATGAAAATCTTTTTATTCGTATAAACGTACTATTTACTTGTATCCTGTAGGTATTATAAAACTGAGGCGCGGACAGATGGCTTCGATGCCATCTGGCGCAAGAAAACAGCATCACTATTATCCAGAGTCCGAGGAAGCAACAACAGAATCCTGCGCATGATAGCAGACAAAATGGATAGTCCTCTGATGGGGAAACTCGTGCAGAGGACTAAATCCCTTTTTTTTTTCTTTTTTTTTTAAAAAGAATATTAGCCATATTAAATGACTAATGTTCCTTTCCTTTCCTCTCCAATTAAGCGTCAGGCTTGTGCTAGGAGTAGGTACGACAATAGTGCAACGAGCGGGATTTGAACCGTCGACCTTTCGGTTTTCAGTTCACTCCTATACCGGTTGAGCTATTGAGGCTCTGAGGCTTTTAGTTATTAAGTACTAACATAGTGATTAAGTATTTTGTTACTAACTCCTTAGTGTTTAAGTATTAACATAGTTATTAAGTATTTATTGTTACTAACACATAATGGATTTTATTGTTGTCCGATTTAATAAATAAATTGAAATTGAATTGAAAACGAAAATGGTAGCAAATTTCCTGATATAGATCCCGCAAATTGCTAATGCGCGTGGCCGCCATTATATCACTAGACGGATAAAAAGTAGCCTGTCACTCTCCAGGTCTTTAACTATATCCATGCAAAAATCACAGCGATCCGTTGCACCGTTGCGACTTGATTGAAGGACAAACCGACAAACAAACACACTTTCGCATTTATAATATGGGTACTGATAATATGGGTACTGATTCCACAGATAGTGGGTTAATTAATTTTATGGTGACCCTAACTCTCATGGCCGCAATTAGAGGTGCACCCAGAATCGAACCTCGGGCCCCCAAATAGGAGACCAAAGTCTTAACCACTGGGCTATCAACGCTGACGTATAATGAATATAATTTCGTGTATAAGTACCGCAAATAGCTAATGAGCGTGGCCCCCATTTTAGTGACGTCAGCACTAGACATAGAAGTTTCGAGCTGATGGTATATTTTTATTTCGGCTGACGTCAAAATGACGTCATTCCGATGTTAATTAGACATGGTTCCAACGCAATAGTAATTTGCGGGACCTATACTCAACATAGTAAACAGCTGTCCAGCTGCGATGTATGTGATATGTACGCCAAGCGACATTTCAAACCGGTTGCTTTGAGGCCAGCGCCAAGTGACAACTTGCTTGTGAAAAATTCTGTTATTTTGCTCTAATGCTGACATTCATAATATTACTAGCCTCGGCGAACTTCGTACCGCCGAACAGTCGATTCTTTTTCAGGAATTTTTTTAAATTTTTTCTCCGTAAGAACCATCCTCGTACTTCAAGGAATATTATGCAAATAGAATTAGCGAAATTGGGTCAGCTGTTCTCGAGATTTGCGATCAGCAACACATTTTGAGATTCATTTTTATATATATGTATAGTGAAGATAATTAGTGTTGTATAAATACTAAGGTACGACTATTACCTATCTACTAATTAAATCCATACTATCCATACTGGCTAGACTTAAAGACCAGAGGTGGACAACAAAAGTAACTCTGTGGAGAGGCCCTCGTGGCAAAAGGAGCAGGGGGAGACCACTGACAAGATGGGAAGATGAGATCTTAAGAACAGCTGGCCCGAAATGGGATCGTATAGCGCAGGACCGAGATAAATGGACATCTTTGGAGGAGGCCTTTACCCAACCTGGGGCCCTTACATGAATAATAATAATATTCCTAACAATACTAACAACTAAATTATAAGTTCAACTAACCAACTAACAAAACATAGATAATTTAAACTATTGTAAATGGTAAGGATTATTATTTTTTTTTATTTTTTTTTTATTATTATTATTATTATTATTATTTTTTTTATTTTTATTTTTTTTTATTATCCATACTGATATTATAAATGCTAAAGTGTGTCTATCTGTCTGTCTGCTAGCTTTTCACGGCCCAACAGTTTTACCGATTTTGATGAAAATTGGTACAGAGTTAACTAACATTCCGGGGAAGGACATAAGCTATTTTTTATCTCGGAAAATTAAAAAGTTCCCACGAGATTTTTAAGAAGCTGAATCCACGCGAATGAAGTCGCGGGCATCATCTAGTAAGAAATATTTTCACGCAGAAATTATTCTATTTTTATGTTTAAAATTTGAAAAAAATTGTCATTTACGGATAGTGACCATATTGTGACAGTATCATTAAATTATTCACCTTCCGTACAGCGTGACGTTTATGTTAGAAATAAATAAAAATCATGTTTTTAGGGTTCCGTACCTCAAAAGGAAAAACGGAACCCTATAGGATCACTTTGTTGTCTGTCTGTCTGTCGTCTGTCTGTCTGTCCGTCTGTCTGTCAAGAAACCTACAGGGTACTTCCCGTTAACCTAAAACCATGACATTTGGCAGGTAGCTAGGTCTTATAGCTGACATTCGGGGAAAAATCTGAAAACTGTGAATTTATGGTTACATCACACAAAAAAAATTAAATTGTGGTCATGAACTAATAATTAGTATTTTCAACTTTCGAAGTGAGTGACTATATCAAGTGGGGTATCATATGAAAGATCTTCACCTGTACATTCTAAAACAGATTTTTATTTATTTTTATGCATCATAGTTTTTGAGTTATCGTGCAAAATGTCGAAGAAATACAACTCTAGTACGGAAACCTCGTTGCGCGAGCCTGACTCGCACTTGACCGGTTTTTTAAATAATGAATTCTAGCCCTATAAATTACCGCAGTACAACAAAATCACATCATTTTATTACTACAGTCTAAGACCCTAACAAATGATGAAGACATCTAAGTCGCCTTAGCTTATCAAATCAACGACCAAGGTAAGTATAAGATGGATAACTTACTTATAAAAGAATTACCAACACTGAATTAAATGAAGTAAGGCTATTGTGGAAATTAAAAAAAAGAAAAAAGCCGTAACAAGCCGGTGGCCTAGTTGCGACACTGTTTATCAAACATTGAGTTTTGTTAAGCAACGCAAGTTTACCGGATTTCACAAATTAATGGTTACCCAAAAGTTATGGTAATTTAAAAATATTTCACGCCCTGCATACTTTTGACGTCATCATGAGCAACCCATTGCCGGCTCACTACTGAGCATGGATCTTATTAATGGCAGGGTCGCGCAGGAATATTACACAAAAACGAGGATTCTAAATAAAATAAACTTTATTTCGACTTCACTTGAACACGGTTTTACATGGAAGGGCATAGATAAAAACATACTCTATTATCATAGGGATGTGACATAGACCACAGATAAAATTTACATTCCAATAGATCTCATCTCAAAAAGAGAAGGGTTTGGCCATAGTCCACTACGCTGGCCAAGTTTAGATTGGCAGACTTCACACACCTTTGAGAACAACAGTTATCTATAGGGAACTCGACTCAGGCAAGCAGGTTTCCTCACGACGGTTTCCTTCACTGTTAAAACAAGTGATATTTTAATTGCTTAAAAAACGCACATAACTCCGAAAAGTTAGAGGTAGTTCGTCACCTACCCCTAACTTTTTGACGACCTCCCTGGCGCAGTGGTGAGCGCTGTGGTCTTAATAGTGTGAGGTCCCGGGTTCGATTCCTGGCAGGGGTTTGGAATTTTATAATTTCTAAATTTCTGGTCTGGTCTGGTGGGAGGCTTCGGCCGTGGCTAGTTACCACCCTACCGGTAAAGCCGTGCCGCCAAGCGATTTAGCGTTCCGGTACGATGCCGTATAGAAACCAAAGGGGTATGGGTTTAATAAAAACTGCCATACCCCTTCCAGGTTAGCCCGCTATCATCTTAGACTGCATCATCACTTACCACCAGGTGAGATTGCAGTCAAGGGCTAACTTGTATCTGAATAAAAAAAAATAAAAAAAAAACTTTTCGAAGCTAGGTGCGTTTTAAGTAGGTCTGTACTTAATTAAATATTACGGTGAATGAAAACATCGCGAACTTTATGCCTCAGAGTTGTCCACTTTTTGTCAGAGTTTACACACAAAGTTGTATGAAGTCTGGTAAATAAAGGGTACAATATGATGACGATGCGTACGAAGTTATTTAAGTTATTCGAAAAACACTAAAGTTATCAAATACTTTGTTGAAAAATCTTCCGATTAGAATTGCATCTAAATCTGCACTAACGATATAATAACGATCGTAAAAGGCTCCACAATGATATTAAATTATCCACCGGAACTGTGTATTTATATACAAAATAAAATAATTGAAATGCTATTATGTTATCAATTGTTACATAATTACTGTTTAATTACCCTTTTCAATTATTGATAGCAAATGATTTGAATGAAACTAGTTTTGATTAAAATTTACACACCTATACTTGCTTAGTTACGGTTTCAATAGTAGATAATTCTCTGCGTGCGATGGGGGGACCTCGTGAGTGACCCACTCGCCAGGCGACGCGCAGGTGCTTGGTTTGGTGCTTGGTTTTAGTGGCAAACGTTCCCTGGCTGGCTGGCTGGCTGCGTGGCTAGCTGGCTGGCTGGCTGGTTGGCTGGCTGGCTAGTTTCCGAGGGGGATGCGTATTGCGTAAATGCATTTCCCAGAGATAAAAAAGGTGACGAACTTTTACACGCTGGATTTGGTGCCTACAGGATTTCAAAAAGCCTAGTAAATCTAACGAAAGCTAAACGACGTCAAAGGCATAAGTTAAAATTATCAAAATCATCGTCAACCGATACATGTCCACAGCTGGACATGGGTAAATATCGTGTAGGGACGCGTCACGGTCTTGCGCCGCCTGAATGCTGCGATTTCCTGCGACTCGTGTCTGCCAATAAAGAAAGAAACAAACAAACAAAGAAAAAAAAGTTTATTTTTTAAAGCTGTACCACACATTACCAGTTAGAACTGGTTAGGTTATCCCGGCGCCTCTAATACTTGGGTTGTAAAGTCAAAAGACTTCAAGTAGAAGAAGCGCCGGAATAAACTATTTCATATGTGGCACAACCCGAAAAAAAAGGTCCCTACTCAGCATAAATGCCATATTGTCTTGCACAAGTACAAAAACATACAGCGCTGGTTTTCAGTAGGAACCCTGATTCGGGTGGCGCCACGGAATTATTTTTAATTGTACTTATCTAATCTATCTATTATATCTGGCCAACGCTACGCTTCCCAATACGAAGTCAGACCATTCTCAAAGTCAAATTACTGAATTTACATCAAATAATTTCTTCAAAAAAAAAAAAAAATTCAGCTCGCACATTAAAGTGGATAAAATCCGCCATTTTTCTTTTTTGAAAATTTTTGCTTTGTAGTGACACTCGTGCCATCAAGACAAATCAAATGATGTGGCAGTTACAAGCGGACATAGGAACGCACAATACATACTGCAGGTCAAACACATAACCCTTCTTTGGGATTCGCTGCAGTCGGGTAAAAAGAAAGAGTTAAAAGACCCAAGAAGAAATCCAATTAAATTAGAAGGCATTGTCTAATTCATCAATAATCACGACCATTGAATATTTCTCTAAAATCTGACTCCATCTCCTATTTAAGATTTAGTTTCTCGATTATTTCTGTCTAATACAATTGCATAGAACAAGATACATACCTTTACTTCGCAAAAGCCATTCGGAAACTTGACCAATTTAATTAGACCTTCAACAGTCCATATAACTTCGTCGATTTCATCAGTGTTGCTTTTAAACACGAGGGGGGGTGAAGACCAAACAAAGTGGTCGTTCAAAACTACTTTCACCAGACTTGGTTCATTTTGCAACTGACCTTAATATTCTGATGTTGTTGCAAACGGCTCATTGGAACAATTATTTTAAATCTCGATGCATTTTGTAGTTATTACACGTTATTACAGTTAATGGGGCTATTATCGTGAGTTGAACTCTTGTTACTCGGCTGAAAGGTTACCCGATTTCAGCAGTCGTTAAGTCGATCTACATTCTGATGTGCTCTCTCGCTTAATTATTATTAACTCTTTACATAATTGGGTATTTGACTACATCAAAAATAAATTATTTCTCAGTGATTTTTAAATAGAGGATCTTCCAAAATACGTAATATCTACGTCCTTTTTGTTTTAAGAGTAATAGTAATTATCGATTAAACTAAAAAAGTACGTCAATATGATGTGACGTCACATTCCAGTATAAATCATAAAATCTCGCATACCTACTTAGCGCGCGTTGTGACGTTTGATAAAAGTTACTGATTTGACTAGTTGTCAAATACCTAAGTACCTACCATATTCTTCAAATGAGTAAAGTAAAGTAAAATATTCTTTATTGTACACTAAAACCAAAACAATAGAAATAATAACAAAGATATTTGCAAGTAGATATTATAGGTTTTCTTGACAGACACGACGGACAGACAGACAGACAAACAACGAAGTGATCCTATAAGAGTTCCTTTTTTCCTTTTGAGTTACAAAACTCTACAAAATGCCTTCTGCCTTGCTATCTGGTTTTCCAATCCAATCCATCAGCCTGTTTGCGTTCACTGCTGGACATAGGCCTTTCCAAGAGCGCGCCACCAAACATGGTCCTCCGCCTTCCTCATCCATCCGCTCCCCACCACCTTCTTCAGGTCATCAGTCCAGCGGGCAGGAGGTCATCCCACACTGCGCTTACTGGTACGCGGTCTCCACTCCAGAACACGTCTGCCACATCGGCCGTCGGTTCAGCGACAGACATGACCTGCCCATTGCTACTTCAGCTTGAGCTATGTCGGTCGCTTTTGTTCTATTGCGAATTTCCTCGTTCTAGATTTAATCCCTGAGACTTGAGAGTGATTCCCAACATAGCTCGCTCCATATCGCGTTGAGTATTGATAAATTAACGGGCACGGATATAACACGCGAGTAGAGACAGTCGATATTGTCAATTCTAAATAATTTATTCATAGGTTGCTTGTTACCAGGAAACAAGAGTCGATTATATACTATAAACTGGTTTAGCGTGTAGATAAAATATCAGTAGGTGGTAGCAGCGTGGGATTTATTTAGTTTAAAGCATAATTCAATGCTCTAAATTAAATGGGTACTAAAACCTTTAGTGGTAATCTCTAATTCAGAGAAAATAAGACATTTAATTTTAGGAAAGCTGGATTATATGAATCTTGTTCGGTCAAACGGAGCTGGAGTTAAGGTATGAATTTTATTCAAAACAAAATATCAAAAGGTCCCATAAAAAGTAATGACATACTTTAAAGCAAACGGAAGAGGTTTTAATCAAAGGGAAGCAATTTAAAACTAATGATTTTTATGTCAGCTGCCAATTGCGAAATTTAATCATTGATGACTAATCAAAATCATGTTTTGTCAAGTATTCGTGATTGCGAAAGCTTTAATTAATTAAAACTACCCATGAGACCAATAATTAATCTATGATACTACCAATATTTTAATTATTAATTGTAAGCTAAAGTTACTAATTATTAATAATGTCGAAGAAAGACTACGGCAAGAAGAGCATTCCGATACACATTGATCCAACAGAATGTCCTTTTAGAGAATTTCGTGACAATGAACTGAGTCCAGATTTTTGGGGAATGGTAAGGCCGGCAGCTCGAGTAGTCATTGATGAACAGCTTGAAGCTGTCATTGAACTGCCGGGAGCGGTTACATGTACAATATATGTATGCAAATAGAAGACTAGTTCACTATGCAGTCGCAGCTTGAAGCAGTCAAGAATGCTTCCAGCTGCCCGTGTAAGGCCAGCCAGGTTTTGTCACGATGTGCTCGTTCACCATTAAGGCCGGCCATACACGGACTGCTCGAGCGGTTAGCCAGTGATCAACATACACGGACCCCTCGAGCAGTCAGAGTCAACAGCTTGAAGCTGCCATTGAGCATCGCTGCGTGCTGGGGATCGAACCCCCGGCCCTTTGTATAGGAGGCTGACGTCTTTACTACTAGGCTATCAGTTAAATTTTAGAACAGGTTATAGGAACTCCTGTTCAAATTTGAAGCTAAGCGAACTGTTGTCTGTCAGTCAGTCAGTGTTAGGATTTTATTAAGTACCGACTTAGATTATAACCTCTGGTCCTAGGGCCCGGCTGCGTTCCGAGCGGGTCATTTTGGCAGCAACGTCAGCAAAGTGAAGTCGGCTGTGGACCACGTGTGGATGGATGAGCAGACTCAGCCGTTGCCACGCTCGGCGAGGCACTACCTGCATGGTTGGGTACGGGCTGAAGAACTCGCTGAGAGGCGGTGGAACGCTGAAGCTGTGGTTTTTGAGGTATTGTTTAACCAGAGCCTTCAAAATAGGTTTCACTGTACGTAGTCGGCAGTCGACTTCACTGCCACTTTATGCAAGAACCAGGTTTCCAGTATTGAAGGTTTGGTGCGGGTCAGTGCCGATCAGTGCGGGTAAAAAAGCCCCAAATTATCTTATTAGCTCTCACATAAAGAGACCGGTAATAGGATAATATCAGGCTATTTTACCCTTCATCCTTGCAAGCAACCAACATCAGCAAAGTGACAGTGAAGTCGGCTGCGAACCACGTGTGGGTGGACGAGCAGACTCAGCCGTTGCCACGCTCGACGAGGCACTACCTGCATGTGTGGGTACGGGATGAGGAACTCGCTGAGAGGCGGTGGAACGCCGAAGCTGTGGTTTTTGAGGTATTGCTTAATCAAAGTAAGTACATTCAAAATTGGTTTCACTGTACTTACGCTTTTTCACTGTCAAATTTTGTTGAATTTTACAAAAAAATTGACGTTTAATGCGTCCACAGTGACATTGAGAGCGCCGTTGATGCAGGCATAGCCTTGTATGTGAGAGCTCAAGTCATGGGGCTATTTTACCCGCACCGCTTGGTATTGACCAGCACTGACCTGTCGTACCGGAAACCTTAACACAAATCCAATAATTCTACTCGATACTCTTTTAACTCTTTTTGTAGGAGACTGGAGACGGGAAGATGTCAACAATGGACGTTCAGCTCAGCCACGCCCAAGTGCTGCTCAGATCCTCCTTCTGCAGAAAAGTACTGTGCATTTGCTACGTACTGGAGAGAGCTGAAAGCTTAGTGGCAAGTCGATTTTATCCATGCTTTATATAAACTTACTAGCTTATGCCTGCGACTTCGTCCCCGTGGACTACACAAAGAACCCCCTTTTTTACCCCCTTAGGTGTTAACTTTTTACAAATCCTTTTTTTGCGGATGTCTACATCACAATAGCAATCTGCCTAATTACAGCCGATTCGCCCAGTAATTTGAGCCGTGCGTTGATAGATCAGTCTCTGTCGTTTTCGTTAAGAAACCCCTAAAAGGGTAAAAAAGGGGTTTGAAATCCACGCGGACGAAGTAGCGGGCATAAGCTAGTTATAATAAAACACTTTGTTATGTAATTTGAATAACTTTACGCAAAAATTTAAATCATCACCAATAACATAATTATTTATTATTAATGCTGAATTTTGATTTTTAACCGACTTTAAAAAAAGAGGAGGATCTCAACTCGTCGGATTTTTTATTTATTTATAAATAATAAATAGAGCGTAGTTCCCACTAGTGAAATACCAACATGCTAGCCCGATAAAAAAGATCGATCAACTAAATGTATAATAGATAATTATGTTATCAACAAATAATTAAAATAAGTTATACATAGTCACAAATATGCCCAATGATAAAGCATTTCACAATTTATTCAGCTTAAGGCGCATTACAACTTTTGTTCCGTTCCACAATGCCGGATCGATGGGTAATATTTAACCGAGGTATTTTGTAAATTAATGTATTCTATTTACTGGATACGGGAAGTTTTTAAAAATGCATGGTGTTATTCTCCCCATATTGTACAAGCAAATTTTTATTTATATACCTACCTCTGCTTTTTATAATTTACGCTATGCGCAGAAAAGTGTTTTAGTCTTTTACTTTACAATGTAATTTACGTGCTTTGAAATAAAAATAGTAATTTCTGAGTGTTTTGTCGAATCTGTTTTCTTAACCCGTGTTAGAATTCCAGAGTTTATCTATAAGACACTAGTTGTCCTAGATGAATGTTTTGAATTTTTGATTATAATCTACCATCAGAACTTCTTTTGAAGTCGGCTAATAAACCGTAATGCACGCCAGTGTTATTGGTAATGATAACAAGAATTTTACGAACATTAAACAGGAAGGAAATGGCCGAAGTATTTTTCCACCTCCCTATTTCCGCTGCGTTACGTCTAGTTAGCTCCAATTAAAGATTCCTGGTGAAAGAACAGAAAGAAAGAAAAGGAAAAACGTTCGGAACGTCAGCGAGATTGTTGTAATTGGCTGCTGAATACACTCGAGAATTCTAATAGTTCAGAACTTCAGGTGCATTCGAGAAGAAAATTAGGTTTCAGCGTACCTTACGCCAAAGCAGTGATAGCCTAGTGGTTAAGACGCATAATATTCTCAAAAGTGTGTGAAGTCTGTCAATATGAACTTGGCCAGGGTGGCAGACTTTGGCCTAACCCTTCTCAACCTGTGCTTAGTATTGGGCTGGGGATGGATTGATGATGTTTTTTTTAAAATTTATTGACTAGCGCTTGGTTGCAATAAGACCTTTATTTTTAACCGTTCAAAAATCGTAATGCGCCTCCTCCTTATTGGTAACTAGTTGATGCCCGCGACTTCGTCCACGTGAATTTAGTTTTTTAAAAATCCCGTGGGTACTCTTTGATTTTCTGGGATAAAAAGTAGCCTATGTCCTTCTCCGGGATGCAAGCATTTCTGTACCAAATTTCATCAAAATCGGTTCGACGGATGGGCCGCGAAATGTTAGCAGACAGACAGACAGACGCGCCTTCGCATTTATAATATTATAAGTATGGATATTAGTATGGATTAGTATGGATATGGATGATAACAAGAATTTTACGGAGATTAAACAGGAAGGAAATGGCCGAAGTATTTTTTCCACCTCCCTATTTCCGTTACGTGGACAGCAACGCGACAGCAGTAGCAATGCGGCAGTTCATTTGCTGTCTCTCTTCTTCTGCTTCTTATTTTGCTTTGTGGCTATTGCTGTCTCTCTCTAGCCGCTGTGACGTGTGACAGCAATGATCTCGAGATTTACGCTTGTCGCAAGCCTGTCGCGAGATCACCCGCGGGTGTCTTAAGGGGGCTCAGGACGGTGCTTTCTTCATACAAACGTAGGAGGGAAATTACTACATTACTTGATACTGTACGCTCTAAACTAAGTATTATATCGATTAATCTCGTCATTATCTAGGTTTATTGATATATGAAACATTGAAAAAAATATTGATTTTAAAGTTGCGAGGCTTAAAAGATTCCTATTTTAACAATAAATTTATGACTTTGGGCGTAAATAAATAAGATTAGGGGGGGTATGAAAATTCGAAAGAAATTTAACATTAGACATAGTTTATTTATTCATTAGTTGAAATAACTATACTTTGAAAACATAAACTCAGTAGTTTTTTCTCAAAAATACTTTTCCTAAAACCTTGATTTCGGTGAAAATCATCGTGCCTCTCACCTTTCTCATACTCTGATACTTTTCTCAAGTGAAAAGCAAACAGGTTCGGTCGGACGTATTGCGTCACTTTAATATTTATATTTTGGTCACAGGTCGAACACCAGTGGGAGAACTTTGTCGCCTCTATACCACCTGAGGGGTGGAGGGCGCGCTACCACATCTACTCGCCAGGGTTGAAGCCGGGGGGAGGGCAGCAGCATCGACCAACTTTATCCAAAAATGGTACGGGTTTCGAAGCTCAACGGCATAGCTCAACGGGTTGTGAAGCTGAAGTGGCAATTGGCAAGGGCACATAGTTCGTACAACCGATAGACGTTGGGGTCCCAAGGTGCTGGAATGGCGACCTCGCACCGGAAGACGCAGCGTTGGAAGACCCCCCACTAGATAGAAGGACGACATCAGACGAGTCGCAGGGAGCCGCTGGATCCAGGCGGCGCAAGACCGTGGCGTGTGGAAGTCCCAACAAGAGACCTATGTCCAGCAGTGGACGTCTATTGGTTGATGATGATGATGATGATGATGGTACGGGTTTCTCTTATATCCAATCCAATCAAATCCATCGTCATGTATGTGTCCACAGCTGGACATAGACCTTTTCAAGAGCGCGCCACTAAACACGGTATTACAGGGTGAAATAAAAACGCTAGCAAAACTTAGCGCTATGATTGTATTACCAATACACAATCCAATACCAGCAACCATTTGCCTTATTAGTGTTTAGCATTTTTCAAACCCCCAATGTATAGCGTGCAAACTCAGGGAAATGCACCGGCTACGACGTGATACCTATCTACGCAACATTCGTTGACCTCTAGCTTCAGTCTGATGTTTTATTTGCAATACATTGCGATCATTTAAAAATACAGATTTTTTTAAAAAAAACTTTATTTTGTGGTTACTTATCAGTAATCATCAGTGTCTTAGTTTTTGCTAGCGTTTTAATTACACCCTGTATAGTAGTTTGTATGCTTAGGTTGCTACCTCGTCCGGCTCTTCTACCTCGGGGCCTGGCGCTGCGTGTGGGTCACTGACCTGGTGCCAGTGGACGCGACGGACTCTCCTCTCCTCCCGTTCTCTCCGCTTCTCTGCCAGTCGCCAACAAAGTCAGGCACCAAGCAATCTTCTGTCGCTGTTACTTCCCACTGCGTGCATCTCTGGCCACTGCTGCTTTGCAAGGTTAGACACATTTAATAAAGAAAAACCGGCCAAGTGCGAATCAGACTCGCGCACTGAGGGTTCGGTACTACAATCGTATTTTATCGACATTTTGCACGATAATTCAAAAACTACTTACCTACTAGATCTCGTTCAAACTAATTTTCTGTGGGGGAGGGGGGGGGGCTGTGACATACGGACGGACAGACAGACAGACATGACGAATCTATAAGGGTCTATAAGGGCACGATAAATCAAAAAGTATGCATAAAAATAAATAAAAATCTTTGAAAATTACAAAAAACTAAATAGTCGTTCTTGAATATATTTTAATTTTGATGTTAAGTACCACAAATTAGCGGTTTTCCGATTTATTCATTTAGAAGATTTTCTGATTTATTCCTGTTGATGAAAAAATTCTTCATCCTTAGACCAAAAATATCACAATACGTTTAAGAAACACCAGAAATCATAGCAAAATTACAAATTATCCCCTTTATACCACAACGCTGAAGATTACTATTTGACATAGCTGTAATTCTTTGAGATAATAAACTAATAAATCCTTAACTCTCGACATCAATTTTCTATAACCACAAAACCTCGTCTCAGTTACTCAACTTGTTACCAACTCGACGTAACAATCCCAAAGGCATTTATCTATTGCGATACACTCTCAATACGAATACCTCAAGAGTATAGAGTATAGACTAAACTCGATGCCTTTAATACTAAGGTACTTAGTAAGTATAGTTCCCGGCAGTTAAATAATCGCATCTGACCTACGATGCGAGTGCGAGCTCGCGCAGGCACTGTTCCACGCGCTCGTGTACTGTGTACGGATGTAGCACTCACACTAATGACTCCTCACGCGCCATTTTAACTCTATGGGTCAACTGTCATGTGAAAAGTACGGTTCACATTTAAAATAAGGACAGGACGTTTGAAATGAAATTTGACACAAAAAGTTAAGATGGCGCGTGAGGAGTTAAATTTTACGCGTTATAAGTAGGTAGTAAATAGTAAAGCCTACAGACACCCAGTTACACAGATTTATGGCTGGTAACGAACTGGGGGCCATTCGCCTAATTATAAACAAAGATCGGCGATGCTTCCTATTTTACATTGATATACAATATATGGAAGGTCACCTTCATCCATACTAATATTATAAATGCGAAAGTGTGTCTGTCTGTCTGTCTGCTAGCTTTTCACGGCCCAACCGTTCAACCAATTTTGATGAAATTTGGTACAGAGATAGCTTACATCTCGGGGAAGGACATAGGCTTAGTACTTTTTATCCCGGAAAATCAAAGAGTTCCCCCGGGCTTTTTGAAAACCTAAATCCACGCGGACGAAGTCGAGGGCATCATCTAGTTCCAAATAAGCATCCAAACTAAATGACTCGACTAAGCCCGCGTGGATTTAGGTTTTAATTTTCAAGTAACTTTTAGATTACTTTTAGATGTCCTTCAATCACGTCGCAACGGAGCAACGGATCGACGTAATTTTTTGCATAGGTAGGTATAGTTTAACACCTGGAAAGGGACATAGGCTACTTTTTATTCCGGAAAATCAAAGAGTTCCCACGGGATTTTTGAAAACCTAAATCCACGCGTACGAAGTCGCGGGCATCAGCTAGTACGACTTCTTCTCAATCGTTCACTCTTGACAGAGTGGTCGTGGCTATGAATTCTTCACTGCTGCTCGTGCGATCTCCCTCCAGCGACTTCTGTTGTTGGCATTATGTGCACACACGGAGACAGGCGTGTGTGTTGCGGAGCGAATTAAGTCCGTCAGATTATACGTCTCTGAGTATCAAAGTGGCCACTGTCCTTCCAATGTGTTTCACTTATGCGGTATGCCTGATACTGTCATTGTGCATCGCTCGAGTTCCCTTTGTACGATATCAATTTTGCCCTTTTCTAGTAATACTCGTAAGTCGTACTTTCAATGTCCCTGCGCGGATTTTTTTTGTGTAGCTGGATGTTTTTACGACTATAAAGTAAGAAATGATGCTTCAAAGTATCGAGCCGTTTCCATTATGTTTAGGTCAAACGCCTGCGCTCATGAAACATTCATGACGCATTACTGTTTAATTGCTAATCAAAATTGAACAGGCGCTCCCCAAAGCCTCATCCATCTTGAACACTTAGGGCTCTATCACACTGCCTGACATTTTTTTACGTATTTTGGAAGACCCTTTATTTAATAATCACTGAGAAATAATTTATTTTTGAGGTACCAGTCAAATAGGTACCGAATTAATTTGACCTCTATACACTTTGCTAATAAAATGTTTATAGGCGCTATTGAAACTCGCCGCGCCCGATATGAATTCAGATGAAGACAACGATCTGAAGGATGAACCAATGCCTGAGTTTAATGTGTTACACGCCTTAACTGGCTCTGTGAGCCTAACCTATACTTTTAAGGGTAAGTCTTTTATTTAATATCATCATCATGATGGTGATGAACACAGGACTCCAGGTCAAAAGGTAGACAAAGACAGACAGACACGCTTTCACATTGAAAATATTAGTAGGTATGAAATGAATTTAGATTAACTTTTGCTGTGTCTTTTGTTTTGTCGCGACTTGGTTCGCGTGGACCACACAAATTTCAAACCCCTATTTTAGCCACTTAGGGGTCTTTTCTTTTATTTTTTATATATTTAGATGACTAGCTGATGCCCGCGACTTCGTTAGGATTTAGGTTTTTAACAGTCCCATGGGAACTCTTTGATTTTCCGGGATAAAAAGTAGCCTATGTCACTCTCCAGGTCTTTAACTATATCCATGCAAAAAATCACGTCGATCCATTGCTCCATTGCGACGTAATTGAAGGACAAACCAACAAACCAACACATTTTTGCATTTATAATATGGGTATTTTTTTGATTTCACGTCGCCTAATATTTGTCATAATGTCATCGATTTAGGATCAAACCGAGAGTTCCCTCACTTGGTCCACTCTCGTTTTACGCAATAAAATAAAACTGTTCAAGATAAGTTGATTGATGCGAAGTTGATACGCAAATATTGCCAGGTGCCGTTCTAATCAATCTCTCTGATTGATCAGGGTAACTCTTACGTACCTTGTAGCCTTTGACAAAGTTAACAGGCAAATTAGATTTGCGTCGACACGTGAATTAGTGAATACAGGAAACGCGCTACGAGTTACTAGTGATAAACCGATAACCGAAACCATGTCCATGTTGACAATGAAGAAATTTGGTACAGAGAAACTTGCATCCCAGGAACGGACATAGGCTACTTTGTCCCGGAAAATCAAAAATTTCCCACGAAATTTTTAAAACCTAAATCCATGCGGGCTTATGTAGTAAAAGTAAGATGTTGTCTGTTGTGTTTCTTGTTTAATTAAACTCTTTATAATATTTAAGTAATTTATTTTAGATTTTCTTATTACATTTATAAACTTATTCAAGACATAACTTGACACCAAAAGACCCCGAGCTAAGAGCAAACACAGAAACATTATCTATGAATGTCATAGACAACATCTTACTTTTACTACAATATCACTTAGTTTAAACCATGTATTTCAGGTTCTTCTTCTTCTTCTTCTTCGCTCTGGGCTGGTTTCCGCACTTAAACGTTTCCGTGTATTTCAGGTTATAGAGATAAAAATATACCAAGGTGAAAATTTTCAAGAATTTGACATCAGAATATTAATTTCATTTTTCCTAGATCCTGAACGGGTATGGAACCTCCTAACATCAGAAGTGCCGATGTTCTCGTGGGAAGATGATGACGTCACAACCATCAGCACGTTCAAGGCCAAAACCATCAAGAAGCAGCCCGCCAAAGATACTACTACAGTAGTCAGGGTAAGCTGTTAACCTCGTTTTTACACGACTCTCCAAAAAAGGGAGTGCAGTGTTTTCAGGGTTCATGTACGTGTGTTTATTCCACCATAACTTCTAAACGCCTGAAAATATTTGAATGTATGGGGTATTCTTGGAACCCTTACATCGTCTCGAGTGACATTGGCAATAATCTTTTTTGAAAAAAAATTATATGGCAGTTGCCAAATGCCAGTTTTCAAATGTAAATTTTTTTTTTGACGTGCCATTCGTGTTTTTTTAATTACGACTTATTGTCTTGGAAGTAGGTATTCTGAACCAGTGATAGATTGATTTCGAAAAAAAAAAACAGAATTACTATTTCAACCACTTATTCTTTAAAAATCAACAATCTAATACTTATCAGGCAGGGTGGCGGCCCCACCCCGAATGTTATGTTGACCTAGGTCACTATACAAATGCACTGTTTCGAATTTTTCCATTTACTTGTGCTATAAAGCAGCTAGGTTTGATTCCCTTGACTGGTCTTGATAAACATGACAGACAGATAATTATCCTATATAAAAAAATCCCTGAAGGGAACCCTAAAAATATTGGTTTCTTATTCCAAACATTTGGTTAACCAGCGCGGTTCCATGACGACCATCCTCGTGGAAGACACGAAGAATCTTCTTCCCTATGCTCTCCCGGGAATCTCTCCAGGACATGAGATGAGTATGCTGGTTACGATGGCCAGGGATCTGCCCTTGAAGAAACCTTTGCCTGAACCTGGTATCTCCATCATCATCATCATCATAATGATCAACCCATCGCCGGCTCACTACAGAGCACGGGTCTCCTCTCAGAGTGAGAAGGGTTTTGGCCATAGTCTACCACGCTGGCCACGTGCGGATTGGTAGACTTCACACACCTTTGAGAACATTATGGAGAACTCTCAGGCATGCAGGTTTCCTCAAGATGTTTCCCTGTACCGTTTAAACAAGTGATATTTAATTAATTAAAACGCACATATAACTCTGAAAAGTTAAAGGTGCGTGCCCGGGATCGAACCCCCGACCTCCGATTAGAAGGCGGACGTCCTAACCACTAGGCTATCACAGCTTGTGCTATGTGTCGAATATTATCGTTAAAACTTAACAGGGCTTACTTTAGTCGAGTAGAACAAGTCGAGTTTGCAAAATTTTGCTTGCTCGTTATTCCAAGGGTCAAGAGTTAATTAAATGTTTTCTAAAAAATGTAAGTACTATATCTAAATATATAAATGGAAAAGGTGACTGACTGACTGACTGACTGACTGATCTATCAACGCACAGCTCAAACTACTGGACGGATCGAGCTTAAATTTGGCATGCAGATAGCTACTTAGACGTAGACATCCGTTAAGAAAGGATTTTTGAAAATTCAATCCCTAAGGGGGTGAAATAGGGATTTGAAATTTGTGTAGTCCACACGGACGAAGTCGCGAGCATAAGCTAGTTTAGGATAAAGTTCAAGATTCTAATGCTTTGCTTTGTAGGTATTTATAACTAGCTGATTCCCGCGACTTCGTCCGCGTGGAATCAGGTTTTTAAAAATCCCGTGGGATAAAATCCGTGGGATTTTCCGGGATAAAAAGTAGCCTATGTAGCCAATCTCCAGGTCTTTATGCAAAAATCACGTCAATCCGTTGCACCGTTGCGACGTGATTAAAGGACAAACCAATAAACCAACAAACAAACACACTTTCGCATTTATAATAAGGGTACTTACTGATTTTGTAAAAATAACACCAAGCCAGAAGAAGCTTTCGTCTACCACAGCCTTGTTTTAACTATAAAATCATAAATAACTATTAAACTTTTCTTTGTAGATGTTCAACTATGGAAAACCTACCGATGGGTGGACTGGGCTCGAAGACATGGACTGTACGAAGCATTTGACTGTCCTCGCACAAGGTTCCTGAAAGTGAACGGCCTTCTGAAACTTTCCTATGCTCCTCATTTACTGAATGTTCATAGCACTGAATCGGTAATGGTTTTCAGAAATTTTCACAACCAAATGTAGAGTGCATCAGTTTTTGTTATAACATTAAAAGGATATCACTACCCGTAATATTATAAATGCGAAAGTGTGTTTGTTTGTTCTTCAATCACGTCACAACAGAGCAACGAATCGACGTGATTTTTTGCATGGGTATAGTTAAAGACCTGGAGAGTGACATAGGCTATTATCGCGGAAAATTAAAGAGTTCCAACGGGACTTCTAAGAACCTAAATCCACGCGGACGAATCGAGGGCATCAGCTAGTTGTATATAATTCTTTACATTTACAAGGTAATTTGATAAAGGTAATTGATCTGACGGATCGAAGGGAAACAGGTAAACTGGGAAATGCCACTTGCAAATTATTCAACCAGATTCCAGCTTGGGCATTCCCTCAAAATGATGATTTTTGATATCACCAGCTGCGCGATTGCGGTAGAATGACAGATACAATGTCACGATCGCAATCACCTCTGGTTGGTTGACGCTTGCTCACTAATGGCAAGAATCGCACAAATTCTGCCAATCACAACAATTGAGATTGTAATAATGATTGATGCAAGTTTTACGAAATCGCCCTACAGTAATTAGAAATTTGATTTAGACTGGTTTGAGGGTAATGTTAAAAAAATTGTAGATCACATACCAGTTCAGAGAAGAGCACGACAAAACTAATGTTATTCCACTAAAGAAGACTGTTAAAGAACTAGCGGCCATAGCCACGTCGGCCACGGCTCAGCAGTTACTGAAGGAGAAGGAAGAGTTGCGGCAATGGGTGTTGTATGGGCCGGTAATGATAAACACTTATTTAATGTTATTCCACCAAAGAAGGCTGTTAAAGAACTGGTGACCATAGATAGCCACGTCTGTCACGGTTCAGCAGTTACTGAAGGAGAAGAAAGAGTTGCGGCAATGGGTGTTGTATGGGCCGGTAATGATAAGCACTTATTTAATGTTATTGCACCAAAGAAGGCTGTTAAAGAACTGGTGACCATAGATAGCCACGTCTGTCACGGTTCAGCAGTTACTGAAGGAGAAGAAAGAGTTGCGGCAATGGGTGTTGTATGGGCCGGTAATGATAAGCACTTATTTCACTAAGCCAAAGCAAAAAGAGAATTATAGCTTAACTAGCTTATGCTCGCGACTTTGTCCGCGTGGACTACACAAATTTCAAACCCCTATTTCACCCCCTTAGGGATTGAATTTTCGAAAATCCTTTCTTAGCGGATGCCTACGTCATAATAGCTATCTGCATACCAAATTTCAGTCCGATCCGTCCAGTAGTTTGAGCTGTGGGTTGATAGATCAGTCAGTCAGTCACCTTTTCCTTTTATATATTAAGATTTAAGCTATAATTCTCTTTTTGCTTTGGCTTAGTGAAATAAGTACTTATTTAAACCACCATCAGTGCTCAGTAATGGATTGACATGATATGACAATATAGTAACTGTTTGCATTACTTACGTTATCACTTTTCAGCTACAAGAATCAGTAAGAAGTGTCACCATCCTATACTACCCGTCGATGTATCAATTCGCATCAACAGCCAGCAATCCTCAATCAAGAATAACAAGAACGTCTCTCAACAAAATGGTAGACGTGCCAGCACCAAAATCATCACCACTGTACCTCCAAATCGACGGACCAAATGAGAATGTCTTAAGGATTTCCTTAGCCATGCTCCATCCGAGGGTACTCTTCAACTGTGGTGTGCCCATACTTGATTTTATAGAGCCAGCGTATTTGATACTGGAGGTTTTTGAATGGTTCGTGGACTGTGAACTGCCAGTAGCCAAAGCGTATATAGAGACACGAGAATACAATTCTGTAGAGATTAAACTGCCTCCAGGGCGGCATTTTTGCAGGTTAGTTTATTAATTAATTAGATTAACTTAAAATCTTCAAGGCGCTGATTCTGTTGTCTTTCTCTAAACTAAATTCAGAGTGTCTGCATCTTTTGCTTTCTAATATTGCTAAAACTGGACGGAACATGAATTTTACATTTAAAGACTAAATTTTAGAGGACCCTAAAAATTTAAACAATAGGCTCGCGACTGGCAGCTAAAATTTGACAGCATTAAATTAAATTTAAAACTGTCAAACTGTGTCTGTCTTTTTCATATTACATTAGTAAGAAGAGGATGCGAATACTCTAAAATTTTGTTGTGCTCAGAATCAGTACCAATGAGTGTGTAATGACGTATGGAGCGGAAACGTGGACACTAACAGTTGGTCTCGTCCAAAAATTAAAAGCAGCTCAGCACTATGGAGCGAGATATTTGGGTATCTCTTGCATATACAATCCGAAACGAGGTAATTCGTAGGAGAACATAAGTGACCGACATAGCTCCAAGGACTAGAAGGACAAGGAGCAAGCTGAAGTGGGCACTGGGCAGGTCATGTCTGTTACAGAATCGGCAGCCGATAAGGCAGACGTATTCTGGAGTAGAGACCACGCAACGGGAAGTGTAGGTCGATCTCCAACCCACTGGGCCAATTTTCATGGATATAACTTGAAAAATTACGTAGTTTCATACTAACTTTCATCCTTTTTAAGACCCTTTATGGGGTGTAATTTTTCAATTCTTAGTTCTACTTCAAAAAAGGGACCTAATACTCACATAATTTAAATTTATTAACTACAGCGGTGGCTGTGCGTTGATAGATCAATCAGCCAGGCAGTCAGTCAGGACAAGTCTTTTTATATGTGGAGTAAATTAAAATAATCCATAAATTGTTAGGATCTGGGTGCACTCCCGCATGAATTGGCACGCCATGTTTCTGTCGGAGTCGTCATTGTTACTTGGCACGCGTGATGTGGTTCAGTGTGCGGCAGTCAGAGAGTGCCCTTGGGCTTCCCCTTTCTTTGCATACCTCGGCACTGCTTTATGTAGCGAGTTGCTTGGGTATCTATAATCTATAATATATATAAAAAGAAAGTTGACTGACTAATTGACTGGCTGACTGACTGACTGATCTATGGCATGCAGATAGCTATTACGACGTAAGTATCCGCTAAGAAACAGTTTTCGAAAATTTAACTCCTAAGGGGGTATAATAGGGGGTTGAAATTTGTGTAGTCAATGCGGACGAAGTCGCGAACATAAGCAAGTCATGGTATAAAATCCGAAACGAGGAAATTCGTAAAAATTCTTAGTGAGTGCTTACGTCACCTACTCAAGTACTCAAACAATTCATTTTTTCAATTTTTCAATCCAGCGGATTAGGTTGTGCGTTCTAAGATCACTCAGCCAGCCAATCAGTCAGAACAGGTCTTTTTATATGTGCAGTAAATTAAAATAATCCATAATTTGTTAGGATCTGGGTGCACTCCCGCATGAATTGGCACGCCATGTTTCTGTCGGAGTCGTCTTTGTTACTCGGCACGCGTGATGTGGTTCAGTGTGCGGCAGTCAGAGAGTGCCCTCCCGTTTCCTTGCATACCTCAGCACTGCGTTATGTAGCGTGTTGCTTGGGTATCTATAATCTAGATTATAATAAATAAAAGAGACAGCTGACTGACTGACTGATCTATCCAACGCACAGCTCAAACTACTGGACGGATTGGGCTGAAATTTGGCATGCAGATAGCTATTATGACGTAGGTATCCGGTAAGAAAGGATTTTTAAAAATTCAACCCCTAAAGGGGTATAATAAGGGTTTGAAATTTGTGTGGTCCACGCGGACGAAGTCACGAACATAAGCTTGTCATGGTGTAAATCCGAAACAAGGAAATTCGTCAAAATTTCTAGTGAGTAAATGCTTACGTCACCTACTCACACAATTTCAATTTTTCAATCCAGCGGATTAGGTTGTGCGTTCTTAGATCAGTGAGCCAGGCAGTCAGTCAGAACAAGTCTTTTTATATGTGCAGTAAATTAAAATATTCCATAAATTGTTAGGATCTGGGTGCACTCCCGCATGAATTGGCACGCCATGTTTCTGTCGGAGTCGTCTTTGTTACTCGGCACGCGTGATGTGGTTCAGTGTGCGGCAGTCAGAGAGTGCCCTTGGGCATCCCGTTTCCTTTCAAACCTCGGCGCTGCGTTCTCTAATTGGATACGAGTGAATAAATCCACTCTCAATATGGCGGCGAATGAAAAGGATTTTCTAAAGTAAGTTTACGCGATCTTCTTTAATCACAAAATAATTTAAAAAATTATGGTACTGCGATTAAGCAAATAATTCATCCAAGTTATAAATATCATTTGCTTTAACGGTGAAGGAAAACATCGTAGAAAACATTATGGAGAACTCTCGGATATGCAGGTTAGGGTTACCCACCTGAATTTTAGTTTATTTTACTTATCAGGTTTAATTTTTTTAATTTTTTTCTATTTTTTTCGTTGTTGGGTTGCGGCTTTTTAAACTTTCTATAGATCACTACTTTAGTTCAATGATTTTAATTTTATGACTATCATTAATATTTCAGAGCTTATCAACCAGATTTGCAATGGGACTCTGAAGTAGTAGGCTATGACAAAGCCCTGGTCCACTGGATGTTCAAACAAGCATTACAATCTCTGTTGTGTAAAAGACTCTTAACAAACGACTTTCACGCAGTATGCACGGTTCTTAGGTCATACTTCTGTGATCCTGACTTTGGCATGCCTCCAAAACCTAAACCCCCTAAATCTTTGAGGGCCATCGCTGATATGGATCCTTGTGATTGTGTTATGCCTGAAGTTGAAGAGGTCGAGGCAGTGGAAGAAGACGTGATGGAGGAACAACAGGTTATTTATTTTTCTTGTCACAACTTGAGTATCTTCAAGGCAAGAGTGTATAGGTAGCTTCTAGACAAACTTGCTCCAACCTAGGTCTCATAACTTTGCTTTCATTGCTTCAAACGCAAGCCAAGTGCTGTAATAAATAAAAACGATAATTTAATATTTTATTTGATAAATAGAAAAGCACCACGATCTTGTCATGATGAAAATTATTGATTCAATCTTTAAACAAACCGTCAGGTTGCGAGTCAGACTCGCACACCGAGAATTCCGTACTCGGGTAATTTTTTTCGGTTCAGTAGTTGCAGAGATTACCCCCGTACAAACAAACCAACAAACTTTACTCTTTTTATAATATTAGTATAGATAGTATAGATTTAAATGTTACTCTAGGTTACTGAAGAAAAACTAGCGATAGACCCAGAAATGATGAACAAGCTGTTCAGCCATCCAGAACCACCTTCAACTTCCCAAGTCTGTGACCTCGCTACCGAGGAGCTGCCTTGTGGTGTACTGAAAGCTGAACGGGATAAAACCATAAGAAGACACGAGGCAGCTACATGTATCCAGGCGCACTGGCGAGGCGCTTGGGCAAGGAAATGTTTGACTGATCATGTGCTGATTACAACTGATGTTTTGAAAATGGTTAGAATATAGGTACTTTTCAGGGTTCGTTACCCGCAGGGTACGAAAGGGACCCCAATATAGCCTCTGCTGTCCATCCGTTTGTCCGTTCCGTACGTCTGTCTGTCAGCGAGCTGTATTTCATGAACCGTAAGAGGTATAGAGAGTTGGAATTTTCAAAAGAGTGTGTGTTTCTATTACCACTATAACAGCAAATAATAAAAACTTCAACGTTTTCTTCTTAATTTGATTTATGGCTTTCAGTAGTGCCACACCGAGCAAACTTCAACGCAATACTAATTCTGAATACTTAGTGAGAATATTGGAATCAACTTTTTACATTATTTGGTGTGAAATCGCAGTCAAGATTAACTTCATACTAGAAAAGTTCGTGTCACCAAGCGATTTGACTTTCCGGTCGGATACAGCCACAGACTACCACCACCAGACGCCTAATAGCGGGACACTCCCGATCACCAAGCTTAGGTAGTTATGTAGCATAAAAGTCAGCCCACGCCCGTTCGGTACCCTCACTCCGCACATTGTTTTGATGACGTGACTTTTGAGTCCACCAATCACAACAAAGCATTCTCCCCTGTCCTCCGCCAACATTTTGCGATTTTGTTTTCATGCCTTGTATATATGCGTACTCTTGAGGTTGAATTATCTGTGGATGCAGCACATGGACCAATAACTCCATGGTTATCGGTTTATGCCATGCATCTTCCAAGTTAACCCACTACCATCTTAGAAGTTTTTTTTATTTTTTTATAAAGAATATTAGCCATATTAAATGACTAATATGCCCCTTTCCTCTCCAATTAAGCGTCAGGCTTGTGCTAGGACTAGGTACGACAAAAGTGCAACGGGCGGGGTTTGAACCGTCGACCTTTCGGTTTTCAGTCCACTCCTATACCGGTTGAGCTATTGAGGCTCTATTAAGTTCATCACCAATTACCAACAACAGACAAGTGCTAACATGAATAAAAAATTATTCGCAGATCATGGAGAACGCGTTTGGAAATTTGGAAGCATTGTCAGCTCTGATGAATGAATTCTTCCTGATGTACCCTGGAGCAAAATACGCATACTCTGTAGCGTCTGCGCTTTCTGGAGTAACGGGACTCCATCAGTACAATGGAACATCATCAATTACGCCTAAATGTAAATATCTAATGTTCCATCATTATCATAGTTTCCACCATCATCAATTAGCACATTGAAGTGGGCTAGTGGGCTAGTCATATGTGCCAGATGACAAATGGATGGTTTTTTTTAAATAGAGATAGCTAGCAAACGAGCAGGCGGGTCACCTGATGTTAAGTGATTACCGCCGCCCATGAACATTTGCAGCACCAGAGGAACCGCCGATGCGTTGCCGGCCTTTTAGGAATTTGTTGGTCCGCCCCTTGAATAACCCCATGTTGTAATCTAAAGTGAACACCGCCGAAGGGAGTCGATTCCACAGTTTGCATGTGCGTGGAAAGAAGGATTTGGCACAACAGGTGGTCGAAGTGCTCCAGAAACCCAGGTGGTGAAGGTGAAATTGATTGCGGTGAAGTTGGAGAAAAAGGAGGGTGGAATGAGATCAAACAACTCTTTGGAACACTCTCCATTATAGAGGCGATAGAACACGCAAAGAGAGCTTACATCTCTGCGGTGTTCCAGGCTTTCCAACGAGCCGGTTAGTTTGGGATCGTCCACAAGGCGGCTGCCTTTGGATCCGATCGAATGGAAGGAGTTGGTTGAATCGAAATGTTGAAATCGAAAGGTCCTCAAATAGAGACCGCGTCTGCCGTCTTGGCAAACGGAGTGCAGGGCGCCCTTACAACAAGATGGTGCGACGACATTTAGAAAGTGGCTGGAATTGGATACAAAAAGCTGAGGATAGTGATGGTGGGCTCTATTTAAGACGGGCATATGTTTAACAGTGGAAGTGTTCCTCTTCTGTCCTCTCTAGTTGTCCAAGTCAGAGAAGTAACGCCGATTTATTTTCTCCAATTAATTATATTAGGTTCGGCCACTAGGTTTTACATCTCTTGGTTCTTTCTTCAAACATCACCTAATTATTTAATTCGATTTCAAAGGTAAATGGATCCCATATTTTCAAGGAGTATTCTACTGTCATGCACCAGTCAAGGTACATCTAGATTTGCAAAGCTCTCTGCCGTTCTGTTCCATTGCTGTCTACGACAACGACAATGGGAAACCGATGCCGCAAGTTTATAACGCCCATGTCATTTTCAATTTTAAGCCTAACGACAACGGGTAAATCTTTTTCTTCTTCTTGCGCTTGTTCCTATTTTTTCTCCTAACGGCGCCGGCGGTTACGCACTCATTTCATTCGATCCGAGTCCGAGAAAATACGTTCGTTTTTGTTTTGTATGATAGCTTATGACATGTCACGGATGACGGATAGAACTCGGATGACGGAAGTGTAATGCTTAATTGCCGTAAGTGCCAGTTTCGAGTCCAAAGCATAGATCGAATAACCAATAGATATTGGGGCACTAAGATTCTGTAATGGCGACCTCAAACCGGCGGGGTGATTTCGTATCTCGCGACAGGCTTGCGACAGACGTCGCGATCATTGCTGTCAAAACAGCGGCTAGAGAGAGACAGCAATAGCCACAAAGCAAAATAAGAAGAAAAAGAAGAGAGACAGCAAATGAACTGTCGCATTGCTACTGCAACGTTTTACGTAATAATAAAAGTTTCGTCAAAATCGGTTGAACAGATGGGCCGTGAAAGGCTAGCAGACAGACAGACAGACACACTTTCGCATTTATAATATTAGTATGGATTACAGATACACCATAATGGGTCACGGTACCCTACACGAACCACCAGGCGCCAGTTCTGAGACCCACTGGCAATTGACAGTCCTCTCATCCACTGCTGATGTCTTCCATGTCTGCGACAATGATATAGATTCGTGCAAAGAACTGCACTTGACGCAGTCTAACAAGCTGCATATAGATGAAGTGTTTATACCGAACAGGAGGAATATCCTTGGAGGAGTTCAGATATCAGTGCTTAGACAGGAGTATGTTAGTTTCAGAGCAGCTGCTACATCACCTGAGGTAATTTAATTTCTAGGGTTCCGTACCCGCCACGTACGTAGCCAGCGGGACCCTATTACTAAGCCTCCGCTGTCCGTCCATCCGTCAATCCCTCTGTCTGTTAGCGGGTTGTATCTCTTGAAGCGTAATAGGGAGAGAGTTGAAATTTTCCCAGAATGTGTATTCCTATTGCCGCTATAACAATCAATAATAAAAATTTCAAAATGGCCGCTATGAAAATGTGAAAAGTGTGTTTGTTTGTTGGTTTGTCCTTCGATTACGTCGCAATGGAGCAATGGGTCGACGTGATTTTTTGCATGGGTATAGTTTAAGACCTGGAGAGTGACATAAGCTACTTTTTATCCCGGAAATTCAAAGAACTCGCACGGGATTTTTAAAAACCTAAATCCACGCGTACGAAGTGGGCATCAGCTGCTAGTAAGTAATAAAATTTCAAAATGGCGCTATAATCAAAAAAAAATATTATTTCTTGTTCGATGGTCCGGAACCATTTCGTATGCGTGTCCGCCTCGCACTTTACTGATTTTTTCAATTTTTTTTAGGGTTCCGTACCTCTAAAGGAAAAACGGAATCCTTATCGGATCACTTTGTTGTCTGTCTGTCTGTCTGTCTGTCAAGAAACCTACAGGGTACTTCCCGTTGACCTAGAATCATAAAATTTGGCAGGTAGGTAGATCTTATAGCTGACTTTTGGGGAAAAATCTGAAAACCGTGAGTTCGTGAACACAAAAAAAATTAAATTGTGGTCATGAACTAACAATAAGTATTTTCAATTTTCTAAGTAAGGTAACGATATCAAGTGGGGTTCATATGAAAGGTCTTTACCTGTAAATTCTAAAACAGATTTTTATTTATTTTTATATATCATAGTTTTTGAGTCATCCTGCAAAATGTCGAAAAAATACGACTGTAGTACGGTACCCTCATTGCGCGAGCTTGACTCGCACTTGGCCGGTTTTTTTTTTTGTTTTGCAGCTGGAAATGGAAGCAATCCTCTACTCTATCTCGCCACAGGGCGTCGCACAAGAGTTGGATAGATGTTCGGGCATCGGAGAGTTGTATTGGCCTTATATTAAACTAGACTCGATTCATGTGACTTTCAGTTCGAGGAGTGCGAAGATACGATCTATTGCGTCATCAGCGAATTTGTCTTTGGTAAGAAAATAGTCAGAAATGAGGAGATCCGTAGGAGAACTAGAGTAACCGACATAGCTCAACGGGTTGTGAAGCTGAAATGGCAATGGGCAGGGTACATAGTTCGTACAACCGATAGACGTTGGGGTCCCAAGGTGCTGGAATGGCGACCTCGCACCGGAAGACGCAGCGTTGGAAGACCCCCCTCTAGTTGGACGGACGACATCAGACGAGTCGCAGAGAGCCGCTGTATCCAGGCGGCGCAAGACCGTGGCGTGTGGAAGTCCCTACAAGAGAATGTCCAGCAGTGGACGTTTATTCCTTGATGATGATGATGATGATGATGATGATGAAGAAGAAAATAGTACAGTTGTAGCCTAGTGGTTAGGACGTCCGCCTTCTAATAGGAGGTCGGGGGTTTGATCCCGGACACGCACCTCTTACTTTTCGGAGTTATATGTCACTTGCTTTAACGGTGAAGGAAAACATCGTGAGGAAACCTGCATACCTGAGAGTTCTCCATAATGTTCTCAAAGGTGTGTGAAGTCTACCAATCTGCACATGGCTAGCGTGGTAGACTATGGCCAAACCCTTATCACTCTGAGAGGAGACCCGTGCTCTGTAGTGAGCCGGCGATGGGTCGATCATGATGATGACTGTGAAAGACGTTAATAAAGTCTGTCCCGGCTTACTCACGTGTGTAGTCGACGTTAGCCCGACTAGTTTCGAACGCACGTGCGTCCCGCAGTCAAAGTCCGCGGACGGACTCCCTTGAAAAAGGACCCCGGATGGGTTCGAAACTAGTCGGGCTAACGTCGACTACACACGTGAGTAAGCCGGGACAGATAGTATTTATAATGGAAATCACTCACGGTAGTTTAAACGTTAATAAAGATTATTCCGAACAGGTACAGAGAAACTCGGTATTTGCAAGTGCCCGTTCCCTGAAGACACCTAAGACACAAAGAACGAGCGCGAAAACTAAGTCGACGACCAAGGTTAGTACCTATACTGACAACTAGTTCATGCCCGTGACTTCATCCGCGTGGATTTTTTTAAGTTCCTTGGCAACTCTTTGATTTTCCGAGATAAAAAGTATCCTATGTCACTCTGCAGTTCAATATTTATAACCATGAAAAATATCACGTCAATCCGTTGCACCGTTGCAACGTGTTTGAAGGACAAACCAACAAACCAATAAACCAGCTTACCAATAAACCAACAAACAAACACACTTTCGCATTTGTAAAACGACAAAACGACGACGTAACGTGGGATGACCTCCCTGGTGCAGTGATGAGTGCTGAGGCCTTATAAGTGGGAGGTCCCGGGTTCGATTCTTATAGGAGGGGCAGTTTGGGAATTTATATTTTCTGAATTGTATCTGGTCTGGTCTGGTGGGAGACTTCGGCCGTGGCTAGTTACTCTTACCACCCTACCGGCAAAAGATTTAGCGTTCCAGTGTGAATGTCATGTAGAAAATATAAACCACCGTAAGGAATTTCACCCTCACCACCTGGGTGTCTGTTGCACTTCGACCGTCCGCTGTGCCAGATCCTTCTTTCCACGCACATGCAAACTGTGGAACCAACTCCCATCGACGGTGTTCCCACTAGATTACAACATGGGGTTATTCAAGGGGCGGACCAACAAATTCCTAAAAGGCCGGCAACGCATCGGCGACGTTCCTCTGGTGCTGCAAATGTTCATGGGCGGTGGTAATCACTTAACATCAGGTGACGCGCCTGCTCGTTTGCTCGCTATCTCTATTTAAAAAAATAAAAAAACCAATCGGTTCAAACTCCGCCCGTTGCACTATTGTCGTACCTACTCCTAGCACAAGCCTGACGCTTAATTGGAGAGGAAAGGGGAATATTAGTCATTTAACATGGCTAATATTCTTTAAAAAAAAAACAGGGGTAGGTACATAATATGGGTTTAATAAAACAGCCATACCCCTTCTAAGTCAGCTCTCTTCCATGTAAGAGTGCACTTTACCATCAGGTGAAATCATAGTCAAGGGCTAACTTGTGTCAGAATTTAAAAAAAAACAGAAAAACTTATGTACTGAAGAAAAATATCAACTTGATAGAATTGTTCATTTCGATTATTGCTTTTTTTTTTTTTAGATTAAGGATGTCAAACCATTGGAGCCTAAGCAATATACAATTAAGTAAGCTTTGTTAATTTACTAGCTTATGCTCGCGACTTCGTCCACGTGGACTACACAAATTTCAAACCCCTATTTCACCCTCCTAGGGGTAGAATTTTCAAAAATCCTTTCTTACTGGATTCCTACGTCATAATAGCTATCTGCATGCCAAGCCTACAGCCCGATCCGTCCAGTAGTTTGAGCTGTGCGTTGATAGA
Source organism: Maniola hyperantus (assembly GCF_902806685.2). Classification (NCBI taxonomy): domain Eukaryota; kingdom Metazoa; phylum Arthropoda; class Insecta; order Lepidoptera; family Nymphalidae; genus Maniola; species Maniola hyperantus. Next base: position 1,473,952 of record NC_048548.1, on the reverse strand, counting down.
TCAGCCAGTCAATCAGTCAGTCAACTTTTCCTTTTATATATTTAGATTAGATGGTGCCTGCGACTTTATTGGATTTAGGATTAAGAAAATCCCGTGGGAACTATTGATTTTCCGAGATGAAAAATAGCCTTTGTCCGTCTCTGGGATTCAAGCTATCTCTGTACCTTTGTCAGAATCGGTTAAGTGGATGGGCTGTGAAATGGTAACAGACAGACGGACGGACAGATAGATGGACGGATAGACAAACAGATTATCGTGGCGTTAGTATGGATACATTATATATAATATCTATCTATCTATCCGGCTGTACTCACGTGTCTAGTCGACGTTAGCCCGACTACTTTCGAACCCATCCGGGGTCCTTTTTCAAGGGAGTCAGTTCGCGCACGCGTCGTGGTTGAGACTGCGAGCTGCGCGTGCCGCTGCCCGTAGAGCCCGTTGTAAGTTTGGCTGAGGGGGGGGAAACAGCTGCAGATCGTCTCCCGACAGTTCTTGCTAATCTTCATCGCTGGAGCTGTCACCGTAATCCAGTCAAGCGGAGCTAAAAGTGTCCTGTCCCACGACTGATGCCCTTGTCTTCGCTTTAAAAACAAAAAGTGGAAATCAGTCACGAAACGCTAAAAAAGTATGGATACACTTGTTAAATAAAATATTATCATCATCAGAGTGACAGCACCTAACGGATGGCCGCTGACTGTTGCCCAGTGGACCAGAGTAAATGAAGTACGTAACACGCACGAGGAAGAAAAGCTGGACATTAAAGCATCAAAGAAACCAATGTCGAAGGATAGGGTTAGTACCAGAAAAATTTATGTTGTGATAGAAATAGAATAGAATTATGTTTTTAAAAATCCCGTGGGAACTCTTTGATTTTCCGGGATAAAAAGTAGCCTATGTGTTAATCCAGGGTATAATCTATCTACATTCCCAATTTCATCCAAATCCGTTCTGCCGTTTTTGCGTGATTGAGATTTCTAATATTATAGTAGGAAAGTAGGATAGTAGGATATTAGAATTAGGATTAAGATGCATAGGTAAAAAAACCACTCTTCTCATCAGAGTAAATCACCAGAAGCCCTGTACCGACCACAGCCGGGTGATGCTTACGTGGAGCTAGAATGTTCTCTGGCAGCCGGCGGAGGATCCCAGGCCAAGCGTGATGATGAGAGGGATCTGCAGTTCGCTGCTGAGAGAAAAAGTTGGGATATGCTCGAGCCGGGGAGGAATCTAAGAGGATCCGAGATTAGGTAAGTTATTAGTGACTGAGTGTTAGCATCAGAAGATAAGATTCTCTATGAAGAAAAAGCGGTAGATTATCTCTTTCTAAAATTTGAAAAAAAAAAAAACATTTAAGTTTCTGCATAATTTTCTTTACGGAACACTGAATTTGCATAATAAGTATCAATTCATCATACATCATCATCATGATCGACCCATTGCCAGCTCACTACAGAGCACGGTCTCCTCTAAGAATGAGAAGGGTTTGGCAATAGTCCACAACGCTGGCCATCTTCTTCTTGTTCTTATTCACTCTGGGCTGGTTTCCACACTTAAACGTTTCCGTCTGTTGTACGTGCATCGCCCCTCCCCGCCGAAGTCTTCACTCCAGCCATCCAAGCTCGCTCCAGAAGCCAAATAGACCGCCCAGGTTGCCGAGGGCTTCATGGGAACCCAAATGGCGTTCGTGTTGTTCTGCTACGCCCGTGCACTCTAGGAGTACGTGCGTCGGCGTTTCATCGACCTCCATGCAGGCCCTGCACAGAAGACTGTCGGTGACACCTATAACGAAAACGTGTTTGTTTAGTGGGCTATGTCCTGTTATGAGTCCCACCACCTTCCTAAGTTTACCTCTGTCCAGGCGGAGTAGTTTGTTAGTTTGTCGTTTGTCTATGTTAGGAAAAGCCTCTTTCTTTGGCTTGCCTACAGTCTGTTGTGTTAGCCCATAGTTGGGAATGTTCTTTTAATGTTAGTTCATGCAACCAGGTTTTATACTCACTGAAGGGTATGGGTACGATAGGCTGACAACGCTGACCATGTGCGGATTGGAAGACATAAAAAGTCTAGAATACGCAATTACGCCTATGCTAAAAGAAATCGTAAAATTTAATTAAGTGTTACATTAGTTAGCAATTTAGAATATTGCTCCGTTATTAAATTAGTGATATTTCAAAGCTGCAATAGTATAATTATTTGTATTTTAATTAAACTAACGCTTTACAGGAAAGATTTCAGAACGGAATTCCTCGAGGTGGCGCTGCAACCGCCCTCCCCAAGCTTACGGACTGTTACAGAGGTTAGAATTATAATTAAATTCTTTATTTCTTTGTTTAGGCTTTTGAGAATTTCTAAAATAACAAATAAATTTTATCTATGCTTCTTGATTATGAATTCAAAATGCATCCCTTATTTATTGCCATACTTTATTCACTGCACCTAAAAGGTTAGTGGTTAGGACGTCCGCCTTCTAATCGGAGGTCGGGGGTTCGATCCCGGGCACGCACCTCTAACATTTCGTAACAAACAACAACAACACGAACGTCGAACAAACGTTCCTCCCAGTGTTGGGGACAATACACAGAGATACTTTCAGCTATCCATACTAATATTATAAATGCGAAAGTGTGTATGTCTGTCTGTCTGTCTGCTAACTTTTCACGGCTCAACCGTTCAACCGATTTTGACGAAATTTGGTACAGAGATAGCTTACATCCCAGGGAAGGACATAGGCTACTTTTTATCCCGGAAAATTGAAAAGTTCCCACAGGATTTTTAAAATCCTAAATCAACGCGGACGAAGTCGAAGGCATCATCTAAATATATAAAAGAGAAATACCACTCACTGACTGACTGACTAATCACGAAATCTCAGAAACTATAAAGCCTACAAACTTGAAATTTAGAAGGTAGGTTCTTTCTAGGACCTAGGTGTCAGCTAAGAAACGGTTTTGAATAATTCCCCCCCTAAGGGTGTGAAAGGGGGGGTCGAAGGTTGTATGAAAGTCCTATGTTTTGAAGTTAGAGACGTGAAAATCGACATTTAGGTTATTAGCTTTAAATAATAAAAATCTGTATGATTCAATTTGGGAAATTCCCCCCTTAAAGGTGGTAAAATAGGGGGGCAATGTTTTTATAGAACAGTTTTAACAATTGTTATTTTTACTTGAAGTTTTAAATGTAGGCTATTTCGAGGGGGTAGGTATCAGATAAGAAAGGATCTAAATAAATTCCCCCCCCTAAGGAGGTAAAATGGGGGTGGAAGGGTTGTATGAAAATCCTATGTTTTAAAAGTTAGAGAAATGAAAATTGGCATTTAGGTATTCTGGGTTCCGTGTCTTAAGGTGAGGCTGACTGAGTAGGTAATTGAGACCTTTTGCAGCGGGAAAATTTCAGATCTCATGAGAAACCAGAAATTTTACGCGGACGAAGTCGCGGGCATCTGCTAGTCTAGTATAAAATAAGGAAGGCTGGCTCTCTCTATCCATATGGAACTCCATAATGTTTTCCAACATGGCCTGGTGAACTGGCTCTTCTCATTCTGAGTAGATGGATTGTTATGTGAATGGATTGTTATGTGAATGGATTGGTATGTGTATGGATTGTTTTGTGAATGGATTGTTATGTGAATGGATTGGTATGTGTATGGATTGTTTTGTGAATGGATTGTTATGTGAATGGATTGTTATGTGTATGGATTGTTATGTGTATGGATTGTTATGTGAATGGATTGTTATGTGAATGGATTGTTATGTGAATGGATTGTTATGTGAATGGATTGTTATGTGAATGGATTGGTATGTGTATGGATTGTTTTGTGAATGGATTGTTATGTGAATGGATTGTTATGTGTATGGATTGTTATGTGAATGGATTGTTATGTGAATGGATTGTTATGTGAATGGATTGTTATGTGTATGGATTGTTATGTGAATGGATTGTTATGTGAATGGATTGTTATGTGTATGGATTGTTAATTCTCTAAATAAAGACTCGAAATCTGTTGAAGTTAAAAATTTATTTTCAGGATACCTATAGCGAACTGGAAGGAGAGGGAAAAAGTAAGTTTGAAATAACGTAAATTAATATTGTTGCCAATTGAATGAAAACATGTCGTAGGAGTCATGGTGAAAAGTCCTGGAGTGGAGACCGCCTACACATCCAATCTACCAGCCTGTTTGCGTCCACTGCTGGACATAGGCCTTTCCAAGAGCACGCCACCAAACACGGTCCTCAGCCTTCCTCATCCACCCGCTCCCCACCACCTTACCGTAATCGGGAATAGCAGGGCTGCCGGGAACTGGGGGCCTTTGTCTGTTGGCGCTGCTCATTAGAAGTAATGCCCATACTGACCACGCTGGGCAGGCGGGGTGGTCAGCGCAGGGCTGTAGGCCATTTCGCACCAGTGACGCTGCTGCCCGTCTCTGGTCTGTGTTATTTAAAGCCAAGCCATTGTTATCCCGCCATTCTTCGGTCGTCATATCCTCGTTCGCTGATTCGCAGGGGGCACCGCGTGCAGGTGAGGTTGACATTTGGGGTGTTAAGATGTTGGTGCACCCCCTTACCCCCCCCCCCCCCCCCCCCTACACATACCTAAGCGGAATCCAGCACGATGGACCGGCAACATAAAGAAGCGGGCGAGAAGAGGCTTGATGAGAAAGGCAGACATGGAAAAGTGGAAAGGCTAAGTCCTGTGGGCGAAAATAGGCTCATGATGTTTATTATGTTTCTACCACCGTACCGTACCGTTCAATGCTGATGCGTTCCGAGATCAGTGTTTCCTGCCAATTATAATACGGGTATTACCTTCTAGGCAAACGCGTCCCATCTTAGGCCACATCATCACTTCCCATCAAATGTGATCGTGGTCAAGCCTGCGCCTATAATGAATAATAAAAAACTTACTATAATTGAAATACCTAACTACTTATAAAATTATTTTTCTATGGGTTTTTTCTGTTAATTTCAGAAGATATCCGTTTTTTCGCTAATCAGCAAGGTCCTTCTCCTGTGACTGAAAGTGACAGTAAGTGATCACAATTACTGTAATAAAAAAGTAAAAAAAAAACCTTGACTGAAATTATTTTCAAACTAGCTGATGGCAGCGACTTCGTACGCGTGGATTTAGATTTTTAAAAATCCCGTGGGATCTTTTAGATTTTCTGGGATAAAAGCTTATGTCACTCTCCAGTGGCCCTACCGCGGTTGTTTGACAGCTACAAATCGCAATCATCTCTGATTGGTTAATGCTAGCTCACTATTGGCTACAATGCATTGCACAAATTCAACCAATCAGAACAATTGAGATTGTAACAACTAGTTCATGCCCGTGACTTCATCCGCGTGGATTTTTTTAAGTTCCTTGGCAACTCTTTGATTTTCCGGGATAAAAAGTAGCCTATGTCACTCTGCAGTTCAATATTTATAACCATGCAAAATATCACGTCAATCCGTTGCACCGTTGCAACGCGTTTGAAACACAAACCAACAAACCAATAAACCAACAAACCAGCAAACAAATAAACGAACAAACAAACACACTTTTGCATTTATAATAAGGGTATTTTCCGGGGTAAAAAGTAGCCTATGTCACTCTGAAGGTCTTTATCTATACCCAGGCAAGAAATCACGTCAATCCGTTGCTCCATTGCGACGTGATTGAAGGACAAACCAACAAACAAACAGACATTCACATTAATTATAATAGGGGTAGTGATCACAGTATTAGATAATACCTATGACCAGTGGCGTGCACAGGGTTTGAAGCCAGGGTAGGCATTAGTTAGGTGAGAACCTTTTAATACTTACTGGCTGGTCATATTGAAAAATATGCATTGAGCTATTACAACTGGGGTAAGCAGTGCATTTATGCCTTTATGACCTGCACGCCACTGCCTATGATTCCAGCTAAGAGCAAGTCAATTTAATTTAAAAAAAAACTATGTAGTGATTAGTTAGGTAAGTACTTAAGGTATTGGTATTGGTTACGAAACACGAAAACTGGAGTCTTTTGGTTTCAAAGGTTCCATTCCAAGAAACACTTTGTAAAGTTGAGTCGTAGGACTTAGTTAAAACTCAGTAGAAACAAAGTTTCGTACCAGTTGCGAAATGCAAATTCACTGGCAACTGCCGAAGTTTCGTGGTTTCAAAGGGCTTGTTAAAATCTATTAGAATAAATGAATGGTTTTAAATTTAATAAAAGTTCCCTAAAGAGAAACGCAAAAAAAGCAGTGTTAGCCTAGTGGTTAGGACGTCCGCCTTCTAATCGGAGGTCGGGGGTTCGATCCCGAGCACGCACCTCTAACTTTTTGGAATTATGTGCGTTTTAATTAATTAAATATCACTTGATTTAACGGTGAAGGAAAACATCGTGTGGAAACCTGCATGCCTGAGAGTTCTCCATCATGTTCTCAAAGGTGTGTGAAGTCTACCAATCCGCACATGGCCAGCGTGGTAGACTATGGCCAAAACCCTTCTCACTCTGAGAGAGACCCGTGCTCTGTAGTGAGCCGGCGATGGGTTGATCATGATGATGATGAAAAGTTCCCTAACGAGTAACGAACTCCGTGTTGCGGTGGTGGGCGCTGTGGTATCCCATACACTTTTTATCCCAGAAAATCAAAGAGTTCACACGGGTTTTTTTTTTTAATCTCATTCTACGCGTACGAAGTCGCGGCCATCAGCTAGTAATTCATAATATAACTATAGATGGAATGCGCTATGCGCTTTCCTAAAGGTTCAGTGGCACCTTAAAAAAAAAAAAAAGTTAAGGTGCATTTAGCCAGTGTAAGACTTTTAAAATGTACAACTTTAAAGGTTTCAATGCACTTGAGCTGCGCTGCGCGACGCGGTGCTGCAAATATAGTTTATATGAGTTTGTATGGAGCAAAGTGCACTTGAGCGACGCGGCGCGGCGTGGCTATAGTATAAAAGAGTTTGTGTGGAGCAAGGCGCTCGCTACCGAGTCGCGCAATGCAGCGCAAATGCGCTTGGACCTTTAGGTACACTGTTTCTTCTTTTAGCGCTAGAAATGTCAACCGAAAGTGAAGAAGAAACGAAATATCTAACGATGCCTGAGCAATTGAAAGATAAATTCGTACCGCTCTACTATGTTCCGCTGTGCACCAAGGAAATTGAACAAAAAAGGTAGTAGCTTATACTATTAAAATACATTTTGTTTTTCACCATCAATCGAGCAAGGGTCACTTTACAGATGTTCAATGATTACCATCCTCCATGAATATTTGCTGCACCAGAGGAACGGTCAATGCATTGCCAGCTTTTTATGCATTCATAGATCTTTTCCAAGAATAACCCCATTTTGAAGTTTAGTGGGAACACGGCTAAAATCAGTCATAGTCCATTGAAAAGTTACATTTGGGGTTGCGTTTTTTAGAGGACGCAATTTTATTTTTTTGATGTGTAGGGGGGGTTAGTGTAAAGCTAAAACCAAGTTTGTGGGGTCGCCACCCTTGTCCCACGGCCGCCATCTTGAAAATAGGGGTTGAAATGGTATTTACGATATATCTCTTAAACTATTTATTTGATAAAAAAAAAATTGTTAACATTTTTTGTTGCAAATTAAATTTTCTACAACTTTGGTCCAGTAACTTTTTGGCGTAGAACTATAAATAAAAAAGTTATAAGCGAAAATCTTCAGAAATTCGAGAAAAAAAAAATTATATTTTTCGATGTTACTTTTTTTTATCATTTTACGAAAAAATGATATCTGACCATTTTTGTAGATCGTTTTTTGAGGAACAACTTTTATTCGCATCATTTTTTCATTAAGTCAATAGTTAAGGTTTTACAGCGCTCCGAAGTGAGTACTATTTTTCAGTATTCTTAACTATACCTATATTATACGTGTGTAACTGTGTACCTATAATAATATGTCATCAGTTATTGTCTGAACATAGATCTGTTGCAGAGACTTTCACTCGCCACGATCTTGCACCGCCTGAATCCAGTGGTTACTTGGGGCTCGTTTAATGTCGTCTGTCCACCTAGACGGTAGTTCTATATTCATCTAGAATTTCTATTTTGTTTTGAATAAAGCACAATAATTCATTAAAAATTACGTTGCACTGACATTTAAGAAAATTCACGGAATTCGCCATTTTTGCACCCGAACGCGTACACGCTCTCGCTTCTCGCTTTTGATCTATGTGATCAAATCAGAAATAAAGAGATCCGCAGGAGAACCAGAGTAACCGACTCAACGGGTTGCGAAGCTGAAGTGGAAAATTAATAGTAAATATGCCGTCTGAAAGACCTCATAAAAACTAAACAATACTTCACAGGGTTATCCTAACCCCAGAAATGCTAGAAGAGGCTCAGAAGACCCGTTATACTGACATGGAGGAGTCGATACAGCACATGCGTGACCTGCAAGCTTACAATGAGACGTATGTGCTGGGGAGGCAGAAACACAGGTGTCAACTGCTGGAGAAACTGTTTGTTGGTAGGTTTTTCTCTTAAACTACCTCGTTGGTCTAGTCACCTAGTGGTTATTATTTTCAACTGCGGATGTTTTTTGGTCAAACAGACAGACAGACAGACTAGGTAAGTATCTAAAATTATTAAAAAATAAATGTACTTATAGTACGTGACAGGTCGAGATGACAATCGGGGTATAAGGCGGAGGGACGCCCCGCACACCCGCACGTCACCCGCGCTTGCCCGCACCGGTTTAGCGCGGGGGCTGTGTGCGGGGCGGTTGCCAATTGCCATCCCGACTTTGTCTCTTATGCGTTTCTATACCATTATTACATCGATGCATTATTATTATTCATCCGATTGAATAAAAACTTTGTATAATTGTTATTGGCCGTTGCGTGAAGGTTAGTTTATTAGTAGAATGGTTACGTTTTAACTTTCCTGCGCCACGTAACTACGCACTCGTATGTAATGTGCGATCAGTTTAATTTGACCCTCGGATATTCTTATATTTCAAGTTTCAAGACCAACTATAGTAGGTACACGACTTAATCACTTTAGGACAAACTAGCTTATGCTCGCGACTTCGTCCGCGTGGACTACAAAATTTCAAAACCCTATTTCACCCCCTTAGGAGTTGAATTTTCAAAAATCCTTTCTTAGCGGATGCCTACGTCATAATAGCTATCTGCATGCCAAATTTCAGCCCGATCCGTCCAGTAGTTTGAGCTGTGCGTTGATAGATCAGTCAGTCAGTCAGTCAGTCAGTCATTCAGTCAGTCAGTCAGTCAGTCACCTTTTCCTTTTATATATATATAGATAGATTAAGACACTTTTAAAAAAAGGGTAAAAAACCCTATTGCAAAGTCAAGGCACTTTTAAGCACCATGATCTAGCGTCAATAAATCTCAATGGAATCGAAGCTGGCCTAACAACCCCACTATAGAACAGCTCGAAAGTGGAAGAACGTGACGAGATGGCTGCTAACAAACAAACTACTCCCGCACTTAATGTACTCCTAGTACCTACTTCAATAACGACTTGATAGTTGAGTAGTTTAGTTTCAGTTGCGGATCTCAACTGCGGACGAAGTCACGGGCTTCATCTTGTCCATAATATTATAATGTCTATCTGTCTGCTAGCTTTGCACGGCTCATTCGCTAAACCGATTTTGACGAAATTTGGTACAAAGATAGCTTGGATTCCATTTTTAAGGCGATTAAAGACGTCACATGGCGTAAACGACAAATATTTTTAATTTTTTTAACATAAAAAATATTTTCCCGTAAAAATCACTCTACTTTTATGTTAAAAAAATTATTAATTGCCTTCCGTACAGCGTGACGTTCATGTTTAAAATAAATAAAAACCATTATTTTCTTTACATTATTCTCTTTAATAATGAATTCTAGCCCCATAAACTACCGCTATACAAAACATCACATCATTTTATTACCACAGTCCAAGATCCTATTATTGTCCTACAGATTCGCAATGGAATCCAGAGCTGATTCAAGCCCTAGAGGGAAGAGATGACGCGATCGCTCGTGAAACTCTTAATCGCACTCTGTCATCTACAAAGAAGAAGATGGAGGCCAAGAAGAAATAGAGGTGGAGAAGAAGTGGAGAAAATTTCCTCCAAATACGTAACTTCACATTCAATACTGGTGAACAAGCATTTCTGTTAATTTTAAGTACAAGACTACTTTTAAGTTCCTTTTAAGATTTGATTGATATAATAAGTTCCTTATCCGTGCGCAATATAAATATTTAAAAAAAGTCGTGTTTTTAATAATATAACATTAATTTAACAACGGGCGATAGAGAGAGCTGTGTTTGGAGTTTCTCTACGTGATCAAATCAGAAATGAGGAGATCCGTAGGAGAACTAGAGTAGGTAACCGATATAGCTCAACGGGTTGCGAAGCTGAAATGGCAATGGGCAGGGCACATCGTAAAACGGATAGACGTTGGGGTCCCAAGGTACTGGAATGGCGACCTCGCACCGGAAGATGCAGTGTAGGAAGACCCCCCACTAGGTGTACGGACGACATTAGACGAGTCGCAGGGAGCTGCTGGATTCAGGCGGCGCAAGACCGTGGCGTGTGGAAATCCTTATAAGGGACCTATGTCCAGCAGTGGACCTCTATCGGTTGATGATGATGATGATGATGATGATGAATGTAACAACTCTCTGCAGTCTGCACAAACTAAACCAAAAAAATATTCTTAGCAGAACATCATAAGGTCATAAGCCCGCAAGAAAAATGGATTGTTTCCTTTATTCTCATGAAAAAACCATGAACTACGGGTATGTGAGTGCAATTAGGAGACTTTTGTATCCTACACCGCCGCCGCTGGCCATGGTGGAGCACCATGGTATGATGACGCTTCACACTATTCATGAATCTAAGCCCTCCTGGAACTAGATTTAGGGTTCCGTACATCAAAAGGAAAAACGGAACCCTTATAGAATCACTTTGTTGTCTGTCTGTCAAGAAACCTACAGGGTACCTACTTCCCGTTGCCCTAAATTCATGAAGTTTGGCAGGTAGGTAGGTCTTATAGCTGACATTCGGGGAAAAATCTGAAAACCGTGAACTTGTGGTTACATCACACAAAAAAATATTAAATTGTGGTCATAAACTAATAATTAGTATTTTCAATTTTCGAACTAAGATAACTATATCAAGTGGAGTATCATATGAAAGGTTTTCACCTGTGCATTCTAAAACAGATTTTTATTTATTTTTATGCATCATAGTTTTTGAATTATCGTGCAAAATGTCGAAAAAAATCGGCTTTAGTACGGAAATCTCGTTGCGCGAGCCTGACTCGCACTTGGCCGGTTTTTATTTTATTTTAGGAAGATGGACAGATTGTATTGAAAAGAAAGTACGTAAAGTGCGTACAGGTTGAGATGGCAATAGGGGTGGGGACGCCCCGCACACCCACACAGCCCCCGCGATAAACCAGTGCGGGATACGAGTGTGCCCGCCTTATACCCCAATTGCCATCACGACTCGTCGCGTACTATACAGCCTGAATATTTACAAAAGTCCATTAGATCCAAACTCTTCAAAACTTTGTCGTACGATCAAACGTCGACATGTCATCGTCGGTTAAACTACTTTACATCGTCCGCCGCGTCGGTTCAAATAATGCTCCATGAATAATGTTTCAAGAGGTGGCGAGAAATTTTGACAAAGTACATTGTAAACGGGGTATTTTAAATAAAAATAGCGAACAAATGAGCTTTGTCGGGTCAGCTGATGTTAAGTGGTTTCCGCTGCCCATGAACATGATCTAAATATATAAAGCAAAACGTGACTGACTGACTGATATATCAACGCACAGCTGAAACTACTGGACGGATTGGACTGAAATTTGGCATGCAGATAGCTATTATGAGTTATGACGTAGGCATTCACTAAGAAGGGATTTTTGAAAATTCAACCCCTAAGGGAGTAAAATAGGCGACTTCGTCCGCGTGGACTACACAAATTTCAAATCCCTATTTCACCCCCTTAGAGGTTGAATTTTCAAAAAACCTTTCTTAGCAGATGTTTACGTCATAATAGCTATCTGCATGCAAAATTTCAGCCCGATCCGTCCAGTAGTTTGAGCTGCGCGTTGATAGATCAGTCAGTCAGTCAGTCCGTCAGTCAGTCACCTTTTCCTTTTTTATATTTAGTAGTATTTCGTAAGTATATAAATTGTGAAGTAGATATTATTCACATTTTTCATGAAAAAATAAGCGGGTTAGTAGGTACACATCAGCGTTTAAAAATAGCTCTTCAAAATGTTCAACCAGCTCTCGAACTATAATGGTAGTAATTATGATCTAAGAGCTGGTGACAGTTTGACGTTGCATAGATGAACGTTGCTTTTACGAGATTATGAAGTCACTCTGACGTTTTAATGGAACTCTCAAGAGGAGGTTTCCAGGCAACGTTCGAGAAAATTTACATAGATGGCGCTGAAAACTACCACCACTAAAGATGAAAAATAATACCAATATCTATATCATTTATGCTTTAATGTTTAAAGTAGTTTAGTTTACTAAAGTTAGGAGGGTTCCAAACGCGCCCAGGTCTGAGAAGAGCCCACAACAAACTCAGCCGGAACTCACTAACCAAAGCCGCACCTTAGGTAGCTGACAAGCGCGCAATCGCAATACAAAGAAATGACCCACCTGCCATTTCTCTAGTCTTATATAATCTACCCTGTACGGTCTGTACGGATCACAAGTATTATTGGATTTCAGTCTCAATGATATTTCTTTGTTCTTTCTTCTTTCTTTGCACTGGACCTCGGTTTTTACACTTATTTGCTTCTGTCTGCACTCGAATGAATGTCTGTCTGAGTTTAAATTAAAAATCATGTTAGACTGGCTGGCTATTTTTAGATATTATCGATTAGGTGTCTAGGTTCTCGCAGATTTTGTCTATACTAATGCTCTTTAATTTACTGGAATAAAAAGTATGTATTTGTCTTCGGAAATATAAGTCGTCGCTTCGTGAAAACGTTCAGATATAATACACTTTTGCATTTATAATACTTTTGCGTTGGAAAGCCTGGAACGTCTTAGCAGATGTTTACGTCATAATAGCTATCTGCATGCAAAATTTCAGCCCGATCCGTCCAGTAGTTTGAGCTGCGCGTTGATAGATCAGTCAGTCAGTCAGTCCGTCAGTCAGTCACCTTTTCCTTTTTTATATTTAGTAGTATTTCGTAAGTATATAAATTGTGAAGTAGATATTATTCACATTTTTCATGAAAAAATAAGCGGGTTAGTAGGTACACATCAGCGTTTAAAAATAGCTCTTCAAAATGTTCAACCAGCTCTCGAACTATAATGGTAGTAATTATGATCTAAGAGCTGGTGACAGTTTGACGTTGCATAGATGAACGTTGCTTTTACGAGATTATGAAGTCACTCTGACGTTTTAATGGAACTCTCAAGAGGAGGTTTCCAGGCAACGTTCGAGAAAATTTACATAGATGGCGCTGAAAACTACCACCACTAAAGATGAAAAATAATACCAATATCTATATCATTTATGCTTTAATGTTTAAAGTAGTTTAGTTTACTAAAGTTAGGAGGGTTCCAAACGCGCCCAGGTCTGAGAAGAGCCCACAACAAACTCAGCCGGAACTCACTAACCAAAGCCGCACCTTAGGTAGCTGACAAGCGCGCAATCGCAATACAAAGAAATGACCCACCTGCCATTTCTCTAGTCTTATATAATCTACCCTGTACGGTCTGTACGGATCACAAGTATTATTGGATTTCAGTCTCAATGATATTTCTTTGTTCTTTCTTCTTTCTTTGCACTGGACCTCGGTTTTTACACTTATTTGCTTCTGTCTGCACTCGAATGAATGTCTGTCTGAGTTTAAATTAAAAATCATGTTAGACTGGCTGGCTATTTTTAGATATTATCGATTAGGTGTCTAGGTTCTCGCAGATTTTGTCTATACTAATGCTCTTTAATTTACTGGAATAAAAAGTATGTATTTGTCTTCGGAAATATAAGTCGTCGCTTTGTGAAAACGTTCAGATATAATACACTTTTGCATTTATAATACTTTTGCGTTGGAAAGCCTGGAACACCGCAAAGACGTAAGCTCTCTTTGCGTGTTCTATCGCCTCTATAATGGAGAGTGTTTCGAAGAGTTGTTTGATCTCTTTCCACCCTCCTTTTTTTACAACCGCACCGCACGCCACCGCAATCAATTCCCCCCATACCACCTGGGTTTCTGGAGCACTTCGACCACCCGTTGTGCCAGATCCTTTTTTCCACGCACATACAAACTGTGGAATCAACTCCCTTCGGTGGTGTTCCCAGATTACAACATGGGGTTATTCAAGGAGCGGACCAACAAATTCCTAAAAGGCCGGCAACGCATCGGCGGTTCCTCTGGTGCTGCAAATGTTCATAGGCGGCGGTACCTAATCACTTAACCCACAAGGGTGACCCGCCTGCTCGTTTGCTCGCTATCAAACGAGATCTATTTGAGACGCGACGTCGCAATGTGTCTCGACCCTAACACATTACAAAACGGGCTCTAAATCAATACGTTACGCGACACGGTTCTACGCGACGTCTCGCCTCTATTGTGCGGTACCCTTGTCGCTTGGCAGTTGAACAATTATTGTCAGCCCTATTGTCTTTGCAGGGCTGCCAGCTGGTGGTCATAAATATCTGATAACAGTGATAACCTAAAAACCAGAAGCGGTGATCTAGCCTAGCCTCGTATTCCGGGGTTCTATTCTAGTAAGGCACGCACTACCTACTAACTTTTTGAAATTATGTGCGTTAGCACCTAAATCACTTGATTTATTAACGGTAAAGGAAAACATCGTGAGGAAACCTGCACGCCTGAGAGTTCTTCGTATAATGTTCTCAAAAGTGTGTGCAGTCTGCCAAACTGTGAAGAGACCTGTTCAGTAGGAAGAGATAAATATATTAATGGATCGCTGACTGTGTACATTGAAAGAAGAAAGAAAGAGAAGACGTTTATTTGCCAAACCAGCCGGCCTGAACGGCACACACTCTCTCTCTCTCCACAAATTTGTCGCAGCGACAATAGAGCTATCATTAAAAAACTCGCTCTGTGGCGCTCTCTTGGCGGCCAAAACACTCGCACAGTTTGCGCAGGGATGTAGGTACGACGGGCGATTATTCGTCGTGCTCGCACACTCGCTCATAGCCCAGCAACAAAACTATCCGTACTACACACTCGCTTCTCGTTGCTCGACGCCAAGTGCCAACTCGTTTATAGTTTTTAGCTCAACTCGTTTCCCGTAAATCATCGGGGGTCATGCCTAAAGGAGACACACACTATTTATTTTTGTGAAAGATAATATTGTGTCCTTTGTCAGCGCACTATTATAAATTCCCTCTGAGATTGTCGGTCTGTGATGAGACGCGTCCCTAAAGATCGGAGTGCATCCGTATCGGTCCGCCAAACCACCCAAACCTCCCGGGAGCGGCTTCCAAGATTAATGTGCTCGCTTCCTAATCTCACTTTATTATGGACTGGGTATCATACATATCGTACACTATGACTAGAAGATATTCGCGACTCTGTCCGCGTGGATACAGGTTTTTTTTTAATCCTCTTTGATTTTCCGGAGTAATCTCCATTCCATACTGCCAAATCCGTGCAGCAGTTTTTGCGTGAAATCGTTTTGCGAGTAGCAATCACACACACACACACACACATGCGCGCGCGCAAATATACAAACTTTCGCCTTTACAATATTAGTGAGATGTACAAGATTTTCTAAAAACGGTAATTTCTTAGCGGGATTAAAAACTGCCGTCGTATTTCCGAAAATCGGTTACCGAACTGAAAAAACTACATAGTTTTGGAATTTACATAGGTACATAGTTTTTGACGACCTCCCTGGCGCAGTGGTGAGCGCTGTGGTCTTATTAGTGGGAGGTCCCGGGTTCGATTCCTGGCAGGGGTTTGGAATTTTATAATTTCTAAATTTCTGGTCTGGTCTGGTGGGAGGCTTCGGCCGTGGCTAGTTACCACCCTGCCGGCAAAGCCGTGCCGCTAAGCGATTTAGCGTTCCGGTACGATGCCGTGTAGAAACCAAAGGGGTACGGGTTTAATAAAAACTGCCATATCCCTTCCAGGTTAGCCCGCTATCATCTTAGACTGCATCATCACTTACCATCAGGTGAGATTGCAGTCAAGGGCTAACTTGTATCTGAATTAAAATTAAAAAGAAAATCAAAGAGCTCCCACGGGATTTTCAAAAATCTAAATCCATGCGGACGAAGTCGCGGGCATCAGCTAGTTTCAAATATTTGTAAGAGCAATTCGCAGCCCTGTTAGGAATAAATAAATTCAAGTAAGTTTCGCAGCGCGAGTGGTATGTTTTCTATACAGTCAATCGTCGCTATTTATGGAGTGACATATTTATTCTGGACTCCTGTGTGCTTTTTAGTCTCTAATGAGCAAGGCGAAAGGTATTTGGATGAATAATTCGTAATGGTGCCTTCACACATATTCGGGTTGCCAATATATAGGATGTTTGATACGAACATGAAAGGACACAAAGTGGTTTGACTTAGCATGCGTGTAGCCTTGGATTGTGATTTTGAAACCCGCCTGGGTTTGCCTCTGAAGTTATTTAGGTACAAAAAAATGATGACACTTCCAACATGTCTGAGACATATTCTTTGATAAATAAATAAATGTAAAGTTAGCCAACCTATACTGCTCGCAGCACGCAGAGTGATAGATGCTAAAAGAGTGAATTTTATGAAGATTTTTAATTACTTTGTTCGACCCGAATAAGTGTGGAAAGTCCCTGAGTATAGTGATACTGATGTGAAAGTATTGGTTTTCATACTGTATAGGTATTCTGTACGTATTCATGAATCCGTATGCTTTCTATATATTTTATATTCTGAATTTCTGATATGTGCTCAAAAATGAAAAAAAAATATAGCTGTCTTGTACCTCATTTTAATCTTTATCTATATATATAAAATTCAAAGTCCTGACTGACTGACTGACTTATCTATCTATATATATAAAATTCAAAGTCCCGACTGACTGACTGACTGACATATATATCAACGCACAGCCTAAACCGCTGGTCCTAAAGACATGAAATTTGGAGGGTCTATTCTTTGTATAGAGTAAGTCTCCACTAAGAAAGCATTTTTCGAAATTTTACCCCTAAGTAGGTTAAATGGGGGATGGAAGTTTGTATGAAAGTCCGTCATTTTTCATGTTATTTGCATGAAAATTGGTATTTGGCTTTTCGGTCACAAATAAAGAAATACGTGTTTCAGGATTTTTGGAAAATTCGCCCATAAGGGTGGTAAAATAGGGGATGAAAGTTTGTATGGGACAGTTTTAATTATTGATAATATTATTAACTTGAAATTTGGAAAGTAGGTTTTTCTTGAGGTTAGGTGTCAGCTAAGAAACGTCTATGAGAAAATCAATCAACCCCCCCCTAAATGGATGAAATGGGGGTTGGTTGAAATGTATGTAGTCCACGCAGACGAAGTCGCGTGCATCAGCTAGTCTACACATAATTATTATGCCATACAGCTGTCGATGCGCGACTATAGTAATCTAAGCTAGACTATAATCTATTCTATTCAGGCATTTAATTGCAAATTGGTGCACTCGCGTGTGGGGAAGTGGGGCAGGTGCCGGCGCGGGGCCAATTTATTCATTTCTGCACCTGTAAATACCCTCCATTCAGTGGCGTGCAGGTCATAGAGGCATAAATGCACTGCTTACCCCAGTTGAATAGCTGAATGCATATTTTTCATAATGACCTGCCAGTAAACAGGCTCTTACTTAACTAGTGCCTACCCTGGCTTCAAACCCTGTGCACGCCACTGCCTCCATTCTATACAAATGTTCACATACCATACAGTGATATCTATGTTACACTAGATGGGGCGCTTCATAAACTCAAAGTCAAAGTCAAGTCAAATATTTCATTCAAAGTAAGTACACTATATACATAAATAATATACTTCTTCTTCTTCTTTCTTCTTTGGGGCTATACAGGTCCTTATTATCCCTGAATCACTGCGACCGTCTCCGATCTATTGTGTTAGCCTCCACTTCACATTTCCTTGTCAAATCCAGTGGCCGCCAGATATAGCAGCACCTTCTTGACTGGAATTGAAGTAACATCCTCCGGATAAATGATGTGTCTCCCTAGGTGGACGCTACGTTTGTGCATCAGAGCAGGGCAGAAGCAGATAATGTGCATCGGAGTCTCGGGAGACTCGTGGCACAGCCTGCAGATGTCCGAGCCCTGGAGCTTAAGGTTATACATGTGCCTTTTCAGGCCACAGTGACCCGTTAAAGCTCGCACCAGGATGCACATGTTACTTCTGTTAAGCGACAGCACCTCAGATGCTACCTTCTTGCTGAAGGATTTAACCATCGCTTTCGAGTGGTTTAACCCTGGCAAGTTTCTCCAGCGGTTGAGTGTGTCATAGTAGCAATAGGTTAGGAGGGTGAGTTGAACCAGGCTTTTAGGTATACCGCAGACAGGCTCTGGGCCTATCTGACGTGCCTTTGCGCCTGATTTTGCCAGAATGTCCGCATTTTCGTTGCCTACTATTCCGGCGTGCCCTGGCACCCATCTTAGAACCACCCTGTTGTGTTGGGCCAGGGTGTTTAAGTTTACTCTGCAGTTTTCAACCAGTCTCGAGTTAACAACCTCTGAAGACAGAGCTGAAAGAGCTGCTTGGCTATCCGAATGAATGTAAATCGTTTTATTGACGTGGTTGTGTTGCAGGATGGTTTCCACACATATTATTATGGCGTATACCTCCGCCTGGAAAATAGATGTATAGGCCCCCAGGTTACGGTACAGTTTGAT
The DNA here is from genome assembly GCF_902806685.2 of Maniola hyperantus. Lineage (NCBI taxonomy): Eukaryota > Metazoa > Arthropoda > Insecta > Lepidoptera > Nymphalidae > Maniola > Maniola hyperantus. Next base: position 1,455,133 of record NC_048548.1, on the reverse strand, counting down.
CCTGGGTTTCTCTCCATAGATTCCACATCCTACGTCTTTGCCTGACTTTGAGCCATCGGTGAACCATTTTAAACATCCCGATGGCCATGTGATTTTGTTGTTTGTCCAATCCTCCCTATCTGGGATTTCCACAGAAAAGGATCTCTGGAAGTTGTATTTTGGGATCATCGTGTCTGACGGCATTCCCAAAACTGGAATCTCGAGTACTGAGTTCTGCAAGTCCCTCAGTGTTTTAGATAGCCAATTCACCTTTCCTTGGCTAATCAGCCTATACATGCCCATTCTCGCCTCCTTCATCAAATACAGGAAGAGAGGAGGTAAGTTGAGAAGAGCTTCTAAGGCTGCCCCCGGAGAGGTGCTCATAGCTCCAGTGATAAGTAGGCAAGCAGTTCTTTGGATACTGCCAAGTTTATACTGGGTTGTAACCTGCGTCAATTTGCTACACCAAACCACGGAGGCGTACGATATCATCGGCCTCACAATGGCTGTATAGAGCCAGAAGGTCACTTTTGGTTTAAGTCCCCATCTTGCTCCCGCAAATCGACTACATATGCCTAAAGCCGATTTAGCCTTTTTGAGCACTCCATCGACATGCGAATTCCAGGTCAATTTCTGGTCTAAAGTGATGCCCAGATATTTGACCTCGCATGAGAATGGTATGCTCCTATTGTTCAGCTTCGGCGACTCGAGTTTATCAAGGTTACGCCTTCTAGTGAATGGTACTATCACTGTCTTCTCCGCGTTGACAGCTAGTTGGTTTTCTCTGCACCATTTTTCGATGGTGTTAAGTGCTCCCTGCATGAGATACGAGATCGTGCTCTGGCAGTTCCCACGTACCATTACCACCAGGTCATCAGCATATCCCTGCGTGTCGATACGGAGTTCAGCCATCTCATACAGTAGTTTGTCTACAGCAAGAGTCCACAGCAGGGGCGATAAGACGCCTCCTTGCGGGCATCCTCTTGTTGTGAGCACTTCAATCGAGATGTTATTTAGCTCAAATTTGGCTATGCGATTCGAGAGCATTGCCTCCACCCATCTGGTGGTGGTCGTATCGGCCAGTTTATCGGCCAGCCCATCCACCAGTGTGCGGGTTGGAGTGTTGTCAAATGCCCCCTCGATGTCTAGAAACGCCGCGAGGGCGATTTCTTTGTCCTCCAGAGCCTTTTCAACCTTGTCGACAAGGTTCAGCAGGGCCGTTTCCGTAGATCGTCCCCTGCAGTAGGCATGCTGGGTGTAGTGTATAGGCTTTTCGATGAGAAGCGTATCCCTTATGTACCTGTCAAGCATCTTCTCCATCGTTTTCAGTAGGAACGAGGAGAGGCTGATGGGTCTGAAGGACTTTGGTAACCCATAGTCCTTCTTCCCTGCTTTAGGTATAAAAATGACCTTCACTGTGGTCCAAGCCTCTGGTATGTAACCCCAGGCATAACTCGCCCTAAAAATCTTTACCAGGATTGGGATCAATAGTTCCACGCCTCTCTGCAATAGCAGGGGCGTAATGCCATCGATCCCGCTCGATTTGTTAGCGCTGAAAGAATTGATGGCCCACCTCACGGCCCCGGGTCTAAAGACAATGGCAGCTCTCCTCCAGTCCTCTGAGCGGGGCCGGTGTGGAGCGCGCGCCAGAGTGCGACTAGCGTTCAAGGAGACCGCTCCCGGGAAGTGAGTTCTAGCCAGCAGTTCAAGGGTTTCCTTCTCATTTGAAGTGAATGAGCCGTCTGGTCCCTTTAAAAGTCCCAGTTGGCTCGGAGAGGCCTTGGAGAGCAATTTGTGGAGTCTCGCGCTTTGAGGCAGACAATCGATTTCCTCACAGAACCTCCTCCACGATGCTCTCTTGGCTCTCCTGATCTCTTTACTATATTCCGTCAGGGCTTTCCTATATATATCCCATTCATTGGTCCTTTTAGCCCTGTTGAATAGTTTCCGTGTTTTATCACGGAGTCTTTTTAACTTCGAATTCCACCACGGTGTTTTCCGCTTCGAGGTCCTGACCTTGAGGGGGCAGCTGTCCTCGAAGGCTTTGATCATACCCTCGGTGACAGCCTCCACCGCAAACTCAAGACACTCCAGCGTTTTGATACTCTTAGGGGTTAACCTCAGATTTTCCTCTAGGTTCTCAAGATATTTGGCCCAAGAGGTGCACTTTGGATCCCTAAAAGTTAGCGTTTCCATCTCAGACACAGTTGTCAAAGCGAAGCTTATGTGCCTGTGGTCTGACATGGAAACTTCTGTACTTACCTCCCAATTTGTTATGTATCTGGTTAAGTTAGTAGTAGCAAAGGTGATGTCTAGTACCTCCTGTCTGACTCTCGTAACAAAGGTAGGAGTACAGCCCCTGTTCAAGAGCTGGAAGCCATTTGCGAGAAGAAAATCGTAGAGGTACTCACCTCTGTCGTTGGTGTCGCTGCTTCCCCAGGCTTCGTGATGGGCGTTAGCATCGCATCCCACCAGTAGTTCCGCGTCGTGTTTCCGGGCGTAATCGACCACTGGAAACAGGTCAACTGCGGGATTATCAATCTCACCGGGTAGATAGGCCGAGCAGACAATGATTCTGCGCCCTTCCCACCCCCTGAGATTGACGTAGGCTGCCACTAGGTCATCAGTACAAAGTTCTGGAACAGGCAGGAAGTTCACGTTTTTGTTAAAAACAATGCAGGCTCTGGGTCTGGTGCCACTGGTACACGCTAACAACTTACCCCCAGCGTTTAACCCCAGAATGGTAGAGCTGGACACCCATGGTTCTTGAATGAGAGCGAGGTCGGCTTTTCCTTCCACAAGACAGCGCTCCATCACGGCAGCCGCAGCGGCCGCGTGGTGGAGGTTGGCCTGGAGGATCCTCGCGTGGGTGTCCGAGCACGCCATTATTTGGCTCTTTTATAGCCGGGAGGGTATCGAACACGTCCTCCCTCCGATCGAGGCGTCGAGCGTCCTCTTTCAGAGGGAGTCCCTCTGGGTGCCCCTCCCGGCGGCTTCTTTTTGCCCTTTTTTCCCTTTTTGGGGCCGCCAGCCGCGTCCGCCTGACCAGCAGTTCTGCCCCCTGTTCCCTGCGGCCCCGAGGAGGTACTTCCCGCGGTCACATTACGTCCCGGCGGAACCCTCCCCAGACCGCTAGGCCCAGGAGCGGCAGTCTCAGAGCTGGTGCTAGCAGTCGCAGCCGTACTCGGCCCCGCTTGCGGGGCTTGGTGCTCCCCCCTGAGGCGGAAGGTCAACTTTTTGCAGCCAAGATTGACCACAAAGTTGTTAGCACGAAGGATCTCAGCCGACTGCTCGTCGATGGCAAAGACGGCCACCGTACCCGTCTGAGACCTCGACTCGCTGACGATCCTCCAATGCTCCGCACTCAGATCCGGGTTCTGATACGAGATCATGAACATCGCATCCGAGGCGTTTTCCGCCTCAAGCGTGGGGATTAGGGCGGTGGCAATCCACGGCTTCGGCAGCTCACCCTCGTTTAACGTGGAGAGCTGCGCCTCCGGCCATGGCTTGCACCTGCTCATTTCTTCCACAAGCCAGTCCTTACTTTCCTGGTTATCGCAAGTGACCAGTAGCCATCCTGGCTTGTGGGAGATTGAGACAAAACTTGGTCCACGGCCAGTCTTGGCGTGTTGGCGACGCCGTCCCTCAAGGCAGATAGCCTTGCTGATGGCGGCGTGGACCAAGTTCATCTGATCCGCCGTCATGGGTTCTATATTCTTAATCCCCACTCTGACGGATCCGGCGATGTCCCTATAACTCGGGGGCGGATTAGAGCGCCCCTCGGGTGTGGTGGACGTTTTGGGCGCCTTCCTCGGTTGCTCCTTAGGAGATTCCTCCTCCGACCTGCCCCTTTTCAGGTTCTGTTCGCCGGTCGGCCTACTAGAGGAAGGAGTTCCCTGGGAAGGGTTGTTGACTAGTGTAAGGGCTTCCCCAATGGCCGTCCCATCCTCCACTAGTCTCCAGAGGCGTCTCCGCCTCGCACCACTCAGTCGTGTGTAGGCATTGGCCATCCCGAGTGGTACACGCTTTGGCACATAGGGAGCCACCGAGGGCGTACCGGGGGCGTTTCCACCTCCATCCACCGCGGGGTGACTTCCAGATGTGCCGGAAGTTCCAGGTTCGGGGTCCATTGTATTCCCCCGCTCCTGTGGGATCTCAGGCTGTGCAGAGTCCATAGAACTCCTCTGCTCCTGAGAGGCGTCAGGTTGGGCAGAGTCCAAATCCCTCCTCTGCTCCTGAATATTTCCACCATTGTTGGTGTTAACAGGTTTCTGTTGGTTTGTTTTGTTTTCCATACAGTTCCCACGAGTACACGGGATATAAAAGGTCCACAGACACCGGCAGAGCCCTAGTACCGGCCGAAGGGCTAAATACTGCCTCGATTCGCCCCGGTTTCGAGGAGACACCGTTTGAGACTGAGCACCCCCCCAGCCACGCATCCCTCGGCACGGTTCGTATGACACCTTGGATTGGGGTTTTTGGTGACGAGGTTTTCTCCTCCAAGGAAGAGGATAGGGATGTGGGAAGGGTAGGAATCGGCAGTCCGGCTAAGGGTTTCTGTTACGTCTGTTTCAGAGGGAATCAGACCAAAAACGGGCAGCAACCACGAGAAGGAATGCACCCTAAGCCTTGCCTGGGGGATCTACGTGACTTGCACTCTCCCCCCAGGCCATTCGCCAGACCCAGCCCCGGACAGGTGCTGGGAATAGAGATGAGCCCAGGCTGCCCCAATCTGAAAAGAAAGTTAGCCTACGCTCTCCTCCGCCCTAAAAAAAAAAAAAAAAAAAAAATAATATACACTAAACAAGATAATGAGTTTGACGTGAGTAGTCACATTATTAGTCATTATTTTGACTAATTTCTTAAACTGGACACTTTCAAGTAAAGATTTTTACCTGTGAAGATAATATTGCTAGAGGCGAAATTTGTATGCCATAAGTCTACTTTGTCACATAAGTTTACAGATTGTGAAAAACCCAATTAAATTTGAATTTCGCGGGCAGACCCGTGTCTTGGGCATTAATGTCCAGGCTTCGACCCCATACAATAAAACTGAGAAAACATAGCACCGTGCCAACCTATTTTTACAGTCTGTTTGAACTTATTTATGTTCGTGGAAACAGACTGCGTCTAAAGCGGATTACGATACGAGTGCGGACACCGATGTTCGCTGGAACTTGTTGTTAAACTATGAAGCGCCCCATCTAGTAGAACATTTTATATCGCTGATACGATATGCCTACTACTACTACTATAGAGGATTGGATGGGTTTCCATTGTTTTTCTCTAAAATATCTAGAGTCTAGACCATGTTACCTAATCTAAATAAATAATTTGGCTTTGACTTTGACTTTGACTTTGACTTTGACTTTGACTTTGACTATATGCACTTAGACTGTTTTAACTAATCGGCTATGTTCGTAGAAACGAACTGCGTATAAAGCGGATTACGACTGGCAGGAGTGCAGAAACCGATGTTCGCTGGAGCCTGGAACATGTTGTTAAACTATGAAGCGCCCCATCTAGTGGAACATTTTATATCGCTGATACGATATGTGTACGTTGCACCGCTATAGAGGATTGGATGGGTTTCCATTGTTTTTTTCTAAAACATCTAGTCTAGACCATAAGGTCAAATATTTTTACTTCTAAACTATTATTTACAAACAATTTATATGAGATACCTACTATACCACCCGTCTTTCCAGTGAGATATATTATAGGTATATATTTCAGAAAGATGCAATTGAGGCTAATTTTGTAGTTTTATTTCTTAGTTATATACAATCTCTATATTGTGACTAAACTAAAATGACAGGTTTAAATGTATTGCTGTTCCTTTCATAATGCTTCCTGCAGAAAAGGATAACACTAGATTCAAAGTCAAACCTGTCAAGTTAATTTTTAAAGAGCCGAGATAGCATAGTTGTTAAGACGCCGGCCCCCATAATTATCTCAAAGGTGTCTGAAGTTGGCCCATCAGCACATGGCTAACGTGGCGGACTATAACCTCTAAAAACTAATATCGGCTGGTAAGAGCTGGCGCGCACCAAAACGGTGCGGTGAGTTGCGGTGCGTTTTAAAATCCGTAAGGAATTTAAGTCTATCAAAATCCGGTGCGGAATTAATTCCGCAGTGCGCATGCTTCTATGTAGTTCTATAGTTCACAGATTTTGCGGGGGGAAAACGGTTACCGTGGTGCGCGCTAGCTCAGGGGGTAAATCTATAGAGGGCACTCTCTTTGCTTAGACTTAAGACAGAGTTAAAACGAGACAGATGGATATAATATGGTAGATTTAACTCAATCTTAAGTCTGAGCAAAGTCAAAGTGCGCTCTATAGATCTCAGCCTTAATTGTTAAAACGAGACAGCGTTATATTCCTATCTGGCATATATCCGTCTCGTTTTAACTCAAGCTTAAGTGTGAGCTAAGTCAAAGTGCGCTGTATAGATCTCAGCCTGAGAGTGGCGTCCGTCGCGACGGACGCGTCGTACGACAATGGAGTCGGACTGTTACCTTACTCATACTCATAGGCATTAAACGGTCAATATGCATTTATATGTAGACAGCTCTTTGTGTGCGAGCCTTGTTAGTGTGAAGGGCCCTTGTGTGTGGACGAGTTTATGCAGTAGTTGATGTTTAATTAAATAATTAAAATCAAAATGTACTTGAAGCCACTTTTCACGTTATGGTTGAAATTGAAGATAAAACCACTAAAAGTAAATTTGGATAATTACAACGTAAATAACCGAGCAATCGTGGGCGCACTAACGATATACTCTCGCAATACGAAAGAAATTTGGCAGGTAGGTAGGTAGGTCTTATAGCAGATATAAGGGGAAAAATCTGAAAAACGTGAATTTAGGGTTACATCACACACAAAAAATTAAACTGTGGTCATGAACCAAATAATTAGTATATTCAATTTTCGAAGTAAGATAACTATATCAAGTGGGGTATCATATGAAAGGGCTTTTACCTTTGCATTCTAAAACAGATTTTTGTTTATTTTTATGCATCATAGTTTTTAAATTATCGTGCAAAATGTCGAAAAAATACGACTGTAGTATAGAACCCTCGGTGCGCGAGCCTGACTCGCACAAGGCCGGTTTTTTAATCCCATATTATTTTAACTACCAGTTCTTGGCGGCATCTTACCAAAACGCTAACTAAATTGATTCGTTGGCATCACGTCCATATCTGGACATGGGTATTTTTTATGGACTTCCAGAAGCCGCGGTCTTGCGCCATCTGGACCTAGTGGCTCTTTTGTTGTTGTCTTCCATTTAGTTACTAGGATGTCTGGAAACGCTGCGCTTTCCTGCGCTTTCTTGCGCTTTGCTGCGCTGCTGTACTGGAAACGAAGCGAGGTTGCCATTTCAGCACCTTGGGACCCCAACCCAAATTCCATCGGTCCTTGCCACTTCAACTTCAAAATGCGTTGGCGTATGAGGTTACTGTTTCATATATGCCTCTCCTCAAAATTGATTACTAAATTAATTGCCGGAATATAATACGTTCACAAAAATTTTCACAGGCAAATTTCAATGAAAATAATTTAAATGAAGCATAATTAAAATCTCTCCTCTCAATTACAAAAAAAATAAAAACCGACTTCGTTACATAAACACTAAAAATTGAAAAATAATTTAATTTATTACCGAATATATTATGTATACAAGAGTTAATATAGTTCCATAATAATATTTTTTGGTGCCGGTGCCAATTAGCTTTAGCTGCGCGAATCGTCTAGACTTCATATTTTTATGGGACTCCACAATGGCACCTCATTGGCACCGACCCCAAAAAATATTATTATGGAACTATATTAACTCTTGTATACATAATATATTCGGTAATAAATTAAATTATTTTTCAATTTTTAGTGTTTATGTAACGAAGTCGGTTTTTATTTTTTTTGTAAAAAATTTTTATTTCACAATTTTTAGTGGCCCCATGGAATTATGCTATGACTGGTTAAAAATCTACTGTTTACTAAGCTATTACACTGATCGCAAGCAATTTACTTTTATCCGTTGAGGAGTTCCAGTATCTATCTTCGAAGATGTTCATCTGATCTTCACCAAATTGAAATGGGACCAACTTTGAAGTATACCCTTTCAAACAAAAAAAGAATTTTCAAAATCGGTCCAGGCGTTTTTGAGTAATCGGGGAACATACATAAAAAATAAAAAAAAAAAAAAAAAAAAAAAAAAAAAAGATTCCGACGAATTGAGAACCTCCTCCTTTTTTTGAAGTCGGTTAAAAAGTTATTAATTATGCCGAGTACCACTCATTCGAAACATTTTCACTTCATTAAGCATTTTCTAAATTCTCTCACACAGTATTAACTCTCAATTCGGCTTTGGGATAAATAAATAAAATCTTACTTCTAGCGAACCAAACATGTAATTTAGAGCTTTTTTTCTAACACAGAAAATGTTATTTTTTGAGAATAAAATATAGTGAGTCTATGTCACTCAGGAATAATGTGGCTTTCTACTGGTGAAAGAATTTTCAAAATCGGTACAGTAGTTCTAGAGATCACCCCACAAACAAAGTTACAAACTTTACCTGTTTATAATATTAGTATAGAAGTACTTATAAATAATCAGAATCAAAATTGTAAGATTTTTTGACTTCATTCAAAATCTTCTTTGAATAGTCAAAGATGTTTGTATGTAAGTAGGTACCTATGTATTATTTTTTTCACCACAAAACACAAATGACAGGTTACAAAAAGAAATCTCAAAAAGTAGGTACAAAAAGGCGGTCTTATCGCTAAATAGCGATCTCTTCCAGACAACCTTAACGCCTAGGGAGAAAACTTACTTCTCTAATCTGTGGAGAAAACGAACAAATTGACAGTGGGAGGTGGTGTATATGTAATAAACCTAAATACCAATAGCTAAATTAACTAAACCATATGATATGATACGTACATCAAAGATGTGACTCAACGGTCCATAGATGTTTTCGTTTTTTTTTTTAATGACTGTTTACGACTGCATTACACCGTTTTTCAAATGGAGCGTGGACAGCGAAACCGTACTAGGTTCGTATTACAGTACTAGCAGTTAGCTGTAGGAGCACTCGAGAGCGACAGTAGTCAATAACAATCACGGTACTAAATTTAAAAAAAAACAAATTTTGACAGCTGTCATTTTTGAATTTGGAACAAAATTTGGTTTTTTTATCGTAATATTCTTATCTGTGGCCTATCCTTGTGCAAGTGCAATAGCTCGATGTGCATACGAAAATAATTTAAAAAAAAAATTGTTTTATTCTAATTAAAAAATAATTTTAAATTTCGATCAAGATTTAGTAATTTTTTTTAAATCTGTGGCCAGTTTTATTCAATAGTGTGTTCAAGATTCTTGTGTATTGTGTTATTTTTTTATTTTTCGTATGTAAATAACTCGATGTATCGAGTTCGAGCTAATTGTTAACATTCTTAGTGTGTGACTGCGTGTGTCTCGGAGTCTATGTGTAAGCTTGGCTTTACGGGTAATACAATTAAGGTTAATTAAATTAGTTTCGTGGCAAGTCTTGGGTTGTAAACGGTATGTAATTTTTAACGTTTTCTACTTTGTTAAGTGACAAAAATTATTTATGGTGAAGTTGTGTCTTTTTGAAGTCAAAAATAAAAGTAATGTGCTGAGAACCGGATACGGTAAAGTTCACAGATAATCTAAGCTTACTTTGGGCTTTTATTGACAACTGATCCGCCCCGATTTCGCTCGAGTAGTGTTTCTGAAAATCCTTTCATAGTGAAGGTCTCATCATGATCAACCCATTGCTTTTGAGCACGAGTCTTCTCTCAGAACAAGAAAATTACCATAGTCCACCAGACCACCACGCTGGCCAAATGGGGATCGGCAGACCTCACACTTGACTTCATTCTGGGGAACTCTCAGACCTTTCCTCACGATGTTTCCTTCACCGTTAAAGCAAGTCATATTTAATTACTTATAACGCACTTATATTAACCAGCTTATGCTCGTGACTTCGTCCGCGTGGACTACACAAACAAACCCCTATTTCACCCCTTTAGGGGTTGAATTTTCAAAAATCCTTAGTGGATGTCTAAGTCATAAGTCAGTCTCGCGCAATGAGGGTTCCGTACTACAGTCGTATTGTTCGACATTTTGCACGATAATTAAAAAACTATGATGCATAAAAATAAATAAAAATCTGTTTTAGAATTACAGGTAGGTAAGGAATTTACCTTTCATATGATACCCCAACTTGATATAGTACTCACTTCGAAAGTTGAAAATACTAATTAGTAGTTCATGACACAATTTAATTTTTTTTGTGTGATCTAACCCTACCCTAACCCTTATAATATCTCAAGTTATCTCTAGTCTAGTCCAGTGGGAGGCTTTTGTCGTGGCTAGTATAACCAACCTACCAGCAAAGCCTTGCCGCCAAGCGATTTAGCGTTCCGGTACGATGCCGTGTAGAAACCAAAAGGGGCATGGGTTTAATAAATTCTGCCATGTAACCTCTTCCAGGTTAGCACTGACTGACTGACTGACTGACTGACTGACTGACTGACTGATCTATCAACGCACAGCTCAAACTACTGGACGGATCGAACTGAAATTTGGCATGCAGATAGCTATAATGACGTAGGCATCCGCTAAGAAAGGATTTTTGGAAATTCAACTCCTAAGGGGGTGAAATAGGGGTTTGAAATTTGTGTAGTCCACGCGGACGAAGTCGCGAGCATAAGCTAGTAATAAATAATAAAAAAAGACAGACAGACAGACACACTTTCGCATTTAGAATATTAGTATGGATTTAAATTAATTTTTGATCTGTATAGGTAATTGTAAAAAAAAAACCGTAATTACATAGGTACCTAGATAATTTTAAAGCGAAAGACCAAGGAAATCAAAGAAAAAATTATCTGGGAAATAGGTACTAGTTTTACAAAAAAAACAAAAACAATTAAATTGATTCAATTAATTCCGTTTTAATGCAATTAAAGTTTATTTACTGTGTACATTGCTAAGTTCACAATGTTTTATGTTTTCAATTAATGTAGCAAGCTTAATTAAAATAGCTTAGCCGACCGAGGGTTCCTGTATAACACATTTTTTATTTTTGTTTTTATATTACAGTGACCGACGAAGGTCTGTTCAAATACCAATCTTCAAAAGATCCTTTATTTTAAACTAGCTTATGCTCGCGACTTCATCTGCGTGGACTACACAAATTTCAAACCCCTATTTCACCCCCTTAGGGGTTGAATTTTCAAAAATCCTTTCTTAGCGGATGTCTACGTCATAATAGTTATCTGCATGCCACAGCCCGATCCGTCCAGTAGTTTGAGCTGTGCGTTGATAGTTCAGTCAGTCAGTCAGTCAGTCAGTCATTTTATTTTTTTATTTTTATACATACGATTTTTTTTATACAAAAAATAAGGTAGGCACATTACTTTCTGCCGCGTACTGTACTAGCTCGACGACGCCCTGATAGCCTAGTGGTTAGGACGTCCGCCTTCTAATCGGAGGTTGGGGGTTCGATCCCGGGCACCTCTAACTTTTCGGAATTATGTGCGTTTTAATTCTTTAAATATCACTTGCTTTAACGGTGAAGGAAAACATCGTGAGGAAACCTGCTTACCTGAGAGTTCTCCATAATGTTCTCAAAGATGTGTGAAGTCTGGCAATCCGCACTTGGCCAGCGTGGTAGACTATTAATAGCCAAACCCTTCTCACTGTGAGAGGAGACCAGTGCTCTGTAGTGAGCCAGCGATGAGTTGATCATGATGATGATGATGATGACAGTTCTGGGCTTACTTTAAAGTTCCAGCGTAGGTCACAGTGGTGAAATCGAGATTGCTATTCATAACAAGAACATTGACCACCATAGACATTTTAAACGTAGAGCGGCTTTTAAGAGTACTTTTACACAAAATTGCCGTGCATTTACATCTGCAAGCAGGGCCATCTTTAACCTATTGGAGGCCCTGGGCACATTAGAATAATTGGGCCTTGACAGAGTAGTGGGTCGGGGGTAAACAAGAAGGATCGAATATAAGTCAGTCATGACTATAGTTGACTATCTCTATGGTCCTCTGTTTGAGTGGGCCTTTTTGACCTTTGATTTAATCGAAATAAGTATGTTTTTCGGTAATAAAATATCGGTTGATCGGTTATAATTTGGTGATCTGGCAGGGACTAGTGGGCCCCTATATGTATATCGTGGGCCCTAGGCACGTGCCCAGAGTGCCCAGTGGGAAATATGGGCCTGTCTGCAAGGTCAAAAAACCCAAGCCAATCCAGACATCCAATGAATGAGCTGTTGTCTCTGTCACTCATACCTATAAATGACATTTTGTCGGTCTCAACGACAGAGACAATGCTCTACAAATCCGCTATCTCCTTTTAAAGGTCGATGTACATTACTTTCTGCCGCATACTCCAGATACTTTCTCTCTTTATCTTCTTTCTTTAAGGTTGCCTGGTAGAGATCGCTAATTAGCGATAAGGCCGCCTTTTGTATCTTCCTTCTGTCTGTGTTTTTTATTCTTTAATGTAATCCTTCTTGTGGTTGTGCAAATAAAGTGTATTTATTATTATTATTATACTTTGAATGTCCTATCGTGGTCCTATCCTTATTGTCCTATCTATACAAAATTTAATTATCTTCGTCAGCCACTTTTCCCTATGGCCATCATTACAATGCTATTATATCAAGTGCAATTTACAAACAATAGCGTGATTGGCTCGACTCATTATATGAGCAGCAAAAACCACTCGAGCAATGGAGCACTGTATTCTGCTTAGACGTTATCTAATGATGCCTATTGCCTAGATCTTACGAAGTAAAGCGAAAGGATACGTAAGAGATACGAATTTTGGTTAACAAAGCTTAAAAAACTCATACTAACTCTATCTATAAAAATATAAATAAATATATATATATAATAATAACAGACAAATTTATTATATTAAATAAACTTAAATCTAAATAAAAAGAAAACATTAAATTAAAACTAAAATAAACTAAATCTAAAACCTCATCGAGACCCATCCACATCGAGATTGTACCCAAAAATTTTGGCAGTATTACCCCCTTTTTAAATCATTTCAAATATGGTTTACGAAAACATTCGAAGTTCAATTAGAAAACATAATTTCGTTTTCGAGAAGCGCTGGTCGCTTCTCCCGCCATAGTACCCTTAACGACATCATCCGGAGGTCCCTTGCCACCGCCCATGTGCCAACTGTACTAGAACCTATTGGTTTGGCACGTAGCGATGGCAAGAGACCTGATGGTATGACGCTCGTACCGCGGAAGAATGGGCAGGTCGCTTGTTTGGGATGCGACTTGTGTAGACACTTTAGCTGCATCCCACATTCAGGCGACCTCCTCTATGGCGGGTGCAGCGGCCATCAGCGCCGAACAGGCCAAGAGGCGCAAATATGAAAACCTCGATGGGAGCTTCGTATTCGTGCCTTTTGGTGTGGAGACCTTGGGGCCGTGGGGCCCGGGGGCTCGAGCTCTTTTTGAAGAAATTGCGAAAAGAGTTATCGAGTCAACCGGGGACCCGAGAGCTGGCAGCTACCTTGGTCAAAGAATTAGTTTGGCCATCCAAAGGGGTAATGCTGCCAGCATCTTGGGTACAATGCCTCGCTGCGGTGGTCTCGACGAGGTTTTAGATTTAATTTAATTTATTTTAGTTTTAATTTAATGTTGTTTTTTTTTAGATTTAAGTTTATTAATAGTTTATTTGTTAACCATTGATTGGAAAAATAAACTGAAGAAAATTTCGTTTTTGTGAAAATAAATTATTATTGCTTGAACTGGCTTGTACTGACAATTTCAACTGAATAAATTCGAAGCAAGTGAAGAAATTATAACAAACCTAAGTATGTAGGCCTCGCTAACCGGATTTGGTGTGTGTATTAACTCAAGGAAACGTATACTGATTCACTTAATTAAGCGGCGAGGCGTTAACCACGGATACCTGATACTGATAACGTAAAACGCCTTAAAAACTAAACGTTTTTCTTTCTTTCTTTCTTTCTTTCTATAACACACGAAAATTATATCATACGAGACATGGTCGCTATGGGCCTCAGAAGAAAATTCACGAGTGACCCAGCGGGCGATGGAGAGAGCAATGCTTGGAGTTTCTCTACGTGATCAAATCAGAAATGAGGAGCTCCGTAGGAGAACTAGAGTAACCGACATAGCTCAACGGGTTGCGAAGCTGAAGTGGTAATGGGTAGGGTACATAGTTCTGAAAAACCGGCCAAGTGCGAGTCAGACTCGCGCACAGAGGGATCCGTACAACAGTCGTATTTTTTCGACATTTTGCACAATTGTTATATGGGCTATGACGGAATAAAGAAACTCACATACAAACATACATGAAAAAAATACATGAATACAATATTTATGAACTCTATAAACATTACACTCCCTTTTTTGGGCAGTCGTGTAAAAAGCCATTGTTTTGTTTTAATCTCATCGAAGTAAAAGGCTTACTCCAAAGTTGGAGCTTTCGCCGAGTTTCCGAGCTCTTGAAACAATACACAGTGTATTGCAATTTGCAGCAAGTATTTAATCGTACCAAATTGTTTCAGTCAGCGGCGACCGACTCCGGGCACTTGGGGACAAGTGGCTTAATTTTGGAAAATACGACAAATAAAGGTAAAGAAAGAAAATAATCTCTATATATAAAAATTAATCGCTGAATGTGTTGCTGATCGCAAATCTCGAGAACAGCTAAACCGATTTCGCTAATTCTTTTTTCATAATATTCTTGAAGTACGGGGATGGTTCTAACGGGATTCCAACATCAATGGTTCTAACGGAGAGAAAAATTTAAAAAAAATCCTGAAAAAGAATCGACTGTTAGGTGGTACGAAGTTCGCCGGGGCAGCTAGTAAGAAATAAAAATATAAGTCCCGCAAATTGGTAATGAGCGTGGCCGCCATTTTAGTGACGTCAGCACTAGACCGAAGTTTCGAGCTGATGGTATATTCTTACTTAAATATTCGTCAAATGACGTCATTTCGACGTTAATGAGACATGGTTCTAGCGCAATAGCAATTTGCGGGACTTATACTAAATACTTTAAAGAGTCTTTATTTAGTAGTGTGTACGCGCGAAGTTATCATAAACAGAAATACAGACGTTCATGCCCCCAAACAAACTTGTGCTTAGTATGAGATTTTACATCTCGCCAAGTTTGATAGAATTCGAGCGTCGAAAATAGAAACACTATAACGTCAGCTGAGACTTTAATAACGTCGCCTTTTTTTGTAGACTTAACCAGCTGATGCCCGCCACTTCATCCGCGTGGAATTACGTTTTAAAAATCCCGTTTGAACTCTTTGATTTTCCGGGATAAAAAGTAGCTTATGTCCACCCGCGGGGTGTAAGCTAACTCTATCAAATTTCATCAAAATCGGTTAAACTATTGGGCCGTGAAAAGCTACCAGACATACAGACATAGGTACTTTCGCATTTAATTTTTTTTTTTTTTTTTTTTAAAGCTAGCCTTATCTAATTACTATATAAATCATGACCGCGTGGAATGGTGCCAAGAATACTGGCTGCATTTCCGCGCTGGACAGCCAGGCTGATCCGTTGCGCAAAAAATGAGCCAGCCCTTCTGTCACCAGTTGAGGCTATTAATCGCGGTGAAATGTCTCGTAAAAATTTTTTAGCACTAAGACTCCATGGCCCCAGGCATTTAATTCGTATGGATTTATGAATGGACTTAAGCTTTTTAACTAGGCTGTTAATTGTATATCTTACTCTAACGCTGAACTGTTTCGACTTTCGACACTCGAATTCTATCAAAACGTTGGTGAGATGTAAAATCCTATACTAACCCTACAGTTTGAAGTTTGCAGCAATGGCGTATGGAATGTAACTCTGCTCATAAAACTCGAGACGAGAATAAACGCTATAAAAGACACATGATCTCCATCTGAGAAACACTCCAAAAACAGACATCGACAATCGACTTTTATACCTATTATACTTACTAGCTTTTGCCCCCGACTTCGTCTGCTTGATACAATTCATAGCATATAACCTGTAGCTAACTATCCAGAAATTACCCCATTAAAAATACCTCTTTATTATATATGTATAGAAAATTTTTTTTACAAAAAAAATAAAAACCGACTTCGAATACACAAACACTAAAAATTTAAAAATAATTTAATTTATTACCGAATATATTATGTATACAAGAGTTAATATAGTTCCATAACAATACTTTTTGGTGCCGGTGCCAATTAGCTTTAGCTGCGCGAATCGTCTAGACTTCATATTTTTATGAGACTCCACAATGGCACCTCATTGGCACCGACCCCAAAAAATATTGTTATGGAACTATATTAACTCTTGTATACATAATATATTCGGTAATAAATTAAATTATTTTTCAATTTTTAGTGTTTGTGTATCGAAGTCGGTTTTTATTTTTTTTGTAAAAAAAAAAATATTTCACAATTTTTAGTGGCCCCATGGAATTATGCTATGACTGGTTAAAAATCTACTGTTTACTAAGCTATTACACTGCACTGATCGCAAGCAATTTACTCTTATCCGTTGAGGAGTTCCAGTATCTATCTTCGATTATGCGTTAATATTAATAATGGACGTTACAAAGAGCCCAAGTCGTCAAGTCTTCGCTAATTGCTGGTAATTGTATAAAACCGTGTCGGGCAGTCGTCGGCCAACAAATTGGGTCCCGCCTTCATTTGATGTCAAACGTCTGTTCAGAATCTTCACGTAATTAATTGTTGCCGTGGATTGAGGTGTATAAACAATCCGTGGAAGCTCATCTATTTTCCGGGATAAAAAATGGCTTATGTCCTTCCTCGAGATGTATGCTACCTTTATAGCAAATTTCCCCAAAATCGGTTGAACGGTTGGACAGTGATAGACAGACTACCAGACAGACACACTTTCGTATTATAATATTAGTATGGATGGTTACATAAAGACTTAGGGATGATTTATGCCAATACGTGGCGGGTGAGGGCCGTGCCACGTACGAGGCGCGGACGAGGCACGGAGTTCCCGCGAGGCGTCCGTGTATTATGCTTAATTGTGTGAATTATTATACTTATTTTGATTTTTAAGTTGTGCACCAATTATTTATTATACCTTCACAAATTTACTAAGTTTATTTTAATAATTAGAATTTAAAAACGGATAGACAATTATTCTATTAAATAAACTTGAATCTAAATTTAAAAAAAAACATTAAATCTAAAAATATTAAAGGAAAAGTAGTCTTAGAAGGGTTCCTTTTTGCTTTTGAGGTACTCAGCCCTAAAATAAAATCGTGTGTGTAAACAGTAAACCCATTCGAAGTTACGTACACACGGCAGAAAATAATGTACATCGGCCTTTAGAAGGACATTTCGGCTTTGTAGAGCGTTGTCCCTGTCACTCATACCTATGTGACGTTTTGTCGGTCTCAACGACAGAGACAATGCTCTACAAATCCGCTATATCCTTCTAAAGGACGACGTACATTATTTTCTGCCACGTACTATAATCTGATGTCATGTCACACTGATTTGGATACAATTAGAATGATTTAGGGCTTTCAAGGGTCAATAAATAATTATAGCATGACCACTTTAAACTCTACCAATTGAGTTACGTAATCTCTTCTCTATTGGATACTAGCTGACCTGCCTCGGATTCGCTCGAGTACAATTTTTGGACAACTAATTAGTTGTGTACTACCTAGTAGTACTTGTTGTTGTGTTAAAAGTTATTTTTAGGGTTCCGTACCTTAAAAGGAAAAACGGAACCCTTCTTCTTCTTCTTCTTAATTTGCTTTACGGCTTTCAGTAGTGCAACGGAACCCTTATAGGATCACTTTGTTGTCTGTCTGACTGTCAAGAAACCTACAGGGTACTTCCCGTTGACCTAGAATCATGAAATTTGGCAGGTAGGTAGATCTTTTTTAGGGTTTTGGGTTCGAGGGTTTTGTAGCTGGCATTAGGGGAAAAATCTGAAAACCGTGAATTTGTGGTTACATCACACAAAAAAAAATTAAATTGTGGTCTTGAACTAATAATTAGTATTTTAAATTTTCTAAGTAAGATAACTGTATCATATTAAAGGTACCTCTGCATTCTAAAACAGATTTTCATTTATTTTTATGTATCTATCATAGTTTTTAAATTATCCTGCAAAATGTTGAAAAAATACGACTGTAGTACGGAACCCTCATTGCGCGAGCCTGACTCGCACTTGGCCGGTTTTTTTTTCTCATTTAAACAGGTGTTAAAAGTTGTTGTTGTGTTAAAAGCGATAGCCTAGTGGTTAGTTAGTGTCCTATTCGGGAGCTAGGTAGCTGTTTTTAACCGACTTCAAAAAAGGATGAGGTTCTCAACTCGTCAGAATCTTTTTTTTTAAGTTGACGTAATCAAATTATCGACACTACATCATTGTATTGCAAATTCAGCAATTGACCATCGGAAAGTGTAGGTATACAATAATAGGCTCAATCTGAATAAATGATTTGAGTTTGAGCTTGGAGGTCAGAGGTTCGATCCCGGGCACGCACTTCTAACTTTTCGGAGTTGCCTGCATACCTGCGAGTTCTCCATAATGTTCTCAAAGGTAAAGTCTGCGAATCCGCACTTGGCCGGCGTGGTAGATTATGGCTAAAGCCGTTCTCATTTTGAGAGGAGACCCGTATTTTGTAGTGAACCGGCGATGGATTGCCGATTGACCGTAATAATGATGATGATGAAGTAATTGTTTCGTAACATAAAAGTTGTATGAAGCTCCTAAATTTGTCTGGTGGGAGGCTTCGGCCGTGGTTAGTTACCACCCTACCGGCAAAGCCGTGCCGCCAAGCGATTTAGCGTTCCGGTACGATGCCGTGTAGAAACCAAATGGGTATGGGTTTAATAAAAACTACCATACCCCTTCCAGGTTAGCCCGCTATCATCTTAGACTGCATCATCACTAACCATCAGGTGAGATTGCAGTCAAGGGCTAACTTGTATCTGAATAAAAAAAATAAAAAAAAATAGTTTAATTAATACTTTATACAGATCAAATCTGATTACATTATGATGAGTTCAATAACCCTCGTACTAAAGTACCTATTCAGTTTCAACGATAGAACTTTGTCGAAATACGTTTCCACAAACCAGGCTCAATCATATTCTGGTTCAAATATAAATTACTGCGGCAAGGTTCTAAATAGTTAAAATATTGTTTCCGACCGCAGCCCATGGTTCCCATGATTATATAGGCATAAAAAAAATATCACAGTTCATCATTAATAATTGAACTTTTT
The DNA here is from genome assembly GCF_902806685.2 of Maniola hyperantus. Classification (NCBI taxonomy): domain Eukaryota; kingdom Metazoa; phylum Arthropoda; class Insecta; order Lepidoptera; family Nymphalidae; genus Maniola; species Maniola hyperantus. Next base: position 1,435,838 of record NC_048548.1, on the reverse strand, counting down.
CTCACGGTCATTTTGATATCTACATAATTATTAAAATCATACATAATTATGGAAATCCGGAGGGTGGCGACGTTCAAGTATCTTGGCCACATCTTGACGGAGAATCTCAGTGACGATAAGGACATCGAGCGCGAGAGGAGGGCGCTTGCCGTAAGATGCAACATGATCGCGCGTAGATTTTTCCGCTGCAATGAACAAGTTAAGAACACTCTTTTCAGAGCGTTCTGTCAAAACCTGTACACTTGCCAACTATGGTTTAACTACACAAGACGCTCGTATGGTGCCATCAGGGTGCAGTACAATGATGCCTACCGCATCCTGATGAAACTACCACGATTTTGTAGTGCGTCCATCATGTTCGCATCGGCAAGAATGCCCGACTTCTTCGCGATTATTCGCTCCAGAATAGCTTCCTTTTGGGAGCGACTACGGCACTCTAATAATGAGATTCTCCGGACGATGTGTGAGCACTTGGATGTCGCCATCTACCGGTATTGGTTGACGCAGCATCGCAGTGCGAATCCAAAATAATGATAGAAATACTATACAATAATACATTATTGTACTTATTTTTGTTATTACTTTTATTGTAGATTTTAATTATTTTTATTTTATTTATAATTTTATTGACTTTTGTAATAATATGGGTACATTTTGCCTGAAATAAAGAACATTATTATTATTATTATATATCATTTGCTCTCACGCCCGTGTACAAAATAGATAATTATTATTATTATTATTATGGATATACATCTACTCTCACGCCCGCGTACAAAATAGATACATATAAAAGCCAAAAGAGTTATAATATACTTACATACATAAAAATAAATAAACCTACATAAACATTACATACATACATATTTGTAACGGGCGGAGGATTACACCCCGGCAGGGGAGACCAAACGGCCGGGGGTCAGGGCGACAGGTGAAGAAATCGGCGGACTATCCTAGCCGAGTCCAGCAAGACCGCTTTTTGCATCCTGGCTGCGAGCGAACTGCCACGGAAACCCAGTCGCCTCAGATGTTGAGCGAGGCTGACTGGGATCAACCCATTCGCAGATATGACGATTGGGATGATTTCAGTGGACTCCACATGCCACATGTCGGAAACCTCGTGAGCCAGATCGAGATACTTGCGCTTTTTTCTCCGTCTCAGCTCTCACGAGGTTCTCGTCATACGGAATGGTGATGTCCACCAGAAACACCCTCGACTGTGCCCGGTCCACCACCACGATGTCAGGCTTATTCGCTAGAATAGTCCTGTCCGTGATGATGGACCGGTCCCAATAGAGCCGGACTCCGTCGCGCTCGAGTACCGGCACCGGTGTGTAAATACGGCAGCCTCTCATCCAGGAGACCGTACTTCAGAGCAAGCTCTTGGTGAAGGATTTTGGCTGCTTGGTTGTGTCTGTGCAGATACTCAGTGTTGGCAAGCGCTGAGCATCCCGAAAGCACATGTCTGAGTGACTCGCCGGGATGGCGACAAGCTCGACAGATGTCATGAGTGCCATCCTTCAGAATGTACTTTCGGTAGTTCCGCGTCTTGACCACCTGATCTTGTATCGCACAGACAAAACCCTCGGTTTCCCCGAAGAGGTCACCAAAGCGCAACCACTGCACGGACGCTTTTTTATCTACGTGTGGCTCATTAAGAGCTTTAAAAAAGCGTCCGTGCAGCTCCTTCTCCCTCCATACGGCCTCCCGGTCAGAGGTGCTAAGTACCACCGGTTTCTGCCACTCGGTTTGGGCTAAGGATAGTGGGGTGAGTCCTTTATCACATTCTATGACCTCTCTATGCATGGGGGACCCCCTCATCGTCTCAAAGTAGGTTCTGAGGTTGGCTATCTCCCGGTTATGCATGGTCTTGACGCTCAATACGCCTCGACCACCACACTTCCGCGGGATATACAACCTCATCACAGACGATTTTGGGTGGTGCATGCGATAAAGAGTCATAGTTGTGCGGACTTTTCTGTCCAGGGCGTCAAGTTCGGTCTGAGTCCATCTGAGCACGCCAAAGGTGTACATGAGAACGGGCATGACCCAGCCGTTATAAGCTCGGATTTTATTGGCGCCTGACAAATAACTTTTACAGATTTTTGTCAGACGGCCAAAAAAGGCCTCGCAAACAGACTGTTTCACGTCCGTCTCTTTTACCCCTAGCGACTGTGACATGCCCAGATACCGGTATGACTCAGCTTCAGAGAGGGTTCTGATGGTGGACGGCTCGAGACTCATCTCAGCCGAATGAGTTACCTGTCCCCTTTCCACATGCATGACCGCACACTTGTCCAGCCCAAGCTCCATCCTGATGGAATTGCTAAAGTCAGTGGTGACATTCAGCAGCTCCTGCAGGCGGGTGGCATTGGGTGCCAGCAGTTTGAGGTCATCCATGTAGAGAAGGTGAGGCACTTTTGTCCCTCCTCTCCGAAACTGAAAGCCTGTCCCCGAACCCTCCAGCAAAGTGCTGAGTGGGTTCAGAGACAGACAGAACCAAAGCGGGCTCAGACAATCACCCTGGAAGATACCCCTTCCTATCCTTATCCGGTCATCGGCATCCGCCAGCCGCTCGCCATGGAGACACAGAATCGTACTCCACTGCCCCATGCATTCTCCGAGGAAGTCTCGAACTGTACCATCGACTTTGTACAGCTCAAGGACCCTCAGGAGCCATGAATGGGGCACCGAGTCGAATGCCTTTCTGTAGTCGATCCAGGCGGCGGAGAAATTCCGACGGTTGCGTTTGACCAGTTGGCCCGCAACGGAGTCGATGAGAAGGAGCTCCTTAGTACCACGACTACCGCCCCGACATCCGTTTTGAGCCCCAGATATGATGTTATTCTCGTCCACGTGACGGGAGATCTTGAGGCTCAAAACAGATGTCAGTGTCTTATAGATGGTAGTAAGACACGTAATAGGACGGTACTTAGCCGGATCAGTGGTATCGGTGGACTTTGGAGCTAAATGAGTGATCCCGGTAGTGAAAAGGCTCGAGAGTGTCCTCTGCTCGAGAGCCTCTTGAAATTGTCGAGCCAAGGTCGCATGGCAAACCGAAAAACCCTTCAGCCAGTAGTGATGTAGTCCGTCGGGTCCCGGGCTTTTCCAGTTCGGGGCCCGCCTTACTGCACCAGCTACATCCTCCGTAGAGATGGCGATCGGGTTCATCGGCTCTATTGAGGCACATGCTTCCTCTATCGCCTCAATCCAAGGGCCCTCCTCATGCTCTACCTCCCTCGACCACACACCCCGCCAAAAAGTGACGAGGTCGGCCGGGTCCGGTCGCTGAGAGGTAGAGCAGACTGCTGGGCACTCCAGTCTCTTGTAGAACCTTTTCTGATCACTCAAGAAGAGGCGATTTTGCTGAAATCGCTCGACTCTTTCCGAGTATCGTCGGATGCGGTTCCCCCATGCAGCGATTTTCTGCTTCAGGTCGTCAATGCGCTCTGTTAGCTTTTGCACAATATCGGGCTGGTCCAGCCTGACCCCACACCCGTTAAACGCAATTCCAACAGAGCGCACAATCCTTGGCCTAGTGTTGCCCGACCTGAAGCTTTGCAGTCTGCCAATGAGGACTCTGGCCAGAGTGATACGGCGTTCTATTCTCTTCTTCCAGGCCGGTTCCGCACTGCGCCTTGCAGCAGCAGCACGCCCCGGTCCCGGAGTCTTGGCACCGATAAATCGGTGCACGGCGAGCGCCGCGCCGAAGAGGATAGAAGCCGTATCACCCAGGCCAGTGCTGCTTTCCAGATGTTGAGGCAGCATTTTGTTTATGGCCTCAATGACATCCCGCGTCGCTACATTTAGCGTGAGTCGGGAGAGCCGCGGACGACTCTCTAGAGGAGCGCTCCGGATTTCAGAAATCGCCTCCTCTAGAATCCCTCTCATCCGCTCTATATCCAGGGAGACTGTTTCTTCGGTGCCATCCTCCACAGGCAAATCTTGTGAGATGGTATTCGTCTCTTCAGGGGCAGGCACCGCCTGGGAGTCGATTTGCTCTGTGGTTGGTGCTGACACTTCTGGAACAGCCTCACGTCGCAATCGTTCGAGCTCGGTAGCGTTAAAGATGTTCGAACGCTGAATATACCGAGCCCGGTCTGCCAGGTTTTGTTCCGTGACAGTTAAGTTCGGCTCGAGCAGCAGGAACTCGCGGTACATTGCCGCTCGGTAGCCAGTCCGTCCGGTTTCCCCTCCTGTCGCCCTGTAGTACGCACGCATGACATTCTCGTTCATGAGAGACGTCCATCTCATGCGGCGTACACCACCAGCGGCGGGCGCCGAAAATTGGGCCCTAGTGGACCCTGTCGGAGCCAAGCCCTCTGGTGGGGATGATGGGTTTGTCGGCCGGCTAGGTAGTGGTGCCGGTCGACTGGTGGTGATACTGGCGGCCCGTATGCTGCTACGCCCAGCGCCAGCTCCAGGCGCGCCCTGGCGACCCCCAGGTAGCGGCCCTATTCGCACATTCCGTATATTGTTGTCCATCATCATAAAAAGGGGGGGGGGTGAGTGGTGGTTACATCACTCGGGGTCCACTCAGGTCCCCGAGGAGGCTGTTTCTGTGGCCAGCGTGCCAGATTTAGGGGACCTTAAATGATGCTAATTAGTTCCCCGTTTCCCTTAGTCGCCTCTTACGACACCCACGGGATGAGAAGGGGTGGCAACATTCTCCTCTGCCGGTGCCACACGGCGTTTATTATTATTATTATTATTATTAATTAGGTACCTACACATAATTTATATTTGTCGACATCACAGGAGACCGAAGAGCTGGCAGCTACCTCGGACAAAGAATTAGCCTAGCTATTCAAAGGGGGAACGCTGCCAGTATTTTCGGAACCTTGCCTAAAGGGACTCCTTTTAATAATATATTTTAGTTATAATATTATATTTTTTAAGGTTTTAGTTTTAGTTTTAAATTATTAATTACCTAATTAACTTTTAATTTGTATGTTTTTAAAATGTAATTAATTTATATTTTACTAGCGAATACCCGGCGTGTGCTGCTACGCTAAAAAAAATTTGCTTGATGCATTTTTATTTGGTCTAAAACCATATTCGCATTATTGCCTTTCTAATGAAACCAGTTTGGACCACATCGTTTGGTTTTAGGATAAACCAAATAAAGTAGCGGGTGTCATCCAATATTAATAAAAATGATAATAATCCATACCTACTCATATTATAAATGCGAAAGTGTGTCTGTCTTTCTGTCTGTCTGTCTGCTAGCTTTTCACGGCCCATCCGTTCCGATTTTGATGAAATTTGGTACAGAGATAGCTTGCATCCCGGGGAAGGGTATAGGCTACTTTTGATCCCGGAAAATCAAAGAATTTCCACGTTATTTTTAAAAACCTAAATCCACGCGGACGAAGTCGCGGGCATCGTCTAGTCCAATATAAAGAAAGAAGATAATAATTATAATAGGAATGCAGGGAAATGCGAAGTGGGAACAGGGGCGTTAGATTAATTACAACAACAATTGCTCTCATTTTGTTAATGACTGCTTATAAACACCGCCGCGCGCCGCTAGTGTGCACAACAAGTCTAAAGATGGGCGTTATTGGCTATTTCTGGCAACGGTTAATCATCAGTTATTTAGTTTCAATACCAATATTGATAACCGTTGCCGAATATCGGTATCAGAGTTGTGTTTCAACTAATTTAATATGCGCAACGCGCAGCGGTTTCCGTAGTAGTAACTAAGCTAGCTGCCGTACCAATACCTTCTGTATAGCTAGCGCGCGCATATTTCACTAAAATAAAACCAATTTTACTTTCATGAATATCGTGAAGTAATCACAACCTTAAGTTCATAGCAGCAAAGTTTAATTATAATGATCATTGACATAGGTCAAACTATAGTGGACGCCTGCACGAATAGTTTGCCACAATCCAGTTAACCATAAACATTTCACGAAGATTGATTGACGAAGAAACCAAAGAGGACCTTATCTCTATTACTCTAAGGCTAACTGTATTAAAATTGATAGATCAAAGTGTAATGGACAAGTACTTGTACAGTTAAGCCTTAGCTTAATAGAGATAAGGTCGGCTTTGGTTTATCAAGTTCTTAGTTCCTAAGCCGGTAGCCAACAACCGCTCCTTCTCAGCTTTCAGTGAAAAAAAGAAAGAGAAGGCATAATTATTGCGTTTTTAGTTACCAAAAAACCAAACAATGCATTGTCAGTTGCCAGTTGGCAGCGTTGCGTTGTCAGGTGGTTCGTCATAGATGTTAGCTGATAACCGTTGTTAGCTACGACAATAACGCTATGGTACGCTATAGGCACGGCAGCGGTTTTCAGTTAAGTTAAGCTATAGCGGACACATGTCTAAGTCAACAACATTTCGAAGTAGGTACTTAGGTACTGTTTAAATCGTACGACATGTCGGTGATGCCCGGGACTTCCTACGCGTGGATTTAAGTTTTTAAAAATCTAATGGGAAATCTATGATTTTCCGCGATAAAAGTAGCCTATGTCACTCTCCCTGGTCTTTAACTATACCCATGCAAAAACTCACGTTGATCCGTTGCTCCGTTGCAACGTGATTGAAGGACAAACAAAATCAATAAACTAACAAATCAACAAACAAACACACTTTCGTATATGTATAATATGGGTAGGTAGTGATTTTAAAGGTGAACCGTACTTTTGACAGGTTGAGATTGAGGAGTCATTTTTAGGGTTCCGTACCTCAAAAGGAAAAACGGAACCCTTATAGGATCACTCGTTGTCTGTCTGTCTGTCAAGAAACCCACAGGGTACTTCCCGTTGACCTAGAAGAATGAAAATTGGCAGGTAGGTGGGTCTTATAGCTGGCTTTAGGGGAAAAATCTGAAAACCGTGAATTTGTGGTTACATCACACAAAAAAAATTAAATTGTGGTCATGAACTAATAATTAGTATTTTGAATTTTTGAAGTAAGATAACTATATCAAGTGGGGTATTATATGAAAGGTCTTTACCTGTGCTTTGTAAAACAGATTTTTATTTATTTTTATGCATCATAGTTTTTGAATTATCATGCAAAATGACGAAAAAATACGACTTTATTACGGAACCCTCAGTGTGCGAGCCTGACTCGCACTTGGCTGGTTTTTTAAGAACTATAGTTACTTAATACCTGTATCGGCAATCTGTCGATGTGTTACTTAGGAACGTCGTTATTTGTCATCGGTCAAGTGCGAGTTGAACTCGCGCAGCAAGGGTTCCGCAGTTGTACCATAGTACAAAAAATAACACTTTTTAATCCCACACTAGTGCACTCGTGTGACACTCCTCATGAAAGTTAATAATGAACAGTGCCATCTATGATATTGTGATGTGAAGTGTTATTTCTTGTACAATAGTACGGAACCCTGAAGTGCGAATCCGATTCGCACTTGGCCAATTTCTCTCTGTCTCTATGACAACTCTCATGGTTCATGAGACTGACAGACGGACGTACGGACGGACAGCGAAGGCTTAGTAATAAGGTCCCCTTCGTGTATGGAACCCTAAACCAATGTCTATTGTAAACTGCATCAAGAAGACAATAGGAAAAAAATATTAAACGTATGAATTGAGATCACGTCTTCGCATTCGATGCATATTCAAAATGGTTGACACACTTGGATAATAACAGACTATTATTTATTTGGGGTGACATGCGAATATCACCCTTATTGTGAACCCGTAACGGCGATAAAGGCTTAGTCGATTTTGACAGATGGCCCTCTTTTCGCTCCCGCAAGAGATGAAGAATAATGGGATACAAAACAGAGGCGACTACTGGGCATTACGTCTAATTCATTAATTTTACACACTTCACTCCATCCTAAAACCGACTTTATTTGTAAAGTAATTAGAGTTTAAATTCAAATACGTTGAGATCTAACTAAATTTGCGCAATTTTTGATTGTGTGTGTAGAGGGGTTGTCATAGAAACTGTAACACCATGCGCGCGCATTGAGCACTCACTCACACACCCTTAAAATCTCCCCTTTACACGAAATGAAACAGCTTACGTACAGTTAACAACAAAATGGTTATTATTCAAAAATGGAACGCATTCTTTTCCCATTTTAAAATTAAGTCTTTTCAATGTAAAATTCGAAACAAAAATCTGCAATGAGTTCTTAATTTAAATAAGTTTTTATTTGTAAGGAATCGAGTGAAGCTTTTTGGCGTAGGTGTTTCTTACAGGACAGTACGTCATGCGGCTTACATAGGCGGCAATACGTACACGCTTTACTAATCTGTGTGTGGGTGTTTTATACCACAGATTCTGCGCGATGGATGCCAGTATTCTCGCAGCCATGGACAAAGAGGCACTGAAAAAGCAGATCGAAAACATGAAGTACCAGGCCTCCATGGAACGCTGGCCGCTATCGAAAAGCATTGCAGCGTGAGTAGATTCCCATTATTTTAAAAATCGAAATAGTGTAGTGACGTCATATTATCGTGAAGTGCGGAATTGGGTGGCCGGGAGTGGTTGGCGAGTGAGTGCACGCAAAATTAACGCTTTACATTGCGTTTGTAAAGTTGATAATCGCGTGAATCGGCGATTAAGTGAGACGTTCGCCTTTATCGGACGATACCGTGCTTTAAGGGGCCATTTCGTATTTGATGAGGTATTTTGTAAGTTTATGTTATTGTTTTTTTTATCCCATGCCTATGTCCTTAAACAATACAAAAAATATTTACTTACCTACTAGTCACAATTTTTAGTTATTTAGGTACCTACCTAATATTACTTTTTTTTGTAAAATATTCATATTCATTGTTTTTACCTATTTTCTTATCTTTAAGTATTAAATATATGAACATAATATTGTTGGTCGATTACGATAATGCTGCATCAATCAGTACTACAATCTCATGTGCTGTGATTGGCAGATTTTATAGTAATTTTGCGTCAACAATGCATTGTAGCCAATAGTGAGCGAGTGTTGGCCAATCAGAGATGATTACGAACGTCACACTATAATAGCTGTCATTTTACAGTAATTTTGTGTCACATAGATTCATATCAAATTAATGTTCATATTATCATTATCATTGTTAGATCATCTCGTAAAGTTTGCAAGTTTAATTTCTAATGAAAACTCGGAGATATAATAAAGCCTCTGAATACAGTATTCTGAAAATAAAGCCTATAGTCTATGTTTTAATTCTTCCAGAGACCAAAATGACAGCTAGAAATGTCAAATTTATTAAAAATAATTATACGTACCTACCAGCTTAACAAAAATAGTGTGGTCCTCATGGTTACGGTGAAGTTCAGATTAAAATCGTTAATAAAATAATATTTCATGCCTAGCGAGTAAAATACGTTGACTTTATTTTCGTTTCTTAATTTAGTGCGTGCAAGAGAATAAATTTGCTCTCTAAAATCTAAATTGAATAGTTTAGTGCTGTCAAATATAATTTTAAGTCAGACCATTACAATTATAAGTGTGTTTTTAGAATAGCACATCTCTCTAAAGTCTAAGTCTAATACAAGCGATTTTAAATTTAGAATAATGCCTATAGACTCGCTACCATTATTTACATATCTAAATAGGTATATTAAAAGGAAAGGTGACTGACTGACTGACTGATCTGTCAACGCACAGCTCAAACTACTGGACGGATCGGGCTGAAATTTGGCATGCAGATAGCTATTATGACGTAGACATCCGCTAAGAAAGGATTTTTGAAAATTCAACGTCTAAGGGGGTGAAATAGGGGTTTGAAATTTGTGTAGTCCAGCGGACGAAGTCGCTGGCATAAGCTAGTAGGTACCTACCTAATACAACCAAACAGGATATTAGGAAATAATAAAGCGTTTAATTTATATTTATTGAACTCGAATCCAACTTAATTATCAAATAATTGATTGTTTATTTTCCCTGTAACTGACGAGTTGACGAACAAAACGGAGTAATTGCACAAAATGTAATTTTAGATTCGTCCAGTAGTTTGAACTGTGCGTTGATAGATCAGTCAGTCTCCTTTTCCTTTTATAAGATTGGCATTGGTTGCTCGCAATTTTTTTTTTTATATTTACAAGCTAAAAGGCACTACTCCAGACCTACTTACTTCTAAATATTATTCATCGTCGGTAAACAACATCAGGTGTCCCAGCCCACCTGCTCTTTTATTCGCTATTCATATAAATAAAAAGCCAAGTGCGAGTCAGACTCGCGCATCGAGGGTTCCGTACTATAGTCGTATTTTTTTTTGGACATTTTGTACGATAAATCAAAAACTATTTGGCATAAAAATAAACAAAAATCTGTTTTAGAATGTACACGTTCACTGTACAGCCGTACAAATGATATCCCACTCGCTATAATAATCTTTCTTTGAAAATTGAAAATACTAGGTAATTATTTTCAAAAAGAGCAACCGCCGAGTTTCTTGCTGGCTCTTCTCGGTAGGAACGGCATTCCGAACCGATTCAAAAGCACTTGTAAAAAGTTTACATGAATAAAACATATTCTTTTCTATATTTTGTTCATGAAAACATTTTAATTTTTTGCGTAATGTAACCACAAATTTGCCGTTTTCAGATTTTTCCCCTTACGTCTGCTATAAGACCTACCTACCTGCCAAATTTTATGATTCTAGGTCAACGGGAAGTACCTTAAGATTTCTTGACAGACAGACAGACAACGAAGTGATGCTTTAAGTGTTCCGTTATCCTTTTGAGGTACGGAACCCTAAAATACGTAAAAACGGCGGGCTAGTATGATGGAAAGGTCTCTTAAATGATAACGCAGTTTCATTAACCGTGTTCCGTCATTAGACACGGCTCGCGAAATATCGTTTTGGCTTTGTTTAAAGTACCTATCTCATCATCATCATGATCAACCCATCGCCGGCTCACTACAGAGCACGGGTCTCCTCTCAGACCGAGAAGGGTTTGGCCATAGTCTACCACGCTGGCCAAGTGCGGATTGGCAGACTTCACACACCTTTGAGAACATTATGGAGAACTCTCAGGCATGCAGGTTTCCTCACGATGTTTTCCTTCACCGTTAAAGCAAGTGATATTTAATTACTTAAAACGCACATAACTCCGAAAAGTTAGAGGTGCGTGTCCGGAATCTAACCCCCGACCTCCGATTAGAAGGCAGACGTCCTAACCACTAGGCTATCACAGCTTACAAGTACCTATCTACTATATCAAAATTTCAATTTATTTTACTGTGCTCTTTATCTCTCTGCCGTCCTTTAACTAAATATAATTAAATATCAATTATCTCAAAGATAGCTTAGTTTGACAAAATGTTCATAAATTATAGCCATAACCTTCAGACAATCCCTCTTTATACTGGGCCAGAACGCTAGCAAAAATGAAGATAGGACCAAAAAAACCGGCCAAGTGCGAGTCAGGCACGCGCAAGGAATGTTCCTTACTACAGTCGTATTTTTCTATTTTATCTGTTTTAGAATGCACAGGTGAAGACCTTTTGAATGTGTTTTGAATAATGTAAATACCAATTATTAGTTCATGACCACAATTTAATTTTTTTGTGTGATGCAACCACAAATTCACGGTTTTCAGATTTTTCCCCGAATGTCTTAATAAATAAATAAATGAAAATCTTTTTTATTCGAATAAACTTTTACAAGTAGGTACTTTCGAATAGTCGGATGCATCTACCACTGGTTCGGAATGCCTTTCCTACCGAGAAGAACCAGCAAGAAACTCGGCGGTTGCTCTTTTTAAATATTTGATATAGGTACAAGATTATGCCATGTATAAAATAGTATTTGCAGTCTTGTGCGTTGCTGGAACGAGCCTGCCTGCCTGTCTGCTATAAGACCTACCTACCTGCCAAATTTCACGATTCTAGGTCAACGGAAAGTACCCTGTAGGTTGACAGACTGACAGACAGACAGGCAACAAAGTGATCCTATAGGTAAGGGTTCCGTTTTTCCTTTTGAGTACGGAACCCTAAAAATTACTTAAATTAATTACTACAGTCCAAGACCCTATTCTATCTGATTTTGAGTTTGCAAAACATTTGGTTATAAAATAATAAAAATATTAATAGCGTGATCGAAATGAAGATTAGAGCCATCTATCGTGCGATGACGTGTTTGTTCAATAAATAACAAGTGAATCAAAATAGCTCCACTTAATATATCGGGTTAAAATAACTTTCGATAGACGTATCCTATCTATCCAAACAGTAAATCTCTTACTGAATATTATTTCAGTGTTACGTAAACATTATTTAAGGAATACTAGCTGACCCGCCACGACTTCGCTCGAGTGGAATTTTTGAAATCGATGAGAGAGTTGAATTAATAAAAACCGGTCAAGTGTGAATCGGACTGGCACATGAAGGGTTCCGTAGCATCGTACAAGCCATAGCACTGATTGTTTTTTTTATGTAACCATAAATTCACATTTTTCCTTTACTTATTCTATCTTGGACAGTAGGCTTACTGATTTGTGGCTATAAGATGGTCAACGGGAAGTAGCCATTAGGTTTTAGTTCCCTTGACAGGTCTTGGCCGACACGTCAGACCTATAACGAAGTGATATATTATAAGTGATGATCCCTAAGGGTTCCATATTTCTTTGGAGATACGGAACCCTCAAAGCTTGAAACACGTAGTTCACACACACTACTTCTTCATTAATTGTGCCTAAAGCCCAAAATATCCATTTTCATAGATAAAACTCGAAAAGTTAACTTATAACTATAGTAGTCCATGTAAGCTAGTATTGGAATACTTATCTCAATATGAAAAACTTAAAAAAAGGTATGAACTAAAATGACTGACTGACTGACTGGTCTATCAACCCACAGCTTAAACTATTGGACGGATCGGGCTGAAACCTGGCATGTTATTTTGACGTAGACATCCGCTAAGATTTTTTTTTGAAAATGCAACCCCAAGGGCGTAAAATAGGTTTGAAATTTGTGTAGTCCACGCGAACGAAGTTGCGAGAACAAGCTAGTATCTAAATATATAAAAGGAAAGTGGTGACTGACTGACTGACTGATCTATCAACGCACAGCTCAAACTACTGGACGGATCGGTTGAAATTTGGCATGCAGATAGCTATTATGACGTAGGCATCCGCTAAGAAAGGATTTTTGAAAATTTCAATCCCTAAAGTGGTGAAATAGGGGTTTGAAATTTGTGTAGTCCACGCGGCGACTTCGTGCGAGCAAGCTAGTTCATAAATAATTCAATGAGTAAGAATGTGTCTGAAAATGTAGGTACATAGTCCTAACTCCGATACGCCATTTGGAAAATTAGTTTTGTTCATCCAATTTTGTCGTAAACTGACTTAAGTGTATTGAAGTTTGTAATAGGTACCTACTTAATGTAAGAGCCATGTAAAATTAATAAGAATAAATAATTTAAAAAAAAACTTTCATTTAGGTCGCCTTTACTTTGAAAGTTTGAAAGCATACCTAATACAGTACCTACCTAACCTACCTAGTACCTACCTAAAGTAATGTAAATTTCGGCTTGTAGAGCATTGTCTCTGTCACTCATACCTGTATGCAATGATATTAGAAGAAAAAGAGGTAGATAGGTTACTTATATCAAATTCGATGTTTATTAATGGCACGCTGCGTCAGCGCCGAAAGACTCAACACACATAAACGCATAGATAGTATTTTAACCTCACACAACAGAGAGTAAAGGACGGTGAACTAATAACCTCAGCTTCAGTTGCGCACGAAAAAGAGACGGTTATATTTTGCACTACCTCGTCCTGCACAGAAGAGTGGAAGAAGGACGGATATATGCCTAATAATGCGAGCGTAAAAGAGACGGGACGAGACGGTAAACTAGAAACTCCAAAGAAAAAAAAACAGTAAGTCTTTTCGGCTAATGCCGATTTATGCCTACACTGTGGCTAATTCCTTTGTACACAATCTCTAAACTAAACTAAATATCACGTCTAAATCTATTGCTATCCCTTTCATAATGTTGCTTGCGGAAAAGGAAGCACTAGACTTAGACCTGTTAATTTAGTTTAGTTTAGAGATTGTGTACTAGAGAATCGCCCCAATGTAGTTGTATAGTAAAATAAAAACCTTATACTGTGGTATTTAATATATTACGAACTAGCTTTTTCCCGCGGTTCCGCTCGTTTTTAGGGTTCCGTGCCCAAGGGGTGCCAACGGGACCCTATTACTAAGCCTCCGCTGGTCTGTACGTCCATCTGTCAGCGGGCTGTATCTCGTAGCCGTAATAGGTAGACAGTTGAAATTTTCACAGAATGTATTTCTATTGCCGCTATAATAAAAATAATAAAAATTAAATTAAATTAAATAAAGGGGGCTCCCATACATGGAAAAGAAGTCGAAATAAAATTACTAAATTTTACGCGGACGAAGCCGCGGGAAGGTAGGTATAAGGAATAAAAATGTGAAATGAAAATATTTTTATTTTTGAAAATATTACTATCACACAATCTACATACCCATAGCCAAAATTCCCTCATTGTATGAAGAGACCCAGCAGTGGACCGTAAAAAGATGTTAGACCATAGTTAATTTATCCTTCCCTAAAACAGGAAATATGCACACTATTTGAATTGTCAATACTCAGAAGAGACCTATCTGTTTATTTTATATTCTTTGATCGGAAACTTTAAAATACGTACAACGATAACTTGATACGTACTTATGGCATGTGACATAAGGTCGAAATTGCAATGAGTTGCATTTTACACGAACGTGCACGAGTTTGTTATTGTTAAATAAGTGAAAAATACGAATTATATAAAAGAAATAGTTTTACTTACGAATGAAATGTGATTCCTTGACTTTTGGAAACCTTGCTTGCGTAGTTTGTGCAGAAACTCATCACACACGACAGCATTTTCGGTTGTTTTGGGAGACGAAAACAAAATACACATTACTATCAACGACGTCATCGATAGCGCGACGACAGCGGGCGACTGAGCTCAGGTTTGCTAATTAGCTTAGTTTTAACGTGCCACTTGCGGTCCGCGTATAACGTATCTACCTATTTTCTTCTAATACCTATTTTCTTCTAATATCATTGCCTGTATGACGTTTTATCGGTCTCAAGGACAGAGTCAGTGCTCTAAAAAGCCGTAATGTCATTCTAAAGGTCGATTGTACTTACATTATTTTCGGCCGCGTACTGTATATGACGTTTTATCGGTCTCAACGACAGAGACAATGCTCTACAAATCTGCTATCTCCTTCTAAATCTCGATGTATTATTTTCTGTCGCGTACACAAGGAAAATTTTATTTCATTACTTCATCAGAATTCAGTTAAAAGTTCCCAACCTTTTTTTACTTTCTGGGCAAGAGTAAGAAGTTCTAGTTTTATTTTTAATCGACTTCGAAAAGGGAGATTTGATTTGGCACCAACTTCAAAAACTAATGGCTACAGCATAAGTTTTGATTTTTCGTTTATTGGTTTTTTTAAAGTTTTATTCCTTTTATTTATTAAAATTCTAAGCAATTAGTTCCATAAATTTAGTTTAGGTTTTTATTTTACGTAAAAATAACTAAACAGGAATGCACGATAAACATTTTTTCATGTATAAGCTACTTAATTATTTTAAAACTAGATAAAATCTTTCTTAGCAACATTTAAGATTTTTCTAGAAATAGCCATTATCTCAATATTATTCCTAAATTAGACGAGAAATCGATACTTAACTAGGTAACAATTAATTTTTATTTTACGTTATTTATGTTTATTACCTTATTATTCCTGAAAGGCCGGCCAATGCATTGGTGGTTCGTCTGGTAATCTGGTATTGCAAATGTTCATGGGCGGTGGTAATCACTTAATATCAGGTGACCCGCCTGCTCGTTTTCTCGCCATATTTATTAAAAAAAAAAAACTAACAGCCGTACTCAGAATCGCTTAATCGTTACTTAAGATTGAGTCAAACGAGACAGAGTTATATCTCTCACATAAATCTGTCTCGTTTTAACTCAATCTTAAGTAACAATGAGCGACTCTGAGTACGGTGGTGAGTCCAATTTGATGACAGATGATTTAAAGTTACTAAACGGTCATGATGTGGTTGCGATCAAAATTTGACTGTCAATAAAAACAAAATCCGGTTAAATCGAACTAGGGACCTTCTACTTATAAAACCCGAACATCTCACCACTGCGCCAGAAAGGTTGTCAAAGAATATTTCTGAACTGTACCCGTCCGTCCGTTGGTTCCATCTATTTTTTTTGAGAATTTTCCTCGCCCTTACTTACTCAGTAAATATTTATTTTGAATCTTTATCCCGCAAGGGACAGAGTATTTCTATTAAGGGTCTAATCCCGATTGCTGCATGTAATATTCATATAAACATCCCGTTCACATCAGGGACTTTTATATCCCTTTCAAATAAGAATCTATGCTCAACCGAGGCCGTGGCCTCAACGACAGCGAAAGGCGGGGCGGCAGCGGCGGCGGGAGCGGGGCGATGATACAATACTCATTCACTTAAGGCCGGCAACGCATCGGCAGTTCCTCTGGTGGTGCAAATGTTCATGGGCGGCGGTAATCACTTAATATCAGAAGACCCGCCTGCTCGTTTGCTCGCTATCTCTATCAATAAAAATAAAAAAGGCCCTCGCACATTACACATACGCCGACTACACTCCGACCTATCTATATATTTTGCTGTATCTATAAACAAGTTGTAACCCGAAACGCTAACAAAAATTTAGGGCGATTATCTCTACACAGTATAAAAAAAAATAAAAACCGACTTCGTTACACAAACACTAAAAATTGAAAAATAATTTAAAAATGAAAAACAATTAGCTTTAGCTGAGCGAATCGTCTAGACTTCATATTTTTATGGGACTCCACAATGGCACCTCATTGGCACCGACCCCAAAAAATATTATTATGGAACTATATTAACTCTTGTATACATAATATATTCGGTAATAAATTAAATTATTTTTCAATTTTTAGTGTTTGTGTAACGAAGTCGGTTTTTATTTTTTTTGTAAAAAAAATTATTTTACAATTTTTAGTGGCCCCATGGAATTATGCTATGACTGGTTAAAAATCTACTGTTTACTAAGCTATTACACTGATCGCGAGCAATTTACTCGTATCCGTTGAGGAGTTCCAGTATCTGTCTTCGAAGATGTTCATCAGATCTTCACCAAATTGAAATGGGACCAACTTTGAAGTGTACCCTTTCAAACAAAAAAAGAATTTTCAAAATCGGTCCAGGCGTTTTCGAGTAATCGGGGAACATACATAAAAAAGATTCCGACGAATTGAGAACCTCCTCCTTTTTTTTGAAGTCTGTTAAAAATAAAGTCGTTTCCCGATGTCTGTATGTATGAACGCGTAGATCTTTTAAACTACGCTACGGATTTTAATGCAGTTTTCACCAATAGATAGAGTGATTCAAGAGGAAGGTTTATAGCTATAGTTTAATAAATCTCTATATATAAAAATGAATCACTAAATGTGTTGCTGATCGCAAATCTCAAGAATAGCTGAACGGATTTCGCTAATTCTTTTTTCATAATATTCCTCGAAGTACGAGGATGGTTCTTACGGAGAGAAAAATTTAAAAAATTTGAATCGACTACTAGGCGGAACGGATTTTATAATTTTGTATAGTGTTTTACCTACACTTCAAGGATATTAAGTACCTACTGCATGGCAATGATCTATTTACTACTTCATCTAATTACCACGCACAATACCTACCTACAGCTAACTCAAAGGTTAACCTTTCAAAAAAGGGTTCGGGATAAATGTTATTACAAGTTATTATACCTTTCAACTCTCTCCATCGCAATAACATTTTACAAAGCACTTAGGTACTTTTTACATGTGTTTTTCCAAAATATTAACTTTCATAAAGATTTTCCTGTTTTTATAGGACTAAGCGGTGGTAAGCTGTGACAGCCTAGTGGTTAGGACGTCCGCCTTCTAATCGGAGGTCGAGGGTTCGATCCCGGGCACGCACCTCTAACTTTTCGGAATTATGTGCGTTTTAATTCATTAAATATCACTTGCTTTAACGGTGAAGGACAACACCGTGAGGAAACCTGCATACCTGAGAGTTCTCCATAATGTTCTCAAAGGTGTGTGAAGTCTACCAATCCGCACATGGCCAGCGTGGTAGACTATGGCCAAAACCCTTCTCACTCTGAGAGGAGACCCGGCTCTGTAGTGAGCCGGTGATGGGTTGATCATGATGATGATGATGATGAAGCGGTGGTAACTAGTGGCTACGACCTTGGCCTCCTATTATGGGGGTTCCAGATTCGATCACGGACACGCAACCTTAAACTTTTAGGACCATTTGCGTTTTAAAGCAATTGCATATAATTTGCTTTAAGGCCGCAATCTCCTTTTACCCTTTTTTAGGGTTCCGTAACCTCAAAAGGAAAAAACCGGAACCCTTATAGGCTCACTTTGTTGTTCTGTCTGTCTGTCACGAAAACCTATAGGGTACCTTCCTGTGACCGAGAATGATTGAATTTGCTACGGCAGGTCGGTCCCTCTCTAAGCACATAGTAAAGGAATAAATCCGAAAACCGTGAATTTGTGGTTACATCACAAAAAAAGTGTTCATGAACAAATGATTAGTATTTTCAATTTTCAAAGAAACATAACTATACCAAGTGGGGTAACATTATTTGGGGTTATTTATTTCTATGCATAATAGTATTTAATTTATCGTGCAAAATGTCGAAAAAATTTGACTGTAGTACGGAACCCTCGGTGCGCAAGTCTGACTCGCACTTGGCCGGTTTTTATTTATTACCGTAGACTACAAAAATTTTGAACCCCTATTTCACCCCCTTAGGAATTGAATTTTCAAAAATCCTTCTTAGCGGATGCCTATGTCATAATAGCTATCTGCATGCCAAATTTCAGCCCGATCCGTCCAGTATTTTGAGCTGTGCGTTGATAGATCAGTCAGTCACCTTTTCCTTTTATATATTAGATTATAGGCATACTGTATACAGTAATCGGCAGTTACTTGAACGAGATTACAGTAATAACAACAAAATTTATGCCAAAAAAACAGCTCAATTGACTATAACGACATAGCGTTTATCCCCATTTTGTTATGGGCACATAAAAAGTCATGCTCCTCCTTCCTTAGCCTAAACGAGAGGCAAATTCTACTAAAAACTATTCTACAGTATATACAGGGTGTAACCAGAACGCTAGCAGAAACGAAGACAGCTGATAGTATTGATGATTGCTGATATGATCAATACGAAATGAATCCTATATTTTGTAAATGTTCACGATATATTGCAAACTAGAGAATGCCCGCGACTTCGTCCGCGTGGATTTAATTTTAAAAATCCCGTGGGAACTCTTTGTTTTTCGGGATAAAAAGTAGCCTATGTCCTTCCCCGGGATGCACGCTATCTCTGTACCAAATTTCGTCAAAATCGGTTGAACGATTGAGCCGTGAAAATTTAGACGGACAGACAGACACACTTTCGCATTTATAATATTAGTATTATGAGTAAAACATCTGACTGACGCTAGAGCCCGGCTTTGCTCAGGTGGAATTTCTGAAAATCCTTTCTTAGTCTTAAGTCTCCTTCAAAAAAGCAACCGTCCGTCAAAAGTATGAAATCTCAAGTTTCTTGACCCAGTGGGCTTGAGCTGTAGATACGGTGATATGTCAGTCAGTCAGTTGCTCCTTTAATAATACTAAGGTGTATGGATTATACAGATTTTATATACCAATCGTTGTTTTTTGTTACAGGATGAGAGAATACGTGGAGGAAAATGAAAAAAACGATCCTCTCATACACGCGCCTGACAAGAAAAACAACCCTTGGGCCGAGAAAGGGAAATGCATCATCATGTAATCATAGTCTAAGTAAAATAAAGAAATATCACCAAATATTCTAAAAGACATTATATCGTTTTGGCACGACGAAATCGTTATTGGTCTGGTCCAATCCACTGACGCTATTGCTGATAAAACGTTACATCGGAAAGAGGTTTTCGAACGAAATTGAACATTCGCAACTGCCAGACAATATTAAAAAAAAATAGAAACAATTCGAGACGACGTACACTAGGCTCGCCAAACCATCAGTTTCGTTTCACCAGAGTTTCCATTAAAACGGTTTTCGTTCCCCAAAATAATCTAGTCCTCGTAATAAAAGATAATGTAAGGAATGTACATTTTGACTGTGCGCGTCGCAAGTATGTACTTATGAGTGTTTTGTTAAAAGAATTAAAAATGGTTGTAAATACGTTAAATTTTGTATTTCTAGTAAAGTAACGTTCGGTCGGGTCTATCGGTAGAGGATAATATGAAAGAGTTAATGTGGGTGGAGTAAAAAAATGTAAATTTAAACTTAAACATGTCACAGTATGTTCTTACCGACGTATTTTACTTTGGTGTTGAGAGATGTTTTAATTTAATGAGAGGACGCCTTGAAAATGTCTGGAATAGAATTATATAATCGAAGAATCCGAGCATTTCCACGCAAAGCAAAGCAACTTCCTCTTAGAAATTTGCGTGGATCTGCTATGGATTCTAAGTTAAACGCAGAACTTTGTTCTTCTGCTTCGAATATTCTGTTACATAAACCGAAAGTTTTTCTAATTCTTTGCTGTGAGCGGAAACTTTGCCATCGCCAATAGTTATAAAATACCGTTGAATGTGAAGATTCATTGAGCTCGTGAATCTTTAGATTTAAACGATCTAATATAAAATAATGATAGTTTAAATAAAATATAGGGTATAATCGCACATCACAACTTAACGTCTATTTGCTGGATCACAGAAATAAGAATATGTAACTATCAGGAATTTAAATTAGGTATTGGCAATAAAGAAATCTTAGGCGAAGTGTTAAAATGGCGAAATGTTAAATGTAGTGCAGTGAAAAATTAATGTTAAGGTAAATCTCATGAATAAAATGCGACATAATCTCGTTGGAAACATAAATAATGATAAGTTGATTTAGGATACTTTTTTATGACACGGTACATTCCGCAGTGCCATTATCTTATAATGCTTCTATAAAATAAATCTTAGCGTCTTATCTTCTACGCTCCTCATAAGCTTTGTTACGTACGAGTACGACTAATTACATTTATTTGTTAGGCCCTGTATTACTCGTATTGTCCCTTTCTACATTACCGTTCCACGTTAAGTTTTGTTTTAGTTCATGTTCCCCTGCCCCATTATTTAAAATTAGATAAATAAATCTATTGACTACAACTATAAATCTAGCACACTCATTAGCTTAGTATTAATTCAAAATTTAAATTGAAGTAAACTTTACCTATGTCACGAGAATAACTATCACTAAAGCGAGCTATCGTAGTTTCCAAAATAAACTTCTTCTAAATTATATCTAAGATTAACGGATTTGAATTGCTAAAATTCTTCTTAATTATAATCTGCATCGCTAAAGTTTTAGGGTGTGGTATTTAATTAGGAGGTCTGATAGCTTCATAATCTCACGTAGTCCTATTGATCTAACATTCCATTAAAATGGAATTAATTACCTTTAATCCTAATTTTGAATAAATAGAAAATTTAAACTTATGCACTGTAGGTAATTATAGATTAAATTACAATCTAACCTAAAATTGTAAACTTAAATTTATAAAAAAAAAACCTTCCTCCTTACCATATCTAGACACGAACTATGGAGAATCATTCTGGCTGTGAGTACTTCCCATTTGTTTAGATGCTTATCATTGTCGTTTGTCCGAATAAATGATAATACCGACAATAAATAATTGTTATCGCGGACTCACTTCTTGGATATTTCATCTTTGCAACTCTACATCCCCCCCATAAATAGATCATGTCAATTTCTAATTACTGATTTGTTCCTAGTTCCTACATCCATCACTTCACCTACTTTCAAACTAGCGGCATCTCCCTCATCTACTTCTTCTTCATAAATAAATTCCATTTATTAGTTCATTGTAACTGTCCTCTCTTAGTCAAGAATAGTTTTAAACATAGGAACTTAGAGAGTAATTCGTAGTCTTAGTAATAAATTAATTAAAGCAAAAAAAATCAAAGTTGTTTGTTAACTTACACGATAAAAGTTGCAATTCAGAGAATTAGCCGTAGTTATATAAAAAAAATATATAAAAATGTAACGCGTTGATTTAAAAATATTCTAGTAAATACATTAAGGGATCTCAGTTGAGAGTTTGAGCGCGATGGCAAAGTTTTATTTGTCCACAAGTCCTTATGCAATTACTGAAATGTGCACATTTTCAAGGTGGTCCTCTTTTATATAATTTATGTTATATTTATTGAGTGTTTTGTTTTAATCTATAATAGTTTATTTTATTCCTAAGTTTATTCGTTGAACTTACGTAATACCAAAGTTTTGTTCACTTTATTCTCGGGCAGTATGTCCTTTCTAATCAACATGTACATTTTTTAAATATTTCGTCATATTATTTGTGCAATACATAAGTTGTAACGTGGCGTACTATTTAATATTAATGTTTTTATTTAAGCTAATAATAAACTTAATCGGTACTTTTTAACGGATTAATCCAAAAATTTAATAACTAGGTAAGGTGATATTGGAAATGATTTTTTTAGAATCAATAGGCTAAGGTATTATGTTATTATTAATATGTAATCAGTAATCGCTGAAATAAATCAAAAACTGTAATTTTTGTGTTTCATTACTCTCCAAGTCTCCAGTACCATAAAGTGCCTACAGATTTGCTCGATTTTCGTCGATCGTTATTGTTTCTCGATATTGATGTGTTTTGATGATCAATAAAATCTGTCAGTTTAATTGATTTGCTAGATTTTATTGATCGACCGTAACTATCACAATATGTTTACGATCAATACTCAAAGATAAAATCACATCACTTGGTGATTTATCGATCGAAAAAACTATACATATTGGCCATCGACAAAATAAACGATATTGATCGTCTGTTGCTTACACATTTACTCGGCTTCGTTTATGATCGTCAAAAATCAAGCAAAGCAGAATATTCTTGTAAATATAAAAGTAAAGCTGACTAACTCACTGATCTATCAACGCACAGCTCAAACTACTGGGCGGGTTGGGCTGAAATTTGGCATGCAGATAGCTATCATGACTAAGACATCCACTAGGAGGGTTTTTTGAAAATTAATCCCCTAAGAGGATAAAATAGGGGTTTGAAAGCGGTGTAGTCCACGCGGATGAACTCGCAGGTAAAGTTTTGTATAAAACCCGTGCCCCTCCATCGCATCGGTTCGGTTTCCACATCTGGATGTTTGAGCAAAGGAACGAACGAGTAAGTAGGTATTAAACAGCTCGAATGACGTAGGTAGCAACCGTAAGAATATATTTATAAAATCTACCATAGGTACGTTGTTTGAAAGATATGAAAAGAGCGTCTGTATATTTTTAGTTGCAGAATTCAATCCAATCAAAAAATGATCCAGCCCTTCTGTGACCAGATGAGGCAATTAATTTAGTATTTTTAGGGTTCCGTACCTCAAAAGGAAAAACGGAACCCTTATAGGATCACTCTGTCTGTCTGTATGTCTGTCCGTCTGTCTGTCAAGAAACCTACAGGGTACTTCCCGTTGACCTAGAATCATGAAATTTGGCAGGTACGTAGATCTTATAGCTGACATTTGGGGAAAAAAACCGCGAATTTAGGATTAGATCACACAAAAAAATTAAATTGTGGTCATTTTTTTATTTTATTTTATTTATTTTATATCTAATTAGAACGGCAGTGCCACTTACACTAACTAGATGATTAATAATAAATTTAAATACAAATAAAGGTACAAGAAAAAAGACATAAAATACAAAACGATAAAAGATCAAAGAATTTTGAATATGTACGCTGAGAACATTGAATGACATATTCATGCAATGCTCTCAGCGTACTTCAGTAACTCCCGAACCAGTATTATAGACCCATCATTAAATGGGTCCCATTGAGCATTATTGTCCAAAAGCGCGTTAAATGATGCTAATGAACGGGGTATAGGTGACATAGATCTAGCAACAGTGCGATGATGTGGGACCACGAAAAGTTTATTTTTTCGTGGACGAAGATTACATGTTGGATTCAGGGACATGTATGCGACACATAAACTAATAATTAGTATTTTCAACTTTCGAAGTGAGTGACTATATCAAGTGGGGTATCATATGAAAGGTCTTCACCTGTACATTCTAAAACAGATTTTTATTTATTTCTATGCATCATAATTTTTGAATTATCGTGCAAAATGTCGAAAAAATACGACTGTAGTACGGAACTCTCATTGCGCGAGCCTGACTCGCACTTGGCCGGTTTTTTTTTTAGTACTTAAGACTCCATGGTCTCAAGGCATGACCGAAAATGTAAGTAATTCTTTTTTGTGTCACAAAGCCGCACATAATTCAGTTTTTCAACAAAACCCTCCCATTCGTTATGATAATTTAATAAACCCATTACATCCCATAACACATAGAGTACCTACCTATTTACGTAACTGCAGCTTTACAATCCGTAGAACATTCTGTATGTTTATCCCGTTGCCCTATTTCTGTGTTATTACACTATATTACTATTTTCAGTGGCCTGTTAAAGCCGGTATATCATTTGGTGAATCCTTTAAGCCCATATACCGCACCGGCAAGAGCCAGTCTGAGCCGGTTTTAGCCGCTTTTAGCCGGTTTTAACCAGTTTTACCTCCCGCGTCAGCCTTGATTAGGTTTTATGATATCCATAGGCCTCAGTTGTATCAACATACCTATATTCACAAATAATTCCTATATTCATCGTCATCATCATGATCAACCCTTCACCGGCTCACTACAAAGCACGGGTCTCCTCTCAGAATGAGAAGGGTTTTGGTCATAGTCTACCACGCTGGCCATGTGCGGATTGGTTGACTTCACACACCTTTGAGGACATTATGGAGAACTCTCAGGCATGCAGGTTTCCTTACAATGTTTTCCTTCACCGTTAAAGCAAGTGATATTTAATTATTTAAAACGCATTTAGTTTATTGTATTAAAAAAAAAAAAAAAAATTAAAACGCACATAACTCGATAAAGTTAGATGTGCGTGCTCGGGATCGAACCTCCGATTAGAAGGCTGACCACTAGGCTATCACAGCTTATTCCTATATTCATATTATGCACATTAATATTATTGCACAAAAGAGGTGATAGCCTAATGGTTAAGACGTTGGCTTCGTAGTCGGGGCGTTCGGGGTTCGATTCTCCGGGCAACATTTATGTGTGTTTTGCTTTGACGGTGAAGGAAACCATCGTGACGAATCCTGCACGCCTGATAGTTCTCCATAATGTTTTCAAAGGTGTGTAAAGTCACCCAATCCGCATTTGGCCAGCGTGGTGAACTATGGCCAAATCTTTCTCATTCTGAGAGTAGACCCGTGTTCAGTAATTAGCTGGCGATGGGTTGATGATGATGATATTATAAACGCAAAAGTGTGTCTGTCTGTCTGTTAGCTTTTCAGAGCCCAACATCTTGAACGCTATGATTTTCCGAGATAAAAAGTGGCATATGTCCTAATTCCCCTGGATGATCTCTAAATCGGTTAAACAGATGGGCTGTGAAAAGCTAGTAGACAGACATACAGAGAACTTTTCACATTTAGAATACTACCTGGATAAATAAATTTAAAAAAATTTGAAGACCTCCCTGGCGCAGTGGTAAGCACTGTGGTCTTATTAGTGGGAGGTTCCAAGTTCAATTCATGGCAGGGGTTGGGAATTTTATTATTTCTAAATTTCTGGTCTGCTCTGGTGGGAGGCTTCAGCCGTGGCTAGTTACCACCCTACCGGCAAAGCTGTGCCGCCAAGCGATTTAGCGTTCCGGTATTCTTCTTAGACTGCATCATCACTTACCACCAGGTGAGATTGCAGTCAAGTGCTAACTTGTATCTGAATAAAAAGACACCAAATCAACCAAGGAGCAAAGTCTGTATTCACAATGAAAAACTTTCACAAACAAAAAATCCTTTCCCAGCTTTACGCTTATCCCTGTTCCTTTGTTATTACACTTATATTACTATATTTAGTGGCCCACAAAAGATACTAAATCACTTCGTGAATCCCTCTAAGCTATATTCCTGGTTTCAGCCAGGTTTACCTGGATGTTTCTATTCATATAGAAAGGTACTGTTTATGATATCCAATGATATCTCTAACTTTTGTGTGACCGAATTGCAAAATAAGGGGTAGGTACGTGAGCATAATTTTTATTAAATATAATAAAAGGAAAAGGTAACTGACTGATGGAATGACTGACTGAATGATCTATCAACGCACAGCTCAAACTACTGAACGGATCGGGCTAAAAATTGACGTAGACATCCGCTAAGAAAGGATTTTTCAAAATTCAACCACTACGGGTAAAATAGGGGTTTGAAATTTGTGTAGTCTACGCGCATTTAGGCGCCGACATAAGCTTGTTACAAGCTTGCTTGCTTCCGTTTTTCCATTTGAGGTACGGAACCCTAAAAACAGTTAGGTGCGAGTCGGACTCGCACACGAAGGGTTCCGTACACTGCAAGTTTATGACGCATTGCGCCATCTATATGTGATTTAGTACTTTTTTTTGTGAACACGATCGTGAATTCACGGTTTTCGAAATCTTTCCTTTACTTGTGCTATGATGCCAAATTTCATGATTCTAGGTCAACGGGAAGCCTATCGGTTTTCTTGACAGACTGACAGACGGACAGACATTTAACAAAGTCTATATATATAAAAGGAAAACGTGACTGACTGACTGACTGACTGATCAATCAACGCACAGCTCAAACTACTGACGGATCACGCTGAAATTCGGCATGCAGATAGCTATTATACGTAGGCGTCCGCTAAGAAAGGATTTTTCAAAATTCAACCCCTAAAGGGGTAAAATAGGGGTTTAAAGTTTGTATGCAACTCTGTTAGTTTTGAAGTTAGAAGCGCGAAATTTTGGCAATTTACACTAATCTAAATCTATATATATAAAAGGAAAAGGTGACTGACTGATCTATCAACGCACAGCTTAAAACTACTGGACGGATTGGGCTGAATTTGTCATGCAGATAGCTATTACGACGTAGGCATCGCTAAGAAAGGATTTTTTGAAAATTCAACCCCTA